>NW_026137608.1:1964303-2619070 GCF_009805555.1 Andrographis paniculata
ATCCCTGGACCCGTCGCTTGTCCGCATATAATTTTTCAAAATCCTGACCGACGAGTTCTACCTAATTCAATCCCTTCTTATATCTCCCAGCTCACCACGTATATAATTTCCAATTCTTATATTCCTTTCCGCTCCAACCCTGAGACTGTAGATACATTCAATGAATGGTGGTCGGTTGTATGGCCCCTAATTTCCCCTAATGAGGATCGGTTGCTGAACATACTCCTTCCCCCCCAAAGGATTGGTTCTAGGGGCGGCTAGACATACTAGCACTCAGCAACAAACAGCCGCCCCGGGAATCGGATCTAGTGTTCCCATGCGAAAAAGGAAAGCTTCCCAGCTGCAAACACCCCCGACCTCTGGGGCCGACCAGCAAGCTCCTGCGGACCTTGGAACTACTAGGACGTCAGCAAGGACCCGACCCCGAATAGGTAATTTTTCTTAAAACCGTGAACCAATTCACTATATCTTAACTTTGATGTCACTTATTTCATTCACCAGAACCGACCTTGGTGACACCGACCACACAAACGACGCCAGCCCCAGCCGACCATTCAATCGTACCTTTGGTCCAGACCAATTTGCCAATGAGCAGTCGGGCGGAGGACCCGACGAGGAGGCAAACTCTTCCTCCCGTACCGAGGAGTGGTCGGGCCAGGCACCCGACCAGGAGGCAATCTTTACCAGCAGTGCCTATAGAACCAGTAAGTTCTCTCATCAGCAATACTTAGGATTCTAATGATCAACCTTGATATATTTAACAACAACATTTCCATGATTTTTCACAGACACCTTCACCAATCGCATCAGCAGCAGGGGTCTCTTCAGACAGTGAGGGGACTACTTCCCAGATGGGTCGACCGCCATACATGGCATCAGACTCCTCCATTTCGAAGGAAGAACCAACTGCCCCTGCCGAAGCTGACCCTCACAACGACATCCTTGCTGCTGCTGATCCCGAAATAGTCCAATCGGATGCAGCCATGCTGGAAACCGAAAGTGCCCCAGCTGCGGCTATCTCAGTTGCTCCAGAGATCCCGGCTGCAGTGGCTTTAGATGCAGCCGCCCACCCTGCAGCCGCCCAGCCAGCAGCAGCGCTACCTCCAGCAATCGAGTGGCAGGCAGAAGAACCACCTGTGGCAGCCCAACCTCCAGAAATAGAAGAAGTTTCTTCATCCAATTCGGAGACTTCTGTGAATCTGGTAAGATTAAACCAATTCATACCACAATGTTTCTTTCGGAAAACGCTAACTGTTTTATATACTACTTTCTATAGGGACCCAGGTCGGCACCTCAACGACCATTCGCAGCAGCCGACGAGTCGGCTGCTGTTATACCAGCTGTCCACCCTACTCGACCGACCTCATTGTTGCCCCCTTCACTAACAGCAGTTCGCCCAGAGGTGACACATATCTTATCTGAATAATTTTACAATTCCCTTGGAATGCTTATTGAAACTGTAAGACTTGCAGGGACCTTCGGACTTAGCTATCCTATCGACTGTTCCGGTTCCAGCGGAGGCCCAAACTATATTCACTGAGGCCATTAACCATCCCCTGTCAGAATTAAGATCCGACCTATTAGACAAACTCATTCAGACGGTTGGTGGCCTTCTTTTTTACACTCCGACGGAATCACCAGCCGTCCCCATTCTGCATCGGCTGATGGAAAGACTTACGGAGCTTAAGACTGAAGTATTAGTTATTGGACTTCTGTCAGCCGAAACCCCCCAGCCCGACTTCGATCAAACAACACTGGAGAATTCTTTGGCCAAGACCCGAGAATCCCTTCAGCAAACTACTGGACGGTTGGGCGGTCTCCTTAGCACGAAGGCTCAAGTTGATGAGTCTATCCAGAAAAAGGAGGCAGAATTGCGGGAGCTAAGGAAGGAACAGTCTATCCTGGATAATCAAATTATCAATGAGCAGCGTCTACTTGAGAAGTATACAAAGAACGAGGCCGAATTGGATCAAGAGCTAAAAACCCAAGCTCGATCCCAATTCATCCGAAGATATCAGACGGCTGCTAATACCAGAAGGTTATCCAGGGATGAAGTCAAATGGACACATATAAAAACTGCCCTAGGGGCACTTTTGTAACACTTCCCCCTCTGTAACAACATTTGACTTAGTAATATATTTTTCCTTCTTCTCTCAAAACAAGGATCACCTTTCAATTTCCAACTTTATAGGAACTGAAACAAACTCCTTCCTTTAAAGAACACTGTTTCTCACATTTTAAGAAACACATTCTAAGGCATATTTTGAAAACCAAAACACTTGAAGTGTTAACAAACATGTCGAACGACCGACCTCATGTTCCATCAAGCAACTGGGAAGGTGTTCTTCAACCCTTCTTTGTAGGTAATCACCCTATTGGAGGCCATGCAGAAGACTTGTTACATATACTCAAGCAACTAGACTTCAAATTCCGATTCTCCCAACGAGGTAGAAGAACCATTCATCGCGTCATCCGCCTAATGGAAAAATCATTGAGGGGTATGAACCTCTTCGTGACATCCTTGGTCGCATTCCTGACCACCATCATCACATGGAAATGATTGAAAATCACGCAGCAACCATACTTCCAGATCTTGGTTGGGATAATATCTTTTCCAATCAACGAAAAGTCTTTTCAAGGTTGCGTACCATTGTTGACCGTGAATATCAAGCCATAACAGACATGCAAGCACGTACCAATCAAGATTTAGACGAAATGCAAAGCCAATGGGAGAGGTACCGACCAGATTTGGAAGATCTTATTGAAGAAGAACCAGAGCTAATATCCACTCACTGGGATGAAAAGTCTGATTCAGAGGCAGAAAATTTCTCACAAATACATGATGACTAACAGAAATGAACCTTTAAATAGGTTCGAACCCCACAAATGGGTTCTGAGAATAATATTTTGCTTCAGGCAGTTTTGTTATCTGAAAAGGCAGGATAATACCTCTTCAGATATTTAGCATTAATACAATCATGTACTCTCTTACCTTCATGATTTACAATAATGAAAGCACCATTCCCAATATCTTTTTGAATAATGTATGGTCCCTCCCAATTCGGTGACCATTTCCCAATTGGTCCGTTTTCTTATATGTAGGAAGAATGGTCTTCCAGACTAGGTCTCCTTTTTGGAATGTCCTGTGAAGAACTTTCTTTCCATAACTCCTTGCTCTGATTTCACTCTGTTTCACACTTCGCCCTATTGCATGAAGTCGGTTAACATCCAAATCCTCCAACTGTTGCATCATAAGTTGTTGGTATTCTTTTGTAAGATCACCATCAGTAAATTCTGTTCGGCCAGATGATACTCGGATTTCGGCTGGTAAAACAGCATCTTGGCCAAACGTGAGTTGGTAAGGTGAGAACCCTGTGGCCGTATTTCTGGTATTCCTATGTGCCCATAAAGCCTGAGACAATAACAAATGCCACTTTCTTGGGTTCCCTTCAACCATCTTCTTTATAATCCCAATAATAATCTTATTTGCTGCTTCCGTTTGTCCATTGGCTTGGGGATAATAAGGTGACGAATGATGTAAACGAACACCGAATTCTGCCAAGAAACTAGAGAACTTTTCCCCTGTGAAAACCAGGCCTTGGTCGGTTGTTATAGACTGAGGAATGCCATATCTGTAAACAATTTGATTCAAAACGAAGTCTATCACTTCTTTCTGATCCACATTTTTCAAAGCAACTGCTTCTACCCATTTGGTAAAGTAGTCAGTCGCGACCAATATGAAACAATGATGTTTCGATGAAGCAGGATGTATTTTACCAATAATATCCATAGCCCATGATTTAAAAGGCCATGGTTTTGCCAAGAATTGCAATTCGGTTACTGGCAAATGGTTTAAATTTCCATGTCTCTGACATTCCTGACACCCTTTGGCAAATTGTATGCAATCTTCGAAAATCTTTGGCCAGAAAAAGCCCAAACGATGAATGGCCCATCTCATATTCAGACCTGCCCGATGAGCTCCACATATCCCACCATGTACTTCTGTCATTACCTCTAGAGCTTCTCTAGACCCCAAACATTTCAAAAGTAAACCTTCAAATGATCTCTTATACAAAATTCCATTTATCAATTGAAAACGTAAAGCCTTCAATCGTGTCGCAATTGAAACACTCGCACCTGGATTCTGTAAATACATGATAAGTTCTGTTCTCCAATCGGTCACTGTTTCACTGGCATCTTTGTGTCCGACTGTACCTACGCCGTCGGGCTCATGCCCGACAGTAACTACGCAGTCGGGCTCCTGTCCGACAACAACTACGCAGTCGGGCTTCTGTCCGACAGCAACTACGCAGTCGGGCTCCTGTCCGACAGCAACTATGCAGTCGGGCTCCTGTCCGACAGTCTCCTGCCCGACCATAACTTCGCATATTGGGTCTGTCTTTCCTTCTATGCCCGACTTGACCTCCGACCACATATTCTCCAGAACTCCTTTACAGGCCCTTTGAGCCAATTCATCAGCACGTTGGTTTTCTTTCCTCGGAACGAACTCAATTATTACTTCTGAGATTTTTGTCAGTAACCGACCCACAATATCCCTGTATCTGCGAAGATGAGGGTAATTGCAAACATATTGATTGTTTACCTGGTTGATTACTAGTTGAGAATCCCCTCTTATAATTACAGACTGGACCTTCCTGGCTATTAAAGCCTCCAAACCCAAAATTAAAGCTTCATACTCTGCCGAATTATGGGTCATGGCTTCCAATCGTAGTTGTAAGTTGATCTTTTGACCGTCAGGTCCTTGCAAAAAGACCCCTGCCCCTGATTTGTTTCCAGAGGTAGAACCATCAAAGAACATCAACCATGTTCTGGTACTTATATAAGGTACACATCCGACCTGTAGATTATTCAAATATGATGAACAACCAAGTGGTCGGACGCTATCACAAAGAGAATACCCGACTTGTGAAAATTCTGCTAAGAAGTCGGCTACTGCTTGTCCCTTGATTGCCCTCAAAGGGGAATGTTGAAGATCAAAAGGAGCCAATTTGATGGCCCACTTCATGAGTCTGCCCTTCATAGTAGGTCTCTGTAAAATCAATTTGATGAGATCCACCTTTGATATGACCTCAATTTTTCTGGGCAGCAAATAATGCTCAAGTTTAGTACAAGCGAAGACCAATGAATAACACATTTTCTCTGGCATAGTGTAATTCAGTTCTGGTCCTGTAAGGGTTTTACTGAGATAGTAGATTGCCCTTTCCTTCCCGTCATCACCATCCTGTGCCAATAAACAGCTAACGACTTCATATGTATTTGCCAAATAAAGTTTGAGTGGCCGACCTTGTTTAGGGGGCATCAAGACTGGAGGGTGAACCAATGCCTGCTTGATAGCATCTAAAGCCGTCTGTTGATCGGGACCCCATTCAAAAGCATTTTTTCCAGCTTTCAACAATTTAGTAATGGGTCTGACCTTGCCAGCAGCATTAGAAATGAAACGCCTCAAATAGTTCACCTTACCCAAAAGACTTTGGATTTCTTTAACCGTCTTGGGTGGCCGACTGTCAAGAATGGCTTTAGCCTTATTGGCATCGATTTCAATTCCTCTCTCATGAACTAAAAATCCTAAAAAGCTCCCAGCTGATATTCCAAAAGCACATTTGGTTGGATTCATCTTCAACTTGTACTTCTTCATTCTTTCGAATGCCTCTTCAAGATTTCTCAAATGTTCGTCAAAACTGGCAGATTTAACAATAACATCATCAATATAAACTTCCATTGATCTGCCAATTAAATCATGAAAGATTGAATTCATGGCTCTTTGGTAAGTTGCCCCTGCATTCTTTAACCCGAATGGCATGACTGTCCATTCATAAATACCTAAAGCCCCTGGGCATCTGAATGCTGTCTTAGGAATGTCTTCTTCTGCCAGAAATATTTGGTTATAACCTGCATAACCATCCATCAGACTAAGGATTTTATGCCCTGCTGCTGCATCTATCAACATGTCGGCCATAGGCATCACATATTCGTCCTTAGGGGTAGCTAGATTCAAATCCCTGAAATCGATGCATATCCTTATCTTACCATTTTTCTTGACCACTGGGACAATGTTAGCCAGCCACTCTGTATAACGGCAAGGCTGAATGAAACCCACTTTGAGGAGTTTTTGGATTTCTTCCTTGATTTGAGGCATCAGATCCGGGCTCATTCGCCTTGGAGGTCTTTTGTAAGGTTTGCAACCTTCCTTGATAGGCAATCGATGCTCTATTAGACTTCTTGTCAAACCAGGCATCTCTGAATAATCCCATGCGAAACAATCAATGTTGTTTCTAATAACTTCGAGCATCATTGTCTGTTGCTCCTTAGACAAATAACCACTCAGCCTGATCACTTTTGGAACCAATTCGGTTCCTAAATTAAACTCCAATAATGGGTCTTGTGATGAAGCTGTTGGTTCTGTTTTCTCCAATAAATCAGGCCAACGAAATTGTTCATCTTCTTGGAGGTGAACATCAAGAATCTCTTTACTATTTTCTGCTTTATGTAATAACTGCTTTAAATAGAACTTATTAATAAGAGAACTACATACTTCTAAACTTGTATCATCCATAACAAACAAATTATATGGGAATGGGCGTGGCTTTATCATGAGCCATACAATAAAGGTGTTCTTTTAATAGAACATCGAGTCCTGGCCAGTGACTTTATAACCCTTGTTTGGGTATTCCCTGGCCATATACAACTGAGACATCGGAGCCAGATGACTGGAATAAAACACTGACTCTTCAACTTGTTCTGTTACATCGAATGGGTTGTCATTCGCTTCCATTTTGAAGACCTGATTTCCTTCCCAGAACATTAATTGTTGGTGCAAGGTTGATGGCACACATTGAGAGGCATGAATCCAGTCTCTTCCCAGCAAGAGAGAGTATGTAGTATCTGCGTCCACAATAAAGAAAACAGTGGAGATCTTCTTTGGTCCGACCTCGATCGTGGCAACCATCATGCCTTCAGGCTTAGTCGGCTGCCCTGTAAAACTTGTCATTTCGAATTCCACAGGAGACAGATCATGAATTCCTTTCCCTAGCTTCTTGAGAGTCTTCAATGGCATAACATTAAAGACTGCTCCATTATCCACGAAAACCTTTGTGATTGGTTTCCCACAAATGTGAGCAGTAACATATAGAGGTTTCAAATGGGAGATCGCACCCTCTGGAATAGGAGGAAACACAATCGAAGGTGCCTCCGGCTGAGGCTCGGAATCTGAAGTCTTTGCCCACTCTGTTTCCTCTAATTCGTCATCTGCCAAGAATGCCCATAAAGGTTCGTCCATAGTATCATCTACCAGACTCGCCCACATCGGTTCATCTCTAATCTGATTAATCTCTGTCATTCGACAAGGGATTCGTGGTCCCAGACGAGATTTAACAGATCTTGAACTTTCCTCTGTAGTTACAACTTCTTCCTTTGTCTTATCCCGAGATTGAACCGTCAAAGATTCTATACGGAATTCCTCAGGAGATGGATTGATGTTGATCCGTTCACAATGTTGGCATCGAAAACCTCTAATTATTTCATCTGCCATTCCTTTACCTTTCCCCTGTCCCGACAAACTTCTTTTGGTATAGTCGGAAGCGCCTAATCCGTCGTTCGGTTGCTTTCCTGAACAGACCCGACTGGACCGACTTTTTGGAGACTGAATGGCTGCTCCCCGCTCGTTGGTCGTTTGTTCTGTAAAGACTCTAATGGACTGATCTCCTGCCGAGTGGTCGGCTGCTTTTTGTTCGTCGGTTCGTTGTTTTACTGAAGGACCTTATTTCCCATACTTTGCAGCATACCTGCGTTTGGCATTGCGAATCTGTGTACGATTCATACCTGGGAAACGAGGATCTATATCAACGGGTAAAGGCTTTTTATTTCGAGCCCAATTGTTCCCGACTGAACCTGTTTTTCTGGTCGGGTGGTCACGCACTACAACCCTTTCTTTCACCTCCACATTAAAAGAACCGTCTGGACGGTCCCATTTTTCAGCGACTGGCCTTTCAACAACTTTGAGTCGTTCTTCCGGTCGGCCACTGTTTGGCTGACTTCCTTTTTTTGTTCCGGGGCTTACCTGAGTTCGTTCCCCTGTATGTCCATCATTGGCCGAACTTTTCCCTGTTTCCGAACTTGGTTGGATGTCAACCATTGCCGTTGTTACTTTCGGAAACGGTTGCTAGTCTACACCTAGAGTGATGTATTTGAGCCGACCTGTCTTGATGGCCTTTTGAATTTCCTTCCTGAAATGAGTACACTGACTTGTATTGTGTGTGAAAGAATTATGCCACTTACAATATGGTCTCCCTTTGATTTCTTCTTTAGTGGCCAATCTTTGCCCCTTTGGAATACGGATCTGCCCATCAGTCAGTAGGATATCAAAGATTTCATCAGCTTTCGAACTATCAAACGTCGGTTGCTCCTTTCCTTCAGATCCTGGT
Source organism: Andrographis paniculata (assembly GCF_009805555.1). Classification (NCBI taxonomy): domain Eukaryota; kingdom Viridiplantae; phylum Streptophyta; class Magnoliopsida; order Lamiales; family Acanthaceae; genus Andrographis; species Andrographis paniculata. Next base: position 1,972,745 of record NW_026137608.1, read on the forward strand.
ACTGGCTTCAATTTAGGGCATACATAAGGTTTTCCAGAAAGGATTTCGGCTGCCATCTCTTCTGACTGATTAAAATCAAAGTCACATGTTTCTGTTCCCATACTCGCCATATGTTGGCCTCTATTACGCCTGTTATGCTGATCTTCCTCTCTGAACAAAGTCTCTAAACGTCCTGCCTTGGATGCAAGACTTGCCAAATCCTCAACATCCAGGGCAGTGAGTGCCTTTCTTAAGCGAGTATGCATATTCCGGACCACTAAATTGGTCATCTCTTTCTCACTGATTACCGTAGGACATCGTCCCTTCATCAATCGCACCCTTTCTATAAACTGTGAAGCAGATTCTTCTGGATACTGTCTCAATTCTAGTAAATCAGTTAAAGAAACAGTTGGTAAAGGATTGAAGAATCTGGCATGAAATGCCATCTCCAGTCCTTCCCACGTCTGAATTTGTCCAGGAGGCAGACTTGCAAACCACGAAAACGCTGTTCTAGTAAGAGATAAACCAAACAGCTGCAACTTATAAAAAGGGTTATTGCCAACTTCTCCTAATTGTGCTGTGAACCGACCAACATGTTCTATGGTGGAAGATCCGTCCTCCCCTGAGAATGCATGAAAATCGGGTGGTCGATAATTCCTTGGGAGAGGGTATTCATTAATGATCCTTTCTGGGAAAGGTCTCTGATATGCAGGGCGGTTAACCATCTGAGGAGTTAATCCATACTGATCCCTTAATATATGTGCAATCTCATCAGGATCTACATGAAAGCGTTGATGATCAGGAACATGGAACGGATCCTGCACAAGAATATGAATAGGATCATGTATATATCCTTCAGGCCTGTCCTCCCTTGTATTGTTCGGCTGCGGATTGGTAACCCTTGGTCCCAGTGGAACAGTGTTTGGAAAAGTCAGAGGAGATTTTCCCCTATCCATTCGGTTGGGATTTGTGGCACTTGGGAATGTACTATCCACGAATGATGGCCCTGCGAAATTTGCCTGTGGTCTGGACGGTGATACTCCTGGTGGAGTTTGAGTGGGTTGAAGACTAACCCTTGACAGTGCTTGATCTATCATGTTCTGCATCAGACTCTGTTGCTCACGCAACATGTTCGTTTGTTGCTCACGCAACATATTCTGCATAACCAAAGTGTGCTGGTTGTTCATTTGTTGAACATAAGACCACCAATTAGTTGGTGGTTGTGGGATTTCCCCGGCATTTGGCACAATAGGTGGTGGAACGGATTCTCCCACTGGTGCCGAAGATGATTGAGGTTGTGAACCTGCCATATGGACCCTTCCGATGATACGGCCGGATCTTAGACGTATGAAATTATCGCCGGAATTGGAATGAGCAATTTTGTCTTGCTCCCACTGTGGTCGCCAATTTGTTGATGTAATTTTTCAACAAAAATAAAGTAAAATTCAAAGATATAGAAAATATCCTTAAACTTGATTAATTAGTGCCTGAGATTAGGAATCTCTAAACACTGTACGGTACAGAAAATAAACTGGAAAATAAAAGACTGAAATTTAAAGTGGTGATCCCCAAATCTGACTTTGCTTTGTTGAAGTTGATTGAAGATGCCTTGCCAAATGATGATCCAAATCCTTAAATATTCTCTGGGAAACTGTACTGAAAACCGTCACCCGAACGGTTACAACGTCTCCTTCCCAACCGTCTTCCAACCCTTCTCCTGCTGACACGTGTCCTCAGCAGACCAAAATTATCCCTATACTTCACTCTTTGGCCGACCACAGACCTTCCGCCCTTTTGGCCCGACTGCCACAACCGTATTGGTCCGACTGCCAATCCTCCCGACTTGCAAACCATCTGACTTATTTGGATTAGCAACAGACATCCCGATTAACAAACCATCCGACTTGTTGGTCCCGCCGCAGAGTTCCGACCTGAGAACTTCCCGACCTGAGGGCCTCCCGACCTGCAAACTTCCCGTCCTGATGACTTTCCGTCTTGAGGACCTCCCGACCTGAAGACCCTCCGACTTGAGGTCTTTCCGTCCTGAGGACTGTCCGTCACCTCCCGACCTGAAGACCTTCCGACTTGAGGTCTTTCCGTCCTGAGGACTTTCCGTCTTGAGGGCCTCCCGACCTGAAGACCTTCCGACTTGAGGTCTTTCCGTCCTGAGGACTTTCCGTCTTGAGGACCTACCGACCTGAAGACCTTCCGACCTGAAATCTTTCCGTCCTGAGGACTTTCCATCTTGAGGACCTCCCGACCTGAAGACCTTCCGACTTGAGGTCTTTCCGTCTTGAGGACCTACCGACCTGAAGACCTTCCGACCTGAGGTCTTTCCGTCTTGAGGACCTCCCGACCTGAAGACCTTCCGACTTGAGGTCTTTCCGTCTTGAGGACCTTCCGACCTGAGGTCTTTCCGTCTTGAGGACCTACCGACCTGAGGTCCTTCCGTCCTGAGGACTTTCCTTAGAAATAAACCTATTTTCCTTGAGCTAGTTCAATCAACTCTATTGCCAGGCCCATTCTTCTTTTTACCTTGGGCTTTTAACCTAATTCTAAATTTCGTACGTAACAATATTTTTTATAAAAAAAAATTGTGATTACTTTATAATATATAAAATAAAATAAAAATTTGAAAATATATTTAAAATATTTAAGACTGCATTTCATGGGTAGACTCTAGTTATTATTATGTAAAAAAATCCCTAATTGCTACTATTTTTCTTTTTTTTTGTTGGAAAGACGTGAGAATCCGCAGCAGCTGCCCGAAAATGAGCACGGGGTAAACCTCCGATCGAACCTAATACTCTGCAAATCAGGTCCGACGGGAAAGTCACACTAGGCGAACCATGTATGGCGGGACTTCACGGTCACAAATCCAACCACTACACCACCAGACCATCCCTTACGGAACGTAATTGCGACTATTTGAGTGCCCATAAAGTAAACCATCTTAAAAATAATAGACTGCAAACTACAGCGGGAGCTGTTGCTAAGGTAAAGTGAAGAATTCTGATTAATGTAACATTGAAATTGTAGTACGACAATGGAATTGGTCAAAACGCTTGTTTGACAATCAACAAATTAATATACACCCAACGTTTGCCTTAGGGCAATAGATACAATATATAATATCCCTATGGATGATCTGATCACAACTTCCTTTAAATAGATCGACTGCATTTTCCAAACTTCACACATTCAATTCATTTCTCACATCCATGGCGACCCCTTCCGTTTCTCAACTTGCTCGGAGGTAATTAGCCATATTTTCCGAATTTAGAATAATTATATTTTCTACTCTCATTGCTCTACAATTGACAAAAAGAAGTTAATAACAAATTATATTGATGTTTGATCGTAAAATTTGATCGAGAAGTATAATCATTTTACCGGCGGTGGTCATAATGTTGATTGAGAAGTATAAAATAGATATGAGAAACAGATACTGATACTTTATACAATATATGTTGTTTGTAATATTTTATGTACTATCTAAAAGATTTTTATGTATTGAATAACGCAATCCACATAATGCTAAAAAATATTCGATCAGCACCCTAACAGAAATGCATTTGTTACAATGATATCTCATTATTGATCAAGCAATTCTCTTGAAAAATAGTAACAATTTTGTTTTACGATACACCGATCATTAATACATATATATGTGTGTATATATATGTGCGCATATTTATATCTACATAGACTAGAAGGCAAAGTAGCACTCATAACAGGCGGAGCTAGCGGGATAGGAGAATGCACGGCCAAGCTCTTCGCCAAACACGGCGCAAAAGTAGTAATCGCCGACATTCAAGATGATCTCGCCAATTCAGTCATCGAGACCATCGGCCCCTCCAACTCCACATTCGTCCATTGTGATGTCACTGACGAGGAGCATATCAAGAACGCAGTGGACACCGCAATTTCCAAGTACGGCAAGCTGGACATCATGTTCAACAACGCAGGTATTGCCGACGCCGCCAAGCCCCAAATCATGGATAACCAAAAGGATGACTTCGAGCGCGTGCTGAGCATCAACGTCGTAGGAGTCTTCCTAGGTATGAAGCACGCAGCACGTGTGATGGTCCCGGCGCGCACGGGCACAATCATCTCGACCTCGAGCGCGGCCTCAGGATTGGCCGGCGCAGCCACACACGCCTACACGTGCTCAAAGCACGCGGTAGTGGGACTTACCAAGAACCTCGCGATCGAGCTGGGACAGTTCGGGATTAGGGTTAATTGCATATCGCCACACGGGGTTGCCACGCCGATGGTCACGAAATTCTTCGGGGCCGACGAAGAAGCCGTGGAGGAGTTCATGGGCTCGAAGGCACCTCTAAAAGGGGTGGTTTTGAAGGTTGAAGATATTGCTAATGCTGCCCTATTTTTGGCGAGTGATGAGGCCAAATATGTGAGTGGACAAAACTTATTCATAGATGGAGCTGTCACTATATGCAATTCTGGATTTAAAATGTTCTGAGGTTATATGTAATCCATTTATGTATCATTGTTATGTTGGATTTCGAAATAAGCTTATCTTTTAAGTATGTATTGGATTAGAAGCTAGATCGCATCGCAGTGTTTTCTTGTGAGATTTTGGTTTTGAATTTTAATTTTGAATAGTAAAATTTTTAATTGAATAGTTGTTTGATTTGATATAAATATGTGTCATGTGATTAAAATTAGATTTTAGTGTAATAAAATAAATAAAAATTGAGTGTTAGATTTGATATTTTTGAGAAAAAAATAAATTAGAATAGTAAAATCAGAAGTAAAATTTTACAAATAAAGCTGATCTATCCAACCAATATATGAAATTTAGTTTATGAGTATGTAGCCTCGATTGGTGAAACATAACTTGAATTGCATATTGTTATTGAAATAATTGGATGGATGGCTATTGTTACTAATCCTTAATAGACACCACACAAGATATAAAAAAAAAATGCTTAAATATATATTTTAATTCTAAAATTTACGAAGTCTTAAGGATGACTAAGTTGATTTTACTATTTTATTCTCCATTATTTTGTCTTTTTTCATTTTTGCCTTTTTTAAAAAAAGAAAATTAAAAAAATATCCAATCAATTCATTACAAACCGGAGGTTCCACTGGAACCACCATCGAACCAAAATAGAACTTATTTTTTATACAAGTTGATTTTTATATTCTTCAAACCATGCATGAACTACCTGTTCAAACATATTGATTTTGGTTTGACCAGCAATTATTTTTTGAAAAAATATATATATATATCAATCACTTTGATCAAGAACGAGAGAAATTAAAAAAAAAAAGAGAAAAATAAAGAAAAGAAACACTGAGAAAATAACGTTTACATGCTCCTTTGGCACGTTTATATAGAAATGAATAGCTTTTGGATTATGTAACGTCTGAAAACTTTTCAACGGTTATGGTAAGTATCTTCTCACTACAAGAAAAAATTATTTTTGTAACAAAATTTTTTTGTCTCTAAATCTACTTTTTCCGTTACTAATGACATTAGAGACGGAATTAGTAATGGAAATTACGTTAGCTACGTGAACTTTAGGGACGAAATTTCATTACAAATATATTATTTTTTTGTAGTGTCTTAGAATATATTGGTCAAGTAATTGAGGTTTTTATGAATGATTTTAGTGCCTATGGTAATAGTTTTGAGGTATGTCTTGATAATTTGACTTTGATTTTACAAAGATTCATTAAAACAAAATTGGTTGTTAATGGGAAAAAGATTTCAGTTCATGATGATTGAAAATGGAATTATCCTTGGTCATTTGGTTTCTTGGAACAAAGAGAAAGAAGTGAAAGGATGAAAAGAAGAAGAAAAAATAGAGAGAAATTGATGCGTGCATGGCTGCCGGTAGCTGTGGGTGTAAAATTATTAGGGTGAATTTTTTATTATATATTAATTATGGATTTATATCCCAAATTGACAAGTTTTGGCTAACAATACTTCATATATAAAATATGATTAATTAACGAAAATAAATTCAAAATAATAATAATATGGAATCGAAAAAAAAATTAACACAATTAATCAAAAGGCTAAAAGATTTTTCTGAAAATTGAGAAGAAAAACAAAACACAAACAAACAGGGCTATAATCACTTTCATGAGTTAAGAATTTAATATCTAAAAAAACAGTTCCTTAATTACATAAATTGGAATCGAACTACTTCCATGTTTGATCGTTTTTAGATTCATCTAAAATATAGAGTAAAAATCAATTTTGATTCCAATCAAACCTATTTTTTTCATTTTTGGTCTCATTAAAAAAAATTTATCAAAATTAGTCACTACAAAAAAATAAATTATCATTTTTGATCCCACCGTTAAAATTTTAACGGAATAAATATTGTGATATATTTTTTAATTGAAACAACACGCCCGTGTTAGCGTGTTTTAGTTAACACAGGTGTGTTTGTTCCAAATCATTTGTCACATCAGATTCCGTTATGGTCACGTCAGCTTATTTCGTTGAAATTTTAACGGTGGATAAAAAATGATAATTTATTTTTTGTATGGGACTAATTTGAAAATTTTTTTGAATGGGACCAAAAAAAAAAAAAAAGAAAGATTTGATTGGAATCAAAATTGATTTTTACTCCAAAATATATTCTTCGTCATCGCAACGAACAAAGACGCCTTCGATGGATTTACACTGCGGACGGAGGACGGTGGACTTCCTCCGGTCACTAAAAAAATAATATATTAGTAACAGAATTTCGTCCCTAAAATTCAAGTAGCTAACATTATTTCATCTCTAATGTCATTAGTAACGAAAAAAGTAAATTTAAAGACGAAAAAACTTTGTTACAAAAATAATATTTCGTGGGTTTGACAACACATAATAGAACCAACCAACAACAGGTGTATGCATGATTCGCCGTCGCGGATCGTTGTCACCGATGGGCCTCTACCGTTCCAGATACATCGCGATGTATCGGCGCGCTGCATCGGTCAAATATCGGACAATAAAATTTTTTATATATAATTTATATTAAAAAATATCATAAACTATTAAAATATATCAAATCATAAATATAATGAATTTTAAAAATATATTATAATTTAAAATCTTGTTTTAAAAAATATTTTTAATAATATATTTACACTTAATTATAAGTTATTCTACAGTATAATATTAATTTTAATAAAAACTAATTTTTATAAATCAAATAAAAACTAAATACAATTCTAAAATTAATTAAAATAACCTAATACTTAGTCGAACCTAAAAATTAAATAAATAAATTATTTTTATACTATATTTAATAAAATTAAATTAATTAAATTAAAATAATTAATTGGGTATTTCCCAAATTTCTTTTAAATCAATTTTTTCCCACACAGGCATTCTTCTTTTCCAACCCTGCAGGAATCTTCTTCTCCAATCCATCCTGCACGATCTTCTTCTTCCTCAGACCCCTTCTTTTTTCCAACCCTCCTTACTCACACACAAGAAATAGCGACAAACACACCTTAGAATGATAAAATGAAAATTTGAGCGAGTTTAGAAAGATTTTGCAAAAAATGGGATATTTTCTTCTTACCGGAACGGTCCTGCCCGTTCCCGTTCTGGACTCGGCCGATCCGGCGAACCGCTGTATGGCTATCCTCTCACGACGACGCATAAATCTACGTCTCCGGGCGTTGCCTGTTATGCTCCGGAGATTAGCTGGAAATGTTAGACTTTCTCCGGTGAACAACTACGACAATTCCCGCCAGCAGCTCCGGGTGGCTGGACTAGGGATGGCATACCGTACCGTACCGAAAATATCGGTCGATACCGATACCATACCCAACTTTTCGGTATGACGAAAATACATACCGGTGCCGTACTGAAAGTTTCAATATACCGAATTTCGGCATACCGAAATTTTTGGTACGGTACCGGTATATACCGTTTATACTGAAAATTTCAATTTTGGTATAATACCGATATATACCACTTATACTGAAAATTTTGATTTCGGTAGATACTGGTATATATCGATTATACCGAAAATATAATTTTAAATTTCAAAATAATTAAAAAAATTAATAAATATCACAATTCTCCACCATAAAAATATATCATGAAAAATCAATATATTTTCAATAGTTTATATATTTTTTTGTTATGATTTTTAAAAAAATTAATAATTACCATTTATATTAATAATTAAATTATTTAATAAAAATAATATCGGTATCGAAATTTTCAGTATTTTCGACACGATACGGTACGATAAATCGGTATTTCGATAAATTTCTTCATCCCTAGGCTGGGCAGTGATTTCCAACAGCTGTCTTCTCCGAACAGATTCGGGGAAAGGTCTATCTCCTCCGCCAGACATCATCAGAGACAGATTCTTTCCAATCATCTCCAATATTCGATCTTTCACCGGCCTTCTTGGAACTTCGAATTAAGGCTCAAACCCAGGTGCAAATAGCCCATATCCCCAAGTTGAAGATGATGCAAATGATTCGAATAAACTCCTATTTATAGGCGCTACCAGAACTTCTATAATTTGCGAGCTGGTGCAATGATTTTCAATCGTTCGATCTAACAGGTGTGAATTTAAGCGATATGGATTCATCCTACAAGGATCATGGTAAATTTTTCTGGACTTGAAGCTGAGCCAATTATTCCTTTGACTCTTCAGTAATTCACACTCTCTTGTCTTCTGAAAGCGAGGGAGGATCGCGACCTCTGACAATGCGACTGGTCAAAATGCAACTTTGTCAGTTTTTTTTTTATTTTTACCACACGAACCGATTTCTCCCTGATCTATGTCTTTGAACGCAATTGAAATTTCTCAAAATCGCCGAGGCATAGCAAATAATACAAAAGAAATTAAAATATGTTTGCCAAGGCATTTTGGTACACTTAACCACATATTTAGTCTAAAATCTCCACATATGCTTATGAAAATTATTAAGAGAATATGCTTAAAATCAGCGTTATCAATATAGATTTTAGCCTATGCATTTTCTGCAAATATAAACAATCTTGTGAATCTGCCGGCAACACAAAAAGCATAAAGTAATTAATTATCAATTTGCTGCAAATGCATCATTTATTTGGACTTTTAATTCACTTCAACTTGTACGAAGATCCGGACAATTTGAAGGAACTTTCTAGTTATTATTTTTTTTCCCTAATTGATCAGTTTCTTCTCCTAAAGTAAGGAAATATAACTTGTCAAAGTGCCAATCAAAAAATCAGAGTCATAAATAAATCACCAATAAATACTTAAAATATTTTATAATAGATATCAACTCGTATCCAATATATATCTCAAATCTTTGTCAAGGGATCCATTTTTGTACATTAATTTTATTGGGGAGTTTTTGTTATTGCTTGTTGAGTCTGATTAGTATTTTTTTTTTTAGTTGTAGTCTCTTTACAAGCAATTCTATGACCATTTTGTATATATAGATGTGGTACAAGATGCTCATTATCAATCCTAATAGATATATAATAATCATCAAATGTGTATGATGAATTACCAGTATTATCAACAAGAATTTTCTTTATTGAATGATAAGAAAATTTTGATCATAATTTATTTATTTGAGGAACAACCTAGCAAAAGTTAAATTATAGGTCGAGAATAAATATACACACGATTATTTAATAGATGTATCGATAAGTTCCCTAAAATATTTGAATGATTTGCATGCTTGATATATAGGTCCATATATACATCACTATAAATTTGTTCTAAAATTGTAAGGGATTTAGTTTCCACTTTTGCAGGAGAATGATCTAATTATTAACTTTTTTGTGTGAGCAAGCAACACAATTAAACTCATTTGTATTAAACGTATTTTGATTTTTCAAAATATGGTCATATATATTTTTCATAATTTGTCTCATCGTAATAGAAACAGAATGTCAAAGTCGATCATGTCAAATTATAAAATTTGTAAACTTGTGATATGTCTACTATATTTTTAAATTATGTTCACCTTATCATATAAGTCAGAAGATAATGAAGACAAATTTTTTCCTTTGATGAACTTTGTAATTAACAAAAATTTATTATTTGTCTTATTCAATATTTCTATAATACTATTTTGACGAATATCATTAAAATTTAGCAATTTTTTTTATTTGAAATTTGCTAGAAAATAGTGAATTTGGAATATTAAGATTTACTAAGAAATATATCTATATTTAGCATTATATTAAGTTGAGAAATAAGTCGTGTTTGTTTGTTATATATTTTTCTCTACAAACGGACAAATCCATGTCTCTCAAACACACCCACGCTGACTTGTTTGTGTGTATGTGTCTGTATACAATGACGAAACTAAAATCTAAATTCCGGACAAAATTTTATAATTTATTTAATATTTAATTAATAAATTTAAATAAAAAATAATGACAGAATTACCCATAAATTTAGATAGTGTTGGGGGCAAATTGTATATTAATACATAAAAATTAATATTTTTAACACTAAAAAAATCATAAAAAATTGGGTTTGGGGGTCAATTGCCTCTCAAGCCCTAGTGTAGTTTCGTCCCTGTTTGTATATATACACATGTTTGTGTTTGTTTGTTCTTGTTTGTGTGTGTTTGTATACTTATGTGTTGTTGTGTTTGTGTGTGTTTGTCCATGTCGTGTGTGTATTTTGTATGTGTGTTTGAGAATTCTGTGTTCTGGGTCGTCTGAAATTTTTTTCGGTGAACTCTCCTTTTAGATTTTATTTTTTTCTTTATAAATATTTAAAAGTAACTTTGGAAATTTCGAGATCCTTGAAATAAAAACGCTATGCGCCTTCGGTGTTTGTTATTTTGGATATGGACTCGAAATTTTCGAGACTGTCTTCAATAGCTTTAGAAATGTTGAAACTGTTTAAAATTGTCTTGGAATTTCTGAGCGTACCAAAAGGACAATGAGTTTTGCTTTTCAGGTATCATTCCGAGGCAATAAAAAATAACGTCGGAACTAGTTCAAATTCAAAGCTAATTTACGTGGTCAAAACTAATATTTTTATATTTATATATATATATATATACATATATGAATTTAAGGATGTATATATACACTACAAAAAAATAAAATATTTGTAACGGAATTCCGTCCCTAAAGTTCACGTAGCTAACGTAATTCCAGTCCTAATTCCGTCTCTAATGTCATTAGTAACGAAAAAAGTAGATTTAGTGACAGAAAAATTTTATTACAAAAATGAATTTTTCTTGTAATGATACGCGTGTATGAATGATTTAGATAGCTGAGTGAAGATTGTGTAAAATCGTGAGTGCATGTTTGTGTAAGTAGGTATGTAGAGAGAGATTTGAAAAAAAGAAAGAAACAACAACAATGAGGTTTGAAAGTGATTTCGATTCAACACAACGGATCTATTTATAGACTTTTGAAATATTAATTAGTCATCAAATTAATCATTTGGCAATATAAAACGAAAGTATCTACAAAAACATATACGTACTTAATTCATAAAAATGACACCTATTGAGTCATAATAGCAACAAAAATATGGAGTGGTTGGAGTTTTATTCTCTCATTGCTCTATAAAAGACTTAAATATATTATATTAAGCATTCATATTTGTAACTTATTTATTTGTTCATTAATCATTATTTTTTTATTTTTTTATTTTTTATAATGTAGAAATTCGCAGTTGCCCATTGAGTTTGAGAACCCATGACCTCACTCTCATAAATCCAACCCCTACACCTCCATCATCACCACCAGATCATCCATTACGGCACCATTAATGATTATTTCTTCATCAGTCATCACATTCGCCAATCTCTTCAACCCTCTCGGGCATATTTATGCAATCCCAAAATATCTTTTCTATCTATTGGGCTATCAAAATCCATTAACCAGCATAATTACAAGCCCAAACCCTCTTTTTTTTTTGAATTAAAAATTATATCCAAAACAGTATCCAATTAGGGCTGGGCAAAAAGATCGAACCGAATCGTCGAATTTTTGAACTAACTTGAATCGAACTGAATTTTCGGTTAACCGAGCAAATTCAGTTCGAATACAAATACTGCATATTTGATATTTGTTCGGTTCGGTTTGGTTTCGGTTTTTCATATTTTTTTCGGTTCGGTTAACCGAACCGAATATATTTATGTATTTATATCATTATATTTTAAAATTTATATTAATAATTATTTACGGTTCGGTTTCGGTTCGGATATTTGAAATATTTGCAAATATTTTTTATTTAATTAGAATTTTAATTTTTTTTATATATATTTTCTTAATTTCAGTTCGGTTCGAGTTATTTGCAAATATTACAAATATTTTCGATTAACCGAAATTTTCAGTTCGAATACGGTTCGTAATTTCGGGTATTTGTTCGGTTTGATTCGGTTATCAAATGCCTGCATATTTGCAAATAACCGAACCGTGCCCACCCCTATCCAGTATCCGTTGGCCATGTCGCGACATACACGCTCAGAGAATAGCTGTCTATGTCCTCTTTTTAAGTCACCCAAATAATTGATCATCTCTTTCGTAGTGGTAGAGCTAACTTTCTAATTAATACAGCAACCTTTGACTGCTTCACTTTCGCACAGCTCGCTATCTCAATTCCATGGCAGCCTCTTCACTTACTCGTGCAATTGCTGAAAGGTCAGTCAATCAAACAATTGAGTTCTTTGCTTCGTCATTCTCTGCTTTCATCGAATAAATCCTCAATTTCTTGCTGCTTTTATTTCTCATGAATTCTTCACACTTTCTCTAATCAATCTACATTAAAAGTTCAAACTTTATTTATAGTCTTCATTCTACTGTCCTATTAATTAAACAATTGAGTGAGTCTTTTTTAGGTGTCTATTTTATTTTGAAATATACTCCCTAGTAAGCTTTCTTTTTTACTTTTACACGAATGAAGATAAATCGGTATTTTATAAATATAGTGTAATAAAATACTCTAATGTTCATTTTACTTTTGACATTACAATAAAAATAATGTGAAAAAGTGAAAAGCAAAACTATTTTGATATTTAATTGATATTTTATTAAAACTGACATGCAATATTATAATAATACTAATAATAATAAAATTCAAGAAAAACCTTCGAAATAAAAAATATTTGATGTGTTTGTTTACACAACACATTTTCACCAATTTCATATTATTCATTTTTAAAAAAACATCACATTAAATACAAACCTCTATCTAAACAAAGCTCGGTTTAAATTTTATATTGAGATTTGAATAGTAAAAATTTTGAATATGAATAAGTGTATGATGCAACATAAATAGATGTTGACGTGATGTTTTGAATATAAAATTAATTTTTAATATAATATAAAAAATTAAGTGTTTGACTTAATATTTTTTATAAAAAAAAAAATTGATAAAAATAGTAAAAATATGCGTAAATCCTTCCAACAAACACACTATAAATAATACTAGTGCATAACATATATATAGATTGGAAGCCCTCAACCCCTCTCTTTTGGTTGGAGTTCGAGTTCTATAATGCCGATTTCTATTTCTCTATTCCTTTCGTATTCTTGGTTTGGAAGTTCATAATATTTAAACAAATGACTTCGAATAACATCATAAAAAAACATAAATATATAGATTGGAAGGAAAAGTTGCGTTGATAACCGGAGGAGCCAGCGGAATAGGCGAATGCACAGCGAAGCTCTTCGCTAACCACGGCGCAAAAGTGGCGATTGCGGACATCCAAGATGAACGAGCTCATTCAGTGGTCGACGCCATCGGCCAAGCCCGCTCTACCTTCATCCACTGCGACGTCACCAACGAGGACCATGTTCGAAATGCCGTGGACGCCACAGTCTCCAAATACAACAAGCTCGACATCATGTTCAACAACGCCGGCGTCTGCATAGTCCCCACCCCCCGCATCGTCGAGACCAAGAAATCAGACTTCGAGCGAGTGCTGAATGTCAACACGACCGGCGTATTCCTAGGGATGAAGCACGCCGCACGCGTGATGATCCCAGCTCGGACCGGCGCCATCATCTCAAGCTCGAGCATGGCCGCCGAGTTAGCAGGATGCGGCCCCCACGCGTACACGTGCTCCAAGTGCGGTGTCGTGGGGCTCACGAAGAACGTTGCCGTCGAGCTCGGGCAGTTTGGAATACGGGTTAATTGCATATCGCCGTATGGGGCGGCGACGCCGATGGCCACGGAATTTATGGGAGTAGGTGCCGAGGAAGTCGAGCAGTTTTTCTACTCTAAGGCAAATCTGAAAGGGACTGTCTTGAAGGTCGATGATATTGCAAATGCTGCTCTTTTCTTGGCGAGTGATGATGCTAAGTATGTGAGTGGACAGAATTTGGTCGTCGATGGCGGGTTTAGTATTACCAACGCTGCATTCCAAATGTTCGAAAATGCAGAAACTTAGCCATTTTTTATTTTATTACAAGGCAAAATTGTCCATAACTTTCTCATGGTTTTGAAACTCAGCCTAAATTATCTTCTACTTTAAAAATTGCATGACGTCCCTTATATTTTACAAGATGTTGCATGAAACTACTTTGTGGTTTCGAAACTCAGCATAAATCTTCATTTTACTTTAAAAAAATTGCATAATGCTCACTTATACTTTCAAAAATATTGCATAAAATCCCCATGCTATGCAAAACATATAGATAAGAAATCATTTTCTTATCACACGAGGAAAGTTTCACGGTGGTTGGATTTCATGCAACGTTTTTTAAAGTATATGGGGTACCATGCAATTTTTAAAGTATAGGGAGATTTTACGCTGAATTTCAAAACCACAGGAGAGTAATAAGTAATTTTACCTTATTTTAATCTGATGATCAATGCAATAAGAAGAAAATTGTTTCTTTGTATTTTAATTTCAAACAAAAATGCTTTCCAGATTGTGTTTGAGTGAGACAGGGAAGAAGACATTGTTTTAATGCACTGTGGAGCCATCAAAACAGCAAATTGGCACATTTAGGGACAGTTTTTTAAAGCAAAATAATTTTAGAAATGGTTTTGAGTATGTTCCCTTTTGGGCAAAAGTCACGTGTTTGTTTGGGGGTTTGTATTTTAGATTGGAATTTGAATAGTAAAAATTTTAAATATGAATAGTTACATGATCATATATAAATAGGTATTGATGTGATGGTTTAAATATAAAATTAATTTTTGGTATAATATGAAAAATAAAAAAATAAGTATTTAATTTGATGTTTTTGGCGAAAAATTTTTGGTGAATAGTAAAAAAATATGTATAAATCCTTCAAACAAACACATGGTTTTAGGGTGTGTTTAATTGGAGGAAGGTTATGATGCTAGGTAATTACTACTCATTCTGTCCCACTTAATTTGTGTTGTTCTTTCTATTCCGTCTCATATAATTTGTTCTTTTTTTTATATATATAAATATAATTATACATTTTAATCGCATTTAAAAATTTATAATTTATAATTATTTATTATTTTAATTAAATTATTTAGTCTTAATCTATAATTATTTTTATTACATCATAATTATTTTCACTAATATACTTTTAAATTATTTACTAATTACACAATATTTAAAACTTCGTATCTAAACTAAATGAGACAAATTAGTTGGGAAGAAGAGTATCAAATTGTATTAGTAGCACAATAATACTCATCAAATAGTGTATTAGATATAAATATATAGTATATATATAGTACAGGAGACAACATACATATTAATATTTTATATAGTAGGTATTCTTCCACGATTTTTTTCTCTTACGTTTTTCAAAATATATTAATACACTACATATATTCACTATTTTTATATTCTCATATATAATTATTTATATTTCACATAAAAATATTCTCATAAAACAAATACACCCATTGGCTTTTATATTTTTATTTTTAAATACTATTTATGTTCTTTAATATGTTGATTGTTATCATTCTGCAGCATTAATCACATGTTAAAATTTTGGGGGAAAATAATGAAATTGTCTTATTGATCATCAAAATAAGAAGCCTATATATAGACAATACAAAACAGACTCGATAGACTCAAATTTAAGTAATCTAATCTATGAATAAGATCAAATCTAGATATAAATCTACTAAATCTAAAACTGAATATTTAAAATATCTCAACATTCCCCTCAAACTCAAGTGGTATAACAGAAACCAATTTGAGTTTGATAAGAAATTTGAATATAAATGCAAAAAACAAAACATAAATAAAAATAATAGTTCACTTTCCATTGGAACCGGAAACGAGATGACTTTCCACCCCGAAGCAAAAAACGAGATAACTCCACCGGAGCCGAAAATGAGATGACTCTTCACCGGAGTTGAAAACGAGATGACTCTCCACATGAGCAAAAAACGAGATGACTCCACCGGAGCCGAAAACGAGATGACTCCACCGTTGCCGAAAATAAGATGACTCCACCAGAGCCAAAAAACGAGATGACCCATCGGAGCAAAAAACGACCTGACTCCACTGAAGCAAAAAACGAGATGACTCCACCGGAGCTGAAAACGAGATGACTCCACCGGAGTCTAAAACGACATGACTCCACCGGAGCCTAAAACGACATGACTCAACCGGAGCCTAAAACGACATGACTCCACCGGAGCCGAAAACGACATGACTCCACCGGAGCAAAAAATGACACGACTCCACTTGAGCCGAAAACGAGATGACTCTACCGGAGCCGAAAAACAAGATGACGCTCCACCGGAGCAAAAAACAAGATGACTTCACTGGAGCCGAAAAATGAGTTGACGCTCCACCGGAGCTGAAAACGAGATCACTCTCCACCGGAGTCGAAAACCATATGACCACCGGAGCCGAAAACAGACAAATCGCAAACATCGGACAGATCAGATCTCACGCAGGCAATAGACAAACAACGAAGATTTCAGATTGCACACAGGCAACAGACAAGCAGCGGACATATGGCAGATCGAAAACGAGACGAGACAGATTTGCAAAAAGACAACTTGCAAAGGCATTAACTCAAAATCACAAGACCTTCGTTTGAATGTACCCGGAGAAACACGGGTTGGTAGGCTATATCTACGGCATGAGGAAAATAGGCTCTGATACCATGTTAGAAATTTTGGGGGAAAATAATGAAATTGTCTTATTGATCATCAAAATAAGGAGCCTATATATAGACAATACAAAACAGACTCGATATATTCAAATTTAAGTAATCTAATCTATGAATAAGATCAAATCTAGATATAAATCTACTAAATCTAAAACTGAATATTTAAAATATATCAACAATGACTAAGCACGGGATGAAATTAATGCAGAATGAGTATGATAGTATGGCCTAAATTCATATTACCTTGGTCCCAAAACTGGTGTCGTGGTAGGAGTAGACACGAGAATTAAAAAATAATTATATTTAATTGAAAGTGGGTAAAAAGTATAATGTAAATGTCTAAAATATCTTTACTTTTTGAAGGGTTTTAAAAAGTGAGTCGGAGTAATAATTAAGGATACTTTTGAAAAAATGAGAATAACATTGTTACATTTACTAAATAAGAAAACACAACAATTGTTTTGAAACGAACGAAAAAAAAAAAAAAAAAAAAAAACAATTCTTTTGGAACGAAGAAAATATATACATTCGATAAAATCTTTTAATTGTAGCAGAAAAAATTTGTAACAATTTAGTGGCAGACAACACCCTTAATAAGCAAATGTTATTGTATTTGTTATGATTTAATATACTCATCAAAATGTGCGAACATGGTGTTGTTATCACGCATATGACGCGGACGTCCAATCTTTGAGAATTCAAATGACCGGTACATCCATCACTCAAAAATGATCTCATCAGTTTTGGAAATTCGTGTGTTTAGAGACCATTTAGTCCTACATTACCAGTAGAACTTGTAAGGTTTTTTAGAACTTCTATTAAAAGAATTTTTTATAATACTATTAAAAGTTTTTTTTTTAAAATTTCAAGTATTCAATAATTTATGTTTTTAAATTGTGTGAATTTTGATTTATCTGTCACAATAAACAATAAGCAAAGATTTCAATACATACTCATAACTCAAAATAAATATTGCGATTGATAGGATACTAGTATAATGTTTATTAACATTATTATAATACTTTTAGAAAAATAATAATTTTAATTATAAATATATTTGTTAGAAATTTCGGGCCGTTCAAGGCCTAATACAATGAATCCCTCGGTAAGTATAATATATTGGTTTGCTTTCAGCTTAGCCCGCCGGATCAAGCCGGATCGATCCAAACCCCTTAACCCAATCTTAAATCCAAACCCAAACCCATTTAGTTATATATAGGGAGTGAGATTGGGAGTTAAGTGAGTGAGTTAGTTTTCTCAAAAAGGAAAAAATCGAATATCACAGACCAAGAGAGAGAGAGAAAGAGAGAAACCGATGAGTGTTCCAATGGGATTCCATGAGTGTCGAGAGTATTCCGGTGAGGATATCGAGCCATTTCTCTGTGTTGATTCCGGTGGGTGTCGAGGCTTGGTGTGAAGAGCCAACCTCCAATCTTATAGGCGTGGTTACCTCGGGCCAATATGGCACCATGGAGTAAGCCGACATCAACATCCTTTAGTTGCCGGTGAAAGTTCGAAGAAGATCGTCTGTGAATGAAAGAAGATCGGAGGATAATCAGTCGTCGTCTTTCGATGTTCGTCGCTGTTCGCTGATGTTGATCGGAGACGCACTCAGAGCTACTGGCTGTGACCGCTGCCAACCGGAGACTATCGCGCATAGCCGCCAAACTCTGGAGCCGCCCGCTGTCTCTGCCCGAGGATGCCGGAGGATGTTGATCTAAGTGTCGTCAATGCTGCATATATAGAGTTTTTGCACTCTAATGGAGCTCTATTTTTTACACAAAAAATTGGTATTTGCAACAGTGCAGTTGTATGGCGTTGGCTTTTTTTAAAAAAATAAAATAAAATTACATATTAATTCTTTATTATTATTTATTTTTAAATTTTTTTATTTTTAAAAAAAAAGTAATATTAAAATTATAGATATAAAAAGTAGTTTAAAATAATACTTTCTCCACCTCATAACAAGATATCCATTTAATTGATTTGTAATACGTTTTGATATAATAATTAATATTCAAAGATCAATATGCTCAAAAAAGTAAATGGATACTTAGTAATGAGACGGAGGGAGTATATAAAATAAAATATTTTGAAGAATATTATTTTTGAAGTAAAAAGTAGAATTATGAGTTGGAGTAAAAATATTGAAACTGCATTTTTTGAGTTAATACTGTATCTTTCCCAATTCATTTCAATTCATTCATGTCTGTTTGTTTGTAATTGATTTTTAATATCCAGAATGTCATTTTGCCTAATTCTTTGCGCTTGAATTCAGTTTCAATTCTGTGTAATATTCATTTCGGTTTTATTCGAATTTTGCTTCAATTATTAATTAATTTGTATAATTTTGTATATAAGGTATTATTCGATAAATCCAAAATTCCGAAAATAAATTCACAACAATACTAATATTTAAATTATATATTTTTTTTTATCATAATAAATGTGCATTACTGTATTCTTTCATGTAGTATTTTGTTTTATTTTTCATCGTTTATTTCACAAAAGTGATAAGCTCTTCAAATAATAAAGAAAAATAAGTACATCATGCCATAGCTTTGGTGAAAGTGAACCAAGTTCATATGTTCCAGTGTAAAAATCACCCATTCTAGCGTAAAAATTATTTTTTCGTTTGTTTTCTTAAGACATGAGTTTGATTTGTATTTGTTTGTTTTGAATTTGGTTTCCACAATTCCAGTGTAAAAATCAGCCATTTCAATTTGAATCACCGGTTTATATATTCCTATTTCTCTCTTTTTCTTTTCTTTTTTTTTTTTTTTAAAAAAAATAATTTAGTATTTTTATGGATGAGCTCTAATTTTGATTTCTATACATATATGTATTGTCGTAAAAAATCGCCACCGATGGTTTAATCGAAAAAGCATGTCGAAATTGATTTATTCGAAGGTTCCTCTGCCTCGTCAAAAAAGTATCCGGCCTATCTCTCAATAAACAAATAATTAATGTAAAAAAAAGTTAAAATAAGGCTAATAAAACAAGAAATAAGGCTGGAAAAAGAACTGTAAATTAATTTAAATAAAAACGGTAAAAAGTACTATTTCTGGAAAGAAAAATACAAAGTAAAATAAATTAAAAAAAAAGAAGATGATGTTGAATGCTTGTAATCTCTGCCTCTTGCTCTAGTTGCATCTTTTAATTTCTTATTTTTGTTTTGAATTCCCTTGGATAAAATTTTATTTCTAATTTTCCTCAAATAATTTCAATTTCCCATTCGAATAATTTCTTATTCACTTGACTGCTCTCAAACGGTACTAAGCTAGCTTAGTCATCGGGCCAAAGAAATTTGTAGGCCCATTCACCATAAATCTCAATGCTGACCAAGATATTAGATCGTTTGCACTATTGGGCCATACATTCTCTATCTTGGACTGCTTATGCACTGGACTGGCGCGGACTTTTTGGGCTGTGGGTTACAAATATCCCCACAAAATTGTCTAGACAAAATTTACTTGTAGTACAGATAACTTTGTTAAAACTCCCCCGTGCTTGAATCGACTCGTGCGCTCGAGTTTTGAATTTTCCATCATAGCCAACTCATCCGTGTCAGGTCATAAGGAGAATAGGTGAGTTGTCTCACCGACACTTCTTGATAAATTCATTTATTTCCCATGCTACACATATATTGTACGATTTGTCGGATATTTTATTTATCTATCGTTTAGTCGTTGTGTGCGGTAGTGCTAAGTGAGGGCATCATCTAGGGCTACCATATTTGACTTGATGATCGTTATATTATTATGGGTTTCATCAGGTTCTTCTTTTGAGCTGAGGGTTTACCGACTATTTATTGATGATGGTCTAGTGAGCCTATTATTACGGAGCTGAAATCATTTTGGTAGCTCACTTAGACAAATATATACATATGTGTGTGTGTGTGTGCATGGTTTATCAAGTCCGACGATATTGTTGCATTATTTCATTGTTAACATAGTATGACGCTTATTTGCTGAACGATGGAGATTAAACTTTATTTTAAATTATGACATGATATATTTTATATGAGTTCTTAAAATAGATTTAGACTGTTTTTTTTTAAAAAAAATATTTGGGTCAAGTATACTGCATGGCACCTCCGGGACAGTGGATGTCTCAAAAATAGAGAAAGACAGGTTGAGTGAGTGAATTTGTTATTATGCGTATATGTTTTCTAATGAAAAAACCTCTTGTTTAGGAATATGTTTTTGTAAGAAATTGTAAACCGGCTTGTGTGAAATAATAAGATATTTTTATAATTGATTTTAGCCTTGACATTTGTATTATGTGGCCTAAAGTAAGAGGTGTCAACCTCATCATACAATGTGGCAATAACATTTTCAATATGAGTCAAATAAGGGTATTACAATGCGTCTCAATTTGCAGATGTAAACTTACTACACTAAACAAATATATTTGCTATGCTTGTATTTTGATTACGCTAATGAGCTATGAATTTTTAATTGTGCAAGTAAATGTAGGCTTTTTTTGGCAATTTAGAAGATGTGGGATGATTATTTTACGATGCAGTGACTAAAAATTTACAGGATCAATTCGAGGTGACCTTTTACTTTGTTCTCTTCAATTTCACTTAACATGTTGTCAATCTTTTCGTATGAAGTTGTGAACTTTGGAGACTATTGGCACACCAAAATGGCACCTTCTATACACCACTGTTATGTTGATAAAACATGTATAAAATAGATCATGTCAAGTTTGAAAAGTATTTAGCAAAGTTCAAAATTTTTTGTTGCTCTGAGTGATTTTTTGTAGCATATGCCCGATCAATAATTTTTTTATTTTTATTTTTCTTCTATAAATGAAATCCTTTTAAGAGATGTGGACTTAAAAAGATAATATATTTGGTAGAAGGTGATTCAATCTCCTCCGAGGCAGCTTGAGAGTATCAGAATAATGTAAGGTTTGCAACATATTTTCGGGTTTTGTTTGTCTGAACTGACACATCCGTTAGTGTAAATTATATGGACAATTCATTTGTTTTATTCCCTTTTCCAATGGTGTTTTTACTGATAACTTCACATACCATATGTTGATTATAGTTTTATGTCATAATTGATCTAATTTTCTCTTGGTAGTTGCTTCACAACTGAGATATTGGAGGGATTTGATGTGCAACAAATGGTTGGTTTAGCAAATACATTGAGAAAGTATGGTTATCTTACTAAACCAACTAACCAATTCTACATGTAATACCCCGTAAAATAATCGCCTGAAGTTCGTCGGAGCTCATCGGGGTCCGATGCCGTAGTCGGCCAATATTATTTTGAACCTAATTTATTTTGAGCTTTTGATGTAAGAAATTAAGAAATTGAGTTTAAATTATGAGTAAAAATTGATTTTGGACCAAATAGGGTAAAATAAATAATAAAGACCCAAGTCTTTTATTTTTAATAAAGTATAAAATAAATAGAATAAAAAAATAAAAAGAACAGAAGCAGCAGAAGCGCCAGCCCCCCTCTTCTTCTTCTTTGGAGTTCTTTTTCTCCAAAACTCTTTCCTTTGGTCTCTTCAGTGAGATTAATATTAGATAGATGATAGTTCTAACCCTAGACCTCTTCTATTGATATTTTTCAAAATTATTTTCAAATGGATTTGCCCTAAAAGTGTTAGTTTTTCCGATTTCTTCTAGAAAGTTGATTACGATGTGAGGATTATTATAGTATTTTAAATTGAAAACCGTAGAATTTGTGGAATGAGTTTGAAACCCTAGTTTTGCCCTAACCTAGTTATGATTTTTTTTAGAAAAGATTTATGCCTATTGGGATGGACATAGTTTTTTAATGTTTATTTGGGGAAATAAAATGAGATTATAACAAACTTGTTGGGTTTTAATATTTCACTTTTTGGTTGGTTAAATGTTGACAATTGGAATGTTTCAAAGTTTAAATCTCTCTCTTTTAAATTTGCCTAAGAGCATGTTGAGTATTGGGTCAAATTGGTAATTAAAACTACCCGTCGAGTCCAATCAACTTGTCGAAAATTTGGATGATAAGGCATAGCCTTCCACCTCTGTGTCTTGCAAACACGTGAGGGTATACCGGTATTTTAGGATAACTAGCTAACCTCGAATTAGAAGCCGAATGGGCTAGGTCAAGGGATCGAAATGGCAGGTTCCCTTTTTGGGTGATTTCGAGGTGCCCGTCAATCACGATAGAAAAGTCTTTAGACCGTCATCTGTGATGGAGGGATGAATTGCGTACAATCTTCTCTTGGTATGTTGTATTGGAGACTAGAAGGTTATGGGCCATTTGACGCCCCTCGCAAACTAATAAATAAATTAACTTACGTGTACATTTGGTCTTCAAACCCTTATGTACACATAGTGGAGCATTCCTTGAGGGTTGTGACCCTATGCTTGTTATGTGTAACTATGTGACGTGTCAAACGAAGTAATAAGGTTGGAAAACTGGGTCAAGCCGGCCCTGATTAAGGCCTAGTTGAGTTTTCTTCGTGATGTGCTCATCACTATTATTTGAGAATGAAAATGATATATAAGGGAGACGCTAAAAGATTCATGTGTGTGAGTTATCCTTATGTGATATGTGTCATCTTATTCAAATTATCTTCTTCAATTGATTTTGTGGCATCATACCGTATTAATTTATTTTCGATTAATTGCGCTTACTCAACCGTTGTGTTGATCCTCTTCTTACAACCTTTTTGTAGGTAATGATGCTTCTGTTATACCTAAATGATGCATTCACGTCATATGATCCATCGGGGGAATTAGAACTACTTTACCTTCTAAGATGCTTTTGAAATCCATTATTAATGTTTAAGAACTAATGTCTTTTGAACTATTTTTAACTTATATTTTTAACTCGAACCTTATTTATTTAAATAATAAGCCGATGCGCTTTAATTTTAGATCTCTAAGTAGTTGTTTTAGAATGGTTATTTTAGTCTTAACGCCACAAAGTAGGACTCATTGATTGATGAACAAGACTTCCGGTGTGGTATGGCGATGACAGTCCGATTTGAGCTGGCCGGGGTGTTACACTACATGTCCATGAACCATGAGGAAAAAGGTATTGTTGTATGCCCTTCTTTTAATGAATTTATCAGAAGGTGTGAAAAGTTAAATATACTGACAATTACCGATGTATTTTGCAATCCAACTTATGCAAGTATTTGTGTCTCATTCTTAAACAAATATTTCTTGATGTATACCTTGAGTTATTTATTTAGTATCTTTGTGTGAATAAAAAAATAAATGAAAAGAATGCTGAACAAATGGAGGTTCCACAAAGTAACTGACGAATTCGCTCTTCTTGTTATATATCCAACATTAATCGTTTTTTCTTGCCCAAGCATACACTATCCTTGTAAGGCATTAATTATAAGAATTTCAATTCTCTTAGGTAACACGCATGGCCCATGTGAATGATCTCGTTTAAGTTGAAGAAATAGAGCAACAACTTGATCTTTGGGGTAGCCACCAAAAACATATTCCATTTGATTTAGGGAGGCTCAATAAGAATACAAAAATAAATGAGGTATATGATTGTGTTAAGAACCGTGTCGTGACAGGAACATAGTTGTGCTAATATTAAGGTCGTGAATATAAACAGAAATATAGTTGTGTTGAGAATTACTGGTTGAAACACGACCGGTTCCAAAATGTGGCTGTGAATAGAGATATGAACACAGTCATGATCAAAACAGGATAATGAACATGGTCATGGATGTGTTTCCGTCCCTGTCAGCGATCGTAAACTAAAATTGATAAATTTTAATTGCAATATAACCAAAATTGATAATAATAATAATAAAAAACAATCAACGGATCAAAAATGATAATTGTTATATCTAATAAGACCAAAACTGATTTTAGTTCTTAACATATTCTTATTTCAATAGTTCTTTAAAGAATCTATTGTATCTACATCTTTAATTATTGAATTTATATCCCAAACAAAATATTTTTTAATGTACCACTACATTATAAAACAATTGCGTGTAGCACGAGAGTGTATCCTAGTGTGTATTCTTTTTCTTATGCAACATCCACTACTCCCTAAAATCATCCCATCTAACATTTATCTTCACTTCAAGCTTTTTTAAAACCCAATGCACTACGATGTGTTCATTCAAAATTTGATTTTGTTTATTTTTATAGAAAATCATAATAATTGCAGAGTAATAAATATCACAAAATCAAATTCCCAAAAAAAAACACTCAATCAATTATTCATCATGTTTGTAACTTCACCTCAACACATAAATCTGACAAATAACAAATTTAATACCAGAATGAAGCAACCCTATGTTCATAAAATATTATTTTCGGACCAAATAATAACAGAGCGAAATAATACCAATACGTCAACGATTCGACTGTAAATACACTCGACCAAACAGTCAATATTCTCTTTAAAGTCCATAATTAAAATACCTCAATTTTATTTCTACATCTAATCAACATAGACTTCACCCAATGACTAAAAGATAATCACAACCGGTTTATCAATTTGTCGTTCAAAAATCATCTATCAAACCTAACTACACTTAGAATCAAGTTTTTTCACCTGTTTACAACTCCTTTATTCACATAGAGTTCATAATTTTTCTCTTGAGAAATATGGCATCAAAAGCCTATTTTCCAATAACCATATTACATATGAGAATTGTTTTTTATTCAAAACATTACATCATAGATTACTTTTAAAACATATCTCAATTCAAAATTTTGCAATATTTAAGACAACCAAAAACACAACACACCAAACCAGAACCCAACAAAGCAATTCAGTACAATTCAGGTTAGATTAAACTTTAAAGAGAGAAATGGGATATTCAATACGAGGAATCTTAGAAATGGGTATATAAGAACTTCACAAAGCATTGCAAACGACATAATATATTCTTTATCACATAGTTTAACATATGCAAACATACCAGGAATGAACACCACTTCCGACATCGAATGGTCATGGATAAAACAAAATTTTAATATGGTCAGAATAAAGTTAATTCAAACACTCACCTACTAAAAGTTTCCTAATGATTTACTATGTAGAAAGCGAGTTATTCTCCAATATATCGCTTAAAAACTGTACCCAAAATTCACTGGAAAGCAAACACGAGGAATCAAAATACCAAGTATCTTCTGCGATACTAAGCACTGAAAATTTGAAAACCACTTCAAACAAGGGAAAGACAATATCCGATTATTCCATACATAGCTAGTCCATAAGCTTCTTATGATTCAAACTGCACGCCATCAAAGAGGTGCTATGAAGTAGACTCCAAGAAAGCAAGTTTTGAAACAATAATTTCACCAATCATGCATAGAGACATGAACAAAAAGTATTCTGGGCTTCAAATGAATTGTTTACCTCAAAGTTAGTGCATTTCGAACACCATTCAATCAATTCCCCAGCTTTATTCTAATTAGTGAAAGAATGCAAGAACAGTTGAATGCAATATTTTCAAAAACAGTAAGGTTGAATGCAAAACATGTCATAACCGATCAAAAATAATTTCCCAAAACTCAAAATCGGGTAGTCTCACAGATAACAAATAATAGATAAAAGTACCATAGAGCATAAGCGATGTATCTAAAACAGGAGCAACTCATTGTCAAGCAGCATTCAAAAGTGAATACTATATTAACTGAGCAAAAGAGGAGTCGTATCTTTTAGTATCGACGACCACCACGACCGTAGCTGACGGGTGGGACGACGCCTACAGGACCTTGGTCCTCTCTAAGCACGACACCAGGCAGGTCCTTCATGCCGAGCGACTCCAACAAATCCACAGTCTCCTGGTCAACCTCAATGCGATCGACCTCAATTGCGGATTGATCGGGCACGAAATCCATGCGGCGCTCACGCTCCTCTTCCTGAAGCTTCAAAGAGATACCACGAACGGGTCCTTTCTGAATCCTCTTCATCAGATGGGTGGAAAATCCAGCGATCTTGTTGCGGAGGCGCTTTGAAGGGATGATAGCCACCTCTTCCAGAATCTTCTTGTTGGTGTGGAAATCTAGTGTCATCTTAGAGTAATACCGCTCAATTACCTGGCGGGAGGACTTCTTCACCGTCTTCGTGCGGACGCGACCCATCTTTTGCGGGGGATTTCGGTGGCGACGGCGCCGGCGCCAGGGCGAGGGGATGCGGCAGGTGAGCGAGCAGGGCTAGGGTTCGTTGCAGTTGCAGAGAGCATATGAATTATTTTAACGAGTTTAGTCTGCCGCTTAGGTTTTTACTAAATGGGCCGCATTGATTGGGCCAATTATCTTTTATTTGGGCCTAAATGCAGTAATGATTTATATATTACATTTTAAATGAATTGAAAATTTTATGGAAATTTGTTGTCGTTACAATATTAGACTTGGTTTACCAAACAAGTTTTAAAAATTTTGGTATTATTCTATTTTGAAAATATCATATCAACTTTATACTCCGTCCATCGTCTAAAAATAGTCTCAAAATTTTTGGGCACTGGATATAATATGTAGGATTTTGATTGGTATTTTTGTATTTTTCATTACAAAAAATAGAAGGGTAAACTGGTCGTCAATAGGAATTTTATAGGTCATTTGTTTGTCAAACACATTCATTCATTACCAAAAAAAAGTACTTTTTGTAGCGAATAAACTGTCTGTAAAAATAAATTCAGTCATAAAAAAAAAAAAAATTGTTACGAAATTTGTTGGAACAAAAATTTTTAATGTTAGGTCAAACTTTTTTTTTTATTTGTTTTGATAATTTTATCGTAACAACTATAGATAGTACGATGTCATATATATTTGTTACGCAATTCAAGCCGCAACAAAAAATATCGCTATTAATATATACGTAATAACTACATATATATATATATAGATAGCGAAAAAAATCAATTTTGGTTCCAATATAAACAATTTCAATCAATTTTGGTCTCATTATAAACAATTTTTATCAATTTTGGTCCCACCATTAAAAAACTAACGGAAATTGCTGACGTGGACATGACAGAAATTGATGAGTTTTTTATAAGTATTTATCGAGTATATTCTTTTGGAAGATTTTGTCTAAAATTCTACTATTTAGCAAAAAAATTTCTCTTACAAACATCCAATTAATGTATTGAAATTTTTGCTAAATAGTATAATTTTAGACAAAATCTTTCAAAAGAACATACTCGATAAATACTTATATTTGAACTAAAATTGATATATTTTAATTATATTATGATTATTATTATTTTTTTCCATTTTAACTATATCAACTATTCTAAATTCAAAAAAAAAATTAAAAATATAACAACCGAAGCAGAAAGATACACGGCCGTGTAGAATTATACATGGCCGTGTAACAACATGGTCATGTATAATTATACACTGAAATATACATGGTCATGTAACAACATGGCCGTGTATAATTGTACATGGCCGTGTAACAACATGGCCATGTATAATTATACACTGAAATATACATGGCCCTGTAACAACATGACCGTATATAATTGTACATGGTCGTGTAACAACATGGTAATGTATAATTATACACTGAAATATACATGGCTATGTAACAACATGGCCGTGTATAATTGTACATCGTAGGTCAACTGCCACGTCACCTCCGTCATGTCCACGTCAGCAATTTCCGTTAGTTTTTTAACGGTGGGACCAAAATTGATAAAAATTGTTTATAATGAGACCAAAATTGATTGAAATTGTTTATATTGGGACCAAAATTGATGAGTTTTTTATATTGGGACCAAAATTGATGAATTTTATATATTGGGACCAAAATTGATTAATTTTGATTATATTGTGACCAAAATTAATTTTTTCCCTTTTCTATTTGATTTGAAATCTTTGGTTATATTAGGATTTCTTCGGAGTGAATTGT
Organism: Andrographis paniculata; assembly: GCF_009805555.1. Taxonomy (NCBI): domain Eukaryota; kingdom Viridiplantae; phylum Streptophyta; class Magnoliopsida; order Lamiales; family Acanthaceae; genus Andrographis; species Andrographis paniculata. Next base: position 2,001,620 of record NW_026137608.1, read on the forward strand.
TATTCTATATTTTTATTATGTGATCCGAGGAAGGCTTTGCATGCTGGTTTATCTCCAGTATGCTACTCTTTATTCTTTTGAGTTGCACGCATATTCAATTTTGGCTAACCATCGAAAGAAAATCAATACATCACCAATTTCAAAGGTTTTAATCTTCAAGTGAAATGTGAAGCTTCTGGCTCCAATAATCTCTCCCCCTTGTCGAGTTCAAGTGTTGGGGGAATCCTCAAATAGTCAAATCATATACCGAAGTTGTCCCTGAGATGAACCTATGGAAAATTATGTTGCTTATAGAAAGGTGATTATGTTATCTTCTAGATGTGTTTTTGCATATCCAATTTCTTAGCCATGTCTTCTTGTTCTGGTTCTTTAATCTCTGCTTAAGTTCTTAGTTTATACATTTACTTGTGAATGGACGGAAATGGTAGCTTTTTATATAGTGGATCAATGAAGTGGTACATTTCATATCAGCTTTGAGTTTTCAGACCTATAAATTGCATTCTTACTACGACACTCCTAATTCTAATGCATTTTTTCTTAACTGCTAGATTCTTGTAGGACTGCGGAGTTGTGTCTAATGGATCACTTTGCATTGCAACGCCTATTAAGGGGTAGAAAGGGATGCACCATGCACAAAAGAATGAGAGTGAAAAGCTTGAGTTCTAAACCAGTTTCAAATGCAAATACTTCATCGAGTGCTAGAAATATGGATTCCGGCAGAGGGGAATCAGCTAAAGTGTGTACTAATTTTCAATATTAACCATATATCTATGAGGCATTGAGCAATAACATTGGTCCTATCGCGGATTCGTCTTGGATGACGGGTCACCTTGTCGAAGAAAGCCTTTTCAAAGAAGCAATATGTGTTTGGAGCATAAGGGAAAAATGATTCAAAAAATTTATTATACATGGGATGTGAAACAAATCCATTTTCTTTGGATGATAAGGTGAGTTAATTAAATGTTGTGCATTGACAAGTTGCTCTGGAGTAGACAAGATAAGATAAAATTGTGCGTGTGTATATATATATATATATGATTGGTAGTTATGAGCTTAATTTAACTTAATAAGATTATTTCAGGAGCCTGCAGGAGTTTTGGCTTACTTGTGCTTTGTGCATATTGAAATGAATTTAAATAGTTGCTGCATTTTTTGTAGATTTTAGTTAGTTATAGCAATGTCTTCTTGTTCTATTAAATGATATCAATAAAAAATATACTATACAAAAAAGTTTCCGCCCAACCACAGTTATTTATTTCTTTGTGTCAAGGATTATGCTTTTGTTATATGTATATTATTATACTTACAACAAACAACCTAGTTGTTAATCGATCTCCATGTCGTGTGAATGAAGGTTGTTCCACAGGCTTTGACAATTAAATATGAATTATATTGTGGTACATGGTGTGTTACATGATGATATTATCGTTCATTTCTTTGAAAAGCTGATTCGTGCTATACCATATATTTTTTTTAGGTTGATTTGCATGTAATTCATATTTTTTGCTCATTACTTAATTGTGCAAATTATACTTGCACATGTGATGAACTATGTTTGGATATGTCATTTAAAAAATTATCAATGCTTGTATTCTTTCTATCCTTAGCTGCCGAAGTATTCGAAAAAGCAACTGTTCATTTGCTCCATTTCTGTTTTTATTTGTATATTTACTCGAATAATTATTTGAATATAATATTATATAAAATAAAATGCTCTATTTGTACCTTAACAACCATTAAAAAAAAAATGCTTATTTTTCTACAAAGTTATTTGCTATAATTTTATTTTTTTTGTTAAAATGAACTATTCAACTAAAAAAAATTAATTACATAGTTAAAAATAAGTTATGCACTACGCTTTATAGTTTTGTAACTATTTGTGACATTATGACAATAAATTCGAGAATTTTTGTGTATCATGTTTTCGTTAGTTTTTTTAAATGTTCAAGAACCTAATATATGACTTGTTGATCTATTTAAGTTCCTCATAATAATATTGATTGATTGATTCCTATTTTAGGCCTTACAGTAGAGACTTATTTTGATAGCCATGAGTTAGGAATAACATTTTTTTATATTATTGAACTAGTTATTTTTTTTTTTTTGGATGACGTGGGAACCCGCAACGCTATCCGAAAGTGCGCATTCGGTAAACCCCCGGCCGAACCTAATACCCTGCATACTAGGCCTGAGGGAAAAGTCACACTAAGCGAACCATGTGTGACAGGTGACCTGAGGCGTCAGGGGTTTGAACCAATGACCTCACAACAGGAAGGCACACTATAACACTCCAACCTCATGGAATTGTGTATTTTGATTAGACATCGTATATGTGTGAGTAAGTTTGCACATTATGAATTGACCGAGAGCTTCTTTAATTGATATTAGTTTGAATTCTTAGCTACTTTTGAATTTGATATCTCGTTTAGCTTTTTGAAAATTTCAGGAGCTATATTTACCAGTCTGGTTGTTTCATTGATAAATTACAAATCAATGTTGTTTTAAATTTTGCAAATAGTTAAAATGTTGGTTGAAGAGAAAAATATTAGATTATATTTTGCCAAGTGCAGCATTGAACTTGGACTTGCACCCTTTTTGCTAGTTTTGCAATATGTCTAATCTTCTTGATAATATGTAGAAACTTCTAATGATACACTGAGCCAAAATCATGTGGTTCAGCATAGAATCCATGATGCACTGTCCCCAAAACTTTCTCCCCATTGTCACTTGAATTACCTTTATTCTGAACAATGTAGATGTAATCATGATGTGAGATATATGAGTAGTGTTTCTAGTTAGGCATGTCTGCAGTTATTCTCTATGGATTTGATTGTTATAATTGTTGAAAAATATTATCAGAACTTGCAATTTTTTTGTAAATTTGTTGTGTTACTAGTATTTGTTCTTGTAATTTAATGATGACTCCAAATATGAGCATATTCTTAGTTTGACGAAACTGTGTATTACTTGAATTTCTATATAAAAACCATCACAATGACTCATTAATGGCATACATTATTGATCTATATTGCTTGACATGATCCAGAATTCGTTGTTGAGATTATTAACGATTTTTGCCCTTTTTAAGTGGTAGTCTGGTGCCAGAAAAGCTAAGGCAGACGCCACAAGCGACAGCCACCTCCGCTCGCAAACGCCCAGAATACGTCCTGAAAAATACTAAGGCATGAGAGGCAAGCGGCAGCCTTCACCACCCTCAAGCGACAGCCTCTCCCGCTTGCAAGCGACAGCCCAGACACTCACCGCTGCAAATTATCACCAGATTCCAACTAAGTGTTCCAACTGCAGCGGTACAACCATTTCATTTCCAGCCAGCACAAGCGAGCCTAGCTGCGCTGATGCCCTCCAGCTCTCCGGCAAGCGAGGAAGATCTGAGCCCTTACAATTCAATGTAATCAAAACGAACACCCTGGGAGTTATGGCCAGCAACTGGTTCAACAGAATAACTACTAGAAACCGCCTAACTGCCCAGCGGTTGGAACCGCCAAGTAACCGATTGCAACCGCCCCGTCCCACCTGCTATAAATAAGGCCAGATATCTTTATGAATAAAGATGGATACTTCGATTTATAATACTCTTAGCAATTACTTTTCTCAAGCAAGACTTCCTGTCTTCGAGAGCTCCAACCCTGTAAGGGAGTTCTCCACAGGAATGGCCAAGGGAGTAGGAGTTTCCTCCTCCCTTGGCCAAGTCTTTACAGCTTTATTAGATTAGATTACTGCTTTTATTTACAGCTTTGTAGTTTTAGTCTTTCCCTGCTTTCGTAGTAGATAATGGAATATCATTCAAGTTCTTTATCCTCATTTCTTCCACACTTTTTACACATTTATATAAAGATTTCTAATCCAATAAAATGAATTGTCGAAGTTCACCGGAACTTGCCAGAGTCCGAACTGGAATCAGACAATTATTTTTTTTTTTGGCATAACTTATTTAGAGCTTTGCTGTAAAAAATAAATAAATTGGGTTATAGTTTATGGTTAGATTGAGTGTTGGGCCATTTTAGGGCCAAGGAAAATAAAATAGAGAAAATAGGCCCATGTCTATATTTATTAAAGAGAGATAGAGAGCAAGCAGAGGCAGAACCAGTTCCATCGCCATTTCTTCTTTCCTAGTTTCAGCTGTCAGTTTTCTCCTCTTCATTCTTAGAAGTTTCTTCCGCAAAGCTTCTTCTCTTGGGTTCTTCTTCTAAGGTAAGTAGGATGAATTTTAGTTAAATAATATAATATATATATATTTTAGACTTATTTGTTGATTTTACGTGAAAATTTTTAAATTAATTTCAAATAGATTAGTTCTAAAACTATTAAGTTTTGATATTTTCTTTATAGAAAGTTAATTAGGATATTCTTTAGGGTTTTATGTGGAAATTATTATGGTATTTTGAGTTGAAAATATAGGATTTGTGGAGTGAGTTAGAAATCTTAACTTTACATTTACATAATTTGTGGTTTTTAGAGAACGATTTGTAATTATCTTTAAATTGTATGAGTTTTTGAGTTAGATTTTGTCTATTTGAATGGACATATATTGTTCAAATGATTGGTTGGCATAATAACATGAGATTTTAATGAACTTGTTGGATTATAATATTGCTATTCTTACTTTAGTTATTAAATAAAAATGTTGAGAAGTGAAAAATGATTTATGAGAAAAATTGAGAACTTTTGTTTAGTTTTCGCTTATATTGCAAAAATTATTCTTGCTCGATGTTGATTAATTGGCTAAATATTTGTAAATGGAATATTTTGAGTTGAAATTTATTTTATCAAGATTTTTTAAATCGTATATTGAGTATTGGGTCAAATGGTTAATTGGAACTACTCGTCGAATCCGATCAAGTCGTCGATCACATAGGATGATAAAGCATAGGTATACCTGTAATTTAAGATAACTAGTTAACATCGAACTAGATCCCGAATGGGCTAGGTTGTGGCATGAAGATAACGTGTTTCCTTTTGGGTGATTCCGAGATGCACGTCATTCAAGATAAAATGATCTTTAAATTGTCATCCTTGATGGAGGGTTGAATTGTGCACAATCCCCTGTTGGCATGTTATATATGAATCTAGATGGTTTGACCGTTGTGCATCCCTCACAAACTAGTGAATAAGTTGTCATACGTGTACTTTGGGCCTTGAATCCTTATGTATCATTTGTGGAGTTCTTTGAGTGTTATGACCCCTATCTTTGTTATATGTATTTGTGTGATATGTCAAGCGAAGTAATAAGATTGGGAAACCTGGTCGAGCCGGCCCTAATTAAGACCTAGTGGAGTTTTCTTCGTGATGTATTCACCACAATTATTTGAGTATAAAATGGAGACATAAGGGAGGCACTAAAACAAACTTGTGTATGTGAGTTGTCATTGTGTGTTATGTGCAAATTCATTTAACCTATCTTTTCCAAATAATTTTTTGATAGTCATGTAATTCTTCGCATATATCGTATTAATTTACCTTTGGTTCATTGTGCTACTAAAACGTTGTGTTTATCCTCTTTCTATGAAGTTTTTGTAGGTGATGGTGTTTTACAAGGAGTCACTTATCCTCAAATTACTATAGAGCAAATATATTTAACTTTAGAGTTCTTTCAGTAGGGCTTCTGAAAATAAATATACACATTATTGACATGAATAGTCTATTCAATCAATTTAATTATAAGTGCCTTGTAATTGCCTTTTTGCATGAGTGCCTATTTTGATTGGAGGCATAGAATTTCCTATAAGATAAAAAAAAAAGGACAAATTACTATAAATATATATAATTTTATTATATTTTATACAAAAAATACATATATTTTGGGGGTTGAGGGTCTGCCCCCTAGCCCCATGTAGGTCCGCCTCCGGACCGACCTGTACAAAATTAAAATTATTATTATTATTTTGTTATTATTATTATTTTTATCTTATTATTTGTAATACCCTCGAGTTGACCTGGTGCTAGGCCAACTCCCATAAATGAGCCGGTGTCAGGTCATTCAAAGTTGAATATAGATTAAATGAATCGAATAGACTATTTATGTCAACAATGTGCACATTTCTTTTCGGGAGTTCTACTGAAAGAACTCTACCGTTAAGTGTACTTGCTCTGGAATAATTTGAGGATTACAGAAGCGTCAAGACCACTTTACGATCCCTTCACGCTCGACTTTGCGTGACTTGCGAGCCAAGACGTCACATTATTACATATACATATATATCTAGAAAATTAAAGAAAAATAAAAATAGAGCACACAAGCAATGCATGTTGTTTTTTTTTTTTTTTTTTTTTTTTAAGTATTACTATTATTTTCATTATATAAACTATTATAAAAAGAGATGAGCGGCAGACGCAGAGGTTTATTATTATTATTATTATTATTATTTGAGAAAGGACATAAATAGTTGTAGAGGAATATGAAGGTCCTGCTGTATTGGAAGACTAATTTATTAATTAATGAGTCTCACGTTGTAGTGCTAACGTTAAAATACCTAACACAAATAATTAAATAAAAACATAAAATATAAAGCACACCCACTTATCACAAAAATAATAATAATAATTCTAGTAAAAAACATAAGGAAGAAATCAGTTCATAAAGCATTAATTCTTAAACATTGGTAGTAAACTCAAAAACATCCTACGATGAGATAATTCTATTTTCCCGAATGAATCATGCAGCATGGATACATTATTTAGGCATAACGGAAGCACCATCACTTACAAAAAAAAAAAATTATAGAAAGAGGATCAATATAACAAGTATACACAATGAATCAAAGGTAAATTAATAGATATATGTCAAGAATTACATGTCAATGTCAACAAAATGAGGAACTACAACATTATCACTACTAAAAGCGAAAATAATAAATATGCACTTAACTGAATTTTTCGTATTATTAAATAAGAAAAATATATACATATATACATGAAAGTACTTTGAATAGGTATATTTTCTTGGTTTTTTTTAATTTTAATGTAATGTAAAAAAAAATAAGGTTAATTATTCTCTCTAGTTGATATCTATAAATATATACAAGGGTATTGCTTTTTTAGTCTCCTAACTAGATCAATTTATTATTTTAGTCCCCTAATAGGAGCATGTTGCAAACTAAACCGTAAGTCAATAATTTTCGCACTTTTAGTCCTCGAGCGCCGAAGATATTTACGTGCCACTCATGTGGCTCGCCGGAGGACACGTGTTCGTTGGCGGGGATTTTTATTTTCAAATTTTTAATTTTAAAAAAGAAAGACAAAATAAACAAATCAAATTTGTAAAAAAAATTTAAAAATTCATGTGTCCGTGTGGTGTCGCTGGCCAGACGGGCACGTGTCTTCCGACGAGACACGCGGGTGCCACACAGCCATCTTCGTTGGAAGACTAGAGGTGAAAAAAAAGTTGATTTACAAAATTAGTTTACTACAGGGTTAACTAAATATTCAGTTTAACCTATATATAAAGTAAACATGATTTCATGATCTATCTCTTCTCTTTTATGTTTTTTTTTTTTTTTTTCTTTTCTTGGAATGCATTTCTTTTACCTATAATTGTCCTTCTGTTGACCACAGTGATACTTCTAGGTAGATGTTTATATTCTATAAACAAATAAAACTAGAAGGATTTTATAATCACCGCTCTCTTGGATGCTTTTTTTTGTGGAATGCATTTCTTTTACCTGTAGTTTTCTTACTGTTGACCGCAGTGATATTTCAAGGGAGATGTTTATATTCTAAAAACAAAAAAGATGCAGAATTTTATCATCACCCCTTTCCTGGATGCATTGTTTTATTTTATTTGTTTCTTTGCTGAGATGCATTTCTTTTACCTATAATTTCCCCACTGTTGACTGTAGTGATACTTCAAGGCAGATGTTTATATTCTACAAACAAATAAAATTAGCTGGATTTTATTATCATCGCTTTCCTCGGATGAACTTTTTTTCCTGGGATACTTTTTTTTTTTTTTTTCGTGGAATGATGCAGTTCTTTTACCTAAAATTTTTCTACTGTTGACTGCCGTGATACTTGAAGGCATCTGTGACAACAGTAAATTCTTTTATAATATGTTAGGTGATAACTGCAGAGTCACAGCACAGCAGTTTCTTCAAGTCGATGGTTCTAATCAAGTTGGCATAGGCAGTAAATGTTAAAGCTTCCATTTTATTGATTGGTCTGATTCAGTTCGAAGTTAGCATGTTTTTGTTACTGAACGAAATTCACTTCCATCATCAAGGGTGGGGGGTATAATAATTGGACTGCCATGGATTGGTATCCTAATTGCGATGTTAATGATCCATATTTAGGTGGACTATAATTTTGCATTTATTGTTATGGTAAAAAAACTTGGAAGACTTAAGCGCAATCTGAAAACAACTTTAGAGTTAATCGTGCAAAAAAAGGGGTATGTGGTCCGGAGGGGGGCGGGGGGTTGGATTACATTCTCCCACGATTTATTGGCAATGCTATTTTTTGTTGGACAATTGTCCTAGCTACATTCATGTCGAATTTGTAGGGACCAATATATGCCGAAATCAAGAACTGACCTTTTTTTGTTGTGTTGGTAGCCAAAACCATATGTCCCAACACACTCGAAAACATGACTTAGACATTAGGATAACGTGGTATTAACTATGGAGCCACTTATGCAAATATAGTAGTCGACACTCTATCATTTCCTCAGTTCTTCTTTTTCATTTCCTTATTCTTCTTGTGGGCAGCGGCGCCGTGTTATTGGATGGATCTCCTTCACAACTAACCGCGGCTTTTGTTGAATTCTTTGGTGATGATATTTTGCATTCATGCATGTAAGATATTTCAGACAACATAATTAAGAACAAGCATTTTTGTCTACGTCATGAATCATGGAACTTTTGGAGATGGGGGAAAGGGGGAGGGTGGGGAGGGGTGTGAGGTGAGCAAATGGTGTAGGTAGAGGGAGAAAAGGGGAAGGTAGTAAATGGATATGAATATGGGAAGATGGAGTAGAGAGAGAGAGTTCAAAGGGGGAAGATGGCATTTAGTGGACAAGGGAAGTAAAGATACATTACAATGCAACTAATATATAGATATATATATAATATATAGATATACATATACAGTATAAATCAAGAAGTGCAGCTGATGAAGATGGAGATTGATGTCATTTAGAAAAAGGGCCTCTCTCCCTGCTTGTGAATTTAATTTGTATTTATCATATGACGTAATAGCCTCATTACTCTCAACTGTCTCAATTACTCTTGCATTTATTTGGTTTTAATTGTCTCTCAATCTAAATATAGAGCCCCCCCAATCCACCCACCCCACCCCAACCCACCCCCTCCCTCCCTCCCTCCCTCCCTTGTTTAAATGCTCAAACTACCCCCAACCCCATCCTTCCTATGTGCACTTACTTAATCATCCCTTCTTCTCACTCTAAACTTTACTTATTTGCCCCCATTAATTTCTTCTCCTGTATATTACACATTTTATTTTATTTTTGTATAGTTTATTAGTATATGCAAAGTGAATAGTGATGGATGTTCAATTGAGGGCTATAAGTGATGGAAACAAGACAAGTGTTTGGAGCACCCATTTTTGTCAATATTAGAAATTTGAGAGGGTTTGACAAATTAGATTATGTATGTTGGTGTGGTGTGGTGTGTGGTTTATTCTCCCATCCTTGGTGAAACATGCAGAGCAAAGTGGGCATGTTTTTAGGAATGTGGAGTGGGGTTGAGGGCTGCCATATGCACCTAGCTAGCTGCTAGTGGGTCCAGACAAAAATAAAATAAAATAAAAAACCTATGCTACCAATGTACATACAAGTGTGAAATTAATTTGTGTCCACCAGGCCAGGACTTGCCCATATTTCCTGTCAAACCTCGAATGGAAATCTTGTGATATTTTTATTAGCTAATGGATTTTGCTCTTCAATTCCTTCTTCTGCGTTGACAAGGAATGTTCGATTTTGTGGAGGCTGCTGTGGAAGTTGCGTTGCAAGATGGAATTGAATTCAAGAAATTCAAATCGTATTATCAGCTAATTAAGGGGGCCGGGGCCAGGGACAGGAGATTTATATCTTAGTAGAAAATTTGGGGGCACAGGGAGGGAGGGAGGATAGAACATAGTTGATTTTCTGCTAAAGAAAGCACAAATCTGCACCCGCCGACATCGCTGCCTGCAGCTATACCAGACCAGACCAGACCAGATCCAATTCCTATGCTTAGCTTAACTTGCTTAGAAAAGTCGAAAGAAAAATAATAATAATAAGAAGAAGAAGAAGAAGGTAGCACTATTGAGGCTCCACTCTTCTTCTTTTTGGATTGTCCGAATGCTGGTTTAAAAATGGAGCTCCAATAGTGCCACTTACATACATATATATATATATATATATATTACTAGAAATTTGTTGGTAGAGGATTCTGCTTGGGTCTGTCTAGCGCTTTCTTGTCTTGCGGGCAGTGGGAGCGGCGGCGGCGGGCGGCGGCGGCGGCGCGGCGTCGGGGATGACGTCTAGCAGGACGGTGCTTTTGCACTTGGGGCACCTGGGATCCTCTTCGGAGAGCATGACGTACATGAAGCACCTGGGACACCCCACCAGCATCATGGACGACGTTGTCTCCGGGCTCGACGAGTACCTCTCCTCTTGCAGCTCCATCGACACGCACGAGCTCGGCGGCGACACCGTCACCGATCGGCTCGGCGAAGCCGGATGGCGCCTCGGCGGTGACAAATTCAGCTTCAGCTCCAGCTTAGGTCCGTTCCTCTCACTCATGATATATCTTTATTTATATATAAATGGTAATCGACGATTGAACAAAACCTTGCCTGCCTGATGGATGCAACCCCACCTCACTTTTGCTTCTCTCCCTGAATGAATAAACAAACCCAGGGTTTACCAAATCAAGAATATATATATATAATTTCTTCCAATAAACACAACCTTGATCAAGAAACAGATAGTAAGTTAGAAGGATGGATACCTTTTAAGAAACGAAGATGATACTAAGGTGGGTTTGTGGTCGAATTGGCGACGGCGGTGGCGCCACCACTTGTAGCTGAAGAAGAAGAAGAAGATATTGGGTTTAGAGATTGATGATGAGGACCGGACTATGATATATATAGCCGGAATGAAGAGGAGAGAGAGAGAGAAAGTGGGATGGGATTGCTTTAAAGCTTAATTAAATCATATGGTGAGAGGTGGTGGAGAGAGGTGAATTGAATTGGAATAGAATTGAATATGAGGAATGGTTCAAGAAAGTAAATTATTAAGGGGCAGGAAATGTATTCATTGTAGGAAAAAATCCCAAGATAGGTTGCAGAAACAGGAAATTAGTTTGTAGTAAATAAATCTGTATTATTATAAATACATACATCGCAATTTCACACACTTAACTGCACCAAGGAAAGAAACAAGTAAGGAAGGCCGTCATTCATTGCCAATGTCTACGCATCGTATCGCTATAAAGTATGCGTTGTTTGTAATAAAAGTATGTACCGTTAGTTCATAATTATAATGTATGTTGTTAAGTCATGTGCTGTATTTATATTATATTAAAGAATTTAAAATTCAGCACTGTGCTGAATAGCACACCTTGTGCTACAAATATAACAACAAATGATATACTTTAATATAATACAAATATTATGTGTATGTATATATGTATCTCTGTTCCATTTTCATGCATATACAAGAGAAAAGGAGAGAGGAAAAGCTGAGCAGCCATAAAGTTAAAGCAAGTTTTCTAACAAATCTTTGGATTCTTGATTGATGATGAATTGATTAATCAATTAATTTGGAATGGTAAAATAATACTTATTTATTTATTTATATAAAGGGTGTGGTGTGTGTTTGTTTCTCCATTGTATATTGTTTGGTTGTGTCAGGGGCAAATTTTTACATGTCATTTATGGGTTTTTGATGAACTGTTAGCCCCCTCACAATTTACTCATCCATTGGCCCAATGCAATTCAATGTTTTTTATTATGCCATTTATTGTGATTTATTATGTGAGTTGAATATATTATTATTATTATTATTATTATTATTATTGAATTTATCTTTATTTTTGTAGTTAGGTTTTAATAATTCCCCTCAACAATAGCTTGTTACAAATTAAGTTGGGTGATTTAATGAGTGGTTTTCTTTAATTTTACTCATCTCTCTCTCTCTCTCTCTCTAGCTGTATTCATTATGAAATTATTGCAATTAAACAAATTATATTGGTGAAACAATTCAAGAAGATTTCAAACTTGGTGTGGTTTGTTTCCAAACTCACTTTTAAAATTATTAGTATGATTTTCTTGTTAATATAAAGTATTATTACATATGCGTTTGAAATGTAGTATTTATTTAATTAATATTTACAATCATGTTAGTTTTATATACGATTTTATTTGTAACATTATTAGTAGGTGGTATTTTTATTGCATTTGAAATTCAATAGCTTGAAATAATTGGTATATAAAGATGTGGTAATATTCAAGACTGTCAACTTTGGATACCAAAGATTTTAATTTAATGTGTTCTTATCGGAAACTTTGCTCTATCTGCTTACCAAGAAAATATAAAGTTAAATAAATAAATAAATAGTTTGGTGCAATAATGCTGAATATTAATTATGAGGATGAATGGGAAAAATATACCACTAATTCAACTTTCATGGGCTTTTCATTTATTAGGGATAATAAAAACACATCATACCAATATATATTAAAATTAAATATCAATATATTTATAACATCTCATGATGCATTTAAAACTATTTAAATCGTAGTAGTTGTTATATTATTATTATTATTATTATTATTATTATTATTATTATTATTTGTGTATATTTAGATTATATATATTATTTCTTTTCACTACAAAAAAAAATAATATATTTGTAACGGAATTCCGTCCTTAAAGTTCACGTAGCTAACGTAATTCCATTCTTAATTCCGTCTATAATGTCAGTAGTAATGGAAAAAGTAGATTTAGAGACAAAAATGTTTTGTTACAGAAATAATTTTTTTGTTTACTCCAACGCATTTTCTGTTTCTAAGCGAATATGAGACTTTATTGATCATTTCATATTATGTTAGAAAATTGGAAGAAATATATGTATGTATCTCAATCTGTTGCATTAGGCACCTCAATTTCTTTTTCTATCATTTTTTTTCTTCTTTAGTTTCCAAACGTTTTAATAATCTAGATTGTTTGTCACTAGGGTAACTCAACACATAATATGCTCAAGTCAAATATCTTGCACCACCTTTTAATCCTCAAATAGACCTACTTCCCCAATTCACTACAATATTAGGAAGACTTTCGATACAAAACACGAAACACAAAATCGGGTTTCACATGATCATTCGAATCCAATCTCCAACTTACTCATTCAAACTTGACTCTCTTACCAATTTATTGTGATTAAAGAAATTCAACGCATAGTATAATATTGTCCGTTTTTTTGTAAAATCATACGAATTTATTTTTGAACTTCCCAAAACGCTTTATTCTATATAGAATTAGATTTTATCTTATAACTAATGATATTTTTCTTTATTTTTCGATATTGAACTTTGAATTTGTTCTTTATTTCCAACATAGATAAATATATATGAAATTCATTATTGTTATAATTAATAGAGTGAATAATAATATTTTTTTTGTAAATTTGTGAAATCTATCTATCTATCTATGTATACATAGGCAACATATCAATAGGATATGAAAATCCGTGTTGATGGCCATTTTTATTTTTATTTTTATTTTTGTTTTTTATTCATCATGTTGAATTATATTTAAAAAAAAAAAAAAAAAAGTTTCAACTACATTATAAGCAAAAAAAAAAGAAAGAGGGAAAAGATCTCTTTCCTAATTATTCCCAGCAAGTATTGGTGTAACTGTAGTCCTATAGTGTATTTTCTTTTCCATAGTCAAAAGACATGTTACTATAAGAAAATATCATTTTTTTAACGAGAATTTTTCGTCTTTAAATTTAATTTTTCCGTTATTAATGATATTAGAGACGGAATTAATGATGGAATTACGTTAGCTACGTGATCTTCAGTAACGGAATTCTGTTACAAATATACTTTTTTTTTTTTTTTTTTTTGTAGTGTGTCTTTGGTAGCAGCATCAGAAACAATCTCACAAAATCGTATCAAACGCCCCAACCGCTATTGGGATGGGATGGCTCCTACTGGCTCCCCCTCCAAAGAACCGCACGTGCGAGTTCTCATGCATACGGCTGGTGGCAAGAGATTTTAGAGTTTATTGGAGCTTTTGAATATAACGAATCGAAGACGGATCAAAGCTTTTATACTAAAGCAATAGACAAAAGATGAAACAATGGATGGTTAAAAGGGAGGGTAATCAATAGCATAGTATTTATATTAATATGTTAAATGCCCCTATGTATATGTGCATAGTATTTTTATGCAAGACTAAAGAGAGATTTTTTTGAGTTTTGGAAAAAAATAACATTAATAAAAAAAATCAAATTTTGTAAAAGAAAAACAAAAAAAACTAGTTGATATTTTATTTTTTGAAAATATTGTTATCAATGAATTTTAAAACGGTGTATATAAATAGTCTAAAGATTTAATTTTTTTTTAAAAAAAATTATGATTTGACTTGAATTCGATAATGGATGGTTGGATTTGTCAAAACACCAAATTAAAATTGAATAATTCAAAACACTATTTTGATTTTGGTATAGTTACTTGTTATTTCAACTGCAATTTGAAATTGCTAGATTATTTTAAAATAAAAGTAAAATTGTCATTTCATTAGATTTCGACTTGGAACCAAGCATTCTACTGTTTTTCTATTATGTATTTATTAAAGTGTACAATAAATTGTAATTATTATTATTTTTTTAAAATTTTTTTTACTTTGTTTATTTTAAATTATTTTTTTTATTCTCATGCTATTTAATATCTAACACTACTTCTAAAATAAATTAAATAGCTTTGGATTGATATATCCTACATACATTGGACATGCATTTCCTTCCATATTGTCAACAACGATTAGAAAGTAGATTAAAGATTGAAGATCAAATGCAGGTTAATTGATGCAAAATTGAAGTTGTGACACTAGACAAATTGTTTACAAGAAAACCATGGAGAAATTACAATATTTATTTGACATTGTATGGAATAACTAGCGAATAATTAGTTAGTTGAAGTAAATAGGTAGTTAGTTGGTTACAAAATGTTCTCAAGCATGTTTACTCAACTCTTAACTCGGATTTCGTAATGGAAATATTATAATTTCAGTGAGCTATTTAGTGTTAGAGAGAGAAAGAGTTCATATTACTTAGATTTCATCATTGAGTGTGTTGCAACCGAAAAATGAATTTTCTAATGTCTCCAAGGTAGGTTTTCCGAAGGGGATCCAATGTCTCTTCTAAATGTGATGCACTGTGAATCAAGCTGTGTGAGTTCCATAAGTACTCAAAAGAGTCTTTCCGTTATTAGATTGGGGGCGACTCCGGCGGTGGAGCCGCTGCACGTCTAAATTTGGATAAATTAAGCTAAAATCTACTAGAAATTGGATAAAGCAAGCATGAAAACTTAAATTAATATGAAATAGAATAAAATTAACATAAAGCAAAGTAAATTAAGGCATGATTAGATAAGAACTACTAACAACTTATGGATAAACTACTTGGAAAAGATAAAACTTGATTTTGTGGATATGTGTCTTGTATTCTTCTTCTTGCGCTGTGTGTTTCATTTGTGCTTACAAATTCTAACAAACTA
Organism: Andrographis paniculata; assembly: GCF_009805555.1. Taxonomy (NCBI): domain Eukaryota; kingdom Viridiplantae; phylum Streptophyta; class Magnoliopsida; order Lamiales; family Acanthaceae; genus Andrographis; species Andrographis paniculata. The sequence continues at coordinate 2,017,358 of NW_026137608.1, forward strand.
CCACTTCCTATAATCTAGGAAGTGGGTGTTTATTTATTCAAACTACTTTCTCCCATTACCCCACATCTTTAGACAGTTGGGCCTTAACTGCACAGTCAGCTTTAGGGCCTATTGTTGGACGGTTCCACAGCCTGCGGGCTCCGGCTCCACCTTTGTATTTGAGTCTTCCCTCCTGGAGCCTGATCTTCTGGATCTACTTCCTTGGAAGCCTAATTTTTTGGGGCTTCATCATTTTGAGTCTTGCTGTCTGACAAGTAGGGGGCTCCGGAGGATTAGGAAGCTCTAGCTCTGGGAGGCTTTGGTCTACTTTGAAGCGGCTTGGCAGATTGAGAGGTTTCGCCCTCATGGGGCTCTGGTCTTCTATGGAGTCCCGAAGCCTCTTCCCATTTATGTTTCTAGCCAAGCCTCCTTCATGTTCATGTACTTTTGGAGTTATGTTCAACAATGCCCTCCTCAAAAGGGTTGGACGATTGCTTCCACTGAACCCATATCCTTTTGTTGTAAGCGACTTTTCAACCTGCTTTTCTTTTGGAGAAGGCTTCTCAGTTTGCTTTCTTTTTGCAGAAGGCTCATCAGCCTATTTTCTTTTTAGAAGCGGCTCCTCGGCTTGCTTTTCTTCTGGAAGCGGTTCCTGAACCTGCTTTTCAAGTGTTTTTGGACCCATGTCTAACAGGGTGATAGGTTAAATGTGAGATAAATAAGTTCTTGAAAAATATATTATTGAAGAGTGTTTTCTAGTTGTTTTTAGTTTAGAACTTGGTGGTGAATTGAACGATATTGAAGATTTAATTCAAAATTTTAAATAGTAAATCAAATCATACGATAGAGACAAAAAATCAGATGTTACGACATTAATGAGTTTCCTTGAGAGAAATGAATCCAAACATGCATGGAGACGTTAATTTTTTAGTGGAATTTTTAAATCTTAAATCAAGTGATCATGAGGGGATTTTTGGATTTGGAAAGAAAATTTATGTTATGTTAGTGGTTTAATTGGGATAGTAAATCCAATCTAGATTAGTATCCCCCATAGTAGATTTATAGAACTGAACATAGTTAACAAATCATAAATCTTTCATTATGTTCATATAATCATGTTAAACAAATATGAAAATGGCGTACATATTGTGCCTGGAATCAATTAGTTTATTCGAGACAAACTACTACACAAGTGCAAGTACTCGAATTGTAAGAAACAATTGCTATCAGAGCAGTGCACCCCAATTTAAATGAGATTGTGCATTGAAAATGAGCAGAAAAAGTGAATTTGTGATGAAAGTTGCTTCCCTTGATGGCAACAGTTATCGATGTTGGAAAATACGGATGAGATCATTCATTATTGATTGAAGAATAATTTTGAAAAATAGTTAATACTTGATGAAAATCCCCTAAAAGGACAATTTATGGTGACAAAAAATCATCAACATCACAACCAACACTAAAAATTCTGAAAATAAATTCTTAATGGACTAAAAAAAAAGATATTTCTCAAATACAAATTCAAAAGTCTTGAATGCAATTTTTAGTGCCATTGACATAGAACAACTAAAAATTATCGTGACTTGTGAAGTTGGTAAGAAAGCATGAGACTCATTCAAAGGTACTTTTGAAGATTATACTAGAGTACGTGTTGCAAAGATTACTCAAATTGAAAGCATGTTTGATAATATGAAAATGCACGAGAATGAATATATTTCTCAATATTATAATTGATTCAAAGATACAATTAATCAAGCTCATATGCAAAGACTTACTTTTGAGTAGTCTAAGTTAGTCAAGAAAATGCTTAGAATAATTTTTAGAAGTTTAGTCCTAAAGTAGCAACATTAGAGGAGATAAATAAGTTGAATATAACGACTATTGAAGGTTTGATGGAAATTCGGCAAACTTATGAAACTAATTACTTGGAATTGATGTTTCAGAAAATATTTCCTTTAAATCTGGAAGTAAATAATATTTTAAGGATAGTGATATTTTTTTATCTTACTCCAAAGAGACAAACAAAAAATTGTTGAAAATGAAGCTATAGAAAGGAAATTATGTAGAGTCTCAACATCTTCTAAACTGTCGAATAAAACTGAATAATAAAAGTGTTCAAATTTTAGAGGTAAATCTTCTAAAAGTATAAAGTGTTACAATTTCAAGTAAGCTTGAGAATTCCAAAAATATTATTTGCTATGGGAATGTCCAACAATTAAGAAACGTGAAAGACAAGCCTTACAAATGACATGGAGTAATCAAAGTAGTTAGAATGGTTCAGAACATTTTGAAAATGATGATGAAAATTTTGTTTCATTCACTGCTCTAGAATCACTTTGAGACATCCCTTCAAATACTTCAGATGCATGCTCAGATTTATTCTGTAATCGGGCTACATATGATAGATTGAATGAAGTTTATATTGAAGTTTTGGTTGAATTATATTAAGAGCTCATTATTAAGAAGTAGGCTGATGTAGCTAAGAATGCTAAATTGATTGTTTGGGTTGACCAATTGGAAATAAATAATGAATTTCTAAAAAATTAAAACATCAGATTTTAAAGGTGTTTGTAGATCTTACTAAATAAAATCAAAGTATGCATAAATTGAATTGTGAACTTCAATATGAAATTGATTTTTCAAACAAAGGAAAAAGTAAACTTAATGAAATCGTTTAACATGAAAATTCTTTTGGTGATGAAAGTAGCATATGATATCAATGTGTTTCTTTAAGAAATCTAGAATTTTATGAGTGGTCATCTGCCACATATACCATAGCTAGAAATTTGAAACACAAAATAAGACATTTCGGAAAGGTAATCATTGTCAGAAAGATGTCAGAACAATTATACGACCATTGAAGACATGTTCTTATTATAGTCTATTTGGTCACAATGCTACCAGATATTTTTAAATTAGAAAAAATCCTATGAATTGAAGAAAAATAATTTGGTCATTTGATGAACTGAGAAAAAAAAAACATTATATTCAGGATGAGATGGAGACCTAAAAAATCAATCTAAAAAGGTATACAATATTACGTTGTCTACACAAAACGTGGTTAACAAGTCGAAATGGTATTTTGATAGTGGCTATTCATGATACATGAAAAACCACATTTCTTGAAATATTATCAGGAAGCTGATTATGGTGAAGTCGTGTTTGGTGATGGTGGAAAAAGAAAAATTGAAGAATATAATTTTGTTGATAGCAAAGGCCTACAAAAGTTGAAAAAATATCTACTTTTTGGATGGATTAAGTATCAATTTAATAATCATAAGACAACTTGTTGGTGAGAATTTGAATGTGAAATTTACTAAGGATGTCTGTCAAAATATTTGATTGTACCAAGAAATGCATCATGAAAAGTAAAAGTTCAAAAAATGATTGTTCTATGTTGAAAATTCAATCGATGCATGACTTATTATCAAAGATGAAGAGCTAAGCTTATGCACAAAATATTTTGCCATGCAAATTATCAAAATTTGATCAAGCTTAAAAAATAATGTATGTAGTTTATCTAATCTAAAAATGCATCAACATCTACTTTTGGTGATTATGAAAAAGAAAAGAAGAAATGATGAAAATATATTTTTCTACCACCAGATGTTTAGAGTTTGTTAGAAATAATAATGTTGCGATAATATTTTAAAAAATTGCCCGAAATAGCCAAGTCGAGGAAAGGCTCTCTTCTCAAAGTAGTTACACTCATGCAGTGCCTTTGGTTGACGGCTTACTACTCTCGAAGATAAAAATAACTTCATTTATAATGAATATGACACTTCTAGTCATTGGAGCTCCGGAAAACTATGACAATAGAGAAACTGAGTATTTCCGGAGAGCATAGAAAGTTCTATTAAAAAGGACTTGAGAGAGAAGGAGATGAGGAGAACTTACCGATTAGTTTATTTCAATGAGTGAAAAAAAGAGCTCCTTTTATAGGCTCAATGATTCAAGAGAGGGAAAAAACCGATAGAATCAATGCCTCTAACATCAGTGATGTTTTCTGTCGTAACGGACGGGCACGATTACAATCACAATTTATGTTTTTAATTTCAAACTTTTCATTTGATATTAAAACAAATAGATATTTGAACGAACTTGATAAGATATTATTCGGTTTGCTTCTCTTGGGCCAACACTTTGGACTCCGAATGGACTTGTCTTGAGACAAAACAAGTGAGTTTTTAGGTCGGGCATTGGGCTATGGTACAAAATTTGGCATTTCCAAATTAAGTATTTATCAAACTCTAAACCTCAAGTGTCAAGCCCCATGACCCATGACCCGAGTCTGAGCCCGAGCCTATGCTCATGCTTGTGCATGTATCGTATCATGTCATATCCTTGTCCAGTCTTGACGGCAAACTCACATGTGGCTTTTCGGCAATCACATATTCCGTCAATATATAAAAATATCATTAATTTATTATTTAACCAATGTGTGACAAAGTCAAAACCTAAACTAATTAACCCAGAGGCCATAATTACAATCTAGCCCATGAATTTGATTAAATTTAAGTACATCTCAATTAAATTTAATGTTGATTTGAAAAATCAGTACAAAATCAGCACCATAACTATTCGTAAAGTTGTCTTTCACCCTTATAAACTATGAGAACTCCCAACAGTAGTGTAACTTAACACATGTAATATGTTGAATCAAATAAGAATTATATATTTGATTTACTATTTCGAAGAAAAATAAAATAAACTAATCCATTTTATGTTAAACATGTGATTAAATTGGAAATCCATTTTAATAACTCAAAGAAAACACACACTTAAATTACAAGCAATTATCGGAGCTTACATATACGATAAAATTTATAATTTTCTCATAAGTTAACCAACTAAAAGTAGGGGGACAGTATAAATCAAATATATGGCATTCCAAATATTTAAATTAAAGTAAAAACTCTAGACACGCCTAATCCTAAAAGTATGTTTATTATGCTTATAAAATTATATAATAATTATGTATTAATTAGAACACAAATATTGTATAATCATATTGTTGGAACTTATTAGGAATTTAACCCTAAGCCCAGGATCTACCGTGTTGTAATAATTGAGATAAGAAAATAAAGCGAAATAAATCTAACCTTATTCCTCAGCATAGTCGGATTCACATCTGCAAATAATTGAGGGTTTTGTGTTCTTCAAGCCTTTGGCGCAACTCCTCCTGAGAAAATTGCTACAGTTTCTGTCGTTACTCCCACGATGAGATAGGGAACGTAATGGTTGTTGCGTCTAGACCTGGGATCACAACCCTATTTATATCCCTTATTATTAATTGGCCTCATCACCCAATTAATAAGTTACCGGGTTTCTGTACATTGGAGGCCCGCACTTACTAAATAAATTTAAGCCCAATAAATCAATAGATCACTTAATATAGGCTTAACCTGACTGATAGCCCAAATTGTTACATTTAACCCACAATTGGATTTATAATCCAACAATCTTTCACTTTGGTAAATGTACACTAAATAACCTTATGAGTTCATGAAATTTTGCGATCAGATTCTTTAATGTGTATTACCAATCTTATCCATAATGCACATCAATGTTGATCAAAGCGGTCGTCACTGCATTTATCGCAATGAGACCGATCAGTAGTCACAACATTAGTATAACCTAAGATTCGATCAAGTGCGGATACACAACATGAAAATTTCATGTAATGTGATCTTAACATGTCTATTTCCAACTGATCCATCTTAACTTTAATTCAGAACAACTGAATACTGAATAAAAACTGAATATTGCACACTGAATATTAAACATTGAGTACTGAACTGTGCAGTGTAAACCAAAGTAACTTTAATAGTATTTGAACACTACTAATTAGCTCCCACTAAACTGAAATATCAAGATATGGTTCCACTCTCAAACGAGCAATATGCTCACTATAGAACTTATGTGGAAACCCTTTAGTAATTAAGCGGATCCGTAATCTTGGAAGTTATATGAATATGTTCAATAACTAATTCATGATATGAAATCAGACTATTAAGTAAATAGTGATTATTATTATCAAATGATGCACTAGTTACAATTGATTTTGAATTCTGGAAGAGACAAAACTCTATATTCGAATGAAAAATAATAACTGAATTTATTCAAAATAGAGATTAAAATTAAATTTCGACTAAATATGGTACCATAAAAAATGTCTCATCCAAATTCAAATAGTAACGAGTTCTCAATAATAATCTAAAATTGTCAATGACTTCAACTTTAACCTTCTTGCCGTCACCTATATAAATGTATCTTTCAACATCAATTGATTTCGACAATAAAATAATCTTGCATAGACACATTGATGTGTGTTGTTACACCAAAATCCACCCCCAAGTGTGTCTATGAACTGAAATTAAATTAATTTCAAGAGCAAGACCAATATGACAAACATGTCCTCCGAAAGGTCTAACTGTAAGTGCCCTCAATTTAGTAGCAATATTAGACATGTTCAGGATGTACTCATTTATGTTATGTTTGCCGTTATACCTCATGGTAATGAGACTCGTAAGAAGAATACTCATTTTCCGACTTATCACTTTTGGTAAAACGTTTCTTAATTTCAACAAGGAATCCATATCATCATATATCGTACTCCTAAAATTTATGAAGTGTTTTTCTTAATGATAATTAGACTTAGGCGTTGGACCTATCCCACTTCTCAAACAACTGTATTTCATGAGTAGTGTTTTTCGCCGTATGAGTAAGTTGGTCTATTATTAATGCCAAGTCATGATTCATGCAACCAAATGAATCATAATGAAGCTCCATAATAATGCATTTTCATCCCAAGACACTAAGTGCAACATCAATGATCAATCTTTGGATCAATAACATTGATTGCTAGCAGTCATCTTGTTGCAATAATCATATACGGACAATAAGTAATGTCAAACAACAACCAATCTTTGGTCTGATTTACTATTCAAATAAGTTAAATTCATATAATCATCTCATACATATTATCGCAGATGTATATTTCATTCTGTCAATTACCAACTGCCTTTGGGCCGAAGAATAATCACATGAATTAAAATACACATAAACACTACGTTATCAAGAAAAAATCTTATATAAGAGAGGTTACTTTGGCAACTGTCAAATACTTGATCTTCACCGTCAAAACGCAGCATGCATTATTAATGAATTTATAATTTTCTTAAACTAAATTATAATCAGAATCACGTTCAATGTATACGGGTCCGATTCCATAAAAAAAATTATCTTATTAGCAACTGGATGCACATGTCTATAAGCTACTGAATGCTCCGTATGTGAATTTATAAAATAAATTAGCAATCTTATCACAAGTTATCAAGCAACATCAGCAAATCGTTGGACAAATTACTGACTCACTAGTGATAAACTTGTTTTGACAATCAAATGTTGACAATATAGTAGTGTGTCACACAACACCCTATCTTTGGACAGATCTATTGCCCACACAGAATTAATCAAATTATCATCACCACATTCAATATCACCAAATATGTATGTAACTACTTAATGACTGAGTTGTCTTTGAGTCAATCAGGAGCCTTATAAATCACAAACACAACTTTCTAATACATAAATAATCTGATTTACACAACAGAGACTGCTTTAACAACATAATTTAACTAATTCATAAACTATATTATATTATTTATTGCTAATTAAATTCACCTTAAATAAATCATATATGCATGTTAAATACATATTAAAACTATAACAACAACAATTAATTTCTGGACTCATTAAAATAATCAAGTTGTCCAAGAAGGTAGTAAATGCAGCGGAATTACACAGGCAAAATATATGCCACCTAAAGAGACTATAAATCAATACACCAAATAATTATAGTCGAATTTGAACAAACGCATATGATCAAAATAACATGCTGATTCACAAACTTAATTGCATCATAAAACATATCAGAATAAATCCGTAAATTTGATTATTCATAAAAAAAAAATAAAAAATAAAAAATCAGCAATAATGAATACCTTTTCGGAACAACAAATACTTAGGATCTTAATGACAGTTCTTTCCATGAATATTGCAACCAATTAAGTCATGAATAAAATAACAATTGATGCTAAATTGACAAGATAATGCATCAATTATTTTATTTTGTTGAAACAAATAAACAAACATACGTGCATATGCATGCCTTATTCCATAAAATATGATTCCATTTAATAAATAGATAAATAAAATAAATGGCACCATAGCAATTGTATACTTTCAATCATATGTCCAATAAAATAGATAAATTGGTGAATAAATCTAATGGCCAGACATGAATATGTATGTGCTATTCCAATTGCACACTTATGTATGGATGTATGTTCATGTAATTGATTTAAACTAAATAAATGAATGGATAAATATGATTTGGCTCCATGAAGTATTTCACACAAACAAACCGATGCAAATCTGAATCAAAATTTAACATTCTGATTATTATTCATCAAATCTATATTCCAAAATAGATTTTAATTTCGAGTAATTTTAAAATGCAGTGGTCAGCAAATTTGATAACAAAACTCAAACAAATTTAAAATCAATCAAATAAATTCATGCAGGGAGAAATGCAATTGATATGCACATTAACTCAAATTAATAAAAATCAATAAATTGGCATATTAATGCACACGTCTCATTTCATGAATTATATTATATATATATATGTATAAATGCATTTAATTCCATGAATTATATTAAGCAAATAATAATAAATAAACCAACGCAGCAATGATTCATCCTTATTAAAAAAAAAATAAGCTGCTTTCCAATAATGAATTACTTGACATAATTAGGAATTAAAATCGGTGCGGGTAGGAAAGAATTTAGATCCATTGACTAATCAATATATGTATCCGTGTTGCCCCTTCTTGATTCGGACTGAATATTAATTTATCTAATAAAATATCTCAATAATTCAACACGAATATGACTCTTATACTAATTGTTAAAACTTATCAGGAATTTAATCCTAAGCCCATATTTACAGTATTGTAATAATTGAGATAAGAAAATAAAGCGAAATAAATCTAACCTTATTCCTCAGCATAGTCGGATTCAGATCTGCAAATAATTGAGGGTTTTGTGTTATTCAAGCAACCCCTCCTGAGAGAAGCGCTACGGTTTCTGCGGTTTCTCCCACGATGAGATAGAGAACGTAATGGTTGTTGCGTCTAGAGATGGGATCACAACCTTATATTATATCCCTTATTATTAATTGGCCTCATCACCCAATTAATAAGTTACCAAATTTCTGCACATTGGAGGCCCGCACTTACTAAATAAATTTAAGCCCAATAAATCAATAGCTCACTTAATATAGACTTAACCTGACTGATAGCCCAAATGGTTATATTTAACTCACAATTGGATTTATAATCCAACACATATCATATCTATCGCTCTTCCTCGTAGAAAACATGCCCTAAACGAATTAACTAGCCATTTCATCAATATATAATCGACATAGAATTATCGACACAATTTTATTTTAAGTAAATTATATAACACTCATTTGTATTTTACTAAAAATATACAAAATATTTTGTATTTTATTTATTACGTAAAACTCTCTTATGTTAGATTAAAATCTGCACAAAATACCCAAATCGTCCAAAACTGATATTTGGATTTAATTAGAAACATAATTACGTATATTTATACAAATAAAAGAGTTAAATATATTAAATAGTCTCTTTTTTTTAATAACCTAAATAAATAAATAATTAATTAATTAATTAATTAATTAATTAATTAATCCTTCATTTTATAGTTCTTTTACATAAATTGTTATTTAATTTTTACAAACTCTTATAATGAAGGATTACTCAATTATTTATTTATTTGTTTTATTATAAAAATTTAATATATTTACGTCTTTTCTTTATATAAAATTTACATAATTAGGTTGGTATTTATACACAAATACCAGCACTAAAAGAAGAGGGTATTTCGTACAAAATTTAATCTAACATAAGAGGATTTCACATAATAAATAAAATACGAGATATTTTGTGCATTTATAATAAAATATAATGAAGTGTTATATAATTTACCCCTTTAATTTATAATAAGTTTTTTCTGACAATGAAAACTCGATTTTTTTCGTTTAGTTTTTTAGTTTGAAATATTTTTTTGGAAATACGAAAAAACTTTTCGATAATATAAAAAATAATATTTTATATTGAATGATTAATTTTTATAAAAATATAAATATATAAATATTACATATATTACTATGTTAGGAAAAATTGAGTTATGAACAAACCACAAGTCTAATATAATCATTTAACCTCAAGATGAAGACTTATTCACCAATATGTCGAATAAATTATTCTGTATGTTTAAAAGATTTTCTTGTTCAGGTTTTATGCAATATTCTTGAGTTTTTTTTTTTTCTTAATATATTAATTTATGTTATAAAAAATGACATTTAACACGCTAATTAGTTAAATAAATAACATTATTGGATAAATAACACGTTAATCAGTTATTTTTTAATTCATAATATTTAATTTTATAAATTAAAATTTGGATTTTTTAGAATCGATTATTTGGTGAGTTTAAATGCATGTAAGTTGAATAGTGTGATTTAGGCATGTGAATGCCGGCAAGCTACAGACGCTCCAAAATGTTGAGGTGCCACCTAATTCGGAAACGAATGTCATTATATCTTTAGGAACATTATGCTATGAACCGAAGACACTCCCAGAACGTATTCTGTTTTACAGAGAGAGATTCTACATCGACTCGACGTGATTATCGAATTTGTTTTGATAACTTATTGTGATTATCAAACTTATTTTTATGAATTAATTTTTATATATCGAATTGATTTCAATAATTATATTTTTACAATATAAAATTATTATTATATTTATAACAATAGTAAGAACAAATATTTATAGAGAAATTGCCAAAATGGCGGCCAACGATTGACATGGCGACATCATGGATGCTGCCGAAAATTCAATTGTGTCATCGGCTGGTGACGACCTCCTTGAGGTGTCAACTAAAGACATTGTGACTAACACAGTGCAAAATACTACTATAGCTGGAATTTTTTGTGCCGGCCCCACACCAGCGTATACTGGATGAGTTGTTGGGTTTGTAGGATTTGCTCCGGAGGCTTCGGAGAATTCTCAAGTTTTGTTGTTGCACCCATAGCAGCTTTTATAACACAAAATTTTCTTCCTTTTGGAGCTCACACAACCACAATGGTTGATTTCAAAGAATGGCAGGAAAAAAATGTTAGTTTTACTTAACATCTGTAGGGTCGCACTGTACATGCTATAGGCACGTGATTGTGGACTGCTTATAAAGAAGAAAGCATAATCAAAGTTCTTATTTAGTCGAGATATCTTATATGACTGATCGAGACCATAACGTTGATGATCTTGTAGCTATTGTATACGAGACTAATCATGTTTAAAGTCTAAAGACATGTTCATTGATACTAGTGCCCCTTGCCATGTCTGTTCCGACAAGGCAAGTTTCTCGACTGAGGAAAGAAAATTATACATGGGCAACCATGCCTCTTCCGAAGCCAAATGAGTGGGAACAATGGTGCTAAAAATGACTTACATGAAAGAATTGACCCTGAAGGATGTTCTACACGTTCCAGACATCTGCAAGAACTTTGTCTCGGGATCGCTATTGGTCAAACGTTGTTTTAAACTAGTCTTTGTAGAGGATAAATTCACTTATAAAAAAACTAGATGTTCTTAGCTTGAGAGTATCTTTTCAATGGGATGTTCAAATTGAATATAACAGCAGTGTAGATTAGAATATAATAATCTAAATGCTATATAAAGATTAGTAAATCATGATTTACTAAATATTAAAGAAATGAATTTTCAAAATATATTTGAGGTTTGCATGGAGGCAAAAATGATTAAATACCATTTCTTTCAGTTGAAAAAAATACGAAGCTATTGGAATTAATTATTGGATGTGTGTGATTCAAACTATGTGCAAAATCAAGGTGGAATAAATATTTTATCACATTTATAGATGATTGTACAACGTATTTTTATCTTTACCTGTTAAGGGAAAAATAAAAAGCAATAGAAGCTTTCAAAAACTTCAAAATTGAGGGGGAAAATCAATTAGGCTGTAAGATTAAGGTTATTTGTAGTGATCCAGACGGCGAGTATTTAACTCTGTTTAAAGAATTATGTAATGAAAGTGACATAATTCATCAGAATACGACCCCATATTCACCACAATTGAATGTCGTCACTGAACGTAAAAATCGAACCCTTAAAAACTGATGATGTCTTATTGATTAGTTCAGGTTTATCCCAAAATTGTGGGGAAAAGAAGTTCTGACTGTGAATTATATTTTGAATAAAATTTTACTTAAAGGTAAGTATATAACTCCTTTGAATTGTGGAAAGGCATAAAACCTTAATATAAATACATAAAAATGTGGGGTTGCTTAGCGAAAAAGGAAGTACCGCCTCCAAAGTAAGTCGCTATCAGATACAAGATGGTAGAGTGTGTATTTATTGGATGTGCACTAAATAATAATGCTTATTGATTTATAGTTCATAAAGTAACATTCTTAAAATGTCCGAAGGAACTACAATAGAATCGAAGAATGCAATATTCTTCGAAAACATCTACCCGTATAAAGAAAAGATCTAGCTTAGTCCTAAACCCGTAGACGAAGAACTATGTGGTGAGAAAAGAAAAAAAAACGTTTACTCCTTATCAAGAGGTTACTGAAACTCGTCGTAGCAAAAAACAGAGTTAAGAAAATGTTCGGTCCAGATTTTGTTATATATACGTTGGACAATGAACCTAGATCGATTAAGGAAGCCCTGTCTAGTCCAGATGCCCTATTATGGAAATAAGCCATTTAAAGTGAAATAGAATCCATCATGTAAAATAACACATGGGTGTTAACTGACTTACCCAAAGGTTGTACACCTCTAGGGTGTAAGTGGATTTTGAAAAATAAATATAAAGTTGATGGATCCATTGGTAAGTATAAAGTCCGACTCGTAGCAGAGGGCTTTAAAAAAAACTGAAGGGTTTGACTTCTTCGATACCTAATCACCGGTAACTAGGATAACATCCATCAATGTGCTTCTCTCGATTGCTGTTTTTTACAATCTCGAGATTCACCAAATGGATGTGAAGACTGCTTTCCTGAATGGTGAGTTAGAAGAAGAAGTATATATGGAACAATCTGAAGGGTTCGTTATTCCTGGCCAAGAAAAGAAGGTGTGAAAAGTTGTTAAGTTTTTGTACTACCTTAAACAAGCACATTTTCTCAATAGCACTTGAAGTTGATAATGTAATATTATTGAATGACTTCAAAATTAATGAATGTGAAAAATGTGTCTACACAAAAGAAACTTCTACGGGATTTCTTATGGTATGTCTATATGTAGATGACCTTTTAATTATGGAAAAAGAAACTCGCTTAATTAAAGAAGTTAAATGCATGTTAAGTAAAAATTTTAACATGAAAGACATGGGAGTCACCGATGTATTCTTCGAATGCAAATTCTGATAAACAATGAAGGAATTGTGCTAACTCAGCATCACTACGTTCAAAAAGTACTGAGAAAGTTCAATACTTTCTGTAATACTCTGATTTTGGAGTGCATAAAATAATATTATTATAGCAAATAAATATTTTTATAATATTTTGGGACCAAGAAATTAATATTTCGGAATAAATTTTATTCATATTCTATATATTGATTATGATCGAAAAGACTGTTAAACAGATAAATATCGATAAGGATAAATATAAAATATAATATATAATATATAATATATATAATAAAACATAAAGATAAGGATGATAATGATGATGATAATAATAATAATAATAATGATAATGATGATGATAATAATAATATAATACTCCTCCGTCCCATAACAAAGTATCCATTTTTCCATTTTAGTCCGTCCCATAACAAAGTATCCATTTCCTTTTTTAGTAACTGTACTATCTACCTAATATTACAAATACCCTTACAACTTACAATATATTACACAAATGTCATTACCTTTATATCACACATACTAATAAGGTTATTTTAGTCATTTCTATTTTATTCCTACTATATTTCAATATAATACTAATATTTCTAAAACTATGTGCAAAAAACAAATGGATACTTAGTTTCGGGAGGGAGGAAGTATAATATATAATAATAATATAAATATATATATAAGAAACCAAACCTTACCTGTGAAGAAAAAGAAGCATACGTCCAGGAGGAAAGGAAAGAGGAGAAAAAAGGGAAGAAAGAAAAGATTTAGCCGTCCGATTTCGATTTCGACTTCGGTATTGTATTTCATGTTATACGTAGAATCTAATTATGGATTTTAATATGAATTTAGATATTGAAGATATTAAATTAGAAATTCTTAAAAAATTCATAACTGGCTATTTGGCTATTTAATCGACGAATTTCTTTAGCTAATAGCCTATTCGTAGTCCTAGCATTATATTAGGAGAATTTCGTAGCGATCTGAGCCGAATTGAAAACGGTAGTGTCCTGCACCTGCCTGTTTATTCATATTTTTAAGTATTTTTATTTAATAATTGGGCGATATAAATATTATGAGGTATAAGAGTTTTATAGCTAGAATATCGTAGTCTACTGAATATAAAAGTTTGAAACCCAACGAGCTAATTATAGAAATTAACTTTTGAATAAGCAGATAGCTCCTATGAATAAGCATATAGCTCAGCTGATTTGAGTAAATAATGGGACAGCTGTACGTTGGAGGAGATTTGGGTGAGATTGCGAAAGCTAGGGAGTGTCGATAAGAAGTAAGCAGTAAGGAATTAAATCTAATTTTAAGAAAATTAGGTATGCATGTTGCATACGATTCTGATTAATAAGTTAATGTGATATTATGTGAATCATTTTGTCAGTGCATGTATATATTTATATATATATGTGTGTCTGTATGTATGTGGAAGACTTCACGGTTTATGATATTTGATATACGTATTTGATCGCGTTGGTGAATTTATGAAAAGGAGGATAGGTGAACTGTCTCACCAGCCCTTTTCGGTAAATTCACTTATTTGGCATGTTGCACACATATTGCATGGTTTATCGGATATATTTTATGGATCTATCGTTTAGTCGCTGTGTGCGGTAGTGCTACGCGAGGGCATCATCTGGGGTTAGGATATTCGACCCCGATGTACCGTAACACTTTGGCGATAGTGGACGATAGTAGTCGGACAACTGGGTGACTTAGTCGCACGGTCATTCAGGGATTAGACCCATTGTAATTGAGACGTATTTGGTCTAATCATTCGTGTTCGGTGTTGTTCCACTCATTGGACTGATCACTGGTGAGGTCTACCGGTAGTTTAGGATCATATGCCAAACTCCAAACGTGATTCCGTTAGGGCGCGCGAGGAGGAGTAGAGTTTCCGAGTTTCCCTTGGGTGATTCCAGGTTGCACGGATTCTACTACATTACACGGGATAGGGCTAGTCAATGGGGGTCCTATCTTCGCTATCACAGACTATGGGGCGTCTTGTGGTTAATGACGACAACGTTAGGCTATCCATGTATTGATTGTGGGAGTCGTATGGTGGGTATACGGGAGTGACCGGATGACCATTATATTATTATGGGTTTATCAGGTCCTTCCTTGAGCCGAGGATTTTCCGGCTATTTATTGATAATGGTCTAGTGAGTTTGTTATTACGGTGCCGAGGGTATTCCGGCTGCTCACTTAGACAGATGTAGTGAGCCTATGATTATGGAGCCGAGGTTATTCCGGCTGCTCACTTCGGCGGATGTATATATATATGTGGATATGCATTGTTGTCGAGTTTGATATCTGTGTTGCATCATTTCACTATAGGCATGACATGACATGTATTTTATGATTGACGAGAATTAGACTTTATTTTAAAAAGGTATGAAATGACATATTTCACGTTAGTTCTTAAAATGGATTTAATTCTAGACTGCTTTTAAGAAAAATATTTGTTTTAGGTATGCATGGCACATCCGAGACAGGGGACGTCTCGGAATATAGAAAGACGGGCTGAGTGAGGGAACCTACATCTATTGTATTATATGTAAATTTTTAACCGGAAAAACCTCTTATTTAGGAGCGTGTTTGTAAATATTCATAAATAAGATTTTGTTATATAATAAAACGCTTTTATGGTTGATTCTAGCCTTAACACTGTAATGTGGGGCCCGAAGTAGGAGGTGACGACCTCATGATGCAGTGTGGCGGTAGCATTTACAGTATAAGCCAACTGGGGGTATTACAAGTTGGTATCAGAGCATAGGTTTGGTAGATTTTGGCTCTTTTGATTAAAAATGTTTTTAAAATAATGATGATATTGAATTGGTTTGGCGAGGTTTGGGTTTTATGGGTGCATTCATGTTAATGTGGTTTATGCTTTAATGTTATACCTGGTTTAGTTGTGTTGTTGAGTTGATATTGAATCAGGGAAGTCGGGGGGCAGTGTGTCGAATTCTCGAGGTAATGGTTTACGTAGGGCTATTCGAGGCCCAGAGTTAGATCATTCGTTTGGTGAGTCACAATATTTTGTGTTAGAGTATGTTCTAATAGAGGCACCTAGTCAAGATTTCTTCCGGCAGCCATAAACTGCGATGATGCCTCAACAGAAGAGTTTTATTGATGTTGTGATACGTCATAACCCGCTGAAACAAACTTGTATAGCTTGGTCCACCCTAAAATTAGAATTCTTCGCTTTAGATAAAGCCGTTGAATAAGCCAAATGGCTTAGAAATTTTGTGGAGGCAAAATTTCCCATAATTTCCCCGTAGAGTAAATTCCCATTATACTTTAAAAATTGTATAGCGCCACCTTATACTTTCAAAAACATTGTATGTAACCCCCCACCATGCAAAAAATATTGATGGAAAATCATCTTCTCATCACACCAAAAATGTTAAAAAGGGTTTCATGCAACATTTTTTAAAATATAAGGGGGCGCCATGCAATTTTTAAAGTATACACGAAATTTACGCTGAGTTTCGAAACCACATGAGAGTTATGGAAAAATTTGCATTTCTGTATGATATTTCATTTTGGATAAAACCAGTACCTTCGGTTTTGATATATTACGGCAACCAATGTTATAGCAAAGGCTAAAAATAGAATTTACAAGGTTAAATCTTGACATATCTGTTGCAACCACAATACAATAAGACAATTGGTCACTAGTGGGGTTATGATTGTTGACTTTGTAAGGACAATTGAAAACCTTACAGATCCGCTAACCAAAGGGTTACATTGTGATCGAATATACAAACTAATAAAAAGTATGGGTATGAAATCCACAAATTAATATATGATTACAGTGGTATCCCAACAAAATCACTTGGAGTCCCAACTTTGTTTCAATGGGAAAACTAAGTTGTAATCGTTCGACATTAACACCCGATCACCATTCCCTGAAAAGCTATGCGTGGTACGATGTGCAAAGTGGTGATGTTGAATCACTGATTCTTAATAATCCTATAAGTAGAACTTGATAGTTTAAGATATGATTACCTATATAAATGAGACACTTATGAATCCAAAGATATGATGCATGACCGAAACATATCAAAACATGAGAACAAAATGAGGGTAAGATAACGACATGTCAATAATATTGACTAAGATGCACACCAAGGTGGAATATTTCGTATCGTATCAACTAGGCTACCAGTGCAGATAATGATATTGATTAAGGAAAGTTCAAAACCATAAGCTACCGATCATGACGTGTCAATTTCTCTAAAACTAGATTGTCTTGTCCTAATTATGGACATTTTCACTCATGAGAGAGATTGTTGGATAATCGGTTATTTATTTAATCGAAGAAATTTAATTTATAAATTAAATTTAGATTTTTCAATACCAATAATTCGATGAGTTGAAATGCAAGTGGATTGTATAATGTTGTTTAGGCATGTGAATATCGATAAGTCACAGTCATATGCCGCTCACCCGTACCTATTCATGTGACGTGGGTTGAAATTTGAACTTAGTAAATGCTAGACTTATGATGAATAATACACTATAAAGTCAAAATCAAAATAACGAAATATTTTTTTAAAAAATATAAGCCCAAAATACATGTAGGGATTTCTAGTACATTTCAAAACTCATGAAAATGAATGTCCTTGCATGCATAATGCTAGACAAAATTTTGAATCTAATTGCATTCATGCATGACACGCGTACACATGCACATATATATGCATATCATTATAGAAATAATGTTTGCATGGAAATTACATGCAAATGCACTTAGGCTTTTGCCTGCGAGCATGAATATAAAAGCATAGTTATGCGTTTTGGAATTGGTCAAACATACATATTATATTTAATGTTGTGCGTGTCTGTGTGTGTTAAAAATTCGAATCGTCGATTCCAGAAGTGAATGTGTTGCCGGTTATGTAAGTTTCAGACATGAATCAGCTCGACGGTTTCAAATAGAATTAAAATTTTTCACATGGTGATTGCCTATAAAGGCCTTTTGATCGATTCTTTTGATCACACCAAAAACCATTCTCTTCCTCTCCTCTCTAATATGTATTATAGTTTCCGGCGATATTTTCGATGCATTTTTTATAAACATTCCGGTCATTTCCCTTTCTTTTCAAGCCTCCTGCATATTATTAGTTCACCACGTTTTAGTTCTTCGGAACTCCAAAAGAATGGGGTGCCACAAATTCGGAGACGAACGCCGTTTTATCTCTAGGAACGTTGCACCACGAAACAGAGATACTATCATAACGTATTTGTTTTCATGGAGAGAGATTCTACTTCGGTTCGACATAATTATCGAATTTATTACAATAAATTATTGGGATTATCAAATTTATTTCGATAAAGTACTTTTATATCAAATTTATTTCGATAATTATATTCTTTGTCATATAAAATTATTATTATATTTATAATAAACACACGTTATAAAAAAATCGTTATAAAAAAAATAATAATAATAAAAGAACACCAACTAAACACGCTACAATTTTCTTGATTCACACTCTGATCAGAACTTTATGCTGATAAATTGTTGTCTTTGTTAAGTCTAATAAACCTGAAGACATTCTTAAAATTTGCTTCGAATCGATTTGTCTAATTAAATATTCAATGTGTGTGTGTGTGCGTGTAAAGGAAGGATGTGTGTTATGCTAATGTTTGCATGTGAAATATTGAATGTGCTGTCATTCAATATAATTAAATCCAATCAGAGCCATCAATCTGATAATATTGTAGTGAGTGTTTATGGCCAATAAATTGTTTGTCTCATCACCCACCCTGCAATATTTAATACATATATTCATCACTCACTTCTTAATTACTTGTGATTAAATTCTTTTCTCCATTTATTTTCTCTACCTTATTTTATTATAAATGCTTGCTTTTAAATTTCCAGCTGTATATCTCATTTATATATTGTAGATAGGATGGGCATTCGGGTCGGATAATTCGGGACTTACCCGATCCGATCAGATTCAATTATTTGGGGTCAGTTTATTTTTAAAATATGTATAAAATTTTCGAATTTTGGGAAACCGCTAAAAAATTTGGCTGTCTGATATAAAATTTCATAACAAAGGCGGGAGATATCTTAATTCAAATAAAGGTCAGATGAGACTTTTCCTTAGGCTCGGTCGCAATTCAAGTCCATGCTTCGCAACTGTCCGCACCACGAATTCCCAGATCATCTTCAAATTCAAACTTTTTACACTGGAATAGATGTTAAACTAAGAGCTGCGCTGGATTCAGCCCCTGGCACTCGCTAATGAGCAGAAGTGCAGCGGACGCATGAGAAATAATTGAGAAGATGTCCGCCAGTCACAATAATTGGCCAGAAGCAAATCGCCCAATATGAAAAGGATTATACGAGGTACCAGAACCGATTGCTAATGAAGCCAAATTTGAAAATCTTAGCATGCAGGTCAAAGAGCTAACGAAATTGATAAAAATTTGATGCTTGGAAATTTGGTTTTGGTTTGAAATGTGATTCTTGTGTGCTGTATTGTAGCCCAAAACATTTAATCAAATAATAGAATTTTATCATGTTTACCGGTAAGTGTTGGGTCAAACTCAGAGCATGTGTATAAGAGGAAATTTGAATGGAGATGAATGACCATATATGAATCAAGCTAAATTGAATATATTCTACAATACTGGATTTAAACATGGCTTAAACACCAAGTAAGGATAAAAGTAACCGGTGCGATGTACAATTATTATTGTAAAAAGGGGAAGAGATGTCCGCTAGGTGGATGAAAGTGAATGCAATACATGTATATACTTCGTGTATAAGAATGTTGCATGAGAGTGAGCACAAGAAATATTTTCCTGCTAATTCACCTCACGATTTATGGATTATTTGATCTATAGGTACCTCGAGAGCTATACTAATCATTGATTAGCTGATGGTCTATTGCTAGATGCATGTTTTTCTATCCTGCGAGTCATTTTCTTTGACACTTACGATTGATGAAGCAATTAATTAGCTTGCCACCTACTTTTTATTATATTTTTAAGTCAAATTGCATGTGAGGCACTACTTTTGTGAGCACCTTGGGTTTATCTAACAGCGCGATTTCCTTTCGAATTCAGCTAACTAGATTCAGTTAAGTGACTTATATGCATTTTAAATCTCATTATGTTAAGGTACTTTGTGAGCTGATTTTTTAAGTTTATATCATCCATGAATGAGAGTGTGATGGAGAAACATGATATTTTATTATGTAAGCATAAATGGAATTTGAACATTGCGAGTAACTAAGAATTGAACCTTGCGAGTTAACTACATATTTAATGCATATCACACTAGAAAGCTTGTAAATTTATCTAAGTACAAAATTTAAATGAAATGGGTGGCGAACACGCGACTCCAGTCACGAGTGCTGCCAACCACCTGCATCTAGTGCACAGAGCTCCTTACAACTTCAACTTTCTTCCAATAGAATATGAGTTTCAAATTGTAAAATCTTGATAAATGAGCTTAGAATTGGGTCCTATTTATAGGTGTTGGCCTAGCTTTTAGAAACTGATGTTTGCCATTAACAGCTAGCAAATTAACCCCCAACCGCCCAATCCCGAAAATTCTAATATGTAATAAACATCCTAGATGGCTTTTGATACAGATTAAGACTAGGACCCTGAAAATTCAAACTCCTTCTATCATTTAACTAGCCTTGTCTTTCGCTCTTCTTATTCTTTCGTGACGCGGTTAAATGATCTAGCACGCGACTTGTTTGTTTCACATGCATCATCTTCAGAGCACATAAATTATGTATTTTTGCATCTGAAATACTCCAAAATAACTAAAGCACATCAATTCACACTGCAAAGACACAATAAACATTCCCAGACAATTTTGACACAAATTATTTCAATTTTAGTCAAGAATCGCGAAAAATGCTTATAGAAATTGCTAGAAGAACATGTCCGTAATTAGTATTATCAAATTCCTCACACTAGCCTTTTTTCATCCCTGAACAAAGTCAATCAAAATTATAATCAACAAAATGTTCATTCCAATAAGAAACCTCCTAGGAAAGTGCTACGATGGTGCTCAGCAAAAATCTTAGTGAATCAACACGATCCTTAAAACTTCTACTTTGCTAGACTGAACAAATTGTGTATCAAATACTCTCGAGTCTTGGAACTTAGTTCGCCAAAGGGAATTTTTACAAACATTTCCAACTTAGCAGTGGCAGCAATCATTCAGACATTGGTTCAAATGATAATATTTTATTTTCTCTCTGATGTCCATTTGTATATATATTTTTTAAATCGCTCGTTATATTTCATGATTGATTGTAGTACGACATTGCGTATTTCTCACAATCTGATTGTTTTCTTCTATGTTTGGCCACATAAGACAAATCCCCT
The DNA here is from genome assembly GCF_009805555.1 of Andrographis paniculata. NCBI lineage: Eukaryota > Viridiplantae > Streptophyta > Magnoliopsida > Lamiales > Acanthaceae > Andrographis > Andrographis paniculata. Next base: position 2,039,255 of record NW_026137608.1, read on the forward strand.
ATCCCGTTCCTCGTCTCTTGACCTTATTTTTAAGGAGAAAAGATGCTATCCTTTTCTCAAAATAACTCAGCTAATGGAAAAAAAATGGGCTCATGAAATTCAACTAAGTATGGATTCGATGAAACTATGGGATTATGAACATAACCGGGTTACCACACTTCGGTGGAATCATTCTTTGGAGTAGTGCCGAGACATTCTTGCATGCAATGATGCATTCATTGCCCTACAATGTCCGCTTATTGGTGCACAATTTCTTCAAGAACTTTGCGTACTTGAGAATTTGGTGAATTGAATCCAAAAAGTTTATATTAAGTTCAACCTTCCAAAATCTTCAAAATCTCATTCACGTTTTTCGGGTTCTTTGACTTTTCCAACCTACGAGGAAAAGAGGCAAGATTCGCATTCGATTGTTGATAATATCATCAATTATCTTATTTTTATTTTCATCCTCTTTTTTTATTTCCTTCTCGATGCTGCTTTCATCTTTGTCCTTCCGGATGATCGGTTCTGGAGCTCCTACCATCTCTCCGGTTCATAAAATTATGGCACTAATATTCTTTGGGTTTTTTTCTAGTGTGATGATTATTTTCCCGTTCCTCTTTCCTTGACATGGAAAAAATCCACCACTATTTGCTCAATGCGGGTTTCAAGGCTTTGAATACTCACCCCTGTATCTTGTTGGAATTAGATTTTGTTTGTGGCCATGGTTTTCTACATATCCTCTAATGAAGCATTGGATTGGGAAAGTGGTGGTGCTGCTTGAATGAATTGTTGTGGAGGTTCTTATGGTCGGAACCCTTGATGATAAGGATTCCCATATCTGAGATTCAGATGATCCTCCCACCCCAGGTTATAAGTGTTTTAATAAGAGTCATTATGGTCATCTTGGTGGACCGAAACCGACTACATTCATATCGGCATGACTTCCCTCGTGCAAGGTAGGACATGCAACCGTTCCATGTTTCGGGCTCGTGCAAATACCACACGTTTTCACATGGCACGTGTTCCTTACAACTAATTGCTGAACAACTTTTGTAAGTTCAAAATTTTGTTTCCTAAGTGAATCCTTACCTTCCGAATATTCAGCTCCCCTAATTCCAAATTGCTATTATACCATCCTCGCGATCAACTTCGAAGCGGCTTTTGGAGTTTTATCCACTAACGCTCCTTGGCTAGCGGCATCAATATTTTTCTAATGTCTCATGCCAAGTGTTTCGTAAAGGTATTGAAACAATAATTGGCCAGTAACCTGGTGTTGTGGGCATTGCGCACAAAGTCTAGTGAACCTCTCTAGGTACTCATGCAATATTTCGTCTTGTTGTTTGATGCCTCAAATTTCTTTATACAATGTTGCCGCCCGCAATGCAGGAAAATATTTTTCCGGAAACTTCTTTTTTATGTCCTTCCAAGTTGTAATTCTTTCCTCCAGTAAACAAAAAATCCATTCCTTCGTTCCATCTTTCATTGAAAAAGAGAATAGCCCGTAGTTTTACTTGCTCTTCCGCAACCATCGGTGGTTTCATGCTCGAGCATACCACATCAAATTCTTCCAGATGCTTATGTGGTTTCTCTCATGCATGACTGTAAAATACATGCATAAAATGTATTAGTCCGGATCGTAGTTCAGAATTTGTATTACCTTCAATGTCCGAAAAAGTAATGCATAACGGCTATAAATTTAAATTAAGTGCATCTAACTCCCTGAGCATCAGGGTATCCTCTTCCGTATATTGTGTTCTTGCTTGATCGATCCACTCGATTGTGAATTCAAACTCCTTCAAATTGTAGCCTTATTTTTTCTTCTTTTGGCAATTTTCTCGCTAACCTCTCGATTTCCGGTTTGTATATCAAATTTTATGTGCGAGAAGAGCTTCACATAAATATTGAAATATCAAATATAATTTGAATGAAAAAACACAATAAATCAAACGTCAGTCCCCGACAATGGTGCCAAAAATTGGCAGCCTTGGAGTTTCCATAAAAATTCTCTAACATTGCAATCTTGACGTAGCAAGCGGTGCCGAGGTCGATCCATAAGGACTGTGTAATTTAATTCTTATATTGCAAAAAATTTATGTATTGGGGGGAGATTATAAAATTCAACTAAATAAATTGAAATAATCAATGTATAATAAACATTGGATTTCAATAAGATTAGATTTTTAGCCCAATGAGTGAATAAGAAACCGGATTAAAGATTCGATCATCGATTTTATTAATCTTGTTGTTCAATTGATAAATTAGTTATAAGTATTAGATACGATCATAACGTCCTAATTTTTTCTTATCTTATTGGTCGAGGTGGTATGACGGATTAACCACATCCCTAATTAAAGAAATAATTTAGGTACGGCCATAGATTAATTTTCCTAATAAATAATAGTACGAGAAAAGATCAATTCAAATATTCAATCAATTACAAAAAGATTAAATTATTTGATTATGCAAATTCTAGGCTAACCTTGTCAACTTATTTACCATATCATCAAATAAGTGCACAATTACGGATGCAAACTTTTGATTGATACACAATTGCTAAACCAATCTAAAATCCGACTACGATAAAAGATTTAATAAAAAAATTACAGGTATGGATAATATAAATTACAGAAATGTCAATTTAATAAACAAGACTAAATTCAAATCAAAATATAATGTCACAAATTCAAATCCAGAATCTATATTCAGCCTCAGACAAAAATTAAGAAAACTAGCTACTCATGCCAAAATTAAACGAAAGCAATAAAATAATAATGATTTTCTAGTGGCTCTTTCTCAAGTCGTCTTTCCAAATCCTCTAACTTAATATGTGAATTGTGAATGTGAGTTGTTATTATCCTCCTAATATCTTGCTCCTCTTTTTATAAAAGATCAAGTCTTCAATCGAGCCTTTAATCACTCTATCTCAATTATCATACCGACAATCATTCCTCACTCCCTTGCATCAATCAATATCATACCAAAAACGAGTGTAAAAAGTATTAATTATAATTTATCTATAAAATATATGATTCAACATATTCTAAGCAAAACTAAGTAGCTTTCAAGATATTTTTTTATCCACTTAGAAGAGTAGTCATTTTTGTCTTGCCTAACTATATTTGATTGTCAGCTTATATTTACTCTGTTAAAGTTTTCACAATGCATTCTATGAAGCATTTATCTTGTGCGAATGTCATCCATGAAAGGTTTTTAAATGAAGAATAATGATATTTTATTCACTATTAAGAGAATAAATTTTTGAATACATTATAAAATTAGTAAATATATCTAAACGAAGAATGTAAAATAATGGGAAGTTGGGCACGCGGCTCCTACCACAAGTGGTGCTAATCTGTGATACCCTGAATTTGGGTCGTTGCTTGGCCAACCCCCGTGTGTGGATGAGCCGGTTTCAGGGCATCCGAAGTTGAATAGTAATTAAATCGATTAAATAGACTACTCATGTCAACAATATGCACATTCCTTTTCGGGAGTGCTACTTAAAGAACTCTAGAGTTAAGCGTGCTTATTCTAAAGTAATTTGAAAATGGGTAACCCCCTGGGAAGCCTCTCTGGGTGCGCATGAGTGAGGGAAAAAATATGTTGGAATGACTCGTATTGACCTATGGGGCTAGTCTTCGATCCCGACACATTCGACTTTCTGTGACTTACGTACCAGGGTGTTACATAATCACCAAGACTAATTACTTGGAGCCCGTACAGCTTAGTTAATAATTATGACGATTTGGCAACCTTACTTCTATTATTTATTTTATTTTTTATTATTGTGTTGCTTTTGGCTATCAGTTGCTTTTTCTTTGTAATTCACTTATCACATTATAAATTCATGATTATGATTCTCATAAAAAAGAATATAAACTTTCAATTCATACTTAACGTTTAATATTTTATCAATTTTGTTTTATTTCTTCTCTTTTATCACCACATGGAGCTTGTGAGCCCTTTTTTTTATATTCTTAATTTGTCAAACTTACTCTTAAAGGATATTATTGCATTTCTACTGTAGAGTAATTTAGCAGAAGATACAAAGAAACGCTCACAAAATTCCCAAAAGTATAGAAAAAATTGAAATGATAGGACACTCACCTATTCAAACACTCATATAATTACTTACATTATGAATCATCATAATTACTAATTAAGGTCAATTTCAAAATACTTAGTCAACATCAATAGATTACCAAAGCAAAAAAATTAAAAAAAAATTACATGTCCGCAAAAAATTAACTACTCCCTCCGTCCCGAAACTAAGTATTCATTTGCTTTTTGCACGTAGTTTTAGAAATATTAGTATTATATTGGGATATAGTAGGAATAAACTAGAAATGACTAAAATAACCTTATTAGTATGTGTGATATAAAGGTAATGACATTTGTGTAATATATTGTAAGTTGTAAGGGTATTTCTAATGTTAGGTAGATAGTACAGTTACTAAAAAAGGAAATGGATACTTTGTTATGGGACGGACTAAAATGGAAAAATGGATACCTTTTTTATGGGACCGAGGGAGTATAAAAAGTATCAAAATTATGGACTTACTTAAAATAAAGTAATGAAGTATACAATCAAATAAGAAACGGAGCAAAAAATCAGTTCATCAATTGATTTAATATGTAGATCAAATCTAATCTAGCAAGATAAAGTATTTAGAAATTTTATTAACAATACTTTCCGACAAGTCCAATTAAGTACTTAGTTCAAGCCTCAAGTGTATGACTTGGGGTGTCATATTTTGCTCCATTCTACCCATATGCACCTACATAGAAAGTAAAATATTATGTAAATCAATGGTGGTAATAGAGGTCTCATTGTCTGGATGAGAAGTCTTCATAATATCCACTTATGTGTTCCGTGTTAAAATGGTCACAATTGGTAGGATTTTTAGAGTGGGTCAGGGAGCTACTAGTTAGGGTAGCGATATAAGTTGTTGCCCTTTCTTGTTGTGCCAGGTCCTCTACTTGTTGCTCCAGCCTTTTCCCTTTCTTGCTATGCTTGTCCCTATTATTTCTTCTTCAAGCATTGTCCATTTCTTGTTGTAACTTTTCTCTCCTTGCTACTTAGTTGTGGCTTCTTGCAAAAATCTTTTGTCACCCTCTTCTTGTTCTTTCTTCGGCCAACTTCATTTGTCTTTTCTCTGCTTGGTGTAGGTCCTCTTGTTCTACTTTCTTTGACCTTTCTATTTCTCATGTCTTCATCTTTCGTCTTTCTCCCTACGTTTCCTTCCTAATGTGTTCTTTATTCTCCCTCTTTTCATTGTCCTCAACTTTTTTCCTCGTTTTTGCTTCCACCTTGCGTTTTGATTTTTCTTCAGCCTTTTTTTTTTTTTTTTGTTTTCCTGTTTTGAGATTAGTTACATTTTGACTTTGGCTCCACCTTTAAGTTTTTTTTTAACTTCGGCCATAAAGCACACATTTTCTATTTTCATTGCTACTTCCATTTTTACAAAAACTTTCTTTTGTTGCCTCATAAAAAATATATGTCAACTCATATGGCCATGGGGTCCCTTTCTTATACTATGAGACAATAAGATCAACCATGGAATGTAAGATCATTGGAGTATCCACATTATGATACCATTTCTCGCTTTACCACCATAGAAATAGGTTATTCTAGTACCATTTATTAACTTTATCATGTACCAAATATGTAATCGACAATGATTGAAATAAAGTCCCAAGGTGACTGAGGGAATGATGCATACAAAATCCATGATTGGGAAAAGCTAGGAGATTAGGGCAAGATGCAGAGGCTATTGAAATTTTCTAGAACATTCTGGAATTCTTTTAAAGGGACTAAAATCTCTTGACTAAGTCCATAATACAGAGATTAAACTTAACTTAGGCTATGTTTACCCAGTAGTATTGACCTAGTTAATGCTTATCCCTGGAATAGATAGAACTAGGCATATGATGGAAAGGCTAGGCCCGACACATCCATTATATTTATAAATAGAGTCAGTGAGTGTTAACTTCCATTGCTCTTGCTTTTTTTTTTTTTTTTGTATACATTAGTGCTAAATTAGTAATGTTCTCAAAGGTGTTCAGGAGTTTCTAGTTTGGGAAGAGAGTTTTCAAGGATCAATGATACGGACCATGACAAGTGGTATCAAATCTAGGTTCAAAGGGAATGTTGAATGACAATAATGATAACTTTGTGCTTAAGCCTAAAATCCGATAGAGTGGCTGAAGAAATGTAAGGGAAAAGTTTGTTGTTCTACTGAGGGCTTTAAAAAATAGGATGGAAGAGGTGAAGCTAACCATGGGTGGCCATCCCGATATGCTTGACAAGGTAGATTATCATATCTATCAACTTGAAGTGGATGAGTTGTAGAAAGATATACAAGCATCAGTCAATGCCATGATGGATGATTTTCAAATGCAAGGTTAAGAGATACAAGAGTTCGTCAATGCATTGAAGGCTGGGGTTATCATACTCAAGTAATCGATGATTGCAAAATACCATAAACTTGTGAAGTGCAAAGTCAAGATTGTGAAACTAGAGAAGGGTAAGGTGGGGGAGCCTTCGAAAAGGCCTTCCAAGATTGTGTTTGGAGTCACACAGGGAAATATTCCATGGCTAGAATGCTATGATGAAGAACAGAAGACTAGAGATGTAGATGACTTCATGTACGACATGAATCAATACTTCGAAGGTGCAGACATCTTTGAGATATGGCTAGAATCTATACTATTTCTCACAGCTTGAATGGATTTGTTGGCACTTTATGGAGGAGAAATAAAGGAATACATGGTGATAAAGAGGACATTGTCACATGGAGAAGATTAAAGTGAGAGCTTAAAAATGAATTTGCACTACCAAATACTAAAGAAGAGGTGTTGTCTAGAATTCACTAGATGTAACACCGAGGCAATATACTAAATAAATATATTGAGAAATTCAATGACGTGCTACAAGGAGACCATTTTTACATTTTTGGATGGTTTGAAGCCGCGGGCAGGATTGAGAGTCAAGGAGAAGATCGAATCAAATGTTAATGAGGAAATTAGATATGCACAATGACTGCTCAAGGTGGATTGAAGTGAGGCATATAGGGAAGATGATTCAAAAATAGCATTAAATGTGAAAACTAAGGGAGACTAGATCCCATAAGAGGGTGATATCGAGACCTTTAAAATCTTCATAAAGCAAATGCCACATGCATTAAAAGATTAAGGCCAATGTATGATTGGTGCTTTATTTGGAAAAAAAAAAAAAGACCATTATGCAAAGGATTCCATTATGCGTGGGTGTTTTCAGTTGCATGCACACAAAGAGACTCAATAGACGAGCAAGTACCAAGTACTAAATTGACCCGAGATAAGAATGTTGACACAATTGAAGGAAAGTTGTATGTATATTCAAAGATAAATAGAGGTACAATGACATGCATGGTCAACACAAGTGCTGACTTAAAATAGATGATCTTGGAGGTAGCTCAATTCGTGATGTTTTAAATTTAGGTTTTAGTTTTAAGATATGATTCTTGTGTGCATTGCGTTGTAGCCTAAAACTCATAATCAAATAATAGAATTTTTCTCATGATAACCGGTGAGTGTCGGGTCGAACTCAGGGCATTGGTGTAAGGGAAATTCGAATAAAGATGAGTGCGAACATATAAACCAAATTGAATGGAGTATGATTTACATTGCTGAATTTAAATGCAACTTGAATTATTGAATACGAGATAAAAGGATAAAATGACTTGTGCAATGTATAAGTATTATTGTGTGCGCAAAGAAAAAAGATGCCCGCCAGATGGATGGGAGGGAATGCGATATATGTTTATACTTCGTGCATGAGAATGTTGCATGAGAGTGAACACACGAAATAGCTTTCTGCTAATGTACCTCGCAATTTAGTGTATTTTATCTATAGGTACTCTGGAAAGCTACATTATTAATTGATTATTGCGCTAATGATATATTTCTAGATGCATGTTTTATTGCCCTGCGAGCAGTTCTCTTCGACACTTGCGACTGATGAATCAATTAAATAGCTTGCAAACTACATTTTATTGTATTTTTTAAGTGAAATTCGCATGCAATGCATTACTTTCATGAGCGCCTGAGGTATAACTAGCAGCACGATTTCCTTTTGGATTCATCTAACTAGATTCAGTTAGGTGACTTATATGCATGTCAAATCTCAATATCTTAAAGTACTTCATGAGATATTTTGAGTTCATGTCCTCTATGGGTGAAGGTGCGATGAAGAAATATGATATTTTATTGTTTAGGTATTAATAGAATTTAAACAACACGATTAACTAAGAATTAAGTTTGTGCCCTAACTACATATTGAATGCTTGTTAAACTAGAAATTTTGTAAATCTATTTAAGTGCAGAATTTAAATGGGATGGATGGCGAGCATGCGACTCCTATCACGAATAGTACCGACCACCCGCGTCTAGCGTCCAGAGCTCTTTATAGCTAGAGCTCTTTTCCAACGAAGTGCGAATTTCAAATTGTAAAATCTTGATAAATGAGCTCAATATTGGGTCATATTTATAGTTGTCAACCCAGCTTCTAGAAGATGATGTATACCATTGATAACGGGCAAATTAACTCCCTACTGTCCAATCCCGCAGATGCTAAATTGTAATCAACGGACAAGATGACTTTTGACACAGATTGAGATTAGAATCCTGGTCAATTTATTCCCCTTCTAATATACAGCTGGCCTCGCCTTCTTCTTCCTTTCTTTCGCAACGCTGCTCAGTTGCTTTGCATACAGCTTCTTTTATATGTAGAACTTTGCCTATTTTGTATCTGAAATACTCCGAAATCACCAAGGTACATCAATTCGCACTAAAAAGACTCAACATATATTTACCATGTAATTTTGGCACTAAACATAACAATTCCAGTCAAGAATCGCGAGAAATGCTTAAAGAAGTTGCTAGAAAAAACATGTCTAAATTTAGTGTTATCAAACCTCTTCACACTAACCTTTGATCATTCCTGAACAAATTCAATCACAAGTATAATCAACAAAATGTTCATGCCAATAAGAAATCTCCTAGGAAAGTGTCGTGATGGTGCTCAAGAAGAATCTTACGGTGTGTTCGTTTGGGGGATTTTCCCCAAAATCTACTATTCTTAATATTTTTTTCCCGAAAAATATCAAATCAAACACCTATTTTTTATTTTTTATATTATTATACTTAAAAATCAAATTTACATTCAAAACATCACATCAACACCTATTTAATCACATCATACAACTATTCTAATTCAAAATTTTTACTATTCAAATCTTAACTCAAAATCCTAACCCCTAAAGAAACACACCCTTAGTAAATCAACACGATCCTTAAAACTTCTACTTCCCTAGGCTGATCAAACTGTGTATCAAGCACTCTCGAGTCTTTAAACTTGGTTCGCCAAAATGGGATTTTTACAAACATTTTTAGCTTAGCAGTGGCAGCAATCTCTTAGACATCATTTCAAATGAGATTTTATTTTAAGCCTAGATGTCTATTTGTATTATTAATTTTTGATCACTAATTATATTTCACAATTGATTGGAGTGCAACATTGTGCATTTATCACAATCTGATTGTTTTCTTTTGTTTTGCTCACAAAAGACAAATTTCCTTGTTGCGTTCCTTATCTCTTGATCTCATTTTTAAAGAGCAAACATGCTATGTTTTCTCAAAATAACTCAGTAAATGCAAAAAGAAAAAAAAAAAATTCATGAGATTCAACTAAGTGTAGATCAGATGAAACAATGGGACACTCGCCTATTCAATCTCTCAAGTCATTACTTACGTTTTGAATTGTCATAACTATTGAATAATTTCAGCTTCAAGTTACTCAGTTCATGCTTGTAAGTTTTAAAAAACTACTCTTTAACATGCTCGTAAAACAAGATCATAAGGATTAAATACAATTAAAGCCAGACGCACAGATAAGATAAAGCAACTACTCACACTGTCAAAAAGAACAATATAGTCAAACAAAACATGCGTGTGTCAGACAAATTTAGTTTAGATTTTTACTTATTATTTATTGTGGATACCTAGGCTAAGTTCGGAAATAATGAACTAGCATGAAGAGGTTTGTTTCCATCCTCCCTAACTTGGCGTTCACGCCATTCCTTATATCACTGACCTCACCTCTAAGTCCCTCAAGTTAGGCCTGCAATTATATGTCTATATTAGTTAGAGCAAGCGCTACAATCTCAGGCTGCGAGCCCGTGATGTCCACATCCATCTCAGTCTCCTGTGTTGGCTACAAGGAAGAGGGAAAAGTTGTCGGTGTTTCCTTGTTAATTTCGAAATCGATTAATCATAGATGCATTCATATGCTTGAATGTGGTTTAGTAAATCCTACCTCCGCGAGCAATGCTCCTGCGGGAGTAGATTAGTAAAACACTGTCACGTATTCCCACCTTTTCTCAATTCACCTCCATTTATTATTGTAATATGTATTGCTCCAGTAGTTTTTTTTTTCTCTTTACATTTAGTATTATTTTGTTTCTCTCTTTCTATTCTATGTATATTGCTTAATTGTTCAGTATTTGTTTACGATGTTTAATAAATTTCAATATGTACTGTTACAATAAAATTAATTATTTTTTATAAAATATTTAAAAATATAAAATAAATGTTAAAAATACTTTATATTTATCAGTAATTAACAATAAAAATTATGTTTGAATTTGTTCTTTTGTTTTAGGGTTTAGGATTTATCTTTCTCCTCATAAACAAATATATTTATCTATATTTAAAATTCTTTTTTTATATCAAATTAGTTTTATCTTAATTATAAATTAATAAATAAATAATTATATTTATTTTTATTATTTAAAATTTTATTTTCTACAAAATAATATTCATACAACATAGATTTTATTAAGATGTCGTACTTAAAATTTTTAAACACATTTAAAATTTATTTTAATAGTAATATATTAATTTTTATTTTAAAATTACCAACAATACTATTCATATATAATAAAATAATATCATAATTCACTATTATTAATTAATTAAACCTCGTTACTTTAAATATCCCGTCTCAAACTAAATTAGTCATTCAAAATAGGATTGAGTGAGTATATTTTTATTTGTATAAAAGTCATAAATACAATCATATATTTTTAAAAAAAGTAAATTTATATATTAAAAAAATTAAAACAAGAAAACAGATTCAAACACAATTTTTATTGTTAATTATTGATAAAATATAAAGTATTTTTTTAACATTTATTTTTATTATTTTAAAATATTTCATAAAAGATAATTAATTTTACTATAACAGTACATATTGAAATTTATTAAACATCTGAACAAATACATCCAACAATTAAGCAATATAAATAGAAAGAGAGAAACAAAATAATACTAAATGTAAAGAGAAAAAGATAATTTAATAAAACAATAAATATTACGGTAATAAATGTAGGTGAATTCATTATAAGGTGGGAACACGTGACATTACTCGCGGGAGTAGAGTGGTTGTTTGGAAGATTGGATTTAAATCCAACTATTCATTCAATTTTTTTTTCCCAAAAATATTAAATCAAATACTTATTTTTTATTTTTTATATTATACTAAAAATTAATTTTACATTCAAAACATCACATCAACACTTATTTATATCACATCATACAACTATTCAAATTCAAAATTTTTACTATTCAAATCCCAATCTAAAATCCAAATCCAAAAAAAAACACACCATTAAATCCGTGCATGTGTTTATTTGCTATTGTAATAATTCATTAGTATTCATTATTTTTTAATTGAATTTGTGGAATTAAATAAATATATATATGTATATATATATATATATATATTAGAACAACAAGTCACATTTGAAAAGTTAGGATTCCACTCCAGATGTATGACTGCTTGTTTATTTTAATAAAATAATTGTAATATGCATAGTTGTTTACTTATCTATCCATTTATTGGAATTAATTTATTAAGTTAAATATTTATACATATGCGTGCGTATACAACTTTAGACATAATTTTGCTTATGTTGAAAAAAAATATATTTTTTGGGAATTGGAAATTCGTTAATGATTGTGTTTTTACAGTGAAAATCAAGTATTTGAAATTGTCAAAGTAACTGTTCTTGTATGAAATTTTTATTTGATAACATAAGTGTTTTATATGTGTATTGTAATTTATGTGATTATTTTTTGCCCAAAGACAGTCGATAATTGACAGAATGAAATATACATATATGATAATATGTATGAGATGATTATATGAATTTAACTTATATAAACAGTGAATCAGTCCAAAGAGTAATTTATAATTTGACATTATTTATTGTCCGTGCATGATTATTACAACAAGGTGACTGCTTGCAATCAATGTTATTGATCCAAATATTAATCATTAATGTTGCGTTTGGTGTCTTAAGATGAGATTCTATTATTTTATTTTGAGTTTCACTATGCTACGTGAATACTTATGTTATATTTATTCATTGTTATATTCATGATCAAATCTTATGGTATTTTTCTAACTATCCAGTTCCAACTGTTTGGGGACATCTTTCAGCACAGGAAAAAAACAGTATTCATTCATTTGGGTTGTATGGATCTTGACTTGGCACTAAGGATAGACCAACTCACTCTTCATACGACATAAAACACTTCAGATGAAAAGAGTTTTTTGAGAAGTGGGATAGATATAATCGTATAAGTCCGATGATCATTAAGAAAACTATTCCAAAATTCTTTTGTGGTACGATATATGATGATATTACTACTGCTAATGAGTTTTATTGTCAAAATTGAAAAAAAAAATTACCAAAAGTGATAAGGTGAAAATGAGTACTCTTCTCATGAGTCTCTTTACCATGAGGTACAACGACAAAGGGAACAGAAGGGAGTACATCCTGAACATGTCTAATAGTGATTCTAATTTGAAAGCACTTAAGTTAGACCTTTCAGAGGACATTCTAGCTTCCGATAATGAGGCCGTAAACATTGATTCAACATTCTAGTCTAATGTCTTCTGCTCAACATTCTAGCTTCCGATAATGAGGCTGTAAACATTTAATCAAAAGGTACTAAGCGAAAATTGTATGACTCTAATTTATTATGGTACAAACGTTTAGGTCATATTTAAAAAAACATAGTTGAAAGATTCATTAAGGATTGAATCTTTGATTCCATAAATTTTTCAAACTTTGACGTTTGTGTCGATTCATTAAGGGTAAACAAACCAAGGTAAAAATGAGAGGTGCTTATTGAGCTACGGATGTCTTGGAATTGATAATATTTTTTGGGCCTTTTCCCACTCCTTCGTGAAATGGTTAGCAATATTTCGTATCATTCATAGACGATTATTCTCGTATGGTCATATGTACCTTAATTAAGAAAAATCTAAGGCACTGGACATGTTTAAAGTATTTAAGGCTGAAGTTGAAAATCAACTCAGCAAACACATTAAGACTGTCAGATCCAACCGTATATGAGAATATTACAAAAGAAATGATGGCTCGGGTGAACAATGTCTAGATTATTTTGTTGACTTCCTTAAAGAGTGTGAAATTGTCCCTCAATACACCATACTTGATTCACCTAGTATGAACGGTGTTGATGAGAGATGAAACTGCACATTAAAAGATGTGGTTCGAAATATAATTAGTCAATCTACTTTGCCACCATCAAACTCTAAAGACAACAGTCTATCTCCTTAATCAAGTACCAACTAAGACAACCCCAAAACATCTTAAATCATCTTAGGATATGGGATTGTCCATCTGAGGCAAAGGCTTATAAGCCAAATGAATCGAAGCTAGCATCTCACATAGTGATCAATTATTTATTGGCTATTCAGAATGGTCAAGAGTGTATAAATTTTATGATCCCACATAAAGAACTATTATTGAGACAGCTACTGCCAAATTCTTTGAAGATGTTAAGTTTTGGGGGAGAAATACAATTTTAGACCTTACTTTTAAGGATCAAGAAATCACTAATGTGATTGACCAAACATGTCATGAGTTAGCAATCATTCCAACTTCCATAGAGTTTCAAAGTGCGACTTAGGAACTCATTCATATAGAACAGGAACATATGCCTAAGGATCAAACTCAACAAATTCAAGAGCATACAGTTTAAGAACCAACACAATTGCGCAGATCCACTAGAGGACAATTATGGCATGACTAAGGATAATCCAATTAATATTTATCATGCCATGAATGGTTCTAATTCAAATAAATAGGTCAATGCAATGCTGATAAGTACAAGTCAATGCAAGAGAATAAAGTTTGAGAACTTGTCCCATTGCCAGAAGGTACAAAACCCGTAGGTTTCAAATGGATGTTTAAAATCAAATGGAATGCAAATGATAATGTGAAGAGGTATAAAGCACGTCTTTTAGCTAAAGACTATAATAAAAATAATGATTGACTATATAGAGACTTTCTCTCTGGTTCTTTCGAATGATTCTTTTAGGACAATCATGGCTCTAGTGACACACTTTGATTTAGAGCTCCATCAGATGGGTGTGAAAATAATGATTCTAAACAATGATATTGATGAAATAATCAATACGGTACATCCAAAAACTTTTGAGGTTGGTGACCCCCCAAGCAAATTATTTTTATATTAAGGAAATCCATCTATAAGTTTAAACAAACATCTCGACAATAGTATTACAGATTTCATTAAGTAATTCTCTCATATGGTTTTGAGATGAATGTTGTTGATAATTGTATTTATCACAAATTCAGTGGGAGCAATTTTATTTTATTAGTTTTGTATGTGGAAGACATTCTACTTGTCACAGACGATGTGTGCGTGTTGCAGGAAGCTAAGTGATTTTTCTCGAGTAACTTTCAAATAAAAGATCTTGGTGAAGTATTTTTTGTATTAGGGATCCAGATATGTCATGATAGATCTTGGTGTATTATTGGGTTATCTCAAAAGAGCTATATCGATAAGGTACTCGAGCGATTCAGCATGCAAAAATGCAAGCCAAAAGATATCTCAGTAGCTAAATGAGAGAAATTAAATCAGCCAATGCCGTAAAGTAAATTTAGATATCAAGAAAATGAAAAAGATCATCTATATCTTTACAATTGGGATTCTTATGTATTCACAAGTATGTTCGCATCCAGATATTGCATACATAGTTGGTGTGTTAGGTAGATAAATCAGTAATCCTAGATTGGATCACTAGAAGGTTGCCAAAGGGGTGATGAGATATATGAAGAGAACTAGTAATCACATGCTCACATATAAGAGATCAGACCACTTGGATATCGTTGGATACTCTTGCTCCGGTTTTTTGGGATGCCAAAATAGTAGGAAGTCTACGTTTGGCTATGTTTATATGTTGGCTAGTGAGACCATTATTTGGCGTAGTGCAAAACAGACACTCGTTACTAGTTCAACAATAGAAGCTGAGTTTGTAGCGTATTTTGAGGCATCACAACAGGCAATTTGGCTAAAGAATCTTATCATAGGGCTGCGAATCATTCTGTTACTAGTTGAAAAATCTATCAAGATTTTTTGTGACAATAATTCAGCCATTGAGTATTCTAATAACAATAGGAGTTCGTCCCAGTCAAAGCATATTGACATTAAGTTCTTAGTTGTGAAGGAGAGAGTGAAAAGTCATCAGATTTTAATCGAGCATTTAGGAACAAAATCTATGTTAGCAGACCCCCTAACTAAAGGCATAACACCTAAGGTATTCCACGAGCATACTTCTTATATGGGTGTGTTACAAATCAGGGAAGCTTCACTTTAGTGGGAATACTCTTTTGATCATTATTTTAGTTTATGATAGTTTGGACATTATTTAAATAATTTATGATCTCATTCGGTTTGGACCAGTAGAAAATTAGCATGCTCAAATCACACTTATGTAATTTTCTCTCTGCACGTTCCATTATTGATCTATGTCTTTTAATTGCAGTATATCAGTGATTACTGTGAATTTAGTTGTTGATATGGCGAATGTTCTTTAGTCCTATATTGTTATGATTGATCCAGATTGTTGCAAGTCTTATCTTATAATGACTGTAAATTGAACTCATAAGGAATGTGTTCATTTGGACACATACTTGATCCAGTGAGATATTGTTGGATTTTGAATCAAATATGTATATCGAACAAATTGTTAAAGTCATTATTTTATTCGGTCATACTCCCTCAGTCCCAATACAATAGTCTTGTTTACTATTTTTGTTCGTCTCAAGAAATAGTCTCATTTCCATAAATAATCATATCACTATAAAACTACCCTTACTTTTTCATTATTATTACACAATTGCCACTAGTTTTTACACTAATACACTCACAAGAGCAAAAAAGTCTTTTACCCGTACTTTTTACCCACTACTAATATAATATCAATATTCCTTAAATCACGTGCTGAACACAACTCAGACTATAGTTTTGGGACGGAGGGAGTATTATTTAAGTGATCTAATTAATACAATTAATTATTGACTAATGAACTTGATTGTTATGGAATGAAAGTATATCTACCCATATATAATATTATTATTTTGGTGATGTGAGAAATTAATAATATTAATTACGGACATAATTGTAATTACAATTATATTTATCAGATATATAAATAGGCTAGGGCTAGGTCCCCGGGACAGAGCGCACTATATAGATTTTATTCTCGTATGGTTTCTGCTTATCACCTTTTAACAATAGAAAAGAAATAGACGCTCTAATTTTGAAGACTGATCCTTTAATCACGTAATATTCATATATGACTTTATTTTAAGAAACATTTCACTTAATGTTTAAGCAATTAATTTAACATTACCTGCATGAAAACTCTCATCATTTGATCTTAACTATCATCTAGTTGCTAGAATTTATTCAATACAGTGCTATGATACGCAAGGGGCCAGAACCCATATACACACATAGATATTAAT
The DNA here is from genome assembly GCF_009805555.1 of Andrographis paniculata. Lineage (NCBI taxonomy): Eukaryota > Viridiplantae > Streptophyta > Magnoliopsida > Lamiales > Acanthaceae > Andrographis > Andrographis paniculata. Next base: position 2,056,144 of record NW_026137608.1, read on the forward strand.
TTCAAGAATCATACCATCTTAGGTTATTTATGGCCAAAAAACATTAACCTAGAATGAAGAGCCAAACAAGGAATAAAAATCTATTGATGTAGGTGAATACATCCCCGCATTATGTACCACTCGTACGCCACGCCACCACTTTAAGTTTAAACCTACCTTTAATTTCTATTCAATACCATGGGCCCTTTTTATTCTCAATTTTTAAATTTATTATTTATTGCATGCATATATATATATATATGTACACACTTCGGAGAATATATTAAGTGAGAATTTATCAACACTATGATGATTGTTCTAATATTATATAAAATAATAGTATGTGATATTACATTTGTTTTATACGTGTGTTGTAAATTTATATCATGTGTGTTGAAAAAGAAGACTCGGGAGAATTGTATATAATATATCCAAATAGATACAAATAACATGTAATTTATATTGAAAAAGCAAGTTATATAAATACAAATATCACATAATTAACGTTCATTTGATACTATACGGTGAAAATAACTTCAAACATATTTGAATGATCTTATACTTATATACAAATAATAAATAATTTATATTAAATTAGAATGACATTTAAATACAAAATTTATATAGCAAACATTCAAATTATCTATATTAATTGTCAAACTTTCAAAAGTCTAATCGTTACAGTGAGAAATGACCTGGTGTACAGAATGGACTCGTGACCGTGAGTTCAACGCCTCGTAATAACTTTTTGCCAAGTCAAATACTAAGTGATAATATTTTGTATTTCCATGAAATTCAGGTATTGATCAATAAATCAAAATTTAAAGGTAACGTATTGAAGAAGGAGGTCAGGTATTCAAAACTTGGAAATTAATTCATACTGTGATAGATTGTACGTGCTAAATTAATTATCATGTATAAAGTTGCTCAACAAAATTAATTCGAGTTATTGCAGTTTGTTGCGTTTAACATATAAAATATGTGTGTATATTTTTTAATTTTCCAAGAAGTTTATAATAAATAAATAAATATATATATATATATACACATATTGAAATGAATTAAATTTAATTTTGGGTTGGCCCACGTAATACTGAACAACAAAGGTTAATTGGATCTTCTTATGATTTATCTTTTTGTGAATTTATTGGTCATTAAGTGAAAATATACACAGTTTCGGAATTGCAGTAAATAAAAGCATCAGTGTAAGTAAATATATATATATATGCTGTACAAATGGCCAGCTATCATGTCAACCTCACCCCTCTATAATTTTTTCCATCAGGTAATAACTCACGCTCCTCGTCGTATATTATTGCTGGGTATAAAGTTATGTATTAAGCTGTTTATTAAAATATATACATATATTTATTACTCCATGTGTACAATAATAAATTTTTTATTTGGCTTTTGCACGTAAATTAAGATAAATTAGTACTTTTTATCCGCTTTCGCCGCAATTGACACTAATTCTATTTTTGTTTGTCTAATAACAATTAATATTTTTCTATTCTGGGTAAAATTTACTAAATCAAAACATACTTAAAGGTGTATTTGTTTGAGAGATTGGGTTTTAAATATACTGTTCTATCTCATTTTTTTCTCCAAAAATATCAAATCAAACACCTATTTTTCATTCTTTTATATTATATACTAAAAATCAATTTTACATTCAAAAAATCACATCAACACTTATTTATATCACATCATACAACTATTCAAATTCAAAATTTTTACTATTCAAATTCAAAATTTTATTTTTCAAATGCCAATTCAAAATCAACTTACTTAACTCACTGAAAACTCCTTTATTTCTATCTCTCTCCTTAGAAAAATAAATACTTATATTTATATTTAAAACTCCTCATATTTTATAAAATTAATTTATGTTAACTATAAATAAACAAAAGTATTTTTTTATTTACTTATATTCTAAAAAATTCTATTCTCTACAAAATGATATTTATAATGCATATATTTTTTTTTTATTGTTACATAATTTTAAAAATACTTAAATATATATATATTTAAATTTTTTTAATAATATCTATTAAATTTACTTTAAAACTATTAATATTATTAATTACATAAAAATAATAAAATAATATTATAATTCATTATTATTAACTAATTAAACATTTTTACCTTAAATACCGTATTCCTAATCAAATAATTCAATTATTATGAGATTGAGGAAGTATTATATATATATAATACAATAAAGTAATATAATATCTACTTTATTCTTGAAAAATAATGCAAAAAATTAAAAATATGGATATTTTGATATTTAGTTGAGAGTTATTTCTTTTCCAAAAAACATGAAATAAAAGTTTTGACTTGGACAGAGTAAAATGACAAATGAGAAGTTTATTAATGGACAGAGAAAATATTATTTATTTGGTTTTATTGAAAATTATTTGAAATTTATATGTATTGTTGTGCAAAATGTTGGCTCTGATCAACCAATATTTTCAGATAAACTGATTTTTGGTATGTAATGAGAATTTGTATTAAAAATATAAAATATATTATTTTGGTTGAATATTTGATTTTTTGTAATGAGTATTTAAAGTTTTTTTTCTTTTAATTTTTTACTCTTTTAATAAGTATTTTAATTTTTTTATATTTTTTTATAAAATATTTTGTATTTATTATTATTGTTTTTGAAAAATCACAATTAAAAATGATGGTGCAGAAAAAAAAAGAGTTATCTCTAGGCAAGTTAAAGTTGATATGTTTCAAATGGTAGGATTGTAATTGAGATTGCATACTCAATTGTGTCTTAACATTGTGAGACAATATTTATTAAACTTTAATTAATGAAAATTTTGGTTTAGAATTTTACATAAGGGTCATGTTAATGGGCATAATCTGCTCAATAAGTAATAATTAATGTTACAAAATTATTTTTATACCTTTAATCAAGTTCATTTGATTTTTAATAAAATTAAGTATACATTACTCTTTTTTTATATATATATGAATTTTATTTTTATTGATAGTATTAATTTTTTTTTTTTAATTTGCGTATAAATAAATACACTAACAATAGTTTATTTTAAAATTATGATGTATGATGATATTAGGTTTTTAGTTTTTAATTCCAATTATTTTTCTATATTTTTTAAAGTTAGATAATTTTTAATATTTTGTCTCTATATTTTTTAAATGAATAAATATATTTAATACTTTTTTTATAAACTAATTTATATTAATTATGTACAATTTTCTATTGTATTTATTTGTATAATATAAAATTTTATAGTATGTTTGATTTGTATTTTATAGATTTTAGTTTTTGTTGTTTTTATATATAAAATAGTAAGTAATAGTTAGATATTTGTGTTTTATACATAAAATTTGTATGTTTCTATTGGGAGTGTTAAAAAATTGTAGTGTAAAAAAAAAAAAAAATTAAATTAAAAGTATAATTTTATTTTTTACAAATTACATTTATATTAAATACTACCATGTAGCTTAACAAATTATTTATTTTTTCATTTGGTCTATCCCATAACGACTTATAATATATTACAAAAATGTTATTACATTTATATCACACAATATTAATAAAATTATTTTAGTAATTACTACTTTGTTTTTACTACATATCAATATAGTACTAATATACCTTAAACTCCGTGCAAAAAATAAACTAATGTATACTGAAGGGATGAAGAAAGTATATTTTATTAAACTATTCAAATTATATTTTAATCAAATATATATTATATTACTCTCTCCATCTGCCTCTAAAAGTCACATTTTATATTTTAATAATATTTTGTACAAATATCCTTCTATTAATATTACAAGACACTAATAGAAATATTTTTTCAATTTTTTCTTAATTTATATTATGTTTTGATATAATAACTAATATTCAAATATCAACACGCAAAAAGTAAATGAGACCTTTAAGAGTCGGACGGAGATAGTATATTTTAATTTATAGCCAAACAATATCTTATTAATCGAATTTTGATTACAATTCCAACTTTGTAATCAAATATACTTTTCATTTAAATTTTTTCTATTTAAATTAGGAATTGCTTATTTCATGACATATGTGCACTAACACTAATAAACTTAGTACTTATTTATAACTTATGTAAGTAGTAGAGATTTAAAAGATAACAAATACTATGAAAATTTTCGAAACAGGCCATTCGTAATAAAAATATTAACTAAATTAAGGTTGAGTATTTTTTTTATTTATATATATTTTTTTATGTTAATACAATACTTTCTTTCTTCTCATTATCAAGCAAACATCTGCATTGAATTTATTTTAGGCAAAATAATATAAAACTCCCATGTGATTTGCTGAATTTGCTAAAAAAAATCTCCGAGTTCTAAAACTTCAAAAAACCTAAAACGTTGCATAACCCCCCTCCCCCCTTCCGTTAGGACTTAATGGAGAGTGTATGTGACGTGCCTCAAATGCGATTTTTTTTGTCCAAAAAATGATAAATATCTTTGCAAGTTACTAAAATGACCCTTTAAGCACTATTTTCTTCTTCCCTTTCTCTCTTCTCTCATTCCCTTCTCTTATTTGTCCATTTAAGCTCAGAAATGATAAATATCATGTTCTAAACCGCCGTTCTTGAACCTCGTGCGCCTAATGAAAAAGAGTTGGAGAAGAAGAAGGACGAAGAAAAAAAATTAAAAAAAAAATGGAAAAAATATGGTGGGCTTGAAGAAGAATTGGGGAAGAACAAAAACGAAAAAAATAATGGAGAAAATATGAAGAAAAAAAACCTATGCGTCTGAACAAGAATTAGAGAAGAAGAAGAAAAAATGAATAAAACAGATTGGAAAAAAATAAGAAAAGAAAGAACTTTGTTCGCCTGAAGAAGAATTGGTCAAGAAGAAAAATATTGGGGAAAAAAAATAATAATGTGTTCGCCTGAAAAAGAATTGGGGAAGAAGAAGAAGGAAGAAAAAAAATTGGGAAAAAAAAGAAAAAAAAAATAATTTGTTTGCCCAAAGAAGAATTAGGGAAGAAGAAGAATGAAGAAAAAAATTAGGAAAAAAATAAATAAAATAACCTGTTCGCTTGAAGAAAAATTGGGGAAGAAGAAGGAAGAAAAAAAAAATTGGAAAAAGAAAAGAAGAGAAAGAACCGTTTGCCTTGAAGAAGAATTGGGAAGAAGAAATAAGAAAAAAAAAATGGAGAAAAACAGAAACGGTGGTCTTGAATAAGAATTGAGGAAGAAGAAGTAAGAAAAAAAATTTGAGAAAAACAGACACTCAACGCGCAGCGGTGGCTTCGACTCCAAACAACAACGGTGTCTAGCGCTACGATTCTTTCACTGAACTTCTGAAAGAAAATTGGAGAAAAAAAAATGGATGATGGGAGTGAATGCGGAAGAAGGAAGAAGAAGAAAATGAGAGTGGATGTGTGGGATAAGAGGGAAGAAAGAACAGAAGAGAGAAATAATTAAAAAAAATATAAACAATGACATAACGGTCAAATTTATAAAATTTAACGTCTGTTAGTATAATTTAGAGGGAAGGGACGAGTGTGCAACATTTTCGAAATCACGAATAGGTTTTTTGAAATTTTAAAACCTTGGGAAGTTTTCAGCGAATTCGGAAAATCAAGGGAATTTTTTGCTATTTTATCTTTATTTTATTTTATTTATTTATTATCAATTATGCATTTTTTTTCTTCATGTTTTTTTTTTCAACAATATTTGTATGATTTTCGATCAAAGATCTTTGTTTGGATTATAGACTCCAATTAGATATAAATTTTTTAAATTTTTGATTTTTTTCTTTTTTTTTTAATTCCTAAAAATAAAAGGTAATATCTGATGTGTTATTATGTGAGAAAACATGGTATTTAATGTAATACTCCCTCTTCTCCATAACAAATCATACTATTTTCATTTCAGTTCGTCCTATAACAAATGATATTTTCCTTTATTTTGTAAATTTTAATAATTTAATACATACTTAACAAATATAATATAACTTAATTAATTTTATAATATATAATACTCCATCCGTCTGGAGTTTTAGAAATGTTAGTATTATATTGGGACGTAGTAGAAATAAAGGTAAAAAGACTAAACTAACATTATTAGTATTGTATTATATAAAGGTAATGATATTTATATAATATATTGTAAATTAAAAGGATATTTGTAATGTTAGATATATAGTACAATTACAAAAAAAAAAAATATTTGTTATGTGATGGATCAAAATGGAAAAATAGATAGATTGTTAAGGGACGGACCAAAATGAAAAAATTGATAAATTGTTATCATACATCATGTAGGATATCAAAACCCTTTTATTTCTATATATCTTCAATAAACAAATATTTTTATTTACATTTAAAACTTTTCTTATTTTATATATTTAATTTATGTTACTCATAATTAAATAAATATATATTTTATTTATTTATATTATATAAAATTTTATTCTTTATAAAATAATATTCATATTAAATATATTTTATTAACGTATAATTTATAAAATATTTTAATATACATTTTGAATTTATTTTAATCATATATGTTATTTCTTATTTTAAAATTACTAAGAATACCTTTTATATAATAAAATAATAAAATAATACCATAATCTAAATTTATTAACTAATTAAATACATCATTTTAAAAATTATGTTCCTAATCAAATATATCATTTATAATGAGACCGAAGAATATATTTTTTTAAAATGTTACTACAAATAAATAAATAGTGTAAAGATTCTAAAAGTGTGTGCAAATATAATTATATATTTTTTCAAAAAAAAAAAAAATAAAAACAATAAAAAATAGAGAGCATTTAATATGATATTTTGTGAGGAAATTGAATAAAATTATGATATAATTTATTATTAATTAATAATATAATTCTTTTTAAAAAAATATGTAGACAAACAATGTCTTATTTTTTGTGTTTATATAAGTTTTTTTTCTTTTTTTTTTGGAATCTTATTATCAATATATATTTTAATAAACCTAAATAATATGTCACTTTTAATGAAAATAATAAAATTGTTTATTTATAATTTTAATAGTTAAAATCATTTAAGATGTCATATTTGTTTGTGAGTTTTGAATAGTAAATTTCAATTGAATTTTTTTATATGATATTAATAAAAAATTATAATGATATGATATTTTAATATAACTGTTATAAAAATAAATATTTGAATTTTATTTTTTCTTTACGAAAAATAGTAATTAAAATTTTGGGTTAAAAATTTACACAGAAACACTAGAATTTTGTTAGAAATTTAGTCGGTAGAAACACAGAAAAAAAAATAAACATAAAAAAATAAAAAAAGTGAAAGAAAAATTGCTAGAAAATATAAAAGAATGAGAAAATAAAACACAATAAATAAATTGTTTTGAAAAATAATCACCAAAAATATATACTAAAAGAATTGTATAATCATTAATATTCATTAATATACGGCGGAGCCACATGGGGACCCGAAGGGTCCGCCATCCCCCGAACACCCCGGTAGAGACAGGGATTAGAGAGGGTTGTCCTCTTCTTTGGAAGAAGATGGAGGAGAAAATGGAAAGAGGGTGATCGATAGTTGTCGTAGTTGAAGAAGAAAAGAAGAAAATAAATTAAAAAAAACGAAAATACATCTCCCAAGATTAGGAACCGTAGTTATTATTTTTTTTTATAAAAAAATATTTAATGATAATAATAATGACCATCAAATAAATCGATGTACTAATCAAAATAATAATAATGATAAGAAATTAAAATATATATTTTTAATAAAATATTATATTTAAATAAAAATTTAGATTTAAAATTTAAGAAAAAAATTTGTTTAATATATATAATTTAACTTAATAAAATTCTATAAATTCGTTAAAACAAAAATGAAAATTTTCTCACATAGCCTTTCTTCCCCCGAGTCGAGCATCTGGCTCTGCCTCTGTTAATATACTAGTATTTCTAAATGATGGTATATTTATCATTTATTATTTTATTTTAAATTATCATTATTAAAATTTTGCTATATGCCTAAATAGAATCTACCAGGCAAACATCAGTGTTTACAAAATATACACAGTTCTCACCAATTTTAAACCATATAAAAATTTTGTAATTTTTTAGTAAACAAAAGGGAGTTTAAAATATCTAAAACTAAATTGTATTGCTATTTTTTTATTTTTTTTCCATAGACATATATATATATATATATATGTATATAGACATATTGTAATTTGGTAAGTCAAGCAGACTATAATAAAACATAGGTTATGTTAGGTTGTTTTTTTGGGAATGTTGGAAAAAGTCTCTAATTTTTCATCTTTTTTTTTTTTTTTTTTTTTTACTACTTGATGAAAATATATATTCTCAATGCAAACTAATATGTTTTGGTATGTTATTTTTAAAATTTTCTTTACAATTTATTTACTATTGTTTATTTACTTTTTTGATAATTTCAAGATTTATTTTAATTAATTAATTTATTTTTTTAAATATGCAATAATTATTGTACTTTATAAAAATATATTATTTCATATCACTAGACATCACATTTAACTCACTGTTTAACAAAAATTTATAGATAATAAAGAAAAAAAAAACCATTAAGTTAACATCCCCTATGAAATTTTACAATCATTTTATAAAATTAATTACACTATTTTTTACTCATAAAAATCATATTAAACTATTATTTAAATAGAGGGTGTGTCCACTTTGGTTTTTGGGATGAATGAATTTTTTTATGTTAGTTATAAAAATTTATGTCGTTAATATAAAAAAATAATATTCTGTATTAAATTATTGGCTATTGTGAGTGAATAACATACATATATATTATATATTCCTAGATGCGTACTTTACTCATGCGAGCCATTTTCTTTGACACTCACGAATGATAAATCAATTAATTAGCTTATCACCTACATTTTTTTAATTATATTTTCTAAGTCAAATTGCATGTGAAGGGCTACTTTAAGCCTTGATCCGTCTTCGGCTTCGATTCGCGAACATTTTGGGTCTAGCTAATATCGTGATTTTCTTTCGGATTCATTTAACTAGATTCAATTAAGTGATGTATATGTGTTTTTCAATCCCATTGTCTTAAAGTACTTCACGAACTCTCAAGTTTATGTCATTCATAAGTGAGACTGCAACGAAGAAATATAATATTTTATTACTTAAGCACTACTGGAATTTAAACATTCATAATACTTTGTTTGGGGGATTTTCCCTCAAATACAATATTCATCCAATTTTTTTCCTAAAAAAAATCAAATTAAACACACATTTTTTATTTTTATATTATATTAAAAATCAATTTTATATTCAAAACATTACATCAACATCCATTTATATCACATCATACAACTATTCAAATTTAAGATTTTTACTATTCAAATCTCAACTCAAAATCCAAACCCCCAAACAAACAGAAAGCTTGTAAATTTATCTAATTGTGGAATTTAAATGGAAAGGGTCGCAAGCACGTGAATCTTGTCACAAGTGCTACCAACCATCCGCATCTAGCATTTAGAGTTCCTTACAGCTTGAGCTCTTTTTCCAAAAAAATATGAGTTTCAGAATGTGAAATCTCGATAAATGAGCTCAGGTTTACTCCTTATTTATAAGTGCTGACCCAACTTGTAGAAGATGTTGTTTGCTATTGACAACTGGCGAATTAACTCCCCATCGTCCAATCCTGCAGATGCTAATTTGTAATCAATGGCCAATATGTCTTTTGATATGGATTGAGACTAAGATCCTGGTCAATTTAGTCCCCTTATCTCATACAACTGACCTTGCATTCTTTCTTATCTCCAAATTGTAATGTGATGAGCCATATGGCATGTGGCTCAATTATTTCGTCCGCATCCTTGCCAAAACGCATAATTTGTCTGTTTTCGCATATGAAATACTTAAAATTACCGAGGCCTATCAATTCGCACTAGAAAGGCACAACACACATTTACTAGATAACTTTGGCACAAATTATAACAATTTCAGTCTAGAATCGCAAGAAATGCTTATAGAAATTGCTTTGAATACGTCCAAAATTAGTGTTATCATTCGTGTCCCAACATAGGTCTCCTAACCGTCTTTTTCTCGGTTTGACCCTGTGAATTCGGCTAAGAAATAAGCCACCACCTGGCCTTTGATCGCCTTGATCAGTCTATACATTAGTGAAAATAGAGCTAACTTAACTACCCACTTCATTAGTATTCTCTGTATGTTAGGTCGGTGTAAAATTAATTTAACCAAATCGACCTTGGCTATTACCTCCGTTTTTTTTTTAGGCAGAATGTAATTCTCCAGCTTCTTGCACGCATACACGAACGAGTAACATATCTTCTCGGGGTGCGGTATAATCAACTCTGGCCCTACCAACGTTTTGTTGAGATAGTAGAAAACCCTTTCTCTACCATCTTAATTGTGTGCTGAAAGGCAGCTAATAACATTATGCATATGTGCCAAATAAAGTTTCAATGGTCGGTCTCTTCATAGTGGTATTGAAACCGGTCGTTTAGCTAGTGCTCGCTTGATCGAATTCAACATCTACTATTGCTCCCTAGCCCAAACGACATTTGAAGACTTTGTTTTCAATAACTTGGTAATAGATTTCATTTCCCCTACTGCATTCACAACAAACCTTCTTAGGTAATTGATTTTTCTTAAGATACTTTGAATTTCCTTAGTGATTCTTGGTGGCCGAATATCCAAAATAGTATTTGCCTTATTTTTATCAATCTCGATGCCCTTTTCACCAAAACCCCAAAAAGTTGGTAAAATATTCCTCAAAACCAACCAAATTCACAATCACACCATCGATGTAGACCTTATGGAATGCCCGATGAGATCATGGAAGATGACGTTCATAGCTCTTTGATAAGTGGCCCCTGCATTTTTCAATCCGAAAGGCATGATAATTCACGCATAAATTCCAAGTGCTCCCGGGCATCTGAATGTTGTTTTGTAGACATATTTTTCAGCCAGGAAGATGTCATTGTACCCAGCATATCCGCCCACGGGGCTCAAAATTTAGTGTCTAACAACCGAATCAATCAACATGTTTGCCATACGCATGGCTTATTCATATTTTGGGGTAGCCAAATTTAAATCTTTAAAATCAATACAAATCTTTATTTCATCATTCTTCTTTGTTACTGGGAGAATATTAGCTAACCACTCGGCATACCTCCAGGGCCAAATAAAGCCTACCTTTAAAATTTTCTCAAATATTTCCTTAATTTGCGGCATTAATTCGGTGCTAACACGTCTTGGTGCTTAGTTGTAAGGCTTGAATCCTGCCTTGATGGTTAGGAGTTGCTCGACTAGATTTCAATCTAAACTAGAAATTTCTGAATAATCTCACGCCAAAGAATCAACATATATTTGAATTAGGACTTCATCTCTTGCAGCTGGTCCGTTGATAAGAGCCCATTGATACGATTTTTTTTTTTTTTTTTGGAGTTTGTTTAGTCCCTAAATTATACTCCACCATTGGATTTTAAACTGAGAAAGACAGTTCTATTTTTTCCAAAAGGTCAGACCATCTGAATGGACCCTCACTAAAAATTTGTGCGTCAAGTCCGATCCCCGTCATCTATATAATAACCGATTAAAATAGTATCTACTAATTACATCACTACACTTATCATTACTTGTATCAACCATAATAATATGATTATATTAGTGACAGTTTCGCTAAGAGTCAAACATAAATAGTTTCGGTTATGTTCTAAAAGAACAAGTATCCTTGATTGGTGATCTTGTAGCTCCGCCATAGGTATTTATTTACCAATTTTTTTGTGAAATTAGGGGACTGTGACTTGAATACAACACAGATTCAATTATTGCATCCAAGAAATAGAAAGGATTAGTATTAGCCTCTATTTTGAACACTTGATTAGCTTCCCAAAATATTAATTGTTGATGAAACGAGGAATGTACGCACTGCTACGCATGGATCCAGTCTCTACCCAACAACACTGAGTATGTTGTATCTACATCTTCAATAAAGAAAACCGTTGTGATAGTCTTCAACCCTACCTCGATTGGTGCAACCATCATTCCTTCTGGCTTGGTCGCTTGCCCAATAAATTTGGTCATCTCAATGTCTATTGAAGTCAAATCGGACACACCCTTGCTTAGCTTTTTGAGTGTTTTCAATGACATGACATTGAAAATGCTCCATTTTCTATATGAACACATATAAAATGGATTCAAATGTGAAATTGTCTTCTCATTGATAGGGACGAACACCATTGGAGGTGGACTCCGACTCCAAGTCTGGGACGGAAAATGATGCCCACTCTAATTCACCTATAACTTTATCTGTAAATTTGGCCCAAAGAGGCTTCTTTTTAATCAAATGCATTATTGTCATCCTAACCTAAAAGGGGGACCGAAGAGTATGCAGGAGCCCACCCTCAATTGGTTTCCTTTGCATCTTCATCTGTGTTTCCATTTCGGATGGTGTAAAGAAACCGAAACTGGCTTCCTGAATTTATTTTTATTCTGCGTCATTCAGGTCAAAATTAGTATGTTGGTAAAGCTCGCATCAGAAACATTTGGCTTTTTCTTTTAAGGCTCCCAGACTCGCAACTTTACCTCCATCACTCTCTTGACCGATCTTTGGTTAGTGTGAGTATCAACTAAAACCTCCAATTTGGTTTAGGATTTCTAAATCTTTCTCTTTTTAGCATTTTTCGTATCCTGTAGGGCTCGTGGTGTGGTGTGGTTTGCGCATCAATTGTCTTTGCACTAGAATCTTTTTTACTTCTATTTCGTATGATCCATCTAGTTGGTCCCCAATTTTCGGCCACTTCAACTTCTCATGATCTGAGTTCTTCATTCTTTTAGATCCTCTGAGCCGCGACCTTCCGATCCTTGAATTTTTTTCTAGCACCTATAACCGAAACCATAAACCTTCGGGAAAGGTTTTTGTTCCACTCCTAGGGTAACATATTTCGGTCATCCTTTTCTTATGGTTTTCTGTACATCTTTCCTGAAAATTAGTACACTGACCCATGCCATGTATAAACAAATTGTGCCATTTACAATAAGGTATTCCCTTGATATCTTCCTTGGTTGCGAGTCATTGCCCCTAGGTATCCGAATTTGCCCATCTGCAAAAAATATATCGAGGATCTCATTTGCTTTGGATACATCAAATATTAGTTGGCCTTTGTTAACTTTCATCCCAGGAGTAGGTTTAAGCTTAGTGCAAACATAGGATTTTTCTTTTATAATTTTAGTTGTCATCTCTTCTATCTCAACTGACCCTTTCGGAATTAGAGGATGCATTTTAGACTCCACACTTTCTATCTGTTATATCTTTTCTCTTCTAAAGTTCTGATCATTTTCTCTAAAAATTAATTATAATCGACTTGCCTTATAGGCTAATTGTGCTATATTCTCAATATCATGAGTTTTAAGGGTTTCTCTTAGTCGCGCGTACTTGTTTCGGACCACAAGGTTGGTCATCTCCCCTTCATCGATAGCAATCAAACAACACCCTTCATAAGCCGAATTCACTCAATGAATTGGGGAGCGTTCTCTTCTGGCATCTTTCTAGTCTCTAGAAGGTCAGTAAGGGACACTGTTGGAATTGGATTAAAGAAACGTGTGTGGACAGCAGCCTTTAGACCTAGGGATGCCAAATACGGCGGGTTAGCCCCAGACCCGCCCCTGACCCAGTCTTAATGGAGCGGGTTCGTGGCGGGTTACGGATTTTACTTAAAACTCACCTCTCCCCGGACCCGGATATTTAATAATTATTAGAATTTATTTATATTTTTATACAATATAAATTATAGTACTTATTTATTTAAAAAAATTTAAATATAAAATAGAACCTTAATTTTAAATCAAATTTGTATTCGCATTTATTTTTCCTACAATTCTATTTATAATAGGGGACTACTACTGACCGTCATCATTGCGAACTGTTGTCAATATTTGATTGTTTTAATTTTTAGAATTAGAATTTTTTGGTCTTTTGATGCATACTTTTTATTTTTTAGCATTAAATTATTTTAAAAATAATATATTATTATTTTTTTTTTAAAAAAAAAAACAGATTTGTTCGGGGCGGGATGGGTCCTGGGGCCGGATTGAAGCGGGGTAGGACGGGTCTTGGATCCTAATATTTTCTAGCGAGGCGGGTTTCGGGGCCTGCAATACCCGCTCCGTTGACATCCCTATTCAGACCCTTCCATGTCTGAAATTGCCCTGGTGGAAGATTGACAAACCATGAGAATGCCATTTTTATTAACAAAAAATCGAAAATTTGGAGCTTGAAGTAAGGATTATTTCCAAGTTCTCCTAATTGGGCTGTGAACCTTCCGCCATACTCGATAGTCGAAATAGCATCCTCTTAAAATATGTATAGAAACTAGGGGTCGGCAGTTCCTTAGGAGAGGATGCTTATTGACAATCGTCTCCGGGAACGGCCTTTGATAGGTTAGCCGATTTTCGATATGAGGGTTCATTATGAAATGCACCCTCAAAACGTAGGCTACCTCTTCACGATCAACCCTTAATGGTGGGTGATCAGGAAAGGGGAATGGATTGTAGACCTATCCTCCTGGTCGCTTTTCTCGTGAATAAATCGGAGGGTCAAAATCAGATCTTGTTCTCAATGGGATGTTTTTGGGATATGTGAGGAATTTTTCCTCTATCTATCCTATTTGGGGTAGTAGCACTTTGAATGATACTATCCACATATGATGGACTAGCAAAACTTGATTGAAGTCGGAAAGGTGACATTCCCGGTGGCATTGTAATAGGCTGCAAGGTGACCCTTGAAAAATCTTGATCAACCATATTTTGCATTAAATTTTGTTGATCCTGCAACAACGCCTGCATGGTTGTCATCTACTGATTGTTCAATAGCTGAACATACGCTACAAATTCGGTTGGTAGTTGGCCTACTGCTCCCGGAGCGGGTATGTTAATGAGGCTACTTAGGTCATAACTCCTACGGTCCTGCTGGAAGTTTGGAATTGAGAACTTGCCATGTGACCTTTCTTAACGAATCAGCCGGATCGGAGACAGATAAATCTTCGTTGGACATAAGGTCAACAATTTTGCCTCGACTCCCACCGTAATCGCCAAATTTGTTGAAATAGAATTTCTTCAACAAAATTAAAAGTAAAATCCAAAAGTAGCTTCGAATTCGATATTTTGGGCTTGGGATAATAGTTCTCTAAGTACCAGACCTAATTATAATAATAAGCTAATTGAAATGTGCAAAAAATGGTAAAGCGGTGATCCCTCGTTAAATTTCTTTTGAAATCTTAAGTGGTTGAAGATGTGATTGCCATTGTGAGAGCAACTTTAATAGGAGCCTCCAAAAAGCGTCCTTAACCGTTCACGTTCGATTACCTTGATCGTGTACTTTACTGCAGATAATTCTTCACGTCGTGACTTTCGAACTCATGGTAGTTGTAACGGCTTCTATCAGACACCCATTTATTTGCTTATCTCCTCAATTGATACGATAAAACTATAATTTTTGGCCACCAGTCACAGTATCTAGTTTCATAATCCATTTTCTTTCGGTTACTCGTGTCTATGCTTATTGTTTGGTTGCCTGAGCATCCACTTTCAAGTCGGCCACTTGGAACCCAAACTAAATACGGTCAAACTCTTGTCGAGCAAGGCGTGATCTTGGGCCTCTTCCAAATGGGCCGTACATGGGCTTAACAAAAGTAATGTTATGCTTCATATTATTACAAAATTATTATATTTTTAATTTTTTTTGATATTTTATATTTAATGATATGTCAAAGTAGCAAGTAATATATAAATTGAACTCCACAATATGAAATAATGGTTTGAAATATGTAGATACGTTTTGGTTTTGTCTATTATATATAAATAATATTGTTTATAATAATTTTTGTTTGTTCTTTCTGAAGCAAATTATCAATCATTTTTATATAAATGAATAAATTTTAATAACAAAAAATATTGATAAAATTCTTAACATAATTATATCTAATTTAAAAATTTTATACTACCTCCATCTCATAACAAGAGCACCATTTGTCTTTTTGTATGTTAAGTTTTGAATATTAGTATTATATTAGTTTGTAGTAAAAAGACAAAAATGTTCCTATCAGTATAGTATAATATAAAAGTAATGACATTTGTTTAATATTGTAAGTTGCAAAAATATTTATTATATTACTTAGTAGTAGTACAATTACTAAATTGTGAAATGATATATTTGTTTGAGGACGAATAAAAATAAAAAATGGTATCTTGTTGTGGGACGGAGGGAGTATATATTCGTAAATGAGTTTTATTGTATTTTTGGCAAGATGTACATAACTTTCTTATATTACAAAATATCTACGTCACTAATATATATATATATATATATGTGTGTTTGTTGGGAATAAGATGTATGAATGCAATTAAATTGATGAATAATAACCACAAATTTATGAAAGTAGGATTATAAATTTAAATTCCAACACTCCCTCCTTCATTAGTAACTCATGTGCCTGAGGAATTATTTCACTAATTAATTAGTCTATCAATGTATATGTGTGTATATATATATATTTATATCAATATTCAAACACAAAATTATTATAAAATTGTAAAAGAATAATGGCCCTCCATCAAAACCAATTTTTTTTTTTATTTTTTTTTTGTTGAAAAGCCACGAAAGATATATTAAGAGGGATGAAACTCAACTCGAATGACCAAGTTTGGAAACATTTCCGAAAATTACATCAAAACATTAATACATACGCATATACAACTTAATTGAATTCTTGTATATATATATATATATAAGTGTATATATCCGAAAAGTAGAGCTGTTACTTAAGTGTACTGCACTGCATCACGACTACTGCATCTAATTAATTATCATAAATATAAATTGAACATTGAAGAACATTCAAGTTCCCACAGTTGTCACCTGTTACTCTTATTAATTATTAATCAAATTAAACTTAATTTAATTATATTGGTGCCCTCCGATCCACCAATATTCATTAAAAATTTTCCTGCAGAGTTAGCTAGGGGGATATATCAATTCATTCAATTAAAGCAACCCCATTTGTAATTAATTTTTCTGTCGCAATTTCCTATAAATTTACTGCCCTCCATTAAAAACTATTAATTAATACCACCACCACCACCACCCCCTCCAAAATTTTACTTCATCCACTCCGCATGATTTGTCCATATTTTCTATTTTCGTCCGTCCCACATAACTTGTTATTTCTGTTTTTGAAAATATAATTATACACTTTAATCGCATTTTAAAATTTTAATTTTATAATTTTCTTAATTTTAATTAAACTATTTACTTATCTTAATCTTAATCTATAATTATTTTTACTAATACACTTTTTAATTACTTATTAATTATACTTTAATTAAATTCCAGTGGCTACAGTAATACACCCATATTACATAAGACGGAGAGAGTAATTAATTATATATAATTTTATTTAGCCACATGCAGCGGACGCCCAGAAGCTATTGTAGTATTGTACTCGAGTGTTTCAGACTCATCACTTCACTAGTCTATTTCACTTTCACTTCTTTTTTTAACCATTTTACTCTCATTAATTTATTGCAATTTTCGGGAATCTTTATTGCAATATTTACCAGCATTTATTTATTTATTTATTTATTATATTTATTCCTATTTTTATTTTATTTTTATGGACTTTGTCTTGTAATTGTTTTGTTGGTCTCGCCTTTTACTTGGTTAAACCAAAATCAGCCCAATAAGAATGGAACCGGCGTTTATATAACCAACTTTTATTCCTTTGGTATTATTTAATTATAAAAAAAATTTCAAATCAAATACTTCCTTCTATCCAGCTATTTTGGCAGTTTTACTCTACATACGAAAGAATTTAGAAGAAGTATAATTAATAAGTAATTTATTAGTAAAAAATAAATATGATATAATAAAAATAAAAATAAAATAAAATTAAAATTTTATAAATAGAATTAAAGTGCATAATTTTTTTTTTAATTTCTAAAAAAATAAATGATAAAATAAGTGAGAAGACAAATAAAAATATAGACATGATAAATAAAACAGAAAGAATATTCTTGTTTTTCAAATTAAATACTAATTTTTTAATTATTTCAAATTTAAAAGAAAAAAAAAAAATCTCAAGAAGCCTGTCTAAAGATACATATATGATAAAACTCATTATTTAAATTGGTCTCGATTGACACAACCGTACAGTCGTTCTAGTTTGAATATTAGGTAGTTTGGTTTTGAATTCGATTTTTTTTTATATATCTTTTATCTGTAAATATTATATAACAAAGTATATAATTGATGACAAGGCGATAAATATTTATTAAATATTTGATAGAAAACTAAATTAATTTTAATTTTTGAAATATATTAATACAAATAATATCAATATATCATATCAATATATCATGCATTATGTATGTATCTGTAAATATTATATAACAAAGTATATAATTGATGATAAGGAGATAAATATTTATTAAATATTTGATAGAAAACTAAATTAATTTTAATTTTTGAAATATATTAATACAAATAATATCAATATATCATGCATTAATAAAATTTTATATAATACAAAAAATAAATTAATTTTAAATTCAAAAATATTCATTTATAATATATAGTATTAAATCCGTTCGGCTCTAAGTGTCCCATTTAGTTTTTGCGTCTTGATATTTGAATATTAATTATTATACAAAAAAGTAGTACAAAATCAAGAGAAAATAACAAAAATATTTCTATAAGTGTCTTATAATACTAATAGAAGGACATTTGTAAAAAAATAAATAAATAAATAAAATTATATAAATATAAGAATATTTTTAATATTAAGTATGATGACACAAAAGGTAAATGTAACTTTTAGAGACGAATAGAGAAAATATCTAAAAATATATTTATAGAATTATATTATACTCCCTCCGTCCCAATTACTCATTTGATTTATGATACAATTTTTAAGTTAATTAAATTTAATAAGTTAAAAATTGTGAGTTATAATATTATTATTTTTATATGAGTAATATTGTTGGTGGTTTTCAAATGAAAATTAATATATATTATTAAAAAAATTAAAATATAGTATATTTAAAATTTTTAAAAATTTCATCTCAATAAAATATATATAATATGAATATAATTTTGTAAAAAATAAAATTTTTATAAAATAAAAATAAATAAAAAATATAATTAATTATTTATAATTAACACAAATTAATTTTATAAGAGATAAGAAGTTATAAATAAAAACAAAAATATTTATTTATTAAAAAGAGATAGAAACAAAAAAATTTCGAGTAAATCCTACATAGCGTCTGTTGTTATATACTGAATTATGTAATTAATTAAATTGATTGATATTTGCTAAATATATTTTAAATTAATAAGCCTTACCAAATATAAAAATATGTCAAATAAAATGGACATGTTAAAATGAAAAATGTGGCATTTATTTTTAGGACGGAATGACGTTGCAGGACCCCACTGTGTTGGGAAGATCCGAGTGATAGAGTGCTAGTGGGACCCGAATTAGTAGAAGAGACCACTCAACATATCCGTATAATCCAAGATAGAATTCGTGTAGCTCAAAGTCGGTAGAAAAATTATGCAGGTCTGGGCCTTAGGACCGGAGTATTCGAGGTTGGGGACCATGTTTTATTACGTGTATCCCCTATAAAGGGTATCAAAAGATTTAGTACTCAAGAGTAGTTGAGCTCTCGTTACATTGGTCCTTACATGATTGTAGAGAACATTGGAAAGTTGGCATATCAATTGAAGTTGCCTAGTGAGTTGGGCAAGATGCATGATGTGTTTCATGTATCCCAGTTGAGGCGATGTGTAGCTGATGAGACAAACGTGCTCCAACTTGATGAGCTGAAGTTAGAGAATGACTTGAGCTTACATGAAAAATCTATTTAGATCTTGGACACGAGGGTTAAAGCCTTAACGAATAAATAAATAAATAAATAATCTATTCAGAATACTTATCTTCTTCTACTTCCATTATCAATTTATATTTTTTTTTCTTTCACTACTATTTTGGATTTTTTGGCTATTGTCTTTTGGAGAATTTCATCGATTTGAATTAAGTCCTTTTTGTGAGACGGATAGGTACATAAGGTGTGGAGTGATACACGAGAGTCCTTGTGAGGTCATTTTTTTTTCCTTCTATTTCTAATGGCAGGGGGTGAAGGATCTAATTCTCAACAAGTTGATGTACAAGGCCTTCTCAATACCATTCTACAAGAGTTTAAAACTCTTCACCATCCTGGATTGAAATTGATGAATGATAGGATGGATCAACTGGAAGAGAATCAACAAAAGTTATAAGAGAACTTTTGACCGTTACTTGAAGCTCAGAGGCGAAATGATCTTCAATTGCTTTCGAGGCCAGGACGTAACATCCGGCTCCCACCCCATACAACCTTGACGAGCCCGATGATAAAGAGTTTGAAGAAAATTGGGAACAACCTAGGCATCGAAATAACCATAACAAACGGGATGGAGATGAGGCTATCAACTCGATCAAATTTCAAGTGCCACCATTTCAAGGAAAATCTGACCTTGAGGCATTCTTGCAATGGGAACGAAGGATAGAAATAATCTTTGATGTTCAATAATTAACTGACTTACAAAAGCTCTGTGTGGCAGTAATGGAGTTTTCAGATTATGCTCTTACTTGGTGGGACCGCATCAACCACCACGGAAATAGGGAGGCTCTAGTGCGGACTTGGAACAAACTTCGTACACTTATGCGAAAGAGATTTGTCCCCCCTCATTACCATTGTTAAGTACTGCAGAGATTGCAAAGTATACAACAAGGTTCCCGGTCAGTGGAGGAGTACTCTAAGGAGCTTGAAACACTTCTTTTACAAGCTGATATCCGTGAAGATCAGGAGCAAACGATGTCCAAATTTTCGAATGGCCTTCAAAAGGATATTGCTGATGCGGTGGAGATGTACCAATACGTGGATCTCTAAGAGATGGTACAATTGACCATAAAGTTGGAGAAGTAACTTAAACCAAAGCGGATGCAAGATAATCCATATAAACCTTCTTAAATTGTAGGGTTGCCTAAGTGCCGCTTTTACAATATATGAACGAAGGCAAATAGGTAGAGGGAGTTGATTCAATGTGCCCTAAGCCGCCAACAAACACCCAAAATACCACAATCCGTAGCTGAGATGTGTTATATTTTCAAATGCCAAAGCCGAAGACATTTTGCGAATCGATGTCCAAACAAACGTACTATGATTTTTACGACCTCCGGTGAGTACAAATTTGAATCAGAATCTGAAGACGTCAATGAGGGAATTCCTACGACCAAGAGGCTGGAGAATCTATAACGGAGTCTAATTTGACATTAATCACTCTTTAAACGGAGTCTAATTTGACGTTAATCACTCTCTAAACTCGTAGCATCTTTCCAAAAGAGGTTGAAGATACCGAACAATGCAAAAATTTATTTAATGGAAGGTGTAAGATCGCGACTAAGGTATGTAATCTTATCATTGACGGTGGTAGTTTTACTAATGTCATTAGTGACTTCACAGTGAAAAACTAAATTTGAGGATGAATTTGCACCCGAGACCTTACAAACTATAATGGTTAATAATTGTGAGGAAATCAACGTCACCAAACAAGTGTTGGTGGGAATTGAGCTACAAGGTTACAAGGATGAGGTAAAATCAGATGTAGTTCCAATGCAAGCATGTCATATTTTGGTTGGAAGACCATGAAAATTTGGCAAAGAAATTGTACATAATGGCCTCCGTAATCAGTATACTTTCACATATGCCGGACGTACCATAGTTCTAACGTCGTTGAGTCCTCGAGAAGTAAATGAATATAAAAAATACTTGTATACGCAGTTTGTTGCCGAAGCAAGAGAGAAAAAGAACCAAAATAAAAAAAAAACAAAAAAATGGTGAACTATGTCGTTGAATAAACCAGATAAGAGGAGTCCAATATGAGTCTTCTTTAGAATCACCCTCAACAAAAGGTACTTTGCATGCAAGTGTATCTACTCTCTCACATAGTCTAACTACCCCACAACCTCTCAAATCTTCATCTTCACCAATAAATACATCTACCCCTAGCCACTCTTAAATACTCTACTCTTTCTACTCAAAAATCAAACACGAGTGTACTGATTCAGGGTGAAACCAGCTGGAATTCTAAACACGAGAGTGAGAGGCCTAATCTTTGTATATGCAGGAAGGAAGCTTTACGCTTAGAACAAGGAGTTCATCGTTTGTTATTACTTTTTAAACCTACTTATTTTTCCATAAATGACTCTTAAAAACTTACATCTAGTTTTGCTAACTTATTGCAGACGTATGATGATGTTTTTCCTGATGAAGTACCTCATGGTTTACCACCCACTCGTGGGATTGAGCACCAAATTGATTTTGTCCCGGAGCATCAATTCCAAATTGGCCAGCCTATCAAGCCAACCCGGATGAGGTAAAAGAAATACGAAGGTAGGTGGAGGATCTATTGAGTAAAGTTTGAATTCGTGAAAGCCTAACTCCTTATGTTGTACATGTCCTATTGGTGCAAAAAAAAAGAGGTTGGCGAATATGTGTGGATTTCCAAGCCGTCAACACTATAAAAGTTAAGTATCGTCATCTTATTCCTAGATTAGATGTTATGCTTGATAATTTTTGGTTCTGTAATTTTTTTAAAATTGATTTAAAAAGTGGCTATCACCAAGTTTGGATGAATCAAGGTGATGACTGGGAAAATGCCTTAAAGACTTCTTTTGGTCTATATGAGTGGTTAGTTATGCCATTTGGACTTACTAATGCCTCAAGCACGTTCAAGCGATTGATTAATCATGTTTCAAGAACTTTTATAAATAAGTTTGTGGTAATATACTTTGATGACATACTTGTTCATAGTAATTCTATTGAAGCACATGTTGAACATTTACAAGCAGTTTTAGAGGTTTTACGGACTGAGAAGTTGTATGCTAACTTAAAAAAATGTGACATTTGTGTCAAAAGGTGCAATTTCGTGGGTTTCATTGTAGGAAATGATAGAGTATGTGTAGATCCAGTGAAGGTTGCAACCATCCAAGAGTGGCCCACATCTACAAGCGTACGTGATGCCAACAGTTTCCATGATCTTGTAAATTTCTATCGTTGATTTGCGCGGAACTTTAGCACTATTTATAATATCCCCGGAGTTGGGACGGTCCTAGGCCAACTTGCATGGATGAGCCGGTGTCAAGCCATCCGAGGTTGAATATAGGTTACATGGATGAAATAGACTACTCATTTCAACAATATGCATATTTCTTTTTGAAAACTTTACTGAAAAAACTTTAGAGTTAAGTGCTTGCTCTAGAGTAATTAGAGTATTGGTGACTCATTGAGAAGTCTCCCAGGCTGCGCGTGAGTGAGGACAGAAGCGTGCTAGAAGGACTCGTGTTGATATGAGGGGCAAGTCTATGATCCCGACTTTTACGGCTTCGCGTGGCTTGCGGGTTGGGGTGTTACACTACTGCAGTACCCTTAACTGCAATTACCAAAAAAAGGATAAGTTTGAGTGGAGAAGTGAACAACAAAATGCTTTTGATACTTTGAAATTGAAACTTACATGTGCACTTGTACTTGCTTTACCTGATTTCTCTAAACCATTTGAACTTGATTGTGATGGTTCTGAAGTAGGTATTGGTTTCATCATCTCTCAAGAAAAGAGACCCGTTGCATTTTTTAGTGAAAAACTATATGCTGCTGCCTTGAATTACCCAACCTACGATAAGGAATTGTACACCTTAGTGCGGGCCTTGCAAACTTGGCACCATTACTTACATCCTCATGATTTTGTTTTGTATACCGACCATTAATCCCTCAAGCATATCAAATCCCAAAATAAGTTGAGTAAGATATACATCTGATGGATCTCCTTCATTTACATATTTCCCTATGTTGTTAAATACAAAAAAGGTAAGGAAAACATCGTCGCGGATGCATTGTCACGCAGGTATGCACTTGTTACCACACTTGAGTTTAAGCTATTAGGTTTTTCATATTTGAAAGAATTATATGCAACTGATCCTGATTTTTCCGGTATATTTGCTAAATGTAATTCACATGCATTTGAAAAGTGTCATGTACATGATGGATATTTGCTGCAAGAAAATAAATTATGTGTGTCTAAATTCTCTTTGAGAGAATTGTTGATTTGAGAAAGTCATTTTGGAGGTTTGATGGGACACTTTGGTAGGAACAAGACACTTAATTTGCTGCAGGAATTTTTTTTTTTTTTTCCACGAATGAAAGCCGAAGTTGAAGCCACAATTCGTCGGTGTACAACACGCCTTTCTTCGAAATCTACTGTTCATCCACATGGTTTCTATACTCCTTTACCCATTCTTGAATCCCCTTGAGTTGATATCTCTATGGATTTCATATTAGGTTTTCCTAAGAGTAGGTCTGGTAAAGATTCAATATTTCTTATGTTTGATCAATTTTAAAAAATGACACATTTTATTCAATACACAAAAATCATTGATGTTTCTGCTTCATTATTTTCCAAAGAGGTTTTTAGATGGTATGGTGTTCCGCGATCCATTCTTTCTAATAGAGATTCTCGATTTTTAAGCTATTTTTGGAAAACACTTTGGCCTAAATTAGGTATAAAACTAATGTTTTTCACATCACAACATCCATAAACTGATGGTCAAACTGAAGTTGTTAATCAAAATGTGGGTAGTTTGTTACGTGCCTTATTTAATGAGTTTGAAGAGCTGGGAATAATGTTTAGCTCATGCTGAATTTGCATATAACCATACGATTCATATCTCTATGAATTGTTCTCTATTTGAGGTTGTTTATGGTTTTAACCCATTAGCTCCTCTTGATCTTATGCCATTGCCACGCAATGAACATGTTAGTTTTGACGGCAGAAAAAATGGTTGAACCTGTCCAACAACTTCATTCAAAAGTTTGGGATAACCTACGAAAGGTAGCTGAAAATTACACAAAACAAGCTAATCGTGGGCGGAAGAAAGTTGTATTCGAGATAGGAGATTGGGTTTGGCTGCACTTAAGGAATGAAAGATTTCCAAAATTGCGAAAGTTAAAACTCACTCCCCATGGCGATGGGCCATTTCGAGTGTTGGAACGCATTAATGATAATGCCTACAAACTTGAACTCCCTGGTGAGTACCAAGTTCATGCTACTTTTAATATTTCTGACTTAAGTCTTTTTGATGCAGTTAATGAATATCTTGTTCGGGAGAACAAGAAAGCTTTTCAAGAAGGACGGAATGATGCAAACGTCCAATCTTCAAAGATTCAAATGCCCGTGGGACCCATCACTCAAAGCCGAGCTCGTCAATTTAAAAAATCCATCACTTGGTTGACCCAATGATTTTTCATGGAGAATCAATTTAAAGATGATGTTTGGAGACCACTTAGCCCTCACTTGACACTACTCCAATGGGATCCACAATAATCGAAATTGAAAGATTATCAAGGGAATCACCAATTATGGAAGATTATCAAGAGAATTACAAATAATGGAAGATTATCAAGAGTATCATCATTTTTGGAAACTTCTACAAGTTACCTTAACATAGATTTCCTTTTATTATTAATTTTCATATAGTATAATTTCATATCTCGACCTTTTCTTATTATTTGTTTCCTTATAGTTAGACTTACCTTTAGGTTTATTTCCTTTACTATTTTTTGCTTTTTATTTTCCTCAAGGACCTATATATAAGGTCCTTTCCTATCATTGTAATGAGAGTTTTACGTCTTGATTCAAATTTTACTTTTATAATTTTCTAGCGTTAGAGAGTGATTTCTTCGCATTTAAAGTATCAAATTGGGTCTTTCGAGTGATTCCATCGGTTCGTAGCTTCCAATCATTTGCAGTGAGATTTAGTCTATTGTTTGTGTTTTAGCCTATGGTTTGATTTCAGGTCCAAGACTTATTCTCATGGTTGGCTATCATCCTAATTCATATTTTCTACAATATATTTTCTTCTTCATTCTCTTTTCTTTTATTCATCCGAATCCATTGGTTCTATTTAACTTTTTGGCTAAGGAAAATATTATGCGTATAATTATACACGATCGGGCGTGTCATTTCTTATATCTAAAAAAACATCTCAAATTAAAAATAATTTAATTTTTAAAAATATCACATCAATATCTATTTAATATTACATAAAATAATTATTTAATTTAAATTTTATTATCCAAAACGTCAAACTCAACTCTAAAACGTTTGGCCAAACAAACTCTAAAGTAAAAGTATTAGTAATCTAATATAATATAATTAAGTTTGTGATTTAAATTATTATTTATTAATCATTATTTTATTAGGGAGTACCACTATTTGATGGTACGGTAAAAACGGGACTAAATTTGCGGGATGGAGAGAGTAATTTGGTTAAATTTGCTTTCACATTAAAACACATTTCTATCGTATTTATTTTCTTAAAAAATAAAATAAAGTTGCATGATATTGATTTTTAAAAATTTCATTAAATAAATCCAATTCGAAATATAAGATGCCAAAAACATTCTTCGTTATAAATTTTCATTGGTTCGAAAACACTAACTGTTGGCTTTTTGGGTCCAATCATACACCAAAACACAATAACACACTCATTAAGCAGCCTATGAAAACAAAGCCCTGGTCCACGATCCAAACCCGTGACCCGTGCATGACTCGCTCGCTTGACCCGAACCCACAACCTACTAACCCTTCTAGGATCCGCATTCTTTTTGAGATAAATTTCTGTCTGTCCGATCTAGGGCATTGATCTTCACCGAAAGATCTGTTTTCACCTACATAAATATATGAGGAGTGAGAGAGGCCGCCGCCGATACGTACACTCTCACTTCTTCACTCTACGTTGTCCATTTCTCTAGCCTCTTTCATCCTCTCACTCTCTCACCCTTCGGAAAAGGTTTTCCAATAGTTCACGACGTTGCCTTTCTCCTGTAATCTTGTAAATTTTTTGGCACAATTTTTTCCCCCTATTTTTGTTGCGAGCTGCAAAGGGATCGTTCAATGCGGTAGGTTTGTGGTTTAGTTCTTGTTTTGCCTTCTATCTTTCAGTGGGGGAATATTCTTTTGTGTGTCGTGGGTTTCAGGTAGATTTTTATGTGTAAGTCATTTTTTGGGTGTGTTTTGGTTTGATTTTATACTTTTCGACTCATTTGGGGTGACTGAGCCTGAAATTGCCCGAACCTTCATTGTTTCATATATTTAGTTGTAAATATAGCTTATTTTAATAATAAAACTCGATTTTCTATCTTTATTTTTTTTAAAAGTGGTATCAGAGCTTCATTGTGGTTTTTTCTTGTATGAAATCATATTTTATTTTAATTTTATAAATTTTGTGGTAAAAACTATAATAGATAAAAAAACGGATCTGGTTGAATCGGACTATTTTTTAAGTGTTAGATTCTTTTTCTTTTAGATCCATGTCCAAATCGGTCTAATCTAACTCGGTCGATGTTATTTGAGTCTTGGTTGAGTTATTTTTTTAAATAGATATTGACTTAACTTCTACATATCTATGTAAATCAGTTAAGTTTATGTCTACTTCATTTCTTTTTGTCAAAACCGCTTATATTGTTTTGTTAAATTGTTAATATTTCAATTTTTTCTTTAATAATAAAGTGTAAATATGGTTCATTGGCCTGTTTTTTTAATAGATTTGTTAATGTATGTGTTGGATCTGTTTTCTTTTAGCCAAGATCTAAAAAGTTATTCAAAATCTTTAAACAAATTTTAAAAATCTTTTAAGATCTAAAATATTTAAACAATTTATAGTTTGAAATGTGTAAAATCTTTAAGCCTTCTTATGTTCTTGTATTTGTTCTTTCGATTATGTGGTTATTTATCCTTATTTCTTTATGTTTGGGTGATTATATCATTTTGTTAAAAGAGAAACCAATATTCTATTGATATTTTTGTTGGCTAAGCCTTATTTTTCAAAAGAGAATAGGTTTGTTTTGTATTTTTCCTATTGTTTTGTAAGAAATTATTTTTTTTTTGTTGTCGTGCTATGATGGTAATCGTTATTAATACACTCTATTATTATTTTGTGGTTTTTTTAATTATTGCATTTAAATTTCTCGCCAAAACAATTTTGAAGGCTATTGTGAAACCAAAGTTTTAAAACTCTGATCCTCACTGTTGTGAGTAACTCACTAGTACCACGAAAGAATGTTGTGATAGTTAGGTAATATATTGTGGTGTTTACTGCTAGTTGTGATTATCTATTTTTTGTGTGATACTATATTATGTAATAATAGTGTGTCTAGCTTGCCTTAATCTCTCTTTGTGTGTGTGTGCGTGCGTGAAAAATCAGTATATATTTATAAAATTAAAAACATAATACTATTGTTTTTGAAAATTAAACACTATTTATCGAAAATTATAAAATGATTGGTCAATCTATTTATAATATTCAACATTTTGATGGTAAAATATAATTTGTTATTTGGAAATAAAAATAATAAGTATTTTAGTAACTCAAAGGTTAATTAGGGCAGTGGAGCCTAATCATGCAGGTCAAGTTCCTCTTGAGATGAGGGCTGAGTTGAATGAAATGGCCTCATCTAGTACAATTTTGATTTGGTTGATCATGAAATCAGAAAAGTGGGCAAGAATGAATCTACACTAGTATTGTGGAGTCAATTAGATAAACTATATACTTAAACATCTCTTCCTAATAGGTTGTATTTGTTAGAAACCTTTTTTAGTTTTAAACAAATTTTTCAAAATCAATAGATAAAATTTTGGATTTTTTTTTTCTAAACTAATACAAAATGAGTATTAAACTTACTGATGATAAGAATATTGATGATTACAGTGCTATAATTCTGTTAAATGTCATACCTAACATATATTCTGATGTTAAATATGTTATATGATATGGGTGTGATAATGTGACAATAGATGCAATTATTAATGGTTTAAAATCTAAAGAACTAGATTTGAAATACTACAAAAAGTTTAAATTTAGCTATACAAAATTTCGTAGAAAAAGGTTTTTGCGACAAAATAAGTTTTGTCGCCTATACCGCATTGGTAAAAATATTTGGTGACAAATTTGACTTTCTTAACGAAAGACACATTTTTTGCAATGAAAGTTAAGAAAATAGATATAGCTACGAATATATGATTTTATAGCTAAAGCTCTTTTGCTATAAAAATAAAATTCATAACAAAAGGGTTTTAGCAACAAAATATACATGATTTTTTTTTAGCCAAATGATATTAGTTATGAAAGATAATTTCGTGGTTAAAGCCCCTTCGCTATGAAAATAAGATTTTTTAGCAAAAGAATTTTAGAGACGAAATTAACTTGTAATGCATAATTTAATTTTAGCGACTAAAATTAATTTTTATTGTTGAATAATATGTTTTATCTACAAAAATATTTGGTAGTTAAAAAAATTATAGTTAATTAAACTTTTTTTTTTTTTGTAGTGCAAGCTCGTAAGTCTAATAAGGGAGAAGTCATGTATACTAACGGTAGGTCTCCTTTTAGATCACATAAGAAAATAATTCTAATGATAATAATAATAAAAACTAGAATAATAATAATAATAATAATAATAATAATAATAATAATAATATGTTATGATCATGGGGTCGAGTCTCTCATACAGGGAGATGAGGTGTTTAAGGTTGTGGTAGATATGGAAGAACAGGGAGAAGAGAGTGAAGCTGCGGTGGTGGATCGGTTGGATGGAGAAGGAATGATCTAGACTTGTGGAGTTGCACACAATTGGGTATAAGAGAATTGTATTAAGCATCTAATTGAGGCCTAGATTCTATGTTTTTATTATAAGGTAGTGGGCTTACACCCATTAGTACCAATTTAATTTTATATTGTAAAGGGCTTACACCCTTACCCTTAGTACTAGTTTGATTTGTTTTGCTTGATTGGCTCAGCTGCTTGGCATGCTTAAGTATGTAGGGTTTTAGTATTTAAACCCTAAATATTACCTAATGAAATAAAAAGAAATATTCCAAACTTTATCTTCAGTTCTCACTTTTAGCTTTTGCACAAAATATCGAAAGTCAATTCTCCAGTTTGTTACACTTGGTAATCAGACCCAAGCTGTTTCTGCAATGGCGGAAGGCACCATATTCAAGGACCTGGTAGATGCACACAAAATGCTGGAATTAGAAAATGAAAAGAGGGCAGAGAATGAAATCAGAATACATGAGCAATTGGACCAAATGCAAGCAGGAATAAACAGATCGTAAGCAGAAATAGCGAGATCGCAGGCAATTCTAATCAAATCCAAGGATGAATTCAGAGAATACGTACAAGGTATGTTCGAAAAGCTTTGCAGTTCTTCAACCACACCACGAAAATCAGCACAACACACAAATAGAGGGAAAGATGTTATAGATGATACAAGCCCAGTGGAATTCCATAATACATATAGATCTGAAACTGACCCGATGCGTGGTAATTATTCTGGAAGAACTAGATCTAGTATAGGCAGTCATTTACCTATACAAGCAACTCCTAGAATGGAATTTCCCCGGTTCGATGGGACTAACGCTAGATCATGGATACTACGGTGCAACAACTATTTCCGGATGACTCAAGAGATGCCGGAAGACTATAAAATCATGTATGTATCTATGTTTTTTGATGGGAGAGCTGCAATTTGGTACCAATCATTCATTAAACATAGGCCGCATGCAACATGGCAGCAATTCATACAGGCTCGTAGCTCCAGATTTGAAGAACTAAAGACGAATCAGGTGATCGAAGATTTCAAACACTTGAGGTTCACAGGGGATTACACGGACTATGTGGATTAATTCGAAGAGCTACGAGACTATATGAATACCTTGAGTGGTCCACCTATTTCGGAGGAATACGTCATTGCATGTTTCATTGGAGGGCTAACTCCCGAGCTTAAAGCTTCCGTGAGAATGATGAATCCTGTTAACCGGAGCACGCGATTGAATTAGGCCGAAATCAACATGAGACAATATAAGTAATCACCAAGAGGTTAAAAGGGATGCAGAAGCCTTACCAGGCTGGTTTTCACTCATCCCCTGTTGGAAAACCTCAAGCTACAACTGCTTCTGCAAAGATAAATAATCCCAGGCCGAACATCAAGTTATTATCTGCAGCTGAGATGGCAGCAAAGAGAGAGAAGGGTCTATGCTTCAATTGTGATGAGAGGTTTACCCCCGGCCACAAGTGCAAACATATAAAATTAGGTGGAGAATTTGTTGATTTTTTGGGTCCAATATTAATTCATACACCAAAATACAATTACATACCCATTAAGTAGCCCATGAAAACCAAGCCCTAGCCCATGGTCCAGGCCCGCAACCCGTGCACGACCCGCTCGCTTGACCCAAACCCGTGACTCGCTAACCCGTCTAGGATCCGCATCCTTTCTTAGATGAATTTTTGTCCAACCGATGCCTAATCTCTACCCTCCGATCTGTTGTAACCTATATATATATATATATATATAGGTATGAGAGGTGAGAGAGGCCGACGCTGATACTTACACTCTCACTTCCTCTCTCTTTGTTGTTCCTCTCTCTAGCTTCTCTCATCTTCTCACTCTCTCACCCTCCGGCGATAGTTTCTCGACAATTCCTTCCTCCTGTAATTTTGTGGAATTCATGGCACGATTTGTTCCCTCTGTTTTTGTTGTTTCAAACTGCAAATGACTCGTTCAAAGCGATAGACTTGTGATATTGTTCCTCTTTAGCCTTGTACTTTCCATGAGTAATTATTCTTTTGTGTGTCGTGGATTTTGGGTAAGTTTCGTATGTTAGATGTTTTTTGGGTGTGTTTTGTGTTGATTTTGTACTTGTCGAGTGATTTGGGGTGACTAAGCCTTAAATCGCCCAAAGCTTCCTTGTTTCATATATTTCGTTGTAAGTATAACTCTTTTTGTTAATAAAACTCGATTTTCGATCCTAAAATTTCTTTACACCAACACGCTGTACCTTAGAATCAACAAAAACAGATTTCTTCAATATAATACACATACATATTTGAAGGTATCAAGATGATACCTGCATGATGTTTTCGATCCATAATTATCACACATCACTTCCATCAACCAAATATCCAACAACACTACACATTAGCCATTAGATGGGGGGAACACCACATTGAAAACCCGAAAAAGAGAAGGAAGGAGAGGGGAAGGGAGGGAACGGACATGCAAAAGGGACTGGCTGACAATCCGATGAAACTCTAGGGGGCAAGGCATGGCATTGTCATTTCACATGATCCCAACAGAAAGTAGCAATATAAACAAACTATAGAAGAATCAATATAGTTATTTATCTAGAAGTAGGTTCCTTCAGGAGGCTGGACCAGCTTACGGTTTTGCGTAGCACCCATTTCCTTCTTCAGCTGCGTCAGTATGTCTTCCATTGTGAACTCGCGCTTCCAGTTTGCCAGAGGTCCAAACTTCTTTGGTTCCACCTACTCATTCAATACACATATCACCAATCAGTCCAAACAAATTAAGCACATGCTAGTTTAAACAGCAGCATCCAGTTGAGGCGAGGAACAATTGCCCAAGAAGGATGCATATCTATAGCGGACTCAGTTTTGCAAATGTGTAGAGATCAATGTCATCACAACAAAATTGCACATAAAATATGCAGCAAGCAATCCATCATGTATAGTATAGACAGGTAGGTGGTCGAGCAACATAAAAATATGTGGATATATAGCATAAAATCAAGCAGTAATGAAGATATAGCATACTGCACCAAGGAGAAGCTCAAATAACAGGTACATGTAACCTCCAATAGATGCGAATTCGCAGTTGGAGAATTCTGAGGTAAATAGAGTTCAGCTTTATGGTATATTTGCTTTGTATCTTACATATCCGTATTTTCACAAAATGGAATTCAGTTGTGATGAGAAGAGAAAAGCATCTATCGGCGCAATCATTTTCAAGCAATCAGGATCACGGAAAAAAAAAAAAAAAAATTTCTGATCTATGTTTTCAAACGTAAGTGGATGTCGTCTATTTCAAAATACACAGCTTCAATCACTCAGTAGCAAACAGCAGATGAACATAACTGTAAACCACCAAAGTTACAGATTAATGTCTACCTTCAACTTGTAAAGTCATTTTACAAAGTTAACTCTCATAACCAAGCTACTAGTATCATAATCTTATATTAGCATCGACATATTGATACAAGCATAAAACACAATTCGCAAATCAAAGCAAAGAAACTGTACCACAGGTTCATATAATATACTATTCACAAATTAAGTTGAATCAGGTTCTGCAGAAAGCATATAGAAAATCCCACATTTGCTTTAACAAAATTCTACCTGCAAAATGCTGTAAACAACCTTTTTATTTATTTATTTATTTATAAGGACAACATAAATAGGTCAATGAAATAATTCCGATCATACCACTCCAGTTTCAGGGTTTACGCAAGTCATGTTAATCCGAGAATGGAAGCGAACAGTTGGAGGCTTCTCTGGATAATCTTTGTCACAAAATAGCTTCAACTGATATATGCGGCCTTCATGTACAGACTGACAAGAATAAAAGACAGAGTTCACTCCTGTCATTAGCCTTGATTTTGGGTTACCAAAAATAAGGACAATCAAACGACTAATAACTAACCAAACGTACAAATGTACATCAAATGAAGCAGCACCCTATAATATTTTTTTTTCTTCAAATTTCTGTTCTACAAACTGTTACAGTTGTTATTAACAATGCTGCCACCATCTGAAGACATTGCATTGCAGGTTCCTAACTTACTATCATATTTACATCCCATTGAAGAAGGTACGAACTAACCAAGATGGATATCAAGCACCTAACTGTGCCACTGAAGCTACTTTTAGTTTAAGAAACTACACTAATGTTGAATATTCTATAAACATGCAGAGGGTGGAGTGATACTTATTTTATCAAATCTGTTATAAGAACTCTCACAGCCTTTTCTGGTCGAATACACATGTTGGAGGTAAAAAAGTACGATAATTGGAACAAAGGAAACCAATTCAAACTTAATTATCACCCTTCACAATGTGCATTATAAAAAGAGGTGGTAATGCTCACGTTATGTGGACCAATGATTGTGCCAGTCCAGGAACGCATGTAAATATCATCGGCATCATCCATTCCATAGCTGACAGTGCCATCCCCAATTCCCTTCTCCCCACGTTCAAGCTCCTCCAGCAACCTGAAATTTCGAGGAACTGAAAAAACAAAAACAACTCAATGGTCTAGTAATCTTCACTTGCAACAGGCAAACCCATGAATGCTGTCAATACTTTTATGTCAACAAAATTTGCAACCAAGATCATGGGAAACTAGTGCAGATCAACATGTACACCAGATCAGATTGTGGAAGAACTACATTAATTTACTCTCCATGGAAAAGAACAAACAGAAACTTTAAGGAAGGAGCAGGTAGCTAAATCACTTAAATGTAGTCACTCATTTGTCAATTCAGCATTCAATATCAATAGAAATTGAAGCCAGAACCAACCTCTAAATATTAATAGACAGACAAACTAACTAACTAAATCAATAAAAACCCGTTCCTCAAAACTTTTATCCACCAAAAAGGCTCATCCAATTTACTCTAAGACGCATCAGAAAAAAAAAAAAAAAAAAATTCAGTTTCTGGGGGGGAGAGTTAACACCCCTAAAATCAGACAAAACGATCGGCAAATTTCACATTTAACTCTTGCATCATTATCACACAAAAAAGACAACATAAATCCCTCAAAATTCAACGACACGTACACTTATAGACCATCAGAATCCCAAAAAATTTAGAACAAAAAAATTGATTTTATGTCGCCAAGAAAAATAAAAATTATAACAACAATTTCCGATAGTCAAAAGAATCTCACCAACCACACTAGATCCTCCCGAGCCCAGAGTCATGATGATGCAAAATCCGTTAATTAGGAAGATTTCCGAACGCAGATCGGTGTGATCGAAGAGAAATCAGAATGGCGCGGCTAAGAGATCCTCCAGAAGAAAGGAAATGACAACAGGATCAGCGTATCTGTAATAATTAGTAATAAATAATAATACTATATATTTTATATTTTAAACTAAATTATATACAAAACAATCTATTCCTTAAAATCAATATTTTAGTGTAAATATGAATTTAATTATATAAATTTTATAGAAATAGAAGAGGGTAAATATATTAAATATTTTTTTAATAAAATAAAAAAAATAATTGATTAATTTTATTTTATAGTTCTTTTTAAAATAAATTGTTATTTAATTTTTACAAAATAATATTGAATTTTAATAAATATATTAAAATATACTATCAAATTTATATTGTAACATAATTTATATATACTTGCAATATTTTGTTGTGATGTTCTATTGTGATTCAAAATTTTAATTTGCTGGATATACACAATTAATTTTCGAATAATATTTTATTACATTATGTCATCAACAATGTAATAATTTTATATTATGAATATCCGAGTCAGTTTGATCGATATGATAATAATAATGATTATTATATCACCGTATCAATTAATAATCTCTCATTCAGCCTACACTGCTATCAAAACCCTCATCAAAGTCCTCCCTTTGCTATATGGAAAATATTTTCCTTCAGAAAGCATGCACTATATTACTATATGAAAGAAAAGTTGATAGGTTATTTATTATTGGTTGGGCTAGACCCTCGTTTTTATTATTATTATTATTGGTGGATATCAAAGCCTTTGCCAGTTGGATAATGATTTACTTCCAAAATCTGCTCTTAGTTTTGAGATACTTTTTGGCTTTGCCTACCTTTTAATAGATCAAAACTGACGGATGCTGAATTCCCGATCAAAGAAAAAGAAAAAACTGACAAATGTTGGTCATAAAAGAAAACAAAAATAAAAACAAAAACTTACGAATGCCAAGCTTACATATTTGACAAATCTTGGTCATCCTTTACCAACATATTTTGTTCTTGGTATTTTTTTTTTTCTTATGTAGTATGCAAACATCTTTCTACAGATGAATTTGTTATCAATTAGGATCCTTCTTTTGTTTTGCATTTTCATCTCATTTCTTCTTTCATGGACAAGTTGCTAGCTTTTCAAAGCTATTATGCTCCAGGAGACCCCGTTTACTCTCTCAAGAATGTCGGAGCAAATATCCTGGGTGAGGTACTCAATGGAAATAACATTGATTTGACATACAAAAACGTAAGTATTTTTTTTATTAGTATTATTATTTTTGGGAACTAAATAATTTCAAATGTAGTATTAAATTCTTATATATTTTGGAAACTCATTCTAGTTGGTTCGCCGCTCCTGATTGCTTCCTTTGTGATTTTACAATCGATAAGCTTAGTCACCTATAGTAGTCATTTTTTCCGGCCTTAAGATTGTATTTTGGTTTGATACTAGATAGGGCACACTCATATTTGAGGATGCTTCAAAGTACTGTTGATAATTCCGTTTCTGCTTTAGGCATGTCTATGAACATTGTTGGATTGATGTCATTTTGTTGGTATCATTAAGGATTTCAGATTAATAATGGTAAATATACTTTAGTTATTTTTCATGCAGCTGGGTACATAATAAATATAAAGTCCATTGCATTTTTTATGGTGACAAAATCTTATTTGACTCAAAGACATCTTTTATAGTGTATTTTTGTACTGGATATTTTTCGAAACAAAAGGTGTTTCACGGTGACATGACTTTTGTAGCATATTTTTTGTTATGGATAAATTTCATAACAAAATTGTTCTGGAAAGAAGTCCACTTTTGTACCGTATTTTTTTATTACGGACGTATTTTGTAATAAAGATTTCTGACAAGATTCTCATTTTGTTCTACATTCTTATATTACTTAGTGGCCCTTTTTGTCAATTCAGATTTTGAAATACATCCAAAGGGTACAACATGCTTTAATTTTTTTTGAAAAAAATTACAAAAAATATCTTTCACGTATATTCAATTATTAATTTTGTCTTTTATTTATTTTACTGGAAAAATATATGTTACATATTTGCAAAAACCGTCCTATCTGTCATCCGGCCGCATGTCATGTTCACACAACGGTTATTTTTAGAAAATAACTAGATCATATCACTATTGGATAGAACATGCTATTGCAATATGTGAAAATGATGTCAAAAGTTGACTGGTTAGCGTGAAGCTATAGCCCTTCGTGCCCCTTAACAACTTTTTGACTAAGTATTTACAAAACGAAAAACTTTTAGAGAGAGAAAATTTAAAAAGAGAAAGTGTGAAGAAAAAATATGAGTTGTTTGTATTGCAAATGAGTTTGGAGGGTGTTTGATAAATAATTTTTTAAAAAAAATTTTCATTTATTGAACATTTTTTACTAGTCAAACAATTAATTTAATTATTTGATAAATTAACTTTTTTGAGATAGTTTATTGGACCATAAAACTAATTTTTAAAACGTTATATATCCGAATATTTTAGAACAAATTTTTTATTTTAATTATTCTTATTATTTATTTGCCCTTAAAATATGTCATTCACTAGAACTTGTAAGTGCGCTACGCCTGCCTATGCAATTGTAATCATCCTATCAATGCATCTAGTGAAGAATTAAGGGTGTGTTTGTTTGTGGGTTTGGATTTTTTGGTTTGAATTTATAAATAGTAAAAATTTGAATTTGAATAGTTGTTTGATGTGATATAAATAGATAATGATGTGATATTTTGATTGTAAAATAAATTTGTAGTATAATGTAGAAAAATATAATTGTTTGATTTGATATTTTTTGAAGGAAAAAAGAATCTGAATAGTAAAAATATGTGATAAAATCCACAAAAGAATACAACCTAAATGTCGACAACAATGGCGATTGGGCAAGTGAACACACAATTGAGCAATCCAAGTTATGTTGTATCCAAGATGAAAAGACATAGATTGAGAGACAAAGAGACACTGGTGCAAGAAGAGCCATACAAAGTGGATCAAATTATCAAACTATGATATTCTCCGATTAATACAAATAGTTGATCAATGCACAACATAGTTCTCACCTTTCGAATATTAATTTATCTAATAGAATTTCTCACACAGCCAAGAAATCCATCATCGCTCTTTTGAAAATAAGTAACTAATTAACAAACACATAAGATGAATCTCCAAAACAAGAGGCCTCTATCAAAGCCAAAACCATAATATGTTAAAACTCTACACAATCAATTATAACAGTAAATCCAAAGAAAAAAAAAAGCAATAACTTATCTAACAATTGATAATTTAAAATCTCAATTTCTCTGATTCTATAATTTACGTTAGAAATAATATTTAGAAGTTATTGGCATGAAAAAACAATAATTGATTAATGATGGGAACACCAATAATGGTTCCTACGTTGATGAAACACAACACAAAATAATGACATAAATTGAGAAATGAAAGATAGTATGGTCAAGGAACGACAATATCGCTAGTGAGGAACAATCATTTCAGCTTATCAATTTATCTACCTCACCATAACAGAAGCATAATAGCCATTATTTTCATGGCATATCATTTCCAGTTAAGTATTAGATTGCTCGACTTCATGAGAATATTGAATGCTTCTCAATAATAGGATTTGAACCTCGTGTAGTATTGAATGGAGATGGAGATGAGATGAAAATGAGAACATTAGTGAAACTTGAGAAACAAAATGGTTACACAGAATTGTAATGGTGCAAAAATAAAGGGATTGAATGATATGGAACAACCGCAAGTGCAAGCACCAGAAACAATGGCCCAGGTACCGCTGCGTGTCTATACACGAAACAGAAAAGCGCATTTTGGTCTAATCATTGCATTACCATAGTTATTATATGTTAGCATTGCAAATTAGTCCTTAATCTTGTTTATAATTAGATTATGAGTTGATATAAAAAAATGATAATTAAGGTTAGAGGGATCATCCAGAGAATTAGTGTAAGGCGGCTACGGCTGGCAGAAGAGATTAGTGGCTACGGCTGGCAGAAGAGATTAGTTCTTTTTCTGAGTAATAAAGTTGGTTCTTATTTCTATTAAATTGCGTTCTTATTTCTATCAAATTGGTCCAACCTTCCGGATCAATCCGAGATATTGATTACAAGGGATGCAAAAGTTGTGGAAATAGATAATACATTGGTGTGGTCCATGAGGAGCATCGAGACATTTGACAGAAACTGAAAGTACTGAATGTGTCCGTTGCAACACAGCAAGAAGCGATGAAAAAGCAGACTGCGGAAATCCTTGCGGTTGTTCAGGCCTTTCAAAGAGTACCTATAAGATCATTAGACTCATCTGCATCCGCATCAATTGGAAAGGCTTCGAATACACTCCCATATCAAGAGAAAGTTCGAGATAATGAAGCACATGTACTACATCTTTCTAATGTCACCTTACCGAGTTTTGATGGCACCGATCCTATCGGGTGGATTGCACGAGTAGAACAACAGTTTGAATTACATCGGGTTGCGGGTCTGCAACGAGTGCAATTGCAATGGTTGCAATGGAGGGATCTGCATTGGTTCCGGTGGTATTGTGGACACTATTCCGATGCGTCATGGGTGGAATTTTCCGAAGCTTTAATAGTCTGTTTTGATGAACACTATGTTGGCAACCCCTTTGAATGCTTAGCGGCTGTGAAACAGACTGGCCTAGTGGATGTCTACGTGGATAAATTTTTACAGTTGCGAATCAGGTGTCGGGACTCGCTGATGATCATTACTTGGGATATTTTTGAATAGCCTCCAACGCCCTCTTCACAATAAGTTGCGTGCTTTTGAACCAAAAGACTTAGAAACAGCCATTGGAGAGAGTCAAAGTGTGGAATTGGATTTGCAGGAATCGCAAGGAGCCTAGTCGGGATCTAGAGTTGATCAGCTGCCACATTCACACGGGGCATCATGGGAGACTCGCACAGTTGATAATTTGATGCCTCAATCTAGTGGAACTAACTCGAGACTGCCAGAAAAAGGAGGCGTTACTGTCTCAAAGGCTGGATCAAATCGAACAACAAGCACGGGGCAATCTACAACAAAAAGTCATTTTTGTCATTTGTCGCAACATGAATACAATGAGCGACAAGCTAAGGGCCTTTGTTTCGCTGTAATATTCCTTATCACACTTTACATGAGTGACCTAAGAAAGAGTTGAGAATTTTTTTAATGGAAGAGGGAGATTCGTGAGATAGAGAATTGCAGAAAATGACGAGGATGCAACCATGGATCCCGAAGAGGGGGCTGCACCTCAAGATGAATCAAACTTGGGAGATTTACCTCTATACTCGATGTCGGGATTTATAGGACCTCGTACTATGAGAATTAAAGGAATTTTACAGGGTAAAAGTGTGATTGTGCTGATCGACAGCAGAGCAAGTCACAGTTTCATCTAGCATTCTATCATAACAGAGATGGGATTAGTGACAGAACCTATAGGAAAGTTTGGAGTCACGTTAGGGGATGGGTGACGTTTGGAATGCCGAGGAGTATGTCCTGGCTTACAGATTGCCTTAGAAAGATGCATAGTCCAAGCTAATTGTTATGTTTTCCCCTTGGGTGGGATGGATGTGATATTGGGAGTTGCATGGTGGAAACATTAGGGAGCGGGTAAATTGGCATACGATTTCAATGTCTTTCAAATTTGATGAAGTGTTTTCCACCTTACAAGGAGATTCAGCTCTTAGCCGTTCCCCAATAGCCATCCGATCCATGCTCCACACTACCCAAACATAAATTTGTGCCATCGTAATGGACTCAGCTTGGTGTTTGATGTTACGCAAATAGGGGGCAACAACCTCTCAAACCAATGCAGCCCTCGAAACCTTGCTAAAGCCATATGCAGAGGGGTTTGGTGAGACCACGGAACTCTCTCCAACCAGATTGGTGGACCACTATATCATCTTGCAGGATGGAGCAAAGCCTATATCCGTTCGTCCCTACCGTTATGGGCATGTGCAAAAGGACAAAATCGAAGGACTAGTGGAAGATAAGTTGTGCAAAGGCATCATAACGCCAAGCCCAAGCCCATACTCGAGCTCCATGTTACTCGTGAAGAAAAATGATGGTAGTTGGCAATTTTGTATCGATTACCGGGAACTAAACAAGCTTACTATTCCAAACAAATATCCAATATTTGTCATTCAAGAGATGTTGGATGAGCTTGAGGGTGCAATGGTCTTTTAAAAGATCGATCTTCGTCTGGGCTATCACCAAATTCGAGTTACACCATCCGATATAACAAAGATGGCATTTTGGACATACAATGGCCATTACGAATTTTTAGTCAAGTCTTTTGGCCTCATGAGTGCTACGGCAACATTTCAGGCTATCATGAATGATTTGTTTTGGCCACTCTTACGAAAGTTTGTCTTGGTTTTATTTGAAAATATACTTATGTATAGTCGATTGTGGGAAGCCGACTCTATCACTTATCTTATGTTCTAGCGATTTTGGGATAAGATACTTATATTAGCAAATCTGAATTGATGGGTCACTTATCTGAATTGGTCAACGGTTCACAGTATGGCAAAATCACCATAGCTTGAAATACTTGCTCACACAACGAATTGCTACCCCTTCACAACAAGCGTGGATGACCAAACTATTAGGGTATTTATTCAATATCGTCTATAAGCCGGGCCGAGTTAACTTTGCAGCTGATTCTTTGCCACGGTATGGTGAAAAGGGAGGGGATTTGGGAGCCATTAGTGCACCCACATGGCTATTTTGGGAAGAGATACGCGATGAACAAAAAAGTTACAAAATGGAGGCACAACGCAAAGTAACTTTGACTTAATTGATGGCCAACTTCTCTGTCGAGGTAGGTTAGTCATCCCAGATGGTTCTGAATGGATTCAATGGTTGCTTTGTGAGTTTCATTCAACCCCTAGTGGAGGACATGCGGGTGTTTATCGCACATATTGTCGTCTTGCCGCTTATGTGTATTGGCGTGGATGTACCGTAAGGTGCGGCATTATGTGGCCAGTTGCATCGTTTTCCAGAATGCCAAATATGAAATATCTTCCCCGGCAGGTTTTCTATAACCGTTTCCGATTTTGATGATGATTTGGGAAGATATCTCTATGGAATTCATCACCTCGCTGCCTAAATCCCAAGGGTTCTCTTGTGTAATAGGGGTGGTGGATCGCTTAACCAAGTATCCGCACTTTATTTCTTTATGCATGCCCTTTTCAGCCCGTTATGTTGCTGAAATATTCACTAAGTGTACCTCGTTCAATAGTTAATGATCGAGATGCGGTATTCACAAATTTTTCAAAACTGATTTGTTACATACAAATTTTCAGCATGGAACGGAATCTAGCAGCACTGATTTTATTTAAAAATATGCACAATTTTAATACATCTGAAAAAAATTATTGCATTGATTTAACAAAAAAAACATATGCTTTATATAAAGAAAAATATTCTAGCACTTATTAAAATAAAAATTCAAAATGTAAATCTTTTAAAGACAAGTAAAGAACAATCGAGTTCAATCAATATACATCACCTAAAATTTGACTACATTACGCCATACTTGATTGATCATTGGACGCAATTATTTAATTTGTGTTATTTATTTGATTTTGATTAGTTACACTAGAATAATTTTTAATATAATGGTCTACTCCACCACAACTATAACATTTAATAGGCATTGACTTATAATTCTTTTTTTATATTTCTTATTATTATTATTTAATGATTGATTATCTTAATTGTTGTTGTTTTGATTATTCCCTTTGAAAGTTCTACCTTTAACATGCATGACCTCGCTACTTGAGTTTTCAATTGATTTATTTGCTACGAAATCTAATTCCTTATTTTCAGAGCCATTTATTACTATATCTAAAGTAATATTATCCCTACCATATCTAATTACGAATTTAACATCACTATAAGAATCGGGAATGACATTCAAAAGCACAATAAGAGAATATTCATCAATATATTAATCTCCACTCAACTTTATATCTTGAATTAGTTTTTAAAAGACATCCATATTCTCATCCACACTTTTCTTAGTGTCTAGTTTGAATTGTAAAAAGAATTCAAGTAAAAACAACTTATATGACAATGTCAGTTTCATGTACAATGCATCTAACCTATCCCACAATATTCTTGCATTAGAAACCTTATCTAATTTTCTA
Source organism: Andrographis paniculata (assembly GCF_009805555.1). Classification (NCBI taxonomy): domain Eukaryota; kingdom Viridiplantae; phylum Streptophyta; class Magnoliopsida; order Lamiales; family Acanthaceae; genus Andrographis; species Andrographis paniculata. Next base: position 2,099,281 of record NW_026137608.1, read on the forward strand.
AGCATATTATCAGTTGAATGCAACACAATACATGCACATGCACATTCATCTATTTCAACACATTTTTCAAGAGGTGTAGCATTATCGTATGTACAATCTATTACTCGAGAAATTTTTTGATTAATTAAGATACTTTTCACTTTGTTTTCAAGTAATAAAATCTATTATCCCATCAAATGGCTGCATGTTAAAAAAATACCCATAGGAGCAGTCATTTAAAAGAAAAATATTTATCCATAAAAAAAAACCTCAAAAACTTAGAATCTAAGCAATTAACTAATTGTCAATCAAACACAAGATTTGCAACAACAACAAACTAGATCCACAAAGTAATTATCAATCAATTAGCAAACAAAAGCACAAACAACATCAAGATTCTCAAGAAAGTAACTAATATGCAACTAGCATATTCAACAAGAAAATAATTAATATGCAATCAACAGATTAACCAAGAAATCAAAAGGATAGTTTAGTCTTTTACCAAAATTGATCTTGTTGATGGAAAAAGTTCAACAATAAAAAGTAAAATCCAAAAATATATTTCAAACTTGAGTGAAGAGTGTTTGAGATCACAGAGCCCTAGACAGACAATACATAATATTGCTAAAGAAAATAAAAAGAAAAGCTGAAAAAAATAACTGGAAAATTAAAATGATGATCCCCAATGAGAATTTCTTTGAATTTTGTCTAATTGAAGATGTCCATCATTTCTCACTGCAATTGCTTATATACGTATATCAAACTAAACCCTCAAGAACCACTTTCATGTCGGTTATCTTTGAACTGCTCGAAACACTACTTTCACGTCGGTAACCGTAGAAAAATGAGTTTTCCCTCTCTCTGCCCTACTAGGGGCTGTAGCACTTGGAATGGTGCTATCAACGAACGACGGCCCTGCGAAGTTTGCCTAAAGGCGCGACAAAGACATTCCTGTAGATCAAGGCGTGGAGTGAGGTGTTACTCCCGACAGGGCTTGATCTTGCATATTCTGTATCAAGTTTTGTTGCTCATGCAACATTATCTGCATGGTTGTTGTTTGCTGATTGTTTATTTGTATAACATGATTTACCATTCAGATGGTATTTGAGAGACGATCCCCGTGGTGGGGATTGATGGTGGCCTTTCCGTGGTGGCCCCGATGACTGTGATGAGGCTTTGGGATTGAGAACCTTCCATGAAGTTCCTTGCAATGACTCGACCATATCAGAGTTTTATGACGTTTTCGTTAGACGTAGGATCAACAATTTTACCTTTCTCCTACTGTGGTCGCCAATTTGTTGATGGTAAAAATTCAACAATAAAAAGTAACACTATAAAAAAACTCTTGATTTTCGAGGGAAAAATTCCCTCGCAAATCAAATTATTTCCCTCACAAAACCCGTTAGTGAGAGAATTTGTGAAGGAATAAACGTCATCGCTATACAGCTGCTTGCAAAACTCGTTAGTGAGGAAAATTCCCTCGGAAAAGTTTGCGAAGGAATTTGCGATGGAAAATTTCCCTCGTAAATGTTTGCGAGGGAATTTTGTGAGTGTATAGTCCTTCGCAAATATATAACTACATTTTTTATACGAGGGAATTTATTGCCTCGCAAAATTTGTTTTTTGTTGATTCAAAATTTGTAAAGGGATTCATTTCCTTCGCAAAAATCCATCGCAAATTATTTTACAAATTTCTATGAATAATTCATTTTGATCGCACACCTGTCTCAAACAATTAAAAAAAATATGGATTCATTTTGAATTCATATACCTTGTCCCAAACAATTAGAAACTAAAAATATAAATTTATTTTAAATTTATACACCTGTCTCAAACAAGAACAAACTAACAATATAAGAAGTCATTTCAATAAATTTAAAATAGTAACACACTGTGCAATACAAAATAAACTCTATCTCCAATACCATACAATAAATAAAAATAAAGCAATCATTCCATCAATTCAGAAAATGCCGAAAGTAAACAAAATAAAAAGCAAATATATATCACGTGACCAGGGGAGCACCGGTATCACCGTCCGGGTCACGAAGGTCTAAGTGAACCTGGATCTTCCACAACTGTTCCAAGATGGTCATATTATGTTCCTTTAGAGTCCGTTGCTTCTTATCTATTCTCATTATACATTCCCTGTCTGTAGGTTCAGCTGGTACTGAATGACGATCGTTCAGTAGACAATGTTGAAGCCAACCACCCTAACCTGAATATACATTTTTTCTAATCAAGCCCTTTCCACGCATCGAGCACCGCAATGGGAATGATCTTGTGTGCGGTTTTATCCCGCCCATCCAAATATTGCTCATCCATTTGTTATAGGCCTTTTGTGTCCTAGTATTAAGATTTCCTTGTGGGCAGGATCCCACACCTGATGTACTTCTGTGTTGATTAGAATACCTAATAAAAAAAATAACAAAATGATTCTAATCTTAAAAAAATAGAAAGGAGCAAGACCAGAGGATATTTCACATGGAATGACATTATTTGAATCAATAGTTAAGATACCTGAATATGCCAGATGCTCTGCTCTGCTATTTTTGCAGTACAAACTTAAGTTATGTAATTAATTACTTAATCAATCAATCACAGGTATTATTACAACATTGATTACCAACTCTACTGCAGTTTCAATTACAAGATAGATGGACCTTAAGGCAGTAAGAGAGAATGGCATGACATGCCTACTGATATGAATGAATACCTATTTCCCAAACTATTGCATAACCAAAAGATATTTGTAGCTTGTGGGTGAATTGTTGAATATAGGTGTCCTAATTTACCTAACTAGTTAACTTTAATTTGGTTGTATTTAAAATACTATAGGATATGAATGGTCCCATTATTGAAATCTTGTAAGTAGAGCTGATTGATTGATTCTACATGAGTAATTTTTTTAAGCACAGCAAGCAAGCCAATCAGCACATCAATATCCATCTCATATCATGATCAAATTTACAGAGATGGACGTTGTGCATATATCCACAAATAAATATACTAAAAGAAAACAATAACAAGATAAAAATGAAGTGACAAACTTTTAGTTTAACGAACTTCATTAAACACAAATTTATTTTTTATTAGTCCCTTTATTCATTCCCCTCATATAATATTCATTTTTAGCAATCACCAATATCAATTTTAATAATTAATATAATAATAAAATTGAGTTTCAGTTTTCCATTAAATGTATAAGTAGTTTCATAATTGGATGATAATTTCTCTATTGTGCTGCGAAATATTGAAAGCAGTATTAAATTAGAAATGTGTGATAAGAGGTTTGTAATCTATGAACAAAATTATTCAAAAGTGTGTAGTTGTAAAGTAAAGACTACAACTAAACTAACCACAAAATAAATAGAGTTTTAGCGACCATCACCTACTCAGGAATGCTGAGGATCCTCACCAGTATAGCTAAGGATGAACTCTGTGAAACTGTTGAAAACACCATAACAAATATGAACCTTCAAGACTGTGTTAATCATCCCATCGGCAACTGGCATCTAGAGGAATAAGTGGCAACAAAAAGAAAAGGCTCAACATAGTCTTAGCCTTCTAGTTATGTAAAACACCAACACTAACTACCAAGGCCAATAACTAAGAGAGTCAAATAGTAAAATACTTTATCAACAATGTTTCATTACTTGGAAGTTCACATAAACCTTATCAATCGCTTCCCCAATTCATGGAAGTACACAAAATTAGAACTCTCCCTCATGTACCAAAACACGTGCCACGGAAAAAAAATTAAAAGAATGCATATCAAAAATCCGAAACAATACTCCGCTCACAAATCTAAGTTCCTCAAAAAATGCAATCAGTCACCACACTCCCATTCTATATCAAATATAATAAAATAAATCAAAAAAAAACTAGAAAAATAAAATAAAAATAAAGTATCTTCAAAATTGACCATGGCAGTAGAAAAACTGTAATCATTAAACATAAAAATTGTATTTGTGCAAAAACAGATTGTCAGATTGTAGGTAATGCAACGCAAGAGCTTCATGGAGGGACAACTTCCTGATAAATTCGTCCACAACGAGGTGCTGATCGTACTCTGTACAGTATTCAAGGAGTGTCACGATGTTAGGGTGCCTCAAGTGTGTTGCATTTCGGATCACATCAAAAAACTGTTGTTCTTCAATGATGGGCAGAGGGACTGTTCTAATGTTCTTTACGGCTAAGACCTGTCAAAAAGTGAAGTATATGATCAAGGACATCCCCTCCTCACAATTTCAGTATTTGAATTAAAAAAATTTATTTTGTGTCATGTCATGATGATACCATGCCATCAGAAAACTCTGCTCTGTAAACAGAACCAAGGGATCCCTCACCAATAAGATGTTCTTCGCTAAAACTATTTATAGCAATTTGAAGCTTTGCCACAATATATACTTTGGCATCTATCGGCAGTCTATTCTTGGTGAAAATTTTTTTTTTTTTTTTTCTGAGATATCAGTATTGTTTTAGTCCAACTTTATTTCTACATAACATCTTTACTTGACCATTGCAGCAGAAAATCTGAAATAATTAAACTTAAAAATAGTATTTGCGCAAAACTAGATTGTCAGATTTTTATGTCAAATGCAATTGGACTAATATATATTTATATATATACACGTATTAGGGCAGTTGTAGTTTTGTTCCATAAAATTATATAGTTAGGTTTGAGTTGAGAGTGATATAAACTATAAGTTATGAAAAGAGTTGAGATTAAACATAAACAAACTTCATTTGAATTCTCTTCACCTTGCAAATATTATTGATTGATTGTCATTGGGTAGGTTGGGGTCTGAGAGAACAAAGCCAAAATGTATTTGTCCACTGCTTCCTACCTCCATCATCCAATCCAAAATGAAACCCCATTTATTATTACTACTACCCACCATAGTGGGGGAACCCAGCCAAAACATCTATTTGCTCTGATATTTCTCACCATATTTCTTGTTATCCATTCAAATTCAAGTACAAATGTTGGATCTTCAATTATGCTATTTGTGGAGTTGCTAGAAATATTCGAGGAATTTTCATTTATATTGATCATATACACGTATGTACGAAAAATAGTAGAACATATAGCTCTACTACTTAAGTATGCCTGTAGATAAAATAAAATCTAAGTCTGAGCAGGTGATCCAATTCCTAGAAAAAAGTATGCTTCTGACTTACGAAATGCATACCCATACGCATAGAACTTTTTCACTGCAGTACACAAAAGAGAATGCTCAAAACAAATTATTTCCAAAATTATGTTTCTGACTTATGAAATACTGCCCATACACATAGAATCTTACACATAAGCCCTTAAAAATCCATCCAATTCCAAAAAACACCAAAAGTTACTATCGTATAAACTATCGGAGAACTTACCCAAATTCACGCTGTCGTCGAGCTTTAACCATCGCCGTCACTGCTGAAGAGATAATCGCAGTTTCTATTGCCACCGAGAAGGGAATCACAGTCGTCATCACTGTCACCGCCAAGAAGAGAATCAAAATCGCCATCGAAGAAAGATTTGCAAATCACTACGTCAAATTGGAGGAATAAAAATGAGGGTAGGGTTTGATTTAAATTAGAATTTTGAGAAAGAAATATAAATTTTTGTTAAATTCCTTCACTAATAGTGAGAAATTTAGCACAAAGCTATTTTATTCTTGGAAAGGAATAAAAACATTTATAAAAAAAATTCATCACAAATAACTACATTTTGTAGTGTTGTGAAAGAATAAAAATCCATCACAAAAATCCTTCGCAAATTAACTACTTTCTTGTAGTTTAAAATTTGAAAATATATTTTGAACTTGAGTGAAGTGTCTGAGATCACAGATCCCTAGATAGAGAGTACATATTATTGCTAAAGAAAAGAAAAATAAAAGCTGAAAAAGATGAGTGGAAAACTAAAATGATGAATCCCAATTAGAATTTCTCTGAATTATGTCTGATTGAAGATATTCATCATTTCTCACTGCGATTGCTTATATACATATCAAACTAAACCGTCCAGAATCACTTTCATATCGGTTACCTTTGAAATGTCCAAAAAACCGCTTCCATGTCGGTAACCGTCAAAAACTCTTTGCACGGCGGTTACCTTTGAACCGCCCAAAAAACCGTTTACACGTTGGTAACTGTCAAAACTACTTTCACGTCAATTACCAATCTGAACCGCCCAACAACCACTTCCGCGTCGATTACGATCTAAACCAACTGAAAATTGCTTTTGCATCGGTTACCTATCCGAACCAATCGAAAAACTGCTTCCGCATCGGTTAACAATCTGAACCATCCAAAACTGCTTCTTCGTCGGTTATCGATCCGAAAAGTCCGAAACCACTTCCTCGTCGGTAACCTTTGTGACCAACATCCCAAGGCCCAAACTCGGATAAAAATATTGTCTAAAGGACCAACCGTCCGATCGGTTGGGTCCAAAAATCATCTCATCAGAATGGGTCTGGCCCACCACTGGGCCCATCCATTCATCTTTCCTAGACTTCAATCCTAATCTTATTTTTGTACTCAACAGATCTATTACCATCGACTGATTTATAACCGAAGATTCTGCCCTAAATTGATTTCTCTATGCTTTGACGGATTGACTTTGATATTACTATTGATTTTCCCCGACAACTCACAAATCGATTCGACAAGAACGATTGGGGAAACTATTTGGTTGATTCAGTTTACAACCTAATGACTCACTTAGAGACTAGCCCAACAATCTCCAAACAAATCCCCAAACCGATGGGACTTAATCTATAGAACCCTAACTCGACTAATTGACTGATTACGCAAGAAACTCACAGAGAATACACAAAAGAACAACATACCGGAATAATTGGGAACGAGAACGGTTGAACCACAACGAAAAAGGAAACCTCCTCGAAAACCCATAAAAAAATCGTGCAAAAAAAGAAGAACTAATTATGTTTTTCACTCAGTGAAGAAAAAAAAGAAAAGGAGGGGTCGATGGGTATAGAATCGGACCGAAGTATAGGATTTGGATTGCGGGTTGAATTTGAGTTTGGATTTGAGCCAAATTGAAGCAATACTATTATATTTTATTATATTATTCAAATTTTTAAATATTTATTTATTTTATTTTTTATTCTTTCGAATATTGAAATTATAATATTAATATATATTGTACATATATTTAATTATAGATCTAAATTATATAATTATATATTTTAAAATATTTTAATTAAATATTTAGATCAGTTCAATTATAATATATATATAATTTTAGTTTAACAAATAGTACAACTATAATTTACAATAAAATATTTAAATAAATATATTTAAATTAATTAAGTCTTAAATTATTAGAATTAGTATTAATAACTGATTTAATCACTATATTTTATGTATTTTCTCTGTTACTATTTTAAAATAAAATTATGTTTATTTATATTTTAGTTCAGTAAATATCATCATATTATAAAATAAATTATATTATATTAACTATTATGTCGAAATATATGTTTTATTAATAAATTATTCAAATTTTATTATTTACTTATATTACATTGGTATAATTGCAAGATTATTATATTTTTCTCCGCTTCCCCCTCTGACTAAACAAAAAAAAAAAAAATTATTTTGCATTCTTTCCTCTTCCTTTATTTTTATATGAACCAACATATAATATTACATCAACGCCTCCAAGTTTACCTATTATACATGGTTCGCCTAGTGTGAATTGTCTTGTCGGGTCTAGTTTGCATGGTATTATATTCAGCCGGGAGTTTACCTAGAGCACACACTCGTCAAGTAGCTGTTATGGATTCTCATGATATGAAAAAAATATAATATTACAATTTTAATACTTCTTTCTTCTTCTCTTCGCCTCCCCTACCCTCATTTGAACCAAACCGACCCTATAAGGGTGTTTGACAAACAATTTTTTAAGAAGATTTTAGGTTATTGAAAAATCTTTAATTGTTCAACCAGTAAATCAATTAATTTTGATTTTTGATAAATTAACATTTTAAAATAGTTTGTTGGGTTCAAAAAGTTGATTTTTGATCAGTGTATACCCGCTACCAAAAAATCAACGATTTGTAGCTGACATCTTGTTCGTAACAATAGTTCTGTCACAAAAAGTATTTTTTGTTACGATTTTTGTCAGAACAAAAGAAATTAGGCTGGTCAACATTTTTTTTATTTGTTTCGATCGTTTACCTGTAACAACTACAATTGTAACGAGACTTGGTATCTATGTATTTGTTACGTATACCAAACCGTAATAAAAAGTCAATAGTAAAATAATAAATAATACTCTCTTCGTCCCAGAACTATAGTCTGGGTTGTGTTTAGCACGGGATTTAAGGAATATTGATATTATATTGGTAGCGGGTAAAAAGTACGGATAAAAGACTTTTTTTCCCTTGTGAGTGTATTAGTGTAAAAAATAATAGCAGTTGTGTAATAATAATGAAAAAGTAAGGGTAGTTTTATAGTGATATGATTATTTATAAAAATGAGACTATTATTTTGGGACGGACAAAAATGGTAAACAGGACTATTGTATTGGGACGGAGGGAGTATTATTTTATTATATGATGTGGGAACCCGCAGTCGCTACTCGAAAGTACGTACTAAAAAAAATTATCCAATCTATATAAAATTATTTTTACAAAATAATAATTAAAAAGTAATCAAGAATAGAAATCGTGTTAACACTTTCTCCATTTTCTCAGTATATATTAACCACTTAAAAAAATATATTTATAAAATATTTTAAAAATATATAATAATTTAAAAAGAATAATGATAAAAAGCGTGTTAGCACTTTCTCTTCTTCCTCGCCGCATTATAGTTCTCACGAAATCGAACGGTGAGTTAAAACCTAGGGCATTCTATTTTGAAGCTATCAAAATTGATTTTTAGTTTCACTAATGTTCTAGGATTTTGGATAATCTTCTTGTACAAATTATTTCATATTTTTACTGGGTAAATAACTAGTTTGGTTTTATAATTTATCTTGGGTAAATACCGAGTATGGATGTGTTCTCTGAAATTGACTGTTTCATAGTCGAATAATACTCATTTCATCAACTTTCATTTGTAGGATTAAATTATTGAACAACGAGGTGCTGCAGAGGTGGACTTATCACTGTTCGAAGATCGTATATTAGGTAATGTATTATGTGACTGAAGATTCTAATTTATTGTTCTTTTAAAGTTTTATCAACATTGTTTTCATAAGATGAAGTTTACAGTTTTTACATTGCATCTTGGTGTTGTTTAAAATGATGTCTTTAGGCATGTCATGTGTTATTACTCTCATGTTTGTATAGGAAATAGTAAAAATCTTAAGATCAAGAGTCGATGATGGATGAGTCGTCTTTAAGTCTCTTCTGAAAGTGAAAGAAAAATAGAAGACGAGAAACAGTTTTGACACTTCCCCATTTAATCAGTTTCTTTTGCAAATTTTGTTTTACTTTCAGTCTTCAATTTACTTTTGTCTCGGTCTAGCTGTTGTTACATCTACTGTTCTTTTTCTCTTTTCCACCTATATCTTTGCTTGGTGTTAGAGGAAATTAAAGCTTTGAAACTAAACCATTCGTAGCAAGAGATTCTGATTTGGACTCATTAATGCATCGGTGACATGCTTCATAGTATTTCCTTTAATTTATCTAATTTTTGTAGGATGTTGCAAGGAGAAATGCAAGAAATGCATACAAAAGAAAATTTCCTCACATGACAAGAAGAAAATCATTCAATACATTGGCTGAAGAGGTTATGAATGAATATTTGTTCTTGATACATTACAAATATGGAATCCAAACAGTGGTACCCAACCTTAGAATATTGGATTATTACTAACTCTTTCATAAACACATTGTAGATAAAGGCGTCTGGAAAAGACGCAGACAACCTAGAGATATGGATATCTTCTCGGACCCAGGGACGGGCCCCTGATGATGAGCCGACAGATGATATCTTGGTATGCATACGAAAAATTTGAGGGCATAGTTATTGTTACTTTCATTCCATTAGTTTTTATCAACTACGTAAATGTATGCTTAAACACGTGATTTTATGTAGACCTATTTGAGTTCAGAACTTAACAAACTCCAAGCCGATAAAAGAACCCCGGCTGCAAGAGAGGCTCTATACCAACGTGCTCTCAGGGGAAAAAGGAAAAGGAAGACAACTATAGATAGTGCAGACAATTGTGCCCACCCATATACTCAATCAACGGGCATTACCAATAGCCAAGATGCCCAAAAACTTGTAGAATAATTTAAGGAAGGCCTTGTTGAGTTGAGGGCTGTCATGGCTGAGCTTAGAAACATGCATGCCCGAGTATTCTGCTTGGAAGAACTCTCCTGGTGGAGCATCAATAGGAGCCCCGGTAAGGAAGATACAATATCTTCACGTAAACTGTATGACACTTTCTATTCCGCCAATCTACTAGCGACTCAAATAATTCCTTAATTGCTTGTAGGGATGTAGCCGCACCCATAGAACGTTGGAGACACCGGGGAACGAGGTCCATGAACCACTTCCGGTTAGTTAACAAGAATATGTGATGGATTTTTAACATAATATCTAAATTCATTTACATAGCACATTATTTTTCTTATACATTGTTAGCGTATAAGAATGTTCTTGATAGTGGCAAACACCCTCACGTAGGTCGGGTCCCATGTTCTTTTGATGTCCCGTGGCTTGGTAAAACATGTTGCAGAAGGGATCATGTTATCCACCCCCACCCCAGGTTTGTTATCGCAATTTAATACGTGATGTGTCTGAATGTATAAGTGTCTGCATAATATTCAATGCGTACTTCTATATCATTGTAGGGTCTGACACAGTTATGATTTGAGGTTTAACCCTCACTAGGAGTTACCATTTGTTCTTGTTGTTTATTTTAGCTTGTTTTATTAGGATTATTGTGTTTTTTGTGTTCACAATATTTGTTTCATTCGGAATTTATCTATTCAGCAGGTTTTCTTTGGATTTTAAACATAATTCAGTGTACTTTCAGTGCTAGGGATATGCAGTGCTTTTGGTTATTGTATACTGCATCCATGGCACTTTTGTTGGTGGACCGTAGTTGTCGTTGATAGTGAACATGTTCATGAATGCATGTTCATTTAAATTATACGTATTCCATATATGGGTCATGATTTCAATATTATTATTTTAAAGAGCCGAGACTTCGGTGAGCATTGGATTATTACTAGATATTTTATTCATAGAAAAGCTTAGAGTTGATTACCGCGAGTGAGAAATGCAATGAATTCTTCTGGTTTTGTTACATAGTTAATTATATGCACATTTAGTAGATGTAATGGACATAAATTTGATGGGTTTTTTTTTTTTTTTTTCTTTTAGCTTGTTGCTTCTTATTCGCAATGAATTTCTCTTAATTATATGCACATTTATAAACTGCTCGTTGATATCATTGTTTATTTTCATGAAAGCAAGTTTTATTTATATATAGATGATATGCTAGCAATTGTTAAGGTCTATGTTACTGCTGCCACGGTTCTAGAGACCGCACTTATTCTACTAACAGTTGTTGGAGCACGTACCCTCAGTGAGGTAGTCAATGTCGAACCTATCGAGTGAACGTACAAAGATGTATGTAATTTATCTTTGAAGGTTTATTTGATGTAGTAATTTATGTTTTTTCCAATTAAATACTCAATTAACCTACTTATTCATTGTAGCTGGTTCCCCGCACCTGAATTCCTCCACTGTACTTTTGTCGTCCATGAGCATCTGCCCACCATGTTTATGTGCTGAACTTGGATTGATGCCTTACATGTTTTAATCTAATAGATTGAACACTATTGCATAGAACTATGACGTCTCTACGGCTTACTAGATGATCATTTTGCGCATTAGTATGTAATTTTGGCTTGCTTATCATTTATGTAGTCCTACCGTATGTAGAAAAAATACTACTAATAATGAACAGGTGATCTATTTTGTGTAGTGATTATGGAAAAAATCCTAAACGTTAATTATCACGAAATTGATGTTGTTACAAAAATTGTTACAATGTTCTCTTCAAGTTGTTTCAAAATGTTATTATAATGGACATGTTATCAATTTTTTGACACAAAAGGCTTGTACCAAAACTGTTACTAAAAGTTATTATACATGTCAGAAAACATTTGCAACCAGTTATTTGTTACGACTACGCTTCGTTACAAATAGAGTTTTATTTTTGTCACAAATAGGTACGCGTAACAAAAACTGATACAAACATATGATGTAATTTTCAGAAAATTTTTGTACCGTATCTTTTGTTACGGACATTATTTGTTACAAAAAGAATTATTCTTTTTGTCGTGTACAAACATTCGTAACAAAAAATCATCCCACAGGCGTTGACTTCTGTTGCAAAATTTGTGGCAACACAGACTATTTGTTATTCGACTAAACATACCGACCAAAATCCCCAACAAAGTCGTCACAAATAGCTTTTTGCCACAAAAAAATGAGCTTTTGTAGCGAATTCAGGTCCGCTAGAAATAACACTTTTTTTGTAGTGACCCCGGCGTTTCTTAGTAGATATTATTTTTATTTTTTCTTATTTTTTATTTGACTTTAATAATTAATTAATTAATTCACACATAATAATGTATATTTTTATTGCACTATTTATTATTTTTGAATATATTTTTTCTAATAACTTATAAATTTATTTTCATAAATTAAAAAAAAAATGAAATTATTTTTTCATATATATCAGTTATTTTATTTAAAAAATTTTCCAGTTTGTAATAATAAAATAAAAGAAAAAGAAAAATTATTAATGGTCATTTAAAACATAAGTTTAATGAAAGAATACATTAAGTAAAAAATAATTTAATAAAAATACATATATGAATTATTTATTTGTTTTTTATATTTATATTATTTATAAAAAAATTTGTTCATAGTTTTTTTAATAAAAATGCATCAATTTTCTTACAAAATATTTAAAAATTGCAAAAATAAATATTTTAATAAATTTATCATAATTTACAATAATTAATACTAAAATTATAAAAAATCCTACACACTGAGAGAATTCAATTAAACATTTTAAGAATACAATATAAAATATCTTTTAATTTTCATTTTTATATAAACAAATAATATCAAACTGCCATTTTATTAAATATTTTAGCATAAATAACTAATATATTCATCTAGTCAAATCAGCTAATTGAATAAGTTAACAACTAATTGTTAATCAAATAAACTAATTGTTAAAAACTAAAAGATAATTGTCAAGCACTTCCTTAGTGTTTATTGTAAGAATTGCTTCAAATTGATTTGATCCAATATATGTATATAAATAAAATTTATATATGACAATTGTTTATATTATGTAGTCTATGTGAAGTAGTGGCTTATATGAAAGATCTCCACTACTCCATTTCATTACTAAATGTTAATGTGACCTATGTGAAAATGTCTCCACTACTATCGCCACTACTACACTCTTCATGTTGGTTACGTTTTTTATAGAATGAAGTAATTGAGACATAAATTTTAGACTTTTTGGTCCCCTAAGCATTACTATATAAAGCTTACTACACCATCTAGAAAATATAGTGCAAGTGCTTAGAAGAACCAAGAAAGATTGCATTAGAGTTTGACACCAATGGCCGGAGGTACATTTTGGGATTCATTTTAGTTTCGATTTTTGAGTTCTGTTCCTCCTTTTGAGATCGATTATTATGCTTACATTTGGTATCAGAGCTTATTTTTACCTCTTCTAAAATTTCTTTTAAACGGATTTCATTGGTTTGAGATATTTTTATAAAATTGATGTTGAACATCATTTTGAGATCGATATTCTTTCAATATTATGTGATTAGTGTAGTTTTGATTAATCTCGAAATAGCCACACTTTTCTGATTAATTGAAATTATATTTTATATTCTTACAATCACATTTCGTAAATAACATAAATTGTAATTAATCATACGTGATACAATGAAATTTACCCACATGAATTTTGTTTTATTTGTATGACTAATTAGAATATTATATCAACTATATTTATAATTTACCCATAGGAATTAGAAAAGGAATGTAGTTGATAGTTTTATCGTATGATTGAACGAGTCTAATTGAATTAAAACTTTAGTCCACAGACATGTTTTATGTCAATAGATTTATATTTTTCCATGTCTTACATTGGTAAAACATATTATATAGTTTATTTGTGCTTTGATTTAATTATGTTTTGAGCATGTTTATTCATTTATTTTTATTGCAACAATTCAATCTATTAATATCTCTGATATGAAATCCGATATTCCCGATCTTAATGGAGACAATTATAAAGTTTGGAATGAGAGGATTCTTCTGCATTTGGAGTGGATGGACATAGATTATACCTTCAAAAAAGATGAACCACCTCCTATTACTTAAAATAGCACTCCAGATGAGGTCAATCTTTATGAAAAATGGGAGAGATCTAACCGTCTCTGCGTTATGTTCATAAAGACTCGAATATCTACTTAAATAAGGGGTTATGTTGAGCATTGTACTAATGTCCGTGCCTTGTTAAAAGCTATTGATGATCAATTTGTGATTTCTGATAAGGCATTGGCTAGTACCTTGATAATGCAATTCTCATCCTTAAAACTTACCGGGTTAAGAGGTGTGTGTGATCACATCATTCGCATGAGGGATATAACGTCTCAATTGAAGCGACTAGAAGTTGATATGTTTGATTCCTTCCTTGTTCACTTTATTTTGTGTACTCTTCCTCCGCAATATGGTCTTTTTAAGATCTCTTACAACACACATAAAGATAAAGGTCAATAAATAAATTGATGACCATGTGTGTTCAAGAAGAGGGACATCTTGCTATGGAAGAGGGAGAGAAAGTGAACATGGTGGTTGTGACTAAAGGAAAGAATATGAAAAATCAAGCCAAAAATAAAGGAAAAGAAAAAATTCCTCCACAAAAGGACATCAAGAAAGCCAACACATGTTTTTTCTGTAAAAAGAAAGGACACAAAAAAAAAATTGTCCTAAATACTTCAAGTGGCTTGAGAAAAAAAGTACTCAACTTTCATTTGTGTGTTATGAATCCAATATGGTTGATGCCACTCATAATACATGATGAATTGATTATGGTTATACAATCCATGTTACGAATTCCATGCAGGGATTGCAAAACCTTCGGAAACCAATGGGAAGTGAGTTAAACATGTATTCTGGAAACAAAATGTCATCACATGTGAAGCTATTGGGACGTGCAATTTAGTTTTAAGTAGTGGTTTTGTTTTAACTTTGTAAAAGACCTTTTACATTCCTAGTTTTGCTAGAAATTTATTTTCTGTTTCAAATCTTATTTCATTTGACTACTGTTTTACTTTCACCAACCTTGGTTTTTGTTTATATTTCAAATCAAATGTCATTGAAAATGGAGTTTTGAGTGATGGTTTTTTTCGACTTAATATGCAAAATATTGATTGCCCAACTACTTTACACGTTTAAGATAATGTCGGTACTAAACGATGTATAATCCATCTATATTGTGGCATCGGAGATTGGGACATATCTCCATTGAGAGAATTAAAAGATTGGTAAATGAAATAGTACCTGGTACCTTGAATTTTATTGATTTTGAGACTTGTGTGGATTGCATTAAAGGTAAGAAAACCAACAAGTCTAAAAGGGGTGCAAAGAGGAGTACAAACCTATTGGAGGTTATACATACAGATATTTGTTGTCCAAACATGGACGCAAGTAGTCCAAAATATTTCATCACCTTCATTGACGATTTTTCACGTTATATGTATGTTTATTTGCTTCATTCTAAGGATGAAGCTTTTGATGCCTTTAAAGTTTTCAAGGTTGAAGTAGAGTAACAATGTGAAAAATAGATTAAAATCGTCTGATCAGATAGAGGTGGTGAATATTATGATTGATATACGGAGAATGGACAAACACTTGGTCATTTTGCAAGGT
This sequence comes from Andrographis paniculata, assembly GCF_009805555.1. Taxonomy (NCBI): domain Eukaryota; kingdom Viridiplantae; phylum Streptophyta; class Magnoliopsida; order Lamiales; family Acanthaceae; genus Andrographis; species Andrographis paniculata. The sequence goes on from NW_026137608.1 coordinate 2,115,217, forward strand.
TTCTTCAAGAGCATGGGATTTTTGCCCAATACACTATGCCTGGTTCTCCCGACCAGAATGGTGTTACTGAAAGAAGAAGCCGGACCTTAATGGATATGGTGAGAAGTATGCGGAGTAATGTAAAAACTCCATGAGTTCTTGTGGACTGAAGCTTTAAAGACGGAAGCGTATATATTGAATCGAGTTCCAACTAAGGTTGTCTCAAAGACACCTTTTGAGTTATTCAAAGGTTGGAAACCGAGTTTAAGGCATATACGCGTTTAGGGATGTCAGTCTGAAATGAAAGTTTACAATCCACAAGAAAAGAAACTAGACCCAAGGACCATTAGTGGATATTTCATTGGATATGCTGAAAGGTCCAAGAGTTATAGATTTTATTGTCCATCTCACAGTACTAAAATTGTGGAATCAAGAAACGCAAAATTTCTTGAAAATAACTTGATCAGTGGGAGTGATCGCCTTCGGAACGTTGTTTCTGAAAAGAATCATCATGAAGCTCAACCCTCTGATTTAAGTAATAGATTAGTTTTTGTTTATACCCCTCAAGTAAAAATCATTATTAGACGACCAACTATCGCAATTCCATAAGCTGTTGATACTGATAAAGTAGATCACACTATACACGAGGAACAACAATAAATTGTTGAACAACCAGTTGATATTGTTGATCAACCGGCAAAGCAACAAGTTTCTCAAGAGAATGATGATTCGGTGTCAAGAAGATCTACTAGAATAAGGAGATCAGCTATCCGTGGTGATTATGTTGTCTACCTACAAGAGTGTGACTACAATATTGGAGTTGAAAATGATCCTGAAATTTTTTCACAGGCTATGAGTTCATCAACATCGAACTTGCGGTATATTGCTATGAAAGAAGAGATGGATTCTATGGCATCTAATCAAGTTTGGAATCTTGTCGAGTTACCTGATGGTATAAAAGTCGCCAGATGTAAGTGGGTCTTTAAAACAAAGAAAGACTCGAAAGGTAACATCGAAAGATATAAAGCACGACTTGTTGCCAAGAGTTTCACTCAAAAGGAAGGAGTCGACTACACAGAGAATTTCTCTCCTATATCAAAGAAAGATTCTCTTCGAATCATTATTGCATTAGTAGCGCACTTTGATTTTGAGTTATATCAAATGGATGTGAAAATGACATTTCTTAGAGGTTTATATGAAACAACCTAAAGGATTCTTCTCTAGAGACGGTGAGCAGTTAGTATGCAAGCTAAATAAATTCATATATGGTTTAAAACAAGCCTCTCGTCAATGGTATTTAAAGTTCCATAATGTCATTACTTTGGAGAAAATGTTATGGATCAATGTTTATACCTGAAGGTTAGTGGGAGTAGGATTTGTTTTCTTGTGCTATATGTAGATGATATTTTGCTTGCTACTAATGATAAAGATTTGCTATACGAGGTGAAATATTTTCTCTCTACAAATTTTGACATGAGAGATATGGCAGAGGCATCTTATGTCATTGGTATTGAGATCCATAAGGAAAGATCTCGAGGCATTTTGGGTTTGTCTCAAGAGACCTATATCAATAAAATTTTAGAGAGATTTCGGATGAAAGATTTCTTACCAAATGTAGCTCCAAATGTCAAGGGCGACAAATTCACTTTAGATCAATACCCTAAGAATGATTTTGAGCGGGATTATATGACTAACATTCCATATGCTTCAATGGTTGGAAACATCATGTATACTTAGGTATGTACTAGACCTGATATAGCATATGTTGTTGGAGTATTAGGAAGATATTAGAGTAATCTAGGTCCTGACCACTGGAGAGTTGCAAAGAAGGTATTGAGGTACCCTAAAGGGACAAAGGATTACATGCTCATGTACAGACGAGCCGATATTTTAGATGTTATTGGTTACTCTAATTCAGACTTTGTTGGTTATGTTGATTCTCAAAAATCAACATCCGGCTACATTTTCATGTTAGCTAATAGAGCCATATCCAGGAGAAGTGCAATACCATAGAGGCAGAGTTTGTTTCGTGTTTCAAAGCTACTTGTCATCGTGTATGGTTGAAGAGTTTCATATCTAGGCTTAAAATCATGGATTCTATTGCTAGGCCATTGAAGATATATTGTGACAATTCAGATATGGTTCTTATGGCTAAGAATAATAAAAAATGGTAGTCGATGTAAGCACATCGATATTAAGTACTTAGCCATAAGAGAATGTATTAAAGAAAATAAAGCGTTCACTGAACACGTTAGCACTGAATTGATGATTTCTGATCCCTTAACTAAAGGCATGCCACCAAGAATTTTAAGAATCATGTGGTACGAATGAAACTTGGTTTTGTGATATAATTTCATTTGTCCGTACATTTTTGTATTAAATAAAACTCTTATTCAATTGATATTTTTCTCATTTGGTTTTATGCGTATATTTGTCTTGAGAAAATTATCGTAAAGGTGAGGACCTAGAATAAACATTAGGTTTTTATTCATTAAGATGTTTGAGTGGTTTTAGGAATCAAACTACATTGTAATACATGGAAGATAATACTCATTGAAGAGGGCCTATCGCTATGATTCATGTATTTTGTTTCTTATGGAGTAAATTATAGACCAAGTGGGAGAATGTTAATATTATGTGGTCTATGTGAAGTAGTGACCTATATGAAAGGTCTCCACTACTCCACTATCCCTACTACTCCATTTCATTACTGAATGTTAATGTGACCTATATGAAAGGTCTCCACTACTATCCCCACTACTCCACTCTTCATGTTGGTTACTTCTTTGATGGAATGAAGTAATTGAGACATGAATTTTAAACTTTTTGGTCCCCTAAGCATCTCTATATTAATCCTGCTACACCATTTAGAGAATATAGTGCAAGTGCTTAGAATAACCAAGAAAGATTGTATTCGAATTTGACACCAATGGCTGAAGGTACATTTTGGAATTTATTTTAGTTTCGATTCTTGAGTTCTATTCCTCATTTTGAGATCGATTATTATGCTTACAATAACATGTGATAATATAATATATATATTGACAATGTATGATATAAGTTTATATAGAATATTACTCCCTCTATTCCACAAGAAAATTGCAATAAATATTTCGTACCTATGGTTCATTATCACTCTAGCCCTTTAATTGTCACTCTGGAAAAATATATTCTAAAGATGTCACTTTTTTGCGATTTTTGTCCTCCGTAGCACTATCCTACTTGCACCGACACCGTTTTGAACTTGACGCGCGACTAGAGTACAAAAATCACGAAAAAAATGACACATGTAGGATATATTTTGTCATGATGAAAATTAAAATATGTAGGATATATTTTTTCATGATGACAATTAAAATATATCCAACATGTGTCACTTTTTAGCGATTTTTATCCTTGCACGTGAGATTATATCTATCGTGAATTTGACGCGCGGCCAGATGATGAAAATCACAAAAAAGTGACACATGTGAAATATATTTTGCCAGGGTGACAATTAAAAAATAAAAGTGATAATTGACCATAGGTACAAGATATATATTGTAATTTTCTCTCCATTCCGCCATAGATAATTCATTTTCCATTTTTGTCCGTAAAGATGATTTTTTTTTCTATTTTTAGTAAATTTATTAATTTTAAAAAAACATACTTAAAAAATATAAATAAATATAATTAAATTTCTAACTTCTTACAAGTGGGACCAAATAAAAACTTCTTTATTTATATATCTCCTCAATAAATAAATACTTTTAATATATTTGCAATTCCTTATTTTTTATAAAACTAGTTTTAAGCTAAATTATGAATATATAAATTTTTATTTTTATTTATTTGTATTATATAAATTTTTTATTATTTACAAAATATAATCCATATTGTATATATTTTATTGGGATATAATACTAAAATTATTTAAAATACCAAAAATACTACTCATATAAAAAATAATAAAATTATACTTCATAATTATTATTAAAAAATTACTTATGTACACTATCTAAATGATTGTGTCCCAAATTAAAGGGGACATCCTATATGGACAGATGGAGTATATAACTATTTCAGTGCTTAAGTATATTTCGTTTCAAATATGATGCAATATTTGATTTTCGGAACAAGAATTTAAATGCATAATATTAAATAAGATAATTCAAAATTAGGTGATGCGATTAGAAAAAATAAATATTTTTAATTTTTCTTTTGTTGTGATATGATATGATAAAATATAACTATTTACTTATAATTAGAAATTAATTATAACTAATTATTTTTCATTTTAAAAATATTAATTTGACACGGATATAAAAACAAATACTCCATTCGTCTGCCATAGTTGACCCCTTTTTTTTGTCCGTCTCATTTAGTAATATTATTTATTTTAAACATACTTAATAAATATAAATCAATTTATTTAAATTTCTAACATTTTACACATGATACCTATTCAAAACTCTTTTATTTCTATCTTTCCTTAATATATAAATATTTTTAGGGTTATTGATGGTAAAATTTCAACTAAAAAGTAAAACTCAAAAATATATTTCGAACTTGAACAGTAAAGTTTGGAAATATAAATTCTCAATCGATAAACAAAGAGGAAAAATGTAAGTTGAAAAGGATAACTGAAAAACTAAAATTATGATCCGCAATGAGATTCTCTTGGGATTTTGTCTGATTGAAGATGTCAATCTCAATCGTTGAAGTTGCTTATATACGTATCAAACCAACCGTCCAAAACCGCTTCCACATCGGCAATCGTAAAAAACCGCTTCCACTTCGGTAATCATAAAAAACTGCATTTTCATCGTTACCGATCTGAACTGTCAGAAACTACTTCCTCATCGGTTACTGATCCGAACCGTCCGAAACTGCTTCTTAGTCGGGTCGTCCCGCCAAAATCGTTTCCACGTCAGTAACCTTTGTAGCCGTCCCAAGGCCCAAACTTGGATGAAAAATGTCCGTAGGGGCAACCGTCCGACCGGCCTAGCCCCTAACAACCATCCGACCGAATGACTTTGGCCCTCCACTGGATCGTCACTAGGTACATCCATTCATCCTTTCTGGGCTCAAACCCAAACCTAATTTTTTTGTACTCAACAACTTGCCCCTTCCTCCTCTGACTCCCAAATGTCACTCTCGATCGGCGCAAGAAGTGACGGTTGGGAGTCTTTAACTACTGTTATGAGAAAACGAGAAAGAAAGCAAATAAAGAACACAGAGGTTTTACGTGGTTTGGTGACGGTGTGTCAACCTACATCTATGGGCAGGAACCGGAGAGATTTTATTATACTGATTCAGAGATTTACAATTATGTCATCCGACTAAGAACCATAGCTATCTATTTATAAGCACCCCAAAACACCCTAAACCCTAAGCCTATTATTTGTTATTAGTTAGGATAAGCCCAAAAGGAACCCTGCCAATTGAAATAGCCCCTTCGCTTTGGTTTCGGGGTCGGGTAGACCTCTAAGTCCAAGTCACGTTTCAACAATCTTCACCTTGACTTGGAGTTTCTCCAACTGCCAAAGGTTCGTCAGTATCTCTCAGTTGTCTCCTTCCTGCCAGATGCCCCGAGAGGGATTTACCTCTTGCGAATATTCACCAAGTTCAAGCAGTGCTCAAACTTCTCCGTCGGTAGCGCCTTTGTCAATATATCAGCTGGATTGTGTTCTGTAGCTATTTTCTGAATAGAAAACTTGTCTTCCTCCAGAACATCACGGATAAAATTCAACCTTACATCAATAGGTTTGGTTCTCTCATGATACACTGGATTTTTAGCCAAACTCAAAGCACTTTGACTATCACAAAATAACACCGGTTTCTTCACCTTCAAACCCAAACTCTACACCAGACCATGTAACTAGATACCCTCCTTAATACCTTCAGTCATTGACATATATTCCACCTCAGTCATCGACAGTGCAACCGTAAATTGTAAAGTAGACTTCCAATTGACTGCACATCCAAACAGAGTGAAGATAAAACAAGTCAGTGATCTTCGTTTCACCAAGTCACCCCCGTAATCAGAGTCTGCATAGCCAACAAGACCATCACCATGGCCTTTATCATCATATACCAGAAAAATATCAGACGCTCATTTCAAATATCGCAAGATCCACTTTACAGCTCCCAGTAAGCTTTACCCGGATTACCCATAAACTTGTTCACCACACTAACCGCATAAGCGAGATCCGGTCTCGTACATACCATCGCATACATAAGACTTTCAACTGCACTTGAATATGGAACCGTCTTCATGTAACTAACCTCTTCATCTGTAGCCGGTATAGTGCTTCGATCAAGTTTAAAGTGTGCCGCCAAAGGGGTACTTACCGGTTTGGACTGATCAACAGAGAATGTCTGCAAAACTTTTGATAACACAAATTTGAATTATATTGCAATTTGCATACAGATTCATAGGGAATTTCATTTGAAAATAAATGAATAGAATTTTATAGGGAAACATTCAGATATAGCAATTTTTGTGTGGTTGTAGACCCTGAGTAGTTATCACAATTATTTATACTTTTTTTACTGGTGAGTTTCCAGGTCGAACACAAGGATTTTAAGTCATGAATTTCAACGGTGAAAATCATGAAGAAAGCGACGAAAGATACAAGAAAGGATCCGCTTGCAGTGGGTCCAAAATTTATCTACTGAAAGCCGGTAAATAAAGCAATAAAAATGAGGTGAGCGGAAACGAGTGAAGCGAAAGCGAGAGGTGGAGTGCCAGTGGTAACCAGATGATCGGGACATGAGCGGAAGTGGGAACCAGATGATCGGGGCATGGATGAATCGCGGTTACCAGAGGATCGGGGCATGAATGAGCGGCATATTATATATATATATGTATATGAGCGAATTAGAGTGAAGGAGAGGTGTTGTGTCTGATCTGTGCGTTACTAAATGGATAGGTTTTCCTGGATATAGTGAGCGAATGATGTAAGTGTGTTATCGGAAGAGTATATGTATATTATGGAAATGATGAGAGAAAGATATTGCAATTATACAAACTAAATTGTAAAGAACTCATCACACTAATACTTTTGGCCTGGGGGGATTTACAACAAGACTTCAATGATACCCAGAATTAAGACATTATATGAAAGAAACCCTACTGTCACTAGGAATTTCTGCGACCTAACAGACCCCCGTCTATGTCCCGTTAATTTTCCCAATTTCTGCCTCATTAGTGGCTTTACCCCCTGATGTTACTACTATTTAATCAAAATCGAATTTAGCACAGCAGTTAAGCAGGTCGACAAGGCTCCCGCGTACTTAACTGCATTAAACTACCTTGAGACCGCTTTTGGCGCATAACAAGGCTTAGATAATCAATTCTTCTCTCGCTCTATACCAGTGAAATGAAACTCTCTAAATTTGATTTATATAAGTGTGGAAAAGTGTGAAAGAATTTTGTTTGAAGAAGTGAATGATATTTCTTTATATACTATGAAAGCGTGAAAGATTAGAACTACAAAGCTGTAAATGAAAGCAGTAATCTAATCTAAGAAAGCAATAAAGACGTGGCCAAGGAGAGGGAAAACCCCTACTCCCTTGGCCATTCCTGTGGAGAACTCCCTTACAGGGTTGGAGCTCTCTGAAACAGGAAGACGACGAATGCTAAATATGCAGAAAATCACCAAAAATTCGATCCTTTTACATAAAGATATCTGGCCCTATTTATAGCAGGTGTAAAGAGACGGTTGCAAGTAGCTGTTAGGCAGTTCCAACCGCTGGGCAGTTAGGCGGTTGCTGGTAGTTATTCTGTTGAAACAGTTGCTGACCATAACTCCCAGGGTGCCCGCTTCGCTTGCGTTAAAGGTTAAGGGCACAGATCTTTCTCGCTTGCTGGGGAGCTGGAGGGCATCAGCGTAGCTTGGCTCACTTGTGCTGGCTGGAATTTGAATGGTTGTACCGTTGTAGCTGAAGTACTTAGTTGAAATATGGTGATAGTCTGCAGCGGTGGGTATTTGGACTGTCGCTTGCAAGCGGGAGAGGTTATCGCTTGCGGGCTGTGACGGTGGCCGCTTGCCTCTCATGCCTTAGTATTTCCAAAGTGTGCTCTGGGTGCTTGCGAGCGAAGGCGGTTGTCGCTTGCGGCATCTGCCTTAGATTATCTGGTACCAGATTACCGCTTAAGAGGGCGAAAATCGTTAATAATCTCAACAACGAACTCTGGATCATACCTAGTGATATAAATCAATATTGTATGCCAATTACGAATTATTTTGATGGTTCTTATGCAGAAATTCGAGTAATACACATTTTTGTCAAGCTAAGAATATGCTAAATTTTAGAGTCATCAACTTTCTCAAAATACTTTTCTTGAGAAACCCATAGCCGTCTTGTTTCTCTATCACGCCAGATCTCCATACCAAGTATTTTCTTTGCCGCACTCAAATCCTTCATCTCAAACTCACCATTTAGTAGATCCTTCAAGTCATTAATTACAGCCATGTTTTTAGCTGCAATTAACATATCATCCACATACAACAGCAGATACACAAAGGAATCAGTATAAACTTTTTTCGAGTAAACACAGTTATCAAACTGATTACGAGTATAACCATTAGACACCATGAATAAGTCAAATCTCTTGTACCATTGCCTTGGAGACTGCTTCAAGCCATATAGAGATTTCTTTAACAAGCATACCTGGTCCCCTTTAGAACTGTAGAACCCCTCCGGTTGAGACATGTAAATCTATTCTTCTAGATTACCATGAAGGAATGTTTTTTTTACATCAAGTTGCTCCAACTCCAGATCAAAAGCACCCACCATTGCCAAAAGAACCCGAATAGTTTTGTGTTTCACCGTAGGAGAAAAGACTTCATGGTAATCGATTCCTTCCTTCTGTGAAAACCCTTTTGCCACCAGTCTCGCTTTCAACCTAGCAGGTTCAACACCAGGAATTCCCTCATTTCTTTTAAAGACCCACTTGCATCCCACTGGCTTCACCCCTTTTGGTAGTGCAACAAGATCCCAAGTCTTGTTCTTTTCAAGAGACTGCATCTCTTCATTCATTGTCATAATCCAGGTTTCTACATCTTTACTCGCCACAGCTTTTTTATATGTCTTTGGCTCATCAGAGCCAAGATCATCACCAACCGTCAGTGCATATGCCACAGAATTCGTGTCACACGTATTGACACATATTGCAAACCTAGCTGATTTCTGAATATTTCTCTTTCCCTTCCTTGCTGCTATGGAATCTTCAACCCCAGTACCAGCGTCATCAGCTTTCCCCTCAACCGGTTTCCCTTGAGGTTTTAATTGATCTGGTTGATCGAATTGATCCATAGTATTATCCTGCTGCTCTTCCTCTAACACAACTCTGTCAGGAGTCTCAAACTCCACCCTCTGGTTAGCACCACAATCTTTTGTACCTGCAATACTTTCACAACCTCTACTCTGATCAAGCATAGTAGATTCATCAAACGTTACATCTCTGCTAATAAGAAATTTACCAGGATTTTTACCTTCTATACACCACAGTCGATAAACTTTTACTCTTGTTGCATACCCTAGAAATATGCATTTTACCACCCTCGGCTCCAGCTTACCATCATTCATATGAGCGTATGCAGGGCATCCAAATACTCTTATATTAGAGTAATCAGAGGGTTTACTAGACCATACCTCTTGAGGAGTCTTTAAGTCAATTGCAGTTGATGGAGATCTAGTAACCAGATAACTAGCAGTGTTAACTACTTCAGCCCAGAATTGCTTAGATAAGCCAGCAAATATGCGCATACACCTAGCACGCGCCATGAGGGTTTGATTCATTCACTCCGCAACTCCATTTTGTTGTAGTGTGTGTCGTACAGTACGGTGCCTCACTATACCTTTTTTCTTGCAGAAATCATCAAATGGAGCGTTGCAGAACTCCAACCCATTATGAATTCTTAGAGTCTTGACCTGTTTACCCGTCCGTTTTTCAACCATGGTATTCCACTCCTTGAACTTCCCAAACACCTCATCTTTAGTCTTCAGAAAGTACAACCATACTTTTCTCGAATAATCATCTATGAAAGTGACAAAGTAAAAACACCCGTTCTACGATTTCACCGGAGAAGGACCCCATAGATCTGAATGAACATACTCCAGAATTTTTTTTGAAGTGTGATGACCGGTACTAAACCTCACCCTGCGTTGCTTCCCTTTTACACAAGCCTCACAAAATTGAATTTTACCTATCACATCCCCACCAAATAAACCTTGCTTGCTCAACACAGACAACCCTAGCTCACTCATGTGACCTAATCGACGGTGCCACAAATTTGTCCTCTCATCATGTAATTTTTCCTCTCATCATGTTTATCCAAGGATTGGGATACCGCCGCCGTTTCCATCATTGAACTGCCCTGTAGAAAATAAATTCCATGCTGCAGTTTTCCCTTCATCATTACCAGAGCACCTTTCAGGACTTTCACCCACTCACCTTCACCATGATATTTTAAACCATTCTTGGCTAAGGTGCCAAGAGAAATCAAATTCTTTCTGAGTTCAGGAACATACCAACAGTCAAATTTCCTGACAGTACCGTCATGCAATTTTATCTGCACTATCCCACTCCCCTTTATGGCTAGAACCCCATCATCACCTAACTTCACCGTTCCATTCCACTTCTTAAAAGAAGTGAGTAGATCACGAGAGAACGTCATATGATGAGAAGCACCGGTATCCATAATCCAGGAATTAGCAGTACTAGCACTACACGCTGTCAGAACTTCACCGAAGTCCCCATCATCAGAACTGTCTTGTACCACAGCAGCACTACTGCCATTGTTACTATAATCAACCTTTGTATTTCCCTTATTCTGTGGACAATCCCTTTTAACGTGCCCCTTCTCCTTGCAAATATAACACTTAACTATACTAGAGGATATTGATTTTGAACACGACCTCCCATTCCCGTTACCCTTCTCATGTGGTCTTCCCCTACCTGCAAACAAACCTGAACCAGAACCCTCTTCCAGAGAAACCTTCCTTTTCAATTCTTTGGACATAAGGGCATCTTTCACATCATTAACAGAAATTGTAGTTCTACCATATAGCATAGTATCTACAAAATTCTCATATGAACCAGGTAGTGAACACAGTAAAATTAGGGCTTGATCTTCATCATCTACTTTAACCTCAACCCCTTGAAGATCAAGAATGATACGGTTAAAGGTATCAAGATGATCCTTTACCTGAGTACTTTCGGACATCCGGAGGGTGTAAATACGTTGCTTCTGATATAGCCTGTTCGTGAGAGAATTGTTTTGGTATTTCTCATACAGTTTGTTCCATAACCCAAAAGCCGTTGTCTGATCTACATCCTCCTGTAACACCTCATCAGTAACTGACAGCAAGATCGTGGAATGAGCCCTTGCCAAAATCTCCATATTTACCTCCTCCTTCGTGTCTTTAGGAAACTTGTTTTCTCCCTCCAACGCAGCCGTACATCTTTGTTGAACCAGAAGTGCCCTCATCTTGACCTTCCAGAGCGTGAAGTCATTCGACCCATTAAACTTCTTCAGATCAAACTTATACAAGGACATCTTCAATCAATGAGATATGACTCTAATACCACTTGTTATGAGAAAACGAGAAAGAAAGAAAGTAAAGAACACAGAGGTTTTACGTGGTTCGGTGACGGTGTGTCAACCTACTTCCACGGGCAGAAACCGGAGAGATTTTATTATATTGATTCAGAGATTTACAATTATGTCATCTGACTAAGAACCATAGCTATCTATTTATAAGCACCCCAAAACACCCTAAATCCTAAGCCTATTTGTTATTAATTAGGATAAGCCCAAAAGAAACTCTGCCAATTGAAACAGCCCTTTCGCTTTGGTTTCGGGTCGGGTAGACCGCTAAATCCAAGTCACGTTTCAACAACTACCAACCTTATTTTCTTGCGTGTCAATTCAGTTGTCAACAAGGTATTCCTGGCTCTCATGCCTGACCACACTACCGGCTTTTTCTGAATAACTATCAATCGACCTGCTAGCAGCCGACCTTCTGGCTATAAATTCTCTGATGATTGGGCTCCCGTGTTTGGGTCCCCCGGCGGCTGGCCCTTCCAAAGCTAGACAACCAACGGCCGACTCTCCTAAGGACAACCGACTTCCTGCTGAAGAGGAGTTAGTAGACATATCATAAGGCCAACCGACTTCCCTTTGGACGGCTGTCTCCAATCCTTACCATGTGAGGCCAACCAACTTCCCCTAATTGGGCCGTGAAGCGTCTCATATGCTCAATAGTAGAAGACTCGTCCTCTCCCGAGAATGCATGAAATTCGGGTGGTCGATAAGTTCTGGGAAGAGGATGTTCATTACTGATCATCTCAGGGAACAGTCGTTGGTATGCGGGCCGATTGATAACCTGTGCGACGTTGTTTGGGTCCAATCCGATCGGATGATGATCTGGAACTGGAATGGGATCATGAAGATGATCTTCAGGTCGGTCATCCCTCTGTTGAAACGGCTCAGGCCGAGTCCCCAGAGAGATAGTATTTGGAAAAGTGAGGGGAGTTTTCCCTCTCTCTACCCTACTAGGGGCTATAGCACTTGGCATGGTGCTATCCATAAACGACGGCCCTGCAAAGTTTGCCTGAAAGCGAGAATGGGACATTCCTGGAGGTGAAGGCTCGGACTTAAGTGAAACTCTCGACAGGGCTTGATCAAGCATATTCTGTATTAAGTTTTGTTGTTCGTGCAACATTATCTGCAAGGTTTCTATTTGCTGATTGTTCGTTTGTTGAACATGATTTAACCATTCAGATGGTATTTGGGAGACGATCCCCGTAGTGAGTAATGGTGGTGTTTCCGTGGTGGCCCCGATGGCTGTGCTGAGGTCTTAAGATTGAGAACCTGCAATGAAGTTCCTTGCAACGACTCGACCAGAGCGGAGTTGTATGAAATTTTTGTTAGACGTAGGATCAGCAATTTCGTCTTTCTCCCACTGTGGTCCCCAATTTGTTGATGGTAAAATTTCAACAAATAAAAAGTAAAATTCAAAAATATATTTCAAACTTGAACAGTAAAGCTTGTAACTAATAATTCTCAAGCGATAAACAAAAAGGAAAAAGGAAAGTTGAAAAAGATAACTGGAAAACTAAAATGATGATCCCAATGAGATTCTCTTAGAAGTTTGTCTGATTGAAGATGCCCATCTCAATCGCTAAGGTTGCTTATATATGTATCAAACCAAACCGTCCAAAACCGTTTCCACATCGGTAACTATAAAAAACCGTTTCCACGTTGGTAACTGTAAAAAATTACTTCCTCATGGGTTACCGATCTGAACTGTCCGAAACCGCTTTATCGTTGATTACCGATCTGAACCGTCCGAAACCGCTTCTTAGTCGGTAACCTTTGTGACCAACCGACCAGCCATCCTACCAAAACCGTTTCCACGTCGGTAACCTTTGTAGTCGTCCCAAGGCCTAGACTCGGATGAAAACTATCCGTAGGGGCAACCGTCCGACCGGCCTGGCCCCAACAACCATCCGACCAAATGACTCTGGCCCTCTACTGGATTGTCACTGGGCTCATCCATTCATCATTTATGGGCTCAAACCCGAACCTTATTTTTTTGTGCTTAATAAGGGTAAATTGATTTTTTTTAGTTCTGTAATTGAACCCCTTTATCATTTTAGTTCTATAACTCGAGCATGTTGCAAACTAGTCATGCAAGTAGAAAACTTATACAATTTTAGTCTTCCAGCGCCGGAGATGCCTACGTGGCACTCGCGTGGCTCGCCGGAGGACACGTGTCCGCCAAGTCAACAACATCTAGCAAATACATGGATTTTCATTTTATTTCTTTTTTTTAATTTAAATTTTTTTTTTTAATTTTTTGTAAAATTGCTTATAACTCTCCGGTGGTTTCGAAATGCAGCATAGAATCTCTTTATATCTTCAAAATTGCATGGCGCCCCTTATATTTTAAAAAATGTTGCACTTGCATGAAACCTCCCTTATGTGATTAATAGATTATTTCATATCTATATTTTTTGTATGACAGAGTTTTATGCAATATTTTTTTTAAGTATGAGGGGAGACCATACAATTTTTAAAATAAAATGGGGATTTATGCTGAATTTCGAAACCACAAAAGAGTTTCATGCAATAATTTGGAAAATATAAGAAAGCACCATATAATTTTTAAAGTAAAGGGAATTTACGCTGAATTTCGAAACCACAAGAAAATTATGAGTAATTTTGTCTTAATTTTTTTTTAAATTTTTAATTTTTTTTTAAAAGATAAAATAAATAAATTATTTTTTTAAAAAAATAATAAAAAAACTAAAAAAATCCACGTGTCTGCCAGGGGTCGATGACCTAGTCACTACAAGAAAATAATATATTTGTAACGGAATTATGTCCATAAAATTCACGTAACTAATGTAATTTCATCCCTAATTTTATCTCTAATGTCATTAGTAACGAAAAATGTGAATTTAGGGACGAAAAAATTTTGTTACAAAAATGTTATTTTCTTGTAGTGAGTGGAGTGACCCCTGACGGACACGTGTCCTTTGGCGAGCCACGTGGGTGGCCACATAGGCATCTCCGGCATCCGATGAGTAAAGTGCGAAATTTTTTTATTTATAGGACTAGTTTGCGATATACTTCAGTTACGAGACATAAATGATAGAGTGGTCTAATAATGAGACAAAAAAATCAGTTTACCCATATTTTTATCTATATTTAAAATTCTTCATTTTTTATAAAATTAATTTTAAATTAGTTATAAACAAATAAATATATTTTTTTGAATCATATAAAATTTTATTATTCATATTGTATAATTTATTTAAATAAAATACTACCTCCGTCCACCACCAATCTATCCATTTGTATTTGGCGTCATTGTTTTTAACATTAAAAATATCTTTATATTTGTATAACTTTTTGTACAAATGTCATTACATTAGTATTATAAGACACCAATATAAATAATTTTGTCGTTTTTCCTTGATTTGTACTACGTTATGATATAATAATTAATATTCAAATATTAACATGCAAAAAATAAACGAATAGATTGGTGATGGACGGAAGTAGTATAAAAAAATATTTAAACTACCAACAATACTACTTATATAAAAAAAAGTAATAAAATTAATCAAAAATATTTATAATATTTGAACAAATATTCCGAACGGCTGAATCAAAACGAAACCAAATATAATTATTAATATAAATTTCAACATATAATAATATAAATATATATTATGTTAAATTAAAAAAATATTAAAAAATTAAATGGAACCAACTCGAATAAATATTAAATATATAATATTTAAGCTAAATTGCACAAAACTTACATGTGGTTTTACGAAATTGCGTCAAATCCCCTATACATCTAAAATTGCGTCAATCTACCTCGTGGTTTCATAAACTCTGCGTCTAACCACTTCGGCAATCCTTATTTAACGGTATTTGATATGAATGCGCTCAAACTGCGAATAAATTTTAGAATATCAATTTCTAAATTCCTAAAATTACAAATATATTCATTTTTCTTATATTTAGCCTTAAAAAATAGTAAATATATTCAAAATAGTTTATTTTTCTAAGAGTTTATTTTTACTGTTTTTCGAGGCTAAATATATGAAAAATAAATATATTTGTAATTTTAGGAGTTTAAAAATTGAGATTCTAAAATTTATTAGTTTGGACTTATCCATGTCAAATATCGTTAAATAAGGACTATTGAAGGAGTTAGACGACAGAGTTTATAAAACCATAAAATAATTTTACACCGTTTTAAAAGTACGGATAATTTCGTAAAATCACATATGAATTTGGAGCAATTTAAAGTAATATTTATATTCGAAATGTAACTAAAAAATTCGGGAAAAAATCAATTTTGGTCCAAATATAAAAAATTCATCAATTTTGGTCCCAATATAACCAAAATTCATCAATTTTGGTCCCAATATAAAAAACCTCATCAATTTTGGTCCCAATATAAACAATTTCAATCAATTTTGGCTCATTATAAACAATTTTTATCAATTTTGGTCCCACCGTTAAAAAACTAACGGAAATTGCTGACGTGAACATGACGGAGGTGACGTGGCAGTTGACCTGGAAAGTACACGGCCATGTTGTTACATGACCATGTATATTTCAGTGTATAATTATATATGACCATGTTGTTACACGACCATGTTGTTACAGGGCCATGTATATTTCAGTGTATAATTATACATGGCCATGTTGTTACACAGCCATATACAATTATACACGTCCATGTTGTTACATGACCATATATATTTCAGTGTATAATTATACATGACCATGTTGTTACACGGCCATGTATAAATCTACACGGCCGTGTATCTTTCTGTTTCGGTCTAAAATTTTATTTTTTTTTTAATTTAGAATAGTTGATATAGTTAAAATGGAAAATAATAATAATAATAATCATAATATAATTAAAATATATCAATTTTAGTTTAAATATAACTATTTAGAATAGTTGATATAGTTAAAATGGATGTTTGTAAGAAAATTTTTTTTACTAAATAGTAGAATTTTAGACAAAATCTTCCAAAAGAACATAGTCGATAAATACTTATATTTGAACTAAAATTGATATATTTTAATTATATTATGATTATTATTATTATTATTTTCCATTTAACTATATCAACTATTCTAAATTAAAAAAAAAAAATTAAAAATATAACAAAAAATTTAAATTTTAAACCGAAACAAAAAGATACACGAGAGTGTAGAATTATACATAGCCGTGTAGTAACATGGTCATGTATAATTATACACTGAAATATACATGGTCATGTAACAACATGGCCGTTTATAAATGTACATGGCCGTGTAACAACATGACCATGAATAATTATACACTGAAATATACATGGCCCTGTAATAACATGACCGTGTATAATTGTACATGACCGTGTAACAACATAACCATGTATAAATATACATGACCATGTAACAACATGACCGTGTATAATTGTAAATGGTCCAGGTCAACTACCAAATCATCTCCATCATATCCACGTCAGCAATTTCCATTAGTTTTTTAACAGTGGGATCAAAATTGATAAAAATTGTTTATATTGGGACCAAAATTGATAAATTTTTTATATTTGAACCAAAATTTATTTTTTCCAAAAAAAATTTAGTTCAATTCAACAATAACTATAACTAGGCTCAATCTCAATCCGAGTGAGTGAGTGATGGAGTGAGTTCCGCCGAAATCTGCTCGGCCGCCCTTTCCAATCTGGATCAGCAGCCGCTATGCCCGCCGCACCCGACGATCCTCCTCCTCTGCCTCTCATATTCATTCCTCCAACCTCAAAAAAGCAAGTCGTGATCCGGTCCGTATGGTCGCGCAACCTGGACTTCGAGTTCTCCCTCATCCGCCGCCTCATCGACCGCTTCAACTTTGTCTCAATGGATACCGAGTTCCCTGGAATCGTCTACCGTCACCACCACCACCACACCGACCCCACCGACCACTATCAAACCCTCAAGTCCAACGCCGACACTCTCAAGCTCATCCAAGTCGGGATCACGCTTGCTGACTCCTTTGGAAACCTACCCGACATTGGCTTAAACGACTACTGCTTCATTTGGGAATTCAATTTCAGAGATTTCGATGTAATGCACGATGATCACGCACCGAGTTCAATCGACCTTCTCAGCAAGCAGGGCATCAATTTCGAATCCAATATCCGCCACGGCGTCTCCACTTACCGCTTCGCCGAGCTCCTTATATCCTCCGGTCTGCTCTGCAACGACAATGTTACTTACATCACTTTCCACAGTGGGTACGACTTCAGCTATCTCATTAGAGCCATCACCGGTCAGGACCTTCCATCTACTCTTCCGGAGTTTCTCAACTTGCTGAGGGTCATATTTGGTCATCGCGTATATGATGTTAAACATTTGATGAGATTCTGCGAGGGCCTGCACGGCGGGTTGGATAGGGTGGCGCAGGCTCTTAGTGTGGTCCGTGCTGCGGGGAAGTGCCACCAGGCCGGGTCTGATAGCCTTATGACATGGCATGCATTTGAGAGGATCAGGGAAGTCTATTTTAGCATCGAAGCAGGTGGCCTACCTGATGAGTATGCTGGTGTTCTTTATGGTTTAGAAATCGATGGTTGTCTTTGAATGGCTTTCTTTGCTGGATGATGATGGTTATGAATGGATGTTTTACAAGCATGATTTGGGAGGTAATGTATAAAATTATCTTGCAAATCAATAAAGAAGCCAGTTTATTTTCTCATTAAATCATGATGTTTTATTGGCCACTTATGATTTTTCATGCCTTTCAATTTCTGATAAAAAGAAAAAGAAAATATAAAATGAACCAAAAGAAAAATAAATGTTTAGGTTGAATGAGACTCTGTTTGATTTATAGCAGCTATGTAACTTTGAAGTAGGTAAGAGATTGTTTTCTGTGTTAGAATCGAAACCTTTCATACATAGTGTACTTTTGTTGGAAGCCCAAGTTTGAGAATTGGGTGAATCTTTTGTGCCATTATGGCTTTAGTGAGTTGTTGGATTGTATTTTTACGTTCATATTACTGAAAGTCATTGGTGGTCTTGAGCTGCTGCGTTTAGCATGATGAAAAAATTGGTGTTTATTATATTTAAGGTTGTTATGGACTTATGGGTGAGTATTGAACTAGTTTTAAGTTTTCCTTTTCTGTTTCTTTAACCATTCTTGCAGATTGAAGTCATTAGTGGTGCATCCAAATAAGGAAACATGGAGTTAGTTAAGTTGATGGATGAAAGGTAGAAAATAAAGGGATTACCAAACACATTATCGGTTGCACCTAAATTTAGGACCCATGCTTAGATGCTTGATATTGAAGGAGTGCAGCATAATCTACTTCACGTTAGGTAATACTGCCAGATAAATTTCCAGGGGAATCAATAGCAACAACATTTGTCGGCAAGGGGGTTGTCCATGTAACATGAAGCAACCATCTCGTGTATGTCCCATCTTGTGACAATAACTACATTGTTGACGTCTTCTATTGCGATCTTGACTTCCTTGCCCACCACGATTTTTATCACGATTATCGAAGCGAGGATTTTGAGACACCAAAGTTGAACTATAGTATTAGTAGATGGGATAGCCATAGGGGTGTTATTGCTAGAGGAGAGTCGTAATATGTGAACAAGAACATCAGTATCTGGTCTCGAACATGATCAAGTTCAGGCTTAAGGTAAACAAGAGCTAATATGGCAAAAAATTTGTTCGAAGCAACCTTTGGATTTGCAGAACTGGTAGAAATAGGGAACGAAACTCCTGACGAATAGCTTCTAGTTTACTCACATAAGTAGGAAGATCAAGTATGTGATCTTTAAGTAAAACGAGACTGGAGAGTATATCATAGTAGAGCTGAATATCGTTGCTGTAAATGGAAGCAGTCTTATCTCAAACTTTATAGCATGTCTCAAATGACTGATATGTGGGAAGTATGGTTGTATCCAAAGAACTCCATAACAAGGCACATAATTGGGCATCAACTTTTGCCTATTTAGATCGAAGTTCTTTAATTTCTGACTCTTTCTTTGTAAGATGGTCAGATTGGCCTTGTTCTTTAAACCAAAGTCGTAGAGATGCAACCCATGACTTATAATTGGATACACTTCATAATTTATCGGTAGTAATAGTTTGAAAATTTTGAATTTTAAATGGATCAGCAATAGAAATAGCACAAAAAACTCTGATAAAATTCGGTGGACAGTTGACGACACGTGGCGGCGGAGGTGTGTGTCTCACGCGCGACGGCGGCGGGGAAAGCGACTTTATCCGACGCGTTTTGAGGAGAGGAACGCACCGGTGAGGCGCGTGTCTGAAAAAACCACCGGAAAAAAGTTCAAAAAATGGCTAAAACCGAACATGGGTGTCCACCGGTGACGGCGCATGAGGGCACGTGTGGCGGCGTACGGCGGCTCTCTCACCGTTGTTGGAGTCGCCGGTCTGTTGGGAGATGGATTATGGTTATTGTGTTGGTTGATTGAAAAGATAACTCAAATTGAAGTAGAAGAAAAATAAGGTTTCGGTATAATTAGCATTTGATAGGAGGCGGCAGCTGATGG
The DNA here is from genome assembly GCF_009805555.1 of Andrographis paniculata. Lineage (NCBI taxonomy): Eukaryota > Viridiplantae > Streptophyta > Magnoliopsida > Lamiales > Acanthaceae > Andrographis > Andrographis paniculata. Next base: position 2,135,292 of record NW_026137608.1, read on the forward strand.
AACTAGCGGCGGCTGTTGGGACTAGCGGCGGCGGCAACCCGTAATTTTTTCCTAACTAACTAAATCATAGATATGAATATGGATATGGATATGGATATATATATAGATATAGATAAAAATATAGATATGGATATGAATAAAATGTTCATATCCATAGCCATAACCGTGGAAATTGGATCTACTCTCATAAATTAGAATACACCATCGCTACTTGAGACCAAAGTCTGACAACACCTTTCTAACGTTTTCTTAGGGGTTTCTTGAAGAATATGATTTGAAGCGCATATTTGATTACAACAATGACTAGAGGTTTGTTTAATTATCGTATTTGTTTCCGTTAATTTATTTGATTTAAATGGGATTACTTGTGATACAAATTTCATGTTTAAATATTTATAATGAAGCACGTTTACGATAATTAATCGCATGACTTATTTAATTCTAAAGCAACTGCTACATACTTCTGACTCACTAAATTAATTATGTTATGTGAAAATTATATTTATTGGTGAAGTATGCAGCATAAGCCATGAGGTGTGCAGAATATTTTACTTCGAAGATGTTTGCACCCTTTTATTTATTTATTTTAATTGAAGCATGTTGCTATGCTGGTCTGAGTTGATCATGCATATATTTATTTATATGAACTTCAGATTATATATTTATGATGTTTAGGATTTATTTTAAATTTTAATTAACTCGGAGTAGCCTTAACATCCTTGATTAATTAAAATTTATTTATAATTTATTTGAAATCACGTCAATAGAAATCAATTGTAATTATCATGTACAAAGAGATGAGATCTACCCACATAAGTCTTGATATATTTATATGATTAATTAGGATAAAATATCAAATTGTATTTCTTAATCTACCCATAGAAATTAAGAAAAGGAACGCAATATGATAGTTTATTGTTAGGTTTTGTTTGAATCTAATTGAGAAAAACTTTAGAACATGTAATTTATTTGTCTCGTTTATTGATGATCATGTACATTTAATTTTGTAGCATTTAATCCTATGAATTTATCTGATATTAAGTATGATATTCCCGAATTAACTGGTGATAATTACAAAAATCTGGAATGAGAGAATTCTCCTTCATTTAGACTAGATGGACATTGATTATGTTATTCGGAAAGATGCACCACCAATTATTACTGAAACCAGCGAGCCAGATGATGTTGATCTCTATGAGCGGTAGGAGAGATCTAACCGTCATTCCATGATGCTCATACAGACCAAGATATCTGCTGGTATCCGTGCATTTGTCGATCAACATAATAATGTCAGAGAGCTTTTGAAGGCCATTGACGAACAATTCGTAAGTCTAATAAGGCTCTTACCAGCATGCTGATCATTCAGTTCTCCACTGTTGGCCCCGAAAAACGAGTAACTTACGCACAACAACAACAAACTTAAAAAATCAACACAGAAAAATCCCTTAGCACAGACTGGTTGTTCGTTGGACGATCGAACTGCGAATGGACATACTGGTGACTAAGAACAATAGAAACACAACGAAATGATAACCTAGTTTGGCTGCACCAGCCTACATCTGGGGGGTTCCATCCCAGGCAAAACTCATTACTAAAACCATTGAAGCACAGGATAAGTGGATACAATTGAGGTATACAATCAAGAAATCTATCTACCAATTTCTTGACGATTTCCCGTACTCAACCTATCCCCGAATCCCCTCATTCTCAATGTTTGATTTTTCTCACACCCCCTCTTTTTTTTTTATTATCTTTCTTATCTCGCATTTCCACACATTTTCATAATCTAACAAACTCTTACGAATTCTCACTTACTCATCTGTTGAAACCAAATAGATTCTTTTTGTTTCACTTGCAGGACACCTCAGCACCTGGACCACACTCACCATCATCAATCCGTTTCTGGGACACAGGCTAAATGGGCCTCCTAAACAATTGGGTTGAAATGACGAAGACCCAGTCTTCAATTAAAATGACGAAGGCCCAGTCCTCAATTGAAGTCCATATGTTGTCCAGACTGGCTGCCGACATCAACCAAAATCCAAACAAACGACCAATAACAACAATCTCCCCTTTTTTTGTTGATGTCTTCCACCCAAGGACAAAGATTTTACATGAGATTTTTACAATGTCACATAACCTAACCACCTCAAAACGCACATACATCACAAAAACAACGAAACCAAAATACAAAATGCAAAATACCAAGGTAGTCCAAGTTCATAATATAATTAGCCCATACATAAACACCATATACCAATACTTTAAAAACAACTTACTTCAGGTCATGCCATCTTTCCTCCTGATATATGATATATCTCCCCCTTCGGGAGACATCAATCAAAAGAGTTGTCGGACTCTCCATCGTCCAAGTTCGCCTCACCATCATCCTCCATAACTTGACTCCCGACACCTGGAATTGCTCACTGAATTCTACCAGCACTTTGTCTCAAGTCAACTCACGGACCAGAGAAGGACAAAATTCCCTAAGAGACCTCGCCCAGAATGTTAGCTTTTTATCCTTTAAATAGGTCTCAAATACAAGTTCCTTATATTAAGAATCATCAAATCGTACCTCAGGTATGAACACACGGTGAACATATATATCATGCATATACTTCACGGCTTCAACAGTAAATAAATTCTCATCCACAACATCAACTACATCCAGAGATAGGACAGAGGACTCACCGGCGCCGAATCGGAGGTTGCACGATGGCATTTACAACCCCTAGATCGAGTTCGAATGTTTCTCAAATTCGTAAAAAGAAGAGTATCATCCATCTCGTTATCTTGCTCTGTCGGTTCAGTGCTTGGTCCACCATCAGATTCTCTAATCTCTGGGCTCACAACAGGGAGTTGTTCGACAGGTTCCCCAGAGACTACATTTTCCAACTCTTCACCCGAAGGGACAACATTGATGTCTGGAATCTCAGTGTGAGAAACCGGGACATTTGAAACACCAGTTGTAACATCCCGGCTGGCTCAAATCGGAGCGTCACCGCCACGCCACACCGGAAGGCTCGTTCATCAACCAACGAGTCCTACGTTGTGGCTCTAAGACTTAAATAATAAATACCAACAACTAATAAGGACTTAGAATTAAAGCGCACCGATTTATCATTTAAATAAATAAAGTTCGAATAAAAAACATAAATTAAAGATAGTTCAAAAGGCTTTAGTCTTTAAACACAATCAATGAATTTTAAAACATTTTAGAAGGTAAGGTAGTTCTAATTCCCCCCGATGGATCATTTGACGTGAATGCATCACTTAGGCATAATGGAAGCATGATCACCTACAAAAAGAATCGTAAGAAGAGGGTCAACACAACGGTTAAGTAAGCGCAATTAATCGAAGATAAATTAATACGGTATAATGCCACAAAATCATTTGAAGAAGATAGTCGAATAAAATGACACGTATCACATAAGTGGAACTCACACACACGAGTCTTTTAGCGCCTCCCTTATACCTCCTTTTCATTCTCAAATAATAGCGATGAGCACATCACGAAGAAAACTCCACTAGGCCTTAATCAGGGCCGGCTCGACCCGGTTTTCCAACCTTATTACTTCGTATGACACGTCACATAATATCATATAACAAATATGGGGTCATAACCCTCAAAGGAAACTCCACAATGTGTACATAAGGGTTCGGAATCCAAAGTACACGTAAATCAATTTATTATTAGTTTGCGAGGGGCGTCATACGGCCCACAACCCTCTAGTCTCCAATATAACATACCAAGAGGGGATTGTACGCAATCCAACCCTCCATCACGGATGACGGTCTAAAGACCTTTTCATCGTGAATGACGGGCACCTCGGAATCACCCAAAAAGGGAACCCGCCATCTCGATCCCTCGACCTAGCCCATTCGGGATCTAGTTCAAGGTTAGCTAGTTATCCTAAAATACCGGTATACCCTCATGTGTTTGCAAGGCACAGAGGTGGAAGGCTATGCCTTATCATCCAAACAATCAACGAGTTGATCGGACTCGACGGGTAGTTTCAATTACCAATTTGACCAAATACTCAACATGCTCTTAGGCAAATTTCAAAAAGTGTTTTAAACTTAAAATATTCCAATTGTCAACATTTAACCATGCAAAGAAGGATATTAGACCCAACAAGTCCGTTATGATCTCACTTTATTTCGCCAAATAAACATTTGAAAAATATTTCAATCACAATAGACATGATCTAATTCCAAAAATCATAATATTTAAATATAATCGTAAATCTTTTTCCAAAAACCATAACTAGGTTAGGGCAAAACTAGGGTTTCAAACCCATCCCATAAATTCCACGATTTTCAATTTAGAATTCAATAATAATTTTCACATAAACATTATAATCAACTTTCTAGAAGAAATTGGCAAAACCTAACACTTTTAGGGCAAACACATTTGACAAGAATATTGAAAAAAATATCAATAGAAGGGTTAGGGATTAGAACATATCAGTCTATCTAAGATTAATCCCACTTACCTCAAGAGAAGAGAGACCAAAAGGAAGAATTTTGGAGAAGAAGAACTCCAAGGGAGAGCAGGGGGCTGGCGGCGGCGCTGGCGGGCGTGCTTGCTCCTTTTTTATTTTATTTTATTTTATTTTATTTTATTCTTTTATTTAACATGACATATTTAGTCCTTTATTAATTATTTTATTATACTTTGGCTCAAACTCTATTTTTACTTCTAATTTAAACCTAACTCTTTAATTTATTACACTAAAAGACCAAAATAAATTATGCCCAAAATGAAATTTGTCCGACTCCGGCAAACTTCCGGTGATTATTTTACGGGGTATTACACCAGTGTTAGGTTCCATGTGATCCTCGTCAATAGAGACAAACTAGGGTGCGGAAACACGATTCCTTTGAAGATGTGATACACCGGTATTGTGCCCCAATCTGATATGCAACGAGCTGTACATTTGTCCCATCCATCGGTTCGCACATTTAATTTTTTTTTTCTCTTGTCACCCTTGGCCCGTAAAGATCCCCAATGATCAGCTCTGGTAGATGATTTTTATAGGCTTTGGTTAAAGATTTTGCTTCTGGCTCAGAATTGCTGCTTTCTGCAGGTCGTTCATCTTTTGTCTGAACACAGTCTGACTTCCCCTTACTTCCATCAATTATATCCAAACTTTCTCCAATCTGCTTCTGTTCAAATTTCGGTTCTTCATCATCGGAGCTGTGACTCCTTTCATCAATTAGCTCGTTATAGAATCTCACATTGACCTTCTCTATCACTTTCTTGTTGCTCAAATTTAACACACGACAGGCTCGGGTAATTGTGGAATACCCCAAGAGTTGCCTCATCCTTTTTTTTTTAATCAAGTTTTTTCAAAAAAACTCATATCCTTCAGAACTTAACATCTGCATCCAAATGTTCGGAAGTAGCTCACATTAGTTTTCTTACCTTTCAACATCTCGTATGGTGTGGACGATGCGTGCGGCCTCAAGAAGACTCGATTGATTATATAACATGAAGTATTTATAGCTTCAGCCCATAGATTCTTTGGAATTTCATTTCCATGCTTCATGCTCTTGGCCATCTCTTGGAGACATTGATTTTTCCTCTCAACAATACCATTTTGCTGAGGAGTTTTGGGAGCTGAAAATTCATGTATAATTCCTCTTTGATTGCAAAAGTCCTCGAATGACTTATTTTCAAACTCTCGGCCGTGATCACTTCTGATCCTAATGACCTTGGACCCCTTCTCATTAGACACTTGCTCGCATAACACCTGGAAGTTTTCAAATGCCTCACATTTTTCCCTCAAGAAACTTACCCAAGAATATCTAGAATAATCATCGACAGTGACCATAATATATCTCTTCCTACCAATGCTTGCGACTTCAGTTGGTACCACATATTATAGGCTTTGAGTTAGACATCTTTGGTAGTCCACGAACTGCTCCCAGGTTACTGATGTTGACAAGATTTTGAAAGTTGACATGGCCAAGCCTTATATGCCACAAGGCGAGATCTTCCTTTTGAGTCATCAATGCCATTTTTGGAGTTTGAAAGAGTACGTAGCAATTATTTTTCGATCAAACTCCATTCAGTACTTGCTCCCCCTTGCTCAAAACCTCACATCCTATTTTTGTAAACTTGACTTCCATACCTTTATCGCATAGTTGACTGATGCTTAGTTCTGCAATATAGTATACTTTTTGCAGTTCAAGTACACCATCTAGTTTCAAATCCCCATGACCTGTGATTCTGCCTGTGATGCCATCTCCAAACATTACATTTCCACAATCAACTTCTGATAGTTAGTGAGGAGTCCCTTCTGATGAGTCATATGCCTTGAGCATCCACTTTCGAAATACCATGTTCTGTTTTTTTCAACACCTTGAGATGAGAGTTCAACTAGACATCCGCTAGATTTCTTTGGTCTCCATTCAAGTTTACTCAACATCATGTTCTTTAGAGCTTTTGATGGCCAATGGACTCTTCTTCCTAAATATAGATCCTGAATAATGCGTTTACACCTCAGTATTTCATGACCATGTTGTCTGCAGTAGTAACAGTTTGCTTGCAGACGAGTCATCCATTTGACGTTCTGCTCATCTCCTCTCATTTTAGTTTTTGACTTCTCTTTTCTGGTGATGCTTCCAAGCTTCTACCTGTAAGTATCCCACCTCTAAAAAATGTAGTACGAGATATTCCAGCACCATAGGCATATCCAACTCCGCTGAGATCACCATGTGCCTTTCCTACGCTCAACACTTCATCCAACTTTTCTTTTCCTTTCATCAAGCGATGAATTTCTTCCAAGAATTTCTCCTTCACTCTCATGTAAACTGATTTTCTTTAATTGCTCACTTGACTCCAGTGACAATCTTTGATTATCCTTAGCTAACTCATCATTCATGTTGGTGAGTTGTTCATTTACCTCCATCATTGCATTATTTTTCTTTTCTAATTGACCAATATATGCCTTCAGATTCTTATTTTGGAAGATGAGAGTCTTCTGTTCGGCAACGACTAATTTGTAAGTTTCGATTAGCTCCTGACAGTTCATCTCTGTGTCACCAGCTATAGCACTTTCCTCGACCTTTTCATCATCATGCGCTGTGAATGCCACTCCTTCATCTTGTGTCTCTTGTCCTGATTGAGACTCTTCATCACTCCATGTGGCACCCATTGCCTTTTTATCCTTTCTTTTAGTTGCACATTCTGATCGAATGTGCCCATATCCATTGCAGCCGTAACAAATTATGTCATCATGTACTGTGGGTTTCTTGGTCACCTTGAATTTCTTTGAACCATTTCCTTTATGAGTATTCTGAACTGGACCCTTATTGACTTATTTTGCATAATTCACTCCACCAGTATGCCCTCCAGTTCCACGAAGTTGTTGAGCTTTTCTATCTTGAAGCATCTTAGACAACTTCTTTGAGAGCAGTGCAAGTTCATCATCTTCCTTCTCAGTAGTTACATCTTCTGTCAACAATGCAATCTACCGTCTAGGATTCTGCCTGATATAATTCATCTCATAGGTCTGCAAGGTTTCAATAAGAGCATTTAGTGACATTGTTTCGGTTTTCTCCATATCTTCAAGAGTGGACACTTTGTTGTAGAACTTCTCCGACAAAATACGCATCATTTTAAATACGAATTTCCTTTCTTCATATGCTAACCCCAAGCTGTGAGCATGACTTACAACACTCTTGAATTTGTGCTGTACTCAAATACAGTTTCCTCATCTTTCATCAGTAGGTTATCAAACTCTCTCTCGATCATCTACAACTTAGATCGCTTAACCTTATCATCTCCTTCAAATGCTTCACGCATCGCGTCCCGAGCCTCTTTGATTTCGCCAACACCTAGAACATCTCCCATAAGCATGCGCCCAAACTTTTAATACTAAACATACTCATTTGGTTAGGATGATGACCACTTTTGCTGCACAGATACACTTTCGCGCTCGACCACTCTTCCAAGACAACACCCATTACTGCAAGAAACATATATAAAGATTCCGTCGTGAATTCAAGGCTTTGATTTGAATGTCTTCCAGTTGCTTTGCTATCTGCACATGATCAAGACTGCACACTCTATTTTCTGAACCTTCAACAACATTGTTCAGATCGATTTTGGATGTGCAACAGTGAGCGTCTCCAAGGATATGCTCTGGTGAATGCTTCTTGTTGGCTTTGGTGAGAATTTTTATTGGTGGTTCAAGGTTGCTGCTCCTGTGGGGTTGTTCATGAGATGTCCAAACGCAATCTGATCCCCCTTATTTACATCAATCAAATCCAATCCATCTGTGCCGTGCTTTAGTTCAGATTCGTCATCACTTGAATTTTGACTTCTTAACTCAGACAATTCATTGTGGCAGTTCACATTAGCGGACTCCATTCCCATGTTCTGCTTGGAGAGAGCAACTAGACATGCTTCTTGATTCACCTTAGGCCTCCACACTAGTCTCGCCATAATTTTGTTCTTCACTTGTTTTGATGGCCAAAATACTTTTCTACCCAGCCATAAATCTTGTCTGATTCGATCATAGTCCAACTCCTAGTGTCCAGATTGTTTGCAGTAGCTGCAGTTTGATAGTTGTCTGCCTGACCAACAAGCACTCCTTCGATTTCCAAAGGATTTCGAAATAGCAGTCCGTTTAACACCTTCTCTCCTACCAATTGATTCAGAGAGCAATCCACCATTGAAAAAGTTTATATGAAACAACGTGAAGGATTGGCTCTAGTGGAGAAAATTTAGTCCGTAAGCTTAATAAATCCATATACGGATTGAAACAAGCATCCCACCAATGGTATTTGAAATTTGATGATGTTATCTCTTCATTCGGCTTTGAAGAAAACGTCGTGGATCACTGTATATACCAGAAGGTTAGTGAGAGTCGTATTTGCTTCCTTGTGTTGTATGTGGATGATATTTTGCTTGCAACTACTGATAAAAAGATGTTATATGAGGTGAAACACTTTCTTTCAAAGAACATTGATATGAAAGATATGACAGAGGCATCTTATGTCATTGGCATTAAGATCCGTGGAGATAGACATCGAGGCATTTTGGGTTTGTCTTAAAAGCCTATATCAAGAAATTTTTAGAAAAATTTAATATGAAAGATTGTTCACTGAGTGTAGCTCCCATTGTGAGGGGTGACAAACTTGATTTGAGTCAGTGTCCGAAAAAATGACTTTGAAAGGGAACACATGAGAAATATCCCTTATGCTTTAGCAGTAAGAAGTCTTATGTATGTAAAGTTATAGAAACCTACTGCAATGATTCGTATGTAAAGTTTCTCGTTATGTTTGTGATAGTTTGAGTGGATCAAGTGGGAGAATGTTAGTTTAATTAATTAATTAATTAATCAAATTTAATTTGAATATTTAATCTAGATATATATCAATTGATTATTTTTTAGATTATCTTAACTAATAAAACTAACCATAAATTGTGGTCTATTTTTTTCTCCTAAGTAATCACATTGAGAATTTACGTGAGAAGGACAGAAAAATCGTGATGGACGGTTTTTCTTTTAATTATATATACTCTCACATACGGGTTACTAAATCTATTCTCATAAATTAGAATACACCATCACTACTTGAGAGCAAGGGTCAGGCGACACCTTCTTAACATTTTCGTAGGGTTCCAACCTACTACTTTCTTGAAGAAGAAGATCTGAACCACATATTTGATTATAGCAATGACTTGAGGTTTGTTTAATTTTCGTATTTACTTCCTCTAATTTATATAATTTAAACGTGATTACTTGTGATACAAATTTCATGTTTAAATCGTTTTGTAGAAACTTAATTATTTCTAACAATGTTATCTATCATCCACCTACTAGAAATCCCCTCCTCAGCTGATGTTACATTTATTAAAAAAAAAAAACGCTTGATCCAATCTGTACATTCAGCGGGAGTTAGATACACCTAAGGTGACAAAATTTGCAATTTCGAAGTTACCTAAATTAGACTTAGTCACCCAAATTAAAATCACAAGATGAGTTAATTCTCTAATTTGACATGTTAAAAGATCATAAAATCTTGACTGTTCCAGTTTGACAAAGTGTATTCAAAGAAAAAAGATCTCATCAGTTCTGTAGGCCAAGAACAAGCTTTTCAACAAAGTTAAGGAAATGAGGTAATAGTGATTTAATCACCTTATCCTAAAACAAACCTTCCTTCTAGGTCCAAATCGCCTTAAAGCTTTTTAATCTTGGCGAAGACCTTCATCTGCATATTGCTATAACGAAAAAAAACTCGAGAATGCACAAAAGGATCATTACACCCACTGTCTCACTTTGTGTCCTTTCAAAGGTTTTCTCCTATCCATCAAAGCTTCCTTTCACCTTAAACACGATCTTCATTCCTAACTCTTTTCTAAAGCATTGTCAAAGAAATAATGGAGACTTTCTATATAAGCAGAAATGGATGCATTAGAAAAGAATGGTATCTGAGACTTTTATTCAAAAAAGCTTTTGCTATAGATCCGGTTGCAGGATCTTCAATCAACAGACAATTTATTTCAGGCTGTTGTACCTTTCTTGGAGAAAATATCCTGGAAAAGCAAGAAACAAAGTGTGGTAGGAATGTCAAGCGTTGAAGTAAAGTTCAGTGTCTTCGCAGCAGGGGTATGCGAATTATTATGGGTCGAAATGATCGTCGAAGACTTGAAGATTTGATGAGCTATATTATGAAAACAAATTAGCTATAAGTATAGCCCACAACTTGGTGCAACATGATCGAACAAAGCAAATAGAGATAGGTAGGCGCTTCATTAAATAAAAGCTAGATACAAAGGGATTGTGTAACAACTAGTTTCATGAGAACGTTGTTAAGTTGGGAATGGAAGATCTATATTCATCAACTTGAGGGGGAATGTAGGAAAACAATATGGGTAAACTTGTGTAGGGATCAGGGTAATATTTTCTTTAAAATTAAGAGATGTAGTGGAGTAATCTTATGACAGATTACTCCAGCAGTTACTTCTCATCTTCAACAGAACTTGTGTCAATGATGTTAACTGGTTTAGTTTTTCTATGTTCAAGCTGGCTCCAAAACCTAAACAAGCAACTGCTCATTCTATGTATTTCTTTTGTTCACCGCTGCTTCCATAATGTAGGATTGCTGATGCGTATATTCACTATGGTGAGCTGGTCCTCAACAGTTATACCCTTTTCAAGAAAACAATTTGGAGCATGCCTCTCTCAGAAAAACTAATACTTATAAATAATATGCACGTAGTATTTTGCTGCATATGGACATCCAAGAAATTTCTCAAAAAGCCTGTGTTTGGTTGAACCGTGACTGTGTGTACTGAACATCACTTACCGCGTATTTGATACTGAACAACCTGAAAATTTTGATACTTTTGATGTGCTGTGAGGCTCCCGCAATTTTTAGGTTTTGAGGATGAAGATGACAAAAGGGAGTTCTAAACCTTCTGCAAGTGCATTTTTATATCAGTGGGGATTATATCCATATAAGTATTATAGTCTGATTTAACTAATGCATTTATATTGATACTAGTGTTGAAAGATAGTGGCCTTTCCCCTTCAAAGATTGATTCAGTGAAATATGGTATCATAACTGTTTGAGTGTATTGATATTCAAATACAGGAAACCTTAAGGATCTGTTGATTCTTAACCTATCTGCCATAGCTTCTTGAAGCAGCAAATTTCAAGCAGGGCAAATGATGGAGCAAATGAAATGGCTTTGTCAAGCACTTGCACTTTTGAGTATATGGTGATTTTAGCTTACAAAGTTATGTGATTCTGGATTTTAAATTGAATCCGCTCTTCAATTCTCAGGTATATTCTAAAAAGTGTACATTATATTAATTCATGTTACAAACTCTTTAGAAGCAAAGAGAAGCAGTGACAATTCTGGTTTTCTGTCTGGAGGAAATCTTACTAAGGTTGTTTTCTTGTTTTTTTTTTTGATGACACAGTGCAATGTTTATGAAGCTACTTATCACTTACTACTGAGTACTGTCACAATGCATACCGAAGGGTAAGCTATACAGGTCTTCATCCACCCAGTGCTCATTTGTTGCATGTGTGCAGATTCTGATGGTTTTAGAGTCCAATTTCTGGAATGACAGGGACAATGGCAGGTTTGGGGCCCTTGGTGCTCTTATACCATTGTTGTGTGAGTTTCTGATGGTTAGGGTGGGTCCGAATGAATGCGGGAATGTGTGGATCAGGTGGACAAGCTAAGCTAAGGACCATAGCATGCATGCAGTAGGAGGGTTGGGAGGAAATGGTCCCTCCCTCACTCTTTCTTAGTAGTATAATTTAATATAAGGTATAATAAGGCTGCAGGCAAGGCAACAATTTGATGTGAGTATTTATTTCTTTGTATTGTACATAGGCAGATGACGGCGACAATGATGGTGAGGAAAGGGGTGGGTCACACAACAGACACATACTTGTTCTTGCTGCTGGTTTCTTGTCAGAATACCTGGAGGGTAGTATTGATACATGGTCGATGGCCGCCTTCTACGAGATTCCATTTTCATCTTGTTACTCGTTTATGCGCTACCAGAGTTTCTTGTCTACGTATTTGCCAGCTTTCTTTTGATGTGGTCGGACAAGCTACAGAAGCTTGAATTCCAAGAAATGATGATGTTAATCCAGCACCTTAACTGGAGCCATGTGGAGCTAGGGATGGTGCTGTTCCGAGCTTATATGTGGCACACCATGTTCAACAACATTCCGAGCAATTTAGCCAGCTGAGCTGAGCTGAACACAGCATAGTGAGGGGAGCCATTTAAAAGTAATGGTATTCCTTGCCCCATTTATGTGTGTTTTATTATCCCCACAGTGACAGATGAATGGATGGATGATCCCATATTCTTTGAGTTGTTTTTGACTGGCAATGGCATTTGTGTTGGTGTTATTATTAGAGTTTACTCCGAAAGAAATCATATATTTCTATGTATTATTATTTTGTAATAGCCTATTTTAAACTTGCTCTTGGTTGTGAAAATCACTTGAAATATGCTTAATTCTTAGGATAAAAAAGAATTATGTTTGGTTTGTGCGGGAGTGATATATGGATGACGATGATGTTTGGATTATATTGCATTGAAAGCACAGGTACAAATAAATTATATAAATATATAATTCAATTCCAGCAACGCAAGGCAAGGCAAGACAAGACAATATTATTGCATTGGAGGATTTCTTTGGGTAAGGTACTCTCTTTTTATTCAGTTTTGCTTGCGTCTCGTCTCAATCCAGGTTAAGCCAGCCCATGTCGGCTTCCATTCATGGATTCTCTTATATATATATATATATATATATGTATATGGAATTTTAGTATTATCTTGATGTTATACAAAATTCTGGAGTATACTGATTTTCTTTTTTAATTCGTTGGATTATTTTGATTGACAATTCAATGGTTGAGTTTAATCGGGGATGTTTAGTAATTTAAAAAACTAATTAAGGATATTTAATTAAAGAAAAATCAATTAGAAAATATTATCTCAACTATTTTTGATATATTTGGAATTAAGTTAATTCTAAACAAAAGTAAAAACATTTGCAAATAATTGATTTCCAAAATGGTACACATTCAAAATATAATGGTGTATACAGTATCACAAATGATGTCTTTATAATATTATTATGAAGTTTTATCGTGAAATGTCTTCCATATATAATCTACTCAAATAATGTCCAAACAAATGCATTATGATGCATTCTCTTAACTCACATATTATTTTATTTTAACGGGATAAAATTGACTATATATTTCCTAAAATACAAGATCTACTCCATTTATTCACCAATCCTAATTTTATCACGCAGAGGCTCCCTTCCTCCTCTCATTGCCCTGCCTCCGTCAATCACGTATTCCGCGACCACCGACAACACACTAGCCACCTCCCCCCGTCAATTCCCTTTATGTTTACACCTCCGTAGTTGACAATCACCGTCGACGAAATCTTTGGCCGCCCCTGATGTCGTCAAACACGCTAGCCGCCTCCGCCCTCGATTCCCCTTCTATTTACACCTCTGCAGTTGACGACGACATCTCTAGCCGCGCTAGCCTCTATCAAACACGTTTGCCGTCTTCCCTATCGATTCCCCTATCATGCGAGGTAGGGGGAGGGGGAGAGGTACGGCTGATTGACAATGAACAGATTTGGTGGTTGTATTTTCAATACTGCGTAATTTTTTTATGGTATATATGCATTCTTGATTAGTCTTTTTTAGAAAAAAACAATCAGCACAGTCATTCCTAAAAGTCTTTTTGTTGGTTTCCAAACACGTAAGATGTATATTCACAACACATATATTGTTTAACTCAGGATAGACTTATGATACTAAACCTTATTGTGCACACTTTTATTTCATGTTATGGTTCATATTTACTATTTACATATTGCATAGTTATGATAGATTAATCAGATTTAGATGATGGATTATGTTAGATATATTTTTCACCATTATATTTATAAATATTATATATAACTTTAATAGATATCATATATACATCAGTGTAAATTGCATATAGAGATGTTGAACATATAGTTACGATATATTTCATTTTATGATTTCTATTTATAATTTATATATTGCATTGTTATGATATATTGGTCAGGTTTAAATGATGACTATGTTATACATATTTTTCACAATTATGCTTATATGTATGACTGAGCGGCAACATCCTCTGAACATGTTCGTTTATTATTGGGGTCAACTTTACTGCAATTTTTGTACCCTTTTTTATTGCGGCAATAGCAAATGTATTGCATATTTAATGATCACTTTTTGCTTTTTTTTAAAAAATTTTTTATCGCACGGAAAATCTTCATCTATGTGCGTATCTACAATATGACTTGTATGCATCGTTCGAGTTTGAAAAAGATGCATTTGTCCAATAGTTGTCACCTGAAAAGTCAAATGATATACACCGTTATAAAATATGCTATTTATTTTAATGTAATATGGTTTACGGAATATTGAGTAACTAATTTACTTGCTTTCCTTTATATACATATATATATATATATGTTTTTTAGGCATTTAAATAATAAAAAAATATTGGATATGATTTAATTTGGAGACTGTTTCAACTCTCCATATTTTCAGGAGGTTGATCATAATTTAAGAGCAAATTAGTTTACTTCCAACACATTTAAATTTGGATAAAGCAATCAATTAAATTATATTAAAAAATTAATATTTTTAAGTGAGTATTTACATAAATTCTACAAAAATATAATAAGATCTAAAATCATCTCAAGAAAATAATGTTAACCATTTTTTTTTAATTTCAGGTTACATATCATTCGCACAACTATTAGATTCGACAAATAAGATAAATTTAATGTATCTAGTTATACTAATGGAAGCCTGCAAGTCTTCCATTGTTTTAACCATTGATTCAATAATTCTTGTGTGCAACTATTGATACGTTTAATGACTAATACGATTATGGTGCATATATATTTAGAATATGATATTCAGAAGATAGGGATATGATGTAATAAAAATTCGCCAATACGTTACTTTTGCGATCGATAGAAAAAACTTACTGCATTCTGTAATTTCTAAAACATTATCTTCGTCCACAACACACTGGAACTGACCGGAATGCACATCATTTTGCTTCTTCTTGTTCTTTGCTCCGACTCATCTACAATTTATTTTCTTCTATAGACGTCGATAAAAGAATATGGAGTTATCTTTTTTTTTTGTTTTTGGATGTGAACTTATTTAGATTATGAACACGACAAGCAGCTATCCATATTTATATATTCCATTGATTTATGATAAAATAAAGCATCAACTTATTAACGGACAATTGGGCATAAATCCCTCTGTCCATTTATCAATTGGGATTCAGTCCCTAATGATAAAAAGTTTGTATGCACTCCCCCCTTTTTCCTTCTTCCTTCTTCTTCCTCCCTACTCGTTTTTTTCTTCATTATGTTTCTCTTCGCGCAAAAAATTCTTCTCAATCCGTTGTCCTCTTCCGTGAGCTCGAAAGCCACATCCCGCACAGGTAAGGTTCTTAATTGTTCACCCGGTTTTACATCGCCGCTTCTTGTCTGGTTCGATTGGAAAATTCCCTAGGGCACTCTCTGAATCCTGTTCCGGTTCCCTGTCGTCGGCGGTCGGTTGATTCGGTCGAAGAACTACCAAAGGCTGTCACCGATTCCCTGGCCCGTCTTTCTTGTTCTCCAGTGAAATTAGATGTCCTAGGTGTGTTTTTGTATTGATATCTTAGTTGGGAAATTATTATTTGGAAGAAAATGTTTGGGTATTATTTTGGGTGATTTTGATAATAAATTTTGTTGCTATTTAGGGTTTAAGGGTAATATTTATTTTGTGAAATGGGTAGTTTGTTGCTATTGAGGAACAAGATATTACTAGAATTCCGTAAGAACATATGATTTTAGTGTATTCTGTGTAAGATTGTCTAATCGCCCATACGACCTAATATAGTTCATACATCCATTGGTTGGATCGTTAGATTCCGATGGACATGGAGCAAAATAGTCTGAAATTATTAATTATATGTTCCTACGAAGGTGAGCATCATGTAATTGGTTTAGAAGTGGGCACCACGCTGGAGGATCTTTACCGGAATATATCGAAAAGATGGAATAAAGTGAGTATTGAGGCGGTAAAACTCTAATATATTGCACTTATTCAGAAAAGCTACGTGACGTTATTATGTGATGATGATGTCGCCAATATGTGGAGAATGCATATCTTGTTAAAGGTAATGTTTGTGGATATGATTGCACGGTGTAGAAGCGAGCACCAAAGCGTGCCTCTCCGAAGCACGGTTTGGACGCAGGTACGTTACTCATCATTTGTAATTAAGTAGTCTTTATTCAACTTTGTTATAGAATGCAGTCACAATTGTTCCTTATGAAAGAATGCAGTCTGTAAGCACTTATAATGCAGTCTGTAAGAATGCAGTCTGTAAGCACTTATAATGTCATGCTCAACACATCTAAAAACATGTTGTTTATAGGTTACGTTAGTCATAATTCTTTCATGATATTGGCATACAATAATACCTTGGTATATTGTTGCGATGTTGTTTGTAGGTAGTAAGTATCCACCTCCGCGATTTGTAGTAGCGTGGTGCAGAACGAACCACTGAAGAGATTGTAAAGATATGTAGTGGGGATATAACGTCTTGAAGGTATTTAACGATTTTCACTCCTTTACACGCCACTATCAATATCCTCTAGCAATCCCGTTTAGGTAGGTGTACCATGATCCATCGCGTTGAAATTTTCGTAGCCCGTGGCATTTACTGCATCACGTAGCCTGCTGTGGTGAATAGATGCAGTTGTTCTTTTAAATACCTTGGATGACACGGTAGGTAACCGTAGACACCGTGGACATACTTGGTTGAGTAAGATGGGTACCCATGTTTTTCTATTTACGAAGAAAATATCTATTACCATATAGAATTAGAATTACTTACATCTGACATAATTTTCATTCTTATTATTGTATTTGTAATGCAGGGGTGAGGCCGAATGTTCGGGATTGAACGAAGATGGCGCAGGTGGTATCTTTATTCCCGACGAAAGTACTAGTCTAATTGCAATGCAGAGATCCATTGTCGGGGAAGGTCAGACATTCAAGGGACCGCAGGAGTTTAGAAAGTTACTGAAGAATTATTCTATTGCCACTCAGAAACATTTCAGGTACCAAAAGAATGATTCGAGCAAAATTATTGCGGTGTGCATCGACAAAGGCTGTGGTTGACGTATTTATGCATCCTTCCATGCTCGTGATGCATCATTCAGCATTCGTAAGTGCAATTTACATCACACATGTACTATGAGTCTATTGCAATCAAGAGATTATCCAGCAGCCAATGCGAACTGGATTCCTGAAGTCTACAAAGATAAGATACGTTCTATGCCAGCGTATAAGGCATCCGACATCCGGGAGCATATCCAAACAGATTATGGGATTGACGTGAAATATCATAAAGCATGGCGTGGCAAGGAGAATGCGATAAGGGCAATTAATGGTGGAGGTAGAGACAGTTTCTCACAACTTCCGTGGTACTGTCATGCACTTCGGGAGTCAAATCCGGGAAGTATTATAGACTGCGAAGTTGAGCAGGCAACCAAATGTTTCCAGCGCCTTTTTGTTTGTTTAGGTGCATGCCGGCTGGATTTTTTGAGGGGTTGCAGGCCCCTACTCTTTCTTGATGGGACACATATAAAAAACAAACACAAAAGGTGTCTGCTAAGTGCAATTGCAGTGGATGGGGATGATGGGGTGTTTACTTTAGCATTTTCTGGTACGTAATTTGATATTAGCTACGGTTGTCATTTGTTTAGAATGCTGGGTATAGTTGTTCGTGTATGCTGTTTTCCATGCCTTCTTTAGGCACGTATGTACCCTTATACGTTGGAAACCTTTGTAGTTATTTGTGTTCTTATTTTTTGATTTGCAGCTGTGTCTACGGAAAATGATGAAAATTGGGAGTGGTTTTGCTGGAAGCTGCGATTTGTTTTAGAATGTGAGGGACGTACGGATTGGAAACAGTACACATTCTTCTCGGATCGGCACTCGGGTTTACTAAAGTCAATCTCGTGCATCTTTCCCGGAGCACATCATGCGTACTGTCTCCGACACTTAGTGGACAACTTCCGCACCCAGGTATATGTACGTCAATATTAATTTGTAATGAACATCACTGGTTATGATCAACCAAAAAATGTCTTTTTTTTAGGTTATGCGGAGATACCCAATGCATAATAAGAAACGATGGACCGCTGTCTTCAACAAGGCCGCGTATGCTCCGTTGAAGAGAGATTTCGAAAACCACATTAATTCTGTGGTCGAATCAATGCCATTGGCCCGGGACTTCATTACCCAATCACACCCAGAATGTTGGGCAAATTCACTATTCAGAGGCACTCATTGGGGAATAATAAATAATAACATTGCTGAGTCATGGAATAGTTGGGTGAGATCCGCGAGGTCAATGCCATTCGTTGGGATGTTGGATACCATTAGAAGGCAAGTGATGGTAATGATGAATGAACGCCGCGAAAAGTCGGAGATAATGCACGGAAGGCTCTGTCCAAAACAGGAGAGCAAGTTGGCACTGTCATACATGGCGTCTCGACGGCTACAGTGCAGTTCATCCTTTAGAACTGTATTCGAGGTAACAGATTGTAATGAAAGATACACAGTCGATTTGGAGGCGCGCAAATGCTCTTGTCGAGAATGGTAAATGTTCAGATTGCCCTGCAAGCATGCCTGCGCTTGCATTGAAAAATGCAGTATGTCAATTTATGATCTTTGCGATCTTTACAATAGCATTGAATGCTACAGAAAAACGTACCAGGAACCAATAAATCCCGTACCGACGCATGATATGGACGTGATTGTTGAAATTTAGACGGACCAAATTCACCCTCTTCCGTCGTGTGTCCAACTAGGCCGGCAAAAGAAACGAAGGTTCAAGTCCCAGCAGGTAAAGAATCCACGAAAATGTGGTCGTTGTGGGCGTCTTGAACATAATAGAAGAAGTTGCAAGCAACAAATAGATTAGCGAACCTTTTTTTCATTGTACATCTTTTTGGCTTCCAGGAGTATATATTAAGACAGTAGGTATGTATTCAATAGCTATATTGTAATTGCTTTTTGTGTCTCTAGGATGTAACCGGTTGGATCCACCGACTTATTTGCAGTAGTAAGTCGTATGTAGCCCTCTCACACAGGTATATGATGAAGTTGTGGAGGTTCATAGTTATATTCTGCAAGTATATTTTTCATGTACTGAGGCATTTGATGATGTAGCTCTGTAGGGACGGATGGTTAATGTAATATCTAATTGTTTTGAAGGTACATGTTATCCTATTTTTGGGTTATTACTAGGAGTTATAGTTGTTGTATTAAACTCGTCATACTAACCAAGTGCATATGTCATACAACTTAAGTATTTGTTGATGCCTTCTTTAACCATCAGTAGTAAATACATGCTATTTGAAGTAAAAAAAAAAAGACCGTTTTCCCAGCCACAGGTAACCAGGGCATACATAATTGCAACTGAAGTATAATGTCACGGTTGTTGTAAGTACGCAGTAGCTTACGGAGGGTATATGCATTAATGATTCCAACATATAGGGTTGCGGTCGAAGTACAAACCATATCTCATTTTATTTCTACGGTATTTAAATTGTATTACCGTGTAATAACTTGGAGGCGTAGTATTGATTAAAATTCAGCACACAGCTAAGTACCAGACTTCCACTTGCCACACAACTATATTGTGGTTATATTATCGTGTCTATTCTATTGTGTTCTAATTCAATTAACGGGTAAGCGATGTAAGTTTTATCAGTGGCCTAAAACAAGCCATTCAAGATTATGGGGTTGACGAGAAACACTACCATGGTTAAGCCAATACACTCTTACCATCATTTCGTGAATATTTTAAAAGAAAAGGCCGAGTCTCACCCGCAGGGTACCAGACCATTTGAAATGGTAACGGAAGTATAAAGTCTATTTCCGTAGGTACATAATAGATACTATAGGGTATTTGTATTAATGACTCCGTTACTTATGCATCTGAGCCGAGTACCGGACTCGCTGAACGAGGTACACAGATTGCGTATGCGGGTATCTGTGTTGTAGTTCTAGGTATCCTAGTTGTAGGTATAGTAGCACTTACCTGTAACCACGTGTTGCTTAGTATTCCGCAGGAAATAGTTGATTGTAATCTAGACGTTGGCCCACACGCAATTACCAGACACCTATGTCCCGCACAAATATTTTGTTGTAATATTATCATGTTGTTTTAGTAATGTTTGTTTTAAATTAACGGGTAAGCCCTTGCAGTTTCTCCGGTCGATTAAAACATGGCGTCCAGTAGGGTTTCATGAGAAACGCCGACACGGTTGAACTGATTCAAAGTGAACGCTATTTCAGTGATCAGTGCAAAAAAAATGGCCGGTCCCACAAACGCAAGTTACTGGAGCATGTAATATATAAATGGAAGTACATACTAGTTTAACGTAGGCACATAAAAGCTATAAACGGGTATCACCACACAACGCATGTATATAATGAAGATGACAAATCAATCCACATAAAAGACATTTACCAATTCCATCACCTCGATACACAATGCAATAACTTCCCAGATCAATCCAAATTGAAGACATTAAACAAATCCATCACCTCCACACAACACAATAACTTCACAGATCAATCCAAACTGAAGACATTCAACAAATCCATCGCCTCGCTACACAATGCAAGAACTTCCCAAATCAATCCAAATTCATTACATGTGTTAACTTGCCCTATTTTTCCATCAGGGTCTATGTTTCAGAGGGGGGACCTTTCAATATCCTCGCCACAATCGTGCCTCGGTAGCTCTTGACATCGCCGAAGTCCTCGCCGAGGACGCCCACGACATTGACATCTGGACCTGCCCACGCATAACACTCTTTGAACATGCAGACTAAAGGTCCACAGTCCAGCGTTTCACCTTGGTGTCGGCATCTAATGTACTCGGGCGTGTCGCTGACCATAGGCCATAATCGTGACGCGTTCATGTACAACGATAAAAATTGCGTCTGCACAAATAACGTTACTCTTACGTTAAGGAATTCAGCCTACCCATAGGCAATTAATTATGATCATTCGAAAGACGTACCAATTTCTTTACATTCCCCTGGCCGAAGGGGTCGCGCATTGAGTTACACTCCAACACAACGCGTTTGACAGTATCCAGTATGCAGAGATGCCAGTGGAACTGGGTGTGTACGGGTAGAAATATGTACCGGCACCCAGACCGGATTTTGTCCATGATTCCGGCGATCTCTTGGCCTACGGTCACTTGCAGCGAGTTGGCAAACGCGAGCACATTACCCCTATTGATGCTCGGTTTTTTCGCTCCCCTACTTGGTCGTGATAGCATGTCGTTCACGGCTTTCTGAAAATCAAACACAGCAACCAACGCAATAATAACAATGTGATTTGTAATACTAACCGTATAAATTTCAAATAGGATACTCACCGCTACGAATCATGGCACACAACCACACCGCACCTGCGGATTGTGTTGGAGCTGATATTAATTGCTGCATAGATGATGTAGGTACGCGTCGATGACTTCGCCTTTCACAGCTTCGTCAAACAGTAGTTCTAAAATGGCATTGGACGAGACAGACACGACGCCCTGCTGCCATACAGTGTCCCTACAAGATGATAGTCGCAAACGGATAAAAACATCAATTGAGAAAAATATATAAAGCCTTAATAGTGAATAGCAATACCGGACGTGAATGACGCGAGAAATTGTTCAATGGTGTTCGTCTCATCCTCAGATAAGGTACCCTTTCCACAGTAGCTTTCGTTATTGCGATATCCCTCCCACTTTTGTGCTTCAAGGTCTGCTACAACCGTAGCATCCGAGTCGCCATCGTCACCGACGACAAATGGTTCCTAAACCAACAATGAAGATAATCATGTTTCCGTAGGTATCTGTATTTATTGTACAGGTATTGACTCAGAAACACTGGGTATTTAAGAATCTATCCGAAGTATTTCAAGCCAGACGACTGATATTTGCATGGAACTACGTACCTGCTCATTATTGACGTCGACCGCTGACTTTCCTTTCACCCTCCGTGTTTTTCTGGCTTTCTTAATTCGCGGTGTCGACACAGGTGTCACGAATTCAGGCTTCTTCTTTCTCTTCCGATCCTTACGTGCCATTACACCATGTACGATCGATGAATCTGTGGCCCTGCTACAAGTCTCACGGTCGGACTCATCGGCCTGCTACAATTTCAACAAAGCAAACAATCATTCAACAAATAGACAACTACGACCTACAAATTGTACTTACTATATTAATTAGCTTACCTTGACATCTATCGGTGCAATATAAGGAACAATGGCCATCAGTTGGTTAAACTCTTGCAGGCTACCAACCCCTTCGTCATCTGACTCGTTTATCGGATCAACTTCGGCCAAAAGAATGTCCTTTTTTTTTTGCTTCGTCGCTCGGTATTCGCTCGCTCTTCCGCTACCTCCTTGGGATCCTCCTCAGTCTGACTCTCCTCCTCCCCAGTTTTTTTCTCCTCATCCTCCTCCTCCTCCTGACCCTGTTTCTCCTTCCCGTCGGCCTGCTTCTCTTCCTCCGAGTCCTCCTCGGTCTGATCTTCCTCATCCTCGTGCAGTTCTTTCCTCTTTGACTCCATAGCCATCCGGTCTGCTGTCTCCTCCTCCCCATAGTCTGCATCACCCTCCTCGCCATCACTCTCGTCCTCACACTCACCTTCACTGTCGTCATCGACAACACAAGCTCCAGCTCTTTGCAATTTATGAGCAAGTCTGGCAATTGCAGCGTCTTTCTTCTGCAGCTCCACCTTCGATGCCGCAATTTGTTGAGCTGCTTCCTGCAACATATGTTAATAATGTCATATAAGAAATTATTTTATCCATTTACAATGGTAGCAACATTGAATAATGCATTTACCTCCGAAGCATGGCAAATTGCACGAACAAACTTTTCTTCCCTGCTTATCCGATAGAATTCCTGAATATCTGACCGCTTTAGGGATGTCAATTCACCAACTGCATGAACCCTGGACATTGGACCGAGGCTATTCAGCCACCGAAAGAGACGCGGTACCTTCGGAAGGCACTGTGCCTTGTCCAAAGTTGGGACCCTCTCATTGAAACAAGCCTGCACATATTGTAGTAGACATTACTGCCAACAATAATACATATTGTGCAATATACCAAAATAAGTATAAAAAATTAACAAATCCGATATTACATTGCTTACCAACAAACCGGCGGTGCACCCTGTCAAATATTTTTTCCCTGACTTGAAGTCGCTTATAGACTTCAACAGATAACGGTGACTTGCGGGTCCCCACGCATAGTCACCAATCGCACTCAGGTCTTCCACATACGGTAAAAAAAAAAGGGTACAAAATGATTCACAGAACAAAATAAAATATTTGCAAAAACAAGCAAAATAAAGAGACAGGCAACGTCCGCAACAGAAAGAGGCTCTAGCCCCTGCAACAGAGCCTCACGCAGCTTCTGCAATACCTGGCCGCGGGTTACAGAACGCGGCTTGCTCCCAAAAATCCGAACAAACTATTCGCTTTCGACCAATGTGTTTTCGGTCACGTAGACTCCTTTCGCATGTAGTCCTAAAACTATAGAATATTCTTCAACTTCAAACGGAAGCTCAATGTCACTTCCAATCTTGAACGACATAGATTCCGAACTAATTTAGTTATCCAAATCTCTAATTTAGTTAAAAGTTTTTCACAATTTATCAGGAGTAAAAACGCATTCTGAGTATACAGTAGTGCCATACAGGTATATTACTTAGCAAATTAGACCAAACAAATGAAACTCATGGTACCTAATAATACCGCATTTGTCAACCCACAAATATGACTAATTACCGAACAATCCACCAAAAAACCTAAAATATGCAACTTCGAGTAACTAAACAAAATATACATCTCCAAAATTAACAAAATCAAAGATAAAACAGATAAAATCACCCAAAATCGGCCGAACCGGGTTTCCTGGCCAAAAATTCGAACAATTTCAAACCACCCGTTGAACAAACACAACACCGAACACCCAAGGCTCCTCATCACCAAACCGAGGCATACAAACACGGGACCAAGGCTTTTACCCCAAAAAATCGAATAAACTACGATATAAAATTCAATTGTCAACAAAATTATAAAACGAAAAGGGTTTCGACCAGACACTTACTTCTTTGAACTCCTCGTGAGGGATCGCGGCGGGTTCGCTGTCTTTCTCACCATTTCACTGAACAAATGTCTACTGCTTGATCGTCGAGTTCGCGAGGGTCGATTTGCTTCTCGAAGAACTAGGGCTTGGACGGAAAGTGAGGGAAGTTAGGGAAGGTTTCAGCTCTTAAATCGTGCGTATTTTCTGTGATTTTTTTTTTAAAAAAATCACAAAATAAGGTATGCAGTATTTAAATGGAATTATCTAATCGTATACTGGGGGTAGAGCGGGAGGTATGTATGTATATATTATAAAATTGGAAGTATTTATTAATCAATCGTAAGTACATGTTGCATATACAACTGTGATTGAGTGGAAAATACAAAAAGGGAGTTGTAACATATCTAATCAATAAAGTAGGGATTGCAGATCAATTAATTTACAATGGGGACTGAATTGCAAGTAAATTACACTGACAGGGATTTTAGTCCAAGTTTCCCACTTATTAATTATATGAATCAAATTACATGTCTATCCCTACCTGCAATCTCATCCATTGATTAAAATTTTTATCAAATGACTGTAATTTTTTCAGGATGGTCCTGAATATTGAATTTAGGAGCACACCCGGATTGATATATATGAGAGTGGAGGCACGATGTTCGGTCGGGGGTGAAAGGCTGTGCAGAAAAAATTTATCGTCTTAACAGATTTGTCAAATTTTATTAAGTTGATTATGGTTGTGGTTTTTTATATTTTTGGATGAATATATTTTTTATGTTATTATGTTGGTAATATGAAAAGGTAATCTTTTGTGTTGAATTGTTAATTTATTTGTGAGTAAATAAAAAATATATATATGGTATTAATATTTGTATATATTATATATATATTTTGTATTTTTTTCGTCTATGCGGTGAGAGTAGGCATTCAAAAATAAATTTCTAAATTCAATTATACATCATATATTTTTGGAAGAAGATATAATTTCAATAAAATAAAAATGTGATATTTAATTATGCATATATATAAATTTTTGTAGGGTGACTTATATAATATGCCCTTTATTTTAGTAAAAATGCACCTCGTATTTTATTTATTTCGTGAAACCCTATTGTATTAAATAAAAGTATGTACAAGCCAAGCCTTTGTAAATTAAGTGGTGAAACATTCGTCGCTTGAGGGTTTGGTTCTGGGTTCGATACACAAAACACCATCTTCGTCCAAAGATGACAGAAGGGTTAATCAATTATTGAAGTCTTATCAAATGTCCTTATTAAGTCTTTGATGGACTAGAATATCAATAGGAAACTATCAACTATTATTTTTTATAATTGTACCACCAGTAATTCGGTGATTCAACACATTTTGGGGAAACTATCATCAAAAGATATGATGATTGATAGAAAGATACTTCATATGTGTTGTTCTACACATATTTTGAATTTGATTGTTAGAGATAGCTATAATCTACGAAAATGTGTTCCCATGAGTTAAATATCAAGAGAGAAATTACAATAGTAAGCCAAATAAGGAGGATTAAGATATTGCAATTGAAATGTGTGGAAAGTTGAAGATTTTCTATCACGTGACAAAGTTGTTTTCTAGACTCTTTATCCAACACTAAATTTTCATTTTGCTCATATATGTGAGATAAAATCAAAATTAGATGAATGGGTGAAGAGTTCCAATGTGTGATGAAGAAAATACTTGCAAAGTATGAAAAATATTGGAGTGATTATCATATCATGTTGGGATTGCTGCTATATTAGATCCTATGTAAAAGTTGAAGTTGGTTAAGTTTTATTTGAATCTAATATATGATGATGGAGACTAGATTAAAGTTAATCAAGTTCGTAAAATTTTTTATGATATGTTTGTTTATTGATTACCAATATAGAGCTATGTCTTCTACGGATATGAGTTCGATGGTTGATGTTGGTATGTTGGATTTGGGAGGTGTAATGACTCGTATTTTTGTTTCTATGGATGCATTTCATCTAGATCCATTGAAGAAATGTGATCAATCTGTGGCAAGTATGAATGATTTTTCTAAAATTTCTATGATGTTAGAGTTGGATATATATTTGGAAGGAAATATTTTACCACAAACACAAAACTTTGATATATTGTGTGGGTTGGTGGAAAATGAATGAAGTTAAGTATTCTTATTTACAGAAGATGGTAAAAGATATTTTGGCTATTCCAATTTCTACGGTTGCTTCCGAATCTATATTTAGTAATCGTGGAAAAATTATTAGCCCTTATCGTAGTAGGCTAAATCCTTCTACTTTAGAAGCATTAGTATGTGTTCAACATTGGTTACGGAATCAAGCAAATAGTAAGTTGATTTTAAAATATTTAAATCTTATTATATGGTATGACTTATATTATTTATTGAATTATTATCTTAGGTGGGAATTTACTTTTTGATGCTCAAAAGCATTTGAAGATGAAGAAAAAGAAGACGATGAACAATGAAGATTGTTGTTGTTTTATATTGTGATTAATGACTTAATGTGTTAATGTGTTTTGAGTTTTAACGATTAATGAATAGAAAATTGCATGTTTGGTTATTTCATAAATCATAATATGCAAGAATTGAGATATATTTTTGGATTATCATTATTGTTGTTTTTGTTGATGATGATTATATATTTATTGTGATTTTTTATAGTTATTTGAAATAAAAAGATAGTTTTCTAGATTGGTCGGGTCTGAGTACGGGTTTGGGTCCTGTTTATAGTAAAAATTCTTATGTCTGCAGGGTTTTTTAGGTATCTCTTGCGTCGGGTCTAGGTCCAATCGGGTCCGGGTTTGATTTAGGTCCTGGTCTATATATATACTATCAGGTCAGATCGTGGATTTGGTCTGACCCGACCCATTGGCATCCCTAATCTCATGAGGGATAATCTTTTTAGAATACTTGAAGTCTAAAGATAACCTAACAAATATGCTAACCAAAGAGTTAACTGAGATTAATTTTTAAAGTTGTTCGGAGAATGGGTTTGAAAAAATCACACTTGAGAACGACTGTAGTCGACACCCAACCATGATGAGTGGAGATCCCACAAACTTGGTTCAATGGAAAAATCAAGCTCCAGAAGTTCACGTTGCAACACTTGGAAAACACATCTTCCATCATTCCTCGAGAAAGAAAAGAGTGAGCAACGAGTATTGACTTTCCTATCAATGGTGAATGTTAAGTGTTGAGATTTTAATGACTCCCTACCGATTATAGGTAGATTACGGTAGGATACTCTTTGGAGATCACCTATGCAAGTGCAAAGTAGGGGCCGTTTCAGTTCAAGCACTTGTGAAGAGAAAGGAATTTTCCATGGCCCGAGTGGAAAAGAGCATGAGAACATGCGAGATGTGAGGTGTTATAGTTTTCGATAATGTTGTCTAGGTGTATGTTGTGTGAGAATAGTTCAAGACAAAGTTCACTAGGCTGTTAGTACAGCCGACGATATCGAAAAATGAATGTTCAAAGACAAAAGTTACATTGCCCTATGCGATAACATCTATTTAAGGAGAGTTATGCCCTTACAACTTAAGCATTAGCTATTTTCACTCATGTGAGGCATGGTAGGGATTCTCGTTTTGAGAATTTAATCAAATATTGATAAAATGTTTAGCCTATTCTCAAAACTAAATTATGGTGAGTGGGAAATAGATTGCATGATATGATTATCCAAGTCACATAATTATGTGCCAAACTGAGTTGCAAACTCGAATCGGGCGTTAGACCAAGTCGATGAGCTTTACAATTCGGATAGAAAAAATTGGAAAAACTCTATCCATACTTAATGAATAAGTTGTATTTTAGAATGATTTCCTCATCTAAATCTTTATATCATATCCTACAAGATATGATTCTTGATATGGTTGTTATCTAAATTACTGTAATTATTTCAAGAGAGAATCCCCAAACATTTGTTATACGGAGAACCTATAAATTGGTATGACCCTACCACTAATGCTAATACACACAAGCCTATACACTGTCATCCCAAGATACTCTTCTCTTCTCCTTCGGCTGACTATTCTACTCTCTCTCTTCGTCAGGTCTCTTTCTAGTGGTGCTACTTCGAGAGGATATAAATTGTTTTACCTTTGGGAGTGATACCGATACACCAGAGTACTACATGCCATTTTTCACTCTACGGGAAGTAGTCTTCCTCGACTCGTCTTTCTTCCCGATGTCTTATTATCACACTATATTTTCCAACATATTGTAATAAGATGAGAAAAAATTGATTTAATAAATTTAGGTAAATTGTTAGATATTTAATTATAATATTCCCTCTGTCCCATATAATTTGTCCTTATTTTCTATTTTCGTCTGTCCCACATAATTTGTCCTTTCATTTTTTGGAAAATTGATTATACACTTTAATTATATTTTAAAATTTAAATTTTTTTTTTAATCTTAATTAAACTATTTAGTTATCTTAATCTTAGTCTATAATTATTTTTATTTTATTTTTACTAATATATTTCTTAATTACTTACTAATTATACTTTACCTAAATTCTCGTATCTATAGTAACACGCTCATTTTATCTAGGACGGAGGGAGTACATAATTTATATATTATATAGTAATATAATTAAAAAAATAAAAAAAATATATTTTTTGAAATTAAATATGAAAAATAAAATAATTTGTCCATAATAGATGTGTTTTTTTTATATTAGGTATCGGGAATCGTGTTGATAATATAAAATAATATTTTGTATTGAATAGTTAACTTTTTATAAAGGGTAAATTATATAGCATTCCCTTGTATTTTAGTAAAAATGCATAAAATACCCTGTATTTTATTTATTGCATGAAACTCCCTTGTGTTAATGTAAAATTTGCACAAAACACCCTCATTGTTCAAAACTAATTTTCGGTTCTAAATAAAGACCTAAATTATGTAAGTTTTATAAAAATAAAAAATAAAAAATATCTTAAATATTTTTTTAAATAAAATAAATAAATAAATAATTGATCAATAATTTATTTTTACAATTTCGTAAAAATCAGATAACAATTTATCTTAAAAAACTATAAAATGAAAAATTAATTATTTATTTATTTATTTATTTTATTAAAAAAATTATTTAACATATTTTACATTTTTTATTTATATAAAATTTGCGTAATTTAGGTCTTTATTTTGAATCGAAGATCAATTTTGGACAAGGAAGGTGTTGCATTCAAACTTTACATTAACCCAAGGAAGTTTAACGCAATAAATAAAGCATATGGTATTTTATGCATTTACATTTTTATTAAAATACAATTGAGTGTTATATACTTTACCCTTTTATAAATAAATAAAATATACATATAATATATTGTATTTATGTATTTATATTTTTTAAATATTATTTTTGGGAAATCGTTCACCCAAAACACTATAAGTGAACAAACTTGACCCCAAGATATACACAACTTGGCCCAAGATTTATTATATTCACAAAATATTATATTCAAAAATAATTTTTTATTACTCTCAATTGTTTTTTCTTTATACCCAAATAACTTACACTCAATGAAATAAAAAAAGTGTTTTTGTTCATATTTTTTGGATAAATTTCTTTAAAAAAAATCTTAACAACTAGTGAGAATATTGTTATTGTCACTGTTATGGAATGAACTTGTTCACGAGCGTCTACAATGGGAGTTCTTCACACATTGTAAATAGAGCCTTGTTTAGAAACTATATTTTCAAAAAAACATGAAAATCCTGGATTACTTTCTTGCAAAGAATGCTGCAAGAATGTGTTCTATCTTTCTCTATCTTCCAAGCCAATGAGAGAAAAATATATCTTTATAATATATTTTATATTATATATTGGGTTTGTGCATCCATTTTATTTTTTAATGGCACGATTTGTCATAAATATTACAAAAAATATAATATATACATATTAATACAATATATATAATATATTCTATTCATTTATAAAAATTCAACTATTTATACAAAATACTATGATTTTTTATAATACCGATACGATTCTCCATAAATAACATAAAACTATATTCATCCATAAAATACAAAATAAACAAACTCATCATAATTGTAATA
This sequence comes from Andrographis paniculata, assembly GCF_009805555.1. Classification (NCBI taxonomy): domain Eukaryota; kingdom Viridiplantae; phylum Streptophyta; class Magnoliopsida; order Lamiales; family Acanthaceae; genus Andrographis; species Andrographis paniculata. Next base: position 2,166,127 of record NW_026137608.1, read on the forward strand.
CTATATACTTATATTTTTATTTAATATATAAAATTAAATATAAAAATATTAAATAACGTATAAAATTATATTTTTATTTTAAAAAGTAAATAATTATCACTACAATTATTTTATTAAGGGAGTGTTTGGCAAATAACTTTTTGAAGAGCTTTTAGTTTATTAGTTTAGCTGTTTGACCAGTCAAAAAGCTAATTTAGGTGTTTGGTAAATTAAGTTTTTGGAATAGCTTTTTGGACTCAAAAAACTAATTTCTGAAAAGCTAACTTACCCAGCGTTTTGAAATAGCTTTTTCTGTAAAAAATTTTTTTTATTCTTTATATGCCCTTAAAAATTTATTATGCATTTTACACAAATAAATATATTTTGATTATTTATTAATTATATTAGAATATTTTACTATAATATACTTTTACTTTTATAAATTTAAAATAATTATTTTTTATATAAAAATTATTTTAATTGTAAAATATATAAATTTATTAAAATCAACATAAAATATAAAATATAAATATTAATAATTTATTTTTATATTAAAATTATATTATATAAATTTTATACTAAAAATAAATTAAATTTATTGAAAATTATAAATATAATGAACTAATCGATAACTAACATATGAAACCGTGACACATGCTGCGCCATTGAAGATAAAAGTTGTGGTTTTTGTGTGGTTCCTTCGATGCCAATTCTTCTTTTTTCTGGTAGTGTTTTATATTTTAGGAAATCAAAGAGTCAAACTTATCCCATTATAATGAAAATTTTACGTGTGGAAACATTGCATCATATCACGGTTATACAAACATTATTTTGATAAATCATATATTGAAGGAAATTTACATCAAAATCATAACTATATTATAGCGACAATATACGTGACGATCCTACACACTGTTGCATTTTAAATATATATGATTTGAAAAGTAATTAATTGGAGACAATGATAAAATATATATATATATATGAAAAATATTTATATAAGGATCTTTTAAATATAATTTATAAATAAATCATTAAAACAAGAATAATTAATTTTTTATCAAAAATAATGTCTTTAATTTGGATTAAATTTGATTAATTAATAAAAGTGATATTACAGGGAAAAGAAAAAAAAAAAAAAAAAAAAAAAAAAAAAAAGAAGTCAAACTTATTCCATTATAATGAATATTCACATATTGAAATATTGCATTACACTGCAGTTATGTAAATATTATTTCAGTAAGTCATATATTGTGGGTAATTTACACAAAATATCATAATAATATTATAGCGACAACATAATGATAATTTTATGCATCGTTATGTTTTGAATGTGTATGATTTGAAAAGTGATTAGTTGCGAACGTTTTTTTAATTTTGAGTGAATTTATATTTCCAAATATTATGTAACTGGTTATTATAATTAATTATATATTAATTAAAGTGACATTCACTTACTTTTTTAAAAATACTCATAATATTCTCAATTAAGATTGCTTTGAACATATAGATTCAAAGCAATCCTGATCTTTTTATAAAATCAGAACCATACCAACAACCAAAAGGTTGTCTTCGAACATGCCATTATTTGGACACTAAACATGCCCTAAAAGTCATATAGCTCTTTTATCTCTCTACCTTTGTTACAAAAAAAGAAAAAGAAAAATGCACTTATTTGTAATAATGCACATTGTTACTTATTCACACCAATGCGTTGTAATATTAGTTCATGGCGCATGATACGAAAGGCATCATCATTTAATCTATTGTTTCTAAAATCAGAGGTCGGATTACATAATTTTCAAATTACTTTTAAATTATTTATTAAAAATATTTTTTTTTCAAAAAAATTATTATGTTAAATACTTATTTTTTGTTCAAAATATTACTTAGAAAACCTATTTATTTTTTTTATTGGATTTTGGTTGATGTTTACAGGTTTTCTGGAGATCGAATGGACTACAACAGGAGATTGGGCTTTGCGACCTGAGCCCAAAGTTTATTAAAACCCACATTGTTATTGCCCCAGAAGCCTGTTTGCGGTGATAAGGGACCTAAAACCGAGATGTGTAACAGATTGGTGAAGCATCATTCAAGGGAATCTAAATTGTTGTAACTAATTTGGCAGTGGAAAAAATTAGATTGCTAAGGGAACATTCTGGAGTTTCTAAGATAGAATAGAGTGAGAAAAATCAAATATTGAGGGTGTGGGGCTGTGTGGGTTCAACAGTGAGTTTCGCATGAGTTGGAACCCCTTAGATGTAGGTTGGTGCAGCTGAACTGGATTATCATTTTGTTGTATTTCTAATGTTCTTTGTTACCAGAATGTTCATTCGAAGTTCAATCGTCCAACAAACAATCTGGCGAGGGATTTTTCTGTGTTATTTTTTAAGTTTGTTGTTGTTGTGCGTAAGTTAATCATTTTTCGGAGCCAACATAATAAAATAAAATAAAAAAATATGTGTCAATGGCCTGGTGGTGTGAAGATTGACTTGTCAATGAAGTCATGGATTCAAACTCCGAAACCTCCCGGTCTTGCCATGTTATAAAAATAAATAAATGTGCTCATCCATATATTTGTATTTCATACTATACAATTAATAAGAAAACTATTTTTGCTCCTTATAATGTCACATTTAATATGTTATTCAAATTTCATTTTTAATTTACTATATCACGTTAAATATTGTTCAATTAGTATGTTATTTAACAACTTATTTTATATTAAAAATGTTCAAATTTAAAGCATTCTCAAAACACTTCAAAAACACAAAACTAGTGTGCATTTATTTATTTATTAGCAGTAGTAGTATTTTGAGTTTGAAATTGATGGGTTTTTTTTTTTCTTCTTAAGAAAATATTATCATGCTATTTCATTATTCTCAATAAAAACATACTTATTTTATATTAAAAAATATTGTTAAACTTTCACCTAAAAGTAACAACAATTCAAAACTAAGGGAATAGGCCCTCCAAATATGATGGTTCAGTTTAGACAAGAAATTTTAGTATTTTTGAAAATATACAAATATTAAAAAATTATTATTATAATTTAATATTTTGTGAAAAACTATATTTAATAGGATATATTTTTGAAAAATTAAATAATGCTAAAATTTTCAAAATTATTGTGTAAAGAGAGTCAGTTTTTTTGAGGTAAAATTATTGTTAAATATAAAAATTAATAATAATAAAAAAATATATATATATATATAGCCATTAAATATGATATAAAAAAAGGGCAATTGGATTTAAATACCTCTTACTTTAAAAATATTTAGTTTCAATCTGTTCTCATTTTGCACTTACAATGCACTCCATACTTTTTATTTTCAATTGCACTTAACTCCCTGGTGCCCATTTTACCTTAAGATTTCTATATAATATAAGAAATATTGTATGTACTGTTTTTTTTTTATAAATTTACATTATCCAATTACGTACTCTAAAATTATCCCGTTATACGAAGAATAAATTAGAGTTATGTACCTATATATTTATGTATGTACTCAAATTAGTTATAGAATATTAAATTCAAAAGAAAAAAAATAAAATCCTTAATATATACTACCATCTAAATCGTTGCTTTCACATTTCTTCCAAACTCTTTCCGTCATACGTTTTCTCTCGCCGTCGAAGTCCCCTCCAAAGAAATCGTCGTTGATCCTCCCCGCAGGAACTTCTTCCGCCATCGGAAGTCTCTATTCACTGCCCAAAGCTCCATTCCCGCTCGATTATGTTGAAAAAGATCTCCTCCCCGAAGCGGAGTACAAAAGGTAAGTTAAAGTTTATATATTTCGTAGGATCGAGTTTTTGAGTTCATGATATGCTTGGATCTATTTTATTTGTGCGTTGGTTGGGTTTGTAGAAGCCTCGATTGCGGGTCATTTTACTTTGACATTCTATCGCACCATAAAATGATTGAGATGTTAGGAGAGCAGTGCTCATCTTTTTTTTTTTTAATACCATTGGCAATTTGTTTCTTGTCAGGTGATTTTTTAAGTACTAATTGTTTGACGATGTCTCTGTTATGTGGTTAGTTATAGATGTATCTATTTTTTCAATTAGTAAAAATTGTATTTATTCTTTATATTGTTTGCGAGTGTCTCTTATTGTCTTTGGTGTGTCTTGATTGTTAATTTATATGCCTCAATTAGAAGACTACTTACCTTTGTAGTTATGCCATAAACTTGCATTTGTGTTGGATATACTTATGCAAATATGTCTTTATTTTGAAATGATGGAAGATCCGAAAAAGAATACAAAGGGCTTGCCTCCAGATTCTTTATACATTTCTTCTACACAAACATGGCTAAAATTAAAGTTGGAATGAACGATAAACAGTTGAAAACTGTGCAACTCACGCCTTTTGGGTATTTTTTAGATTGTCCGAAAATGAAGGTACCTTGGCATCGGTTGTGGTCGATTGTGAATATGTTTGACATCGAGTCTCAATCATTTAAAAATAGCGATGAAATAGAAATAAAATTTTCTGCAAAAGAATTTTTTGTAGTTCTTGGTTTACACTCAAAAGGCGTGTATGTGTCCGAGAATTTTGTTGCATCATGTGAAATCTTTTCGAGATTGTTTGGGGGAAAAATGAGGTCTGCAACAAGGATTGAAATTCTTGCGAAGCTGAAAGAAAGTATGGCAGCTCAAAACGATGTTGTGGCCATCGATGACTTTTTCAGATTGTATATTTTGTTTGTCTTTGCCAACATTTTTTTTACAACCACAAACTATCGGGTTCCAATGTTTTTACTGGGCTAAGTCGAAGACTTGAAGTCATTAGGTGACTACACTTGGGGGACTGCATGTTATCGGTACCTATTGAAGTCTATAAGGGACTTCAAATCTGAGAAGACTTACTTGGTTGGATGCACCAGGGGTTTGTTGGTACGTATTTAATCTATGTATTTAGGTGACAAAATTTTGAGATGGTCTATGATAATTGAAATTATTGGTTTTTTTCATTGTAGACCTGGATTTACGAGCGCATTCCGAGACTCAACAAAGCAAGGAGACTACCGACAGTGCCCCGTTGCTTCAGATGGCTTGATAGCAAAGGAACAATCTCTAGATCTTTGGCAACTTCATAACTACTATCACTGATAATGCGTGATGTGGAGGATTTTTTTAGATGCCAAACTGGAGAGAAGTTTGTCCAGGCTATAAGTCACGTGTCGGAGGTACCGTTATTTATTAATGGGCCATTTATTAAATAAAGTAAAGTTATTATTGATCATTTTAGTAAATTTTTTGATGTAGAATGCGGCGGATGAGATCGCATCGTTGAAGGTAGAAATCAGGAAAAAAGATTACACCATCCAACAGTTGACGAGCAAGATTGAGACAGAAAGTAATGCTCCGAATGATATTAAAGAAAATGGAGATGAGGAAGAGGCTGGGGAGACTAGTAATGAGAACAAAGAGGAGGAAGAGCATGAGGTGAATGTTAATGCGGATAAAGACGACGAAGAAAAAGATGCCGAAGATATGGTTGGAGCTTCTGAGGCACAAGGGCAGACGTATGATACCTCAAACCCTTCCAGGGAGACTACTCTGGAAGTCTGTGATGTAGTAACGGCAAAACAGGTTGGTTCCAAGTTTTTTTTTTTTTTTTTGTTATTGCAATGGTTTGAGTATGTACCATGGACGGTATTTACCGTTTCGATACAACAGCCTACGTCGGTGGAAGAATGTGGCAGTAAAGTTGGGGCAGAATTGCCAAAGGACTAGTCAATTGTGCGTGCTGTTATTGCGCGACGTGACCAAAAAAGAAAAAAAGACCTGGAATTCATTTTTTCTCCAGGATTAAAACAAAAGAAAGGGAGAGCAACAAGGCAAGGAGAGGATAAAAGCAAAAACGATGATCAAACAATCAAGGTTGGTAAAATATTCATACGTTAATATTTTGTGTTCTTTGATTAACATATTTGGTACATCTATTATTTTTTCATGTACCTTAGTTTTTAGCTGGTAATTTTTATCGAAACAAATGATATGCCTAGATATACAATGTGCGTGCTTCAATTGGCAATTTATGTAACTGTAGGTTGGTGATGGTGAAACGGGCCACAAACAGACCTTTGTTGCCGATTCTTTGAAGTGGGAATTGTATCAAAGGTCTACTAATTACTGTGGGAGTGAATGCATTTCCAAATAGGAGACCGAAATGATAGGAAACTTTCTTGCAAATTTTGATATACGGTAAATGCTAGCTTGTGCTCTATATGTATAATTTTCAAATATGTTAAACACTCTAATAGATTGGTGTTTGTAGGGTGACTGTATGGAACCATGGACTAGTATACATAACGTCCGAATCAGTGATTGATCTGTTATTTGACGATGCTATCCGTGGTGAGATTATTGATGCGTACTTACAATGGCTTTGCAGTCAAGAATTTAGGCACCAACATGGGGTGATAACGCGATGTGGTTTCGTTCATTCATTTGCGTTGTATGGTGTTAATGTATTTTAATATTTATACTATTTAGTTCATCCTATGTTACAGTAAATACTTTTTTATGTAATTCTGAATGTATTGCAGACGACAATCGTCGAGACAACATCAAACTTGAAAAAGCGGCCGATAAATAAAAGCAAAAATCTTGTGAGCAAAAACATCAGGGATTTTTATTTATCTCTACAGGAGGTCGTGCAGCTCGAAGTGGCTAAAGTAATGGAGCAAATTAGGGATGGTTGTTGGTATTTATTTTTTCCGGTCCACACAAAATTTAATTGGCATTTGTGCATTTTGGATACAACATCACGTAAAATGACAGGGTGCAATTCAAAGAGATCTCCCTTCGCAATAGGAAATGCAAAAAATCTGGTAAGAATTATAGTACGTGCCCTATATCTATCCTGACATATTAATTCACCTTGAGTTATTCTTATGCAGACTCGATTCATGTACCTGTACTTGAATGAATTCATTTGTGGCCAATGGCGGATGATACCCTAGAGGTCATTTTTAGTCGAGGCCAAGGTGAAAGTCTCGACTGTGGCCCCATGGTATGCATGTATACTAAGAGCTATGCTCTAAATAATACCAACCGTTATCCACTTGGTGGCTGGGCAGCCGAATTCGACAATATTAAGGCCTATAGGGCAAAAATTGTTGCACGCATTTTATCAGGGGGCCCCGGAGGACCTGTTTAGTACTTGCTAGATGATTGTGGTGTGAATTGTAATGGTCAGATTGATGAATAGCTTAGATTTGTGGCCAATCAGGGGTACTAAGCGTTGATGTTATATTTTGACGTAGACTGTGTTGATTACAAACCAGTTTAATCTAACGCATGTTATTTTAAGAAGTTGTTTATATGTACTTGTATTTTGGTCCTATATACATTTGTATACATGATATGTGATCCAAACTTCTTAATATATACCAGGGTTTGTAACTCACACACCCATGATTAGGTGTCGACATACCCCTAGGACCAAAACATATATCCTCAGAGATGATAATTTGTGCCTTCATTTCAGTAATTTATATACCTTGGAACTAATAGAATGTACTCGTACAAAGGAATATATTTTCTAACTAACTTTAAATGTAAATGACGTATGTTGAGAAGTGTTGTTCTCATCAGAATTTTTTAAAAGCACCGGTGTACTCACCAAATTATTCTGAAAGCGCCGTTGGACCAATGGCATAAAACCATAGATGACCAATATGTTTCCTACAACGTGGGGAAGTCCAATATATCTTATTTTCTATCCCTTATACTCTATTTGCTCTTGTCGGGTGTTTCTTCTCACTTTTAGATATGTTTGAACGAACATTCACAATATAAAGAATATATTAGATCATTAGTTATGCACTAACTTCATTTAGATCCTTACCATAAGTCACCTTAACTTATGTTATTCCATAAGTGACATTCTTCCACCATTGCACATATAGATAGGTTTTTTCGTATATCGTCTCGGAAGTATCCCTGTTGTATACTCACTGCCCAAAAAGTGGGTATGACGTAATTCACTCATAATTGTTTGATTCAATAACAATCATTGACAAATTATGGCCATGTTACTTGAATACCTATGTTCACATTAATAATACTTGCACATGAATATGAATACTTCCATTGGCAAAATCCACCAACAGTGGTCACATACGTAGATCATTATTCATTTTACAATATTTCAAAAACAAAAAGAGATTCCAACCATAACTAGAAATACCTAAGGTAAAGCCTCCTTGCAACTTCGTCGATTATGTCTTAGGTGACCGCAACGACCACATTTTTTAGATTGTTTCACCTGTTGTGATTTAAACCATCTTATATTGGCCGGCCTGGTTGGACCGATGTTGTAGGAGGAATTATCTCTGTCTGCAGGTTATTCTGCACCACATTCATATCATGAGTCGGCACCGGGTTAATGGATTCTTCGTAAGTTTTCTTGTAGCGTTCAACGCTGTAATATTCATCGCAAAAGTCATATATAGACATATGAAACTTTTCAATACATGCACATGCATGCTTGCACGGTAGCCGAAATATTTGTCATTCCTGACACGTGCATTTTCGATTTTCTAGATCGACCGCATACCTATCATTACGATCAAGCACCTCAAACGTCGATATTGATGATTGGTTACATTGTATCCTCTTTGAGGCCATGTACGACAATGCCAATTTACTTTCCTATTTCGGGCATAACTTACTTCCTATATTCTCGGATTTCTCCCGATGGTCATTCATCATAGACATTACCTGTTGCCGGATGGAATCAAGCATCCCAACAAAAGGCAATGACCTTGCTGAGTGCACTAAACTATTCTATGACTCGGCCATATTGTTATTTATTATCCCCCAACGAGTCCCTTGGAATAGAGAATTTGCCCAACATTGGGGCTGCGATTGTGCAATAAAGTTTTGGGCAAGTGGCATAGCCTCCACAACATACGTTATATGCTGCTTAAAATCTTTCCGTAGGGGTGCATAAGCGCCTTTGTGGAAAACAGACGTCCATCGTTTCTTGTGGTGCATCGGATATCTCTGCATTACCTAGACAGAATATAATTACCGTGTTCACATTTCATAAAGCTTTCTAAAAATTAATCTTTTACACATACCTGTGTGCGGAAGTTGTCTACTAAGTGCCGGAGACAATATGCGTGATGGGCTCCGGGAAATACGACATGGATAGATTTTAGAAATCTCGAGTGTCTATCATACACACCATCAACATGAATAGCATACCTTAACCTCCAGCAAAACCATTCCCAATTGTTGTCATTTCCGGTAGATACCGCTGCATAGCAACAAGATTTTATGAACATCCAAGCCACAAGCACATGAAATATTTAGCAGGGTTCATACATGAGTAATCGTAGTACATATCAACCAAATCAGAGTATCTTCAAACATATAAAGCATATAATATCAGTCAATATAAGTATAAGATTATTAAGTATAGGTATACTCCACCAGAAAAAAAAATTATGTGAAAATGCCCATGCATACTATTGCGAAATCGCAATAGCCCCACAAAACTTTCTTCATATATATATATATATATATATCTTCTCATACAAGAGATCATCATGAATGTAAATAATTACCAACTATTGCACAAATAATCTCAAATTGGGCATAATCACCAATAAATTAGTAAACTACGTACCGGAAAATGTTAGAGTGAACATCCCATCGTTGCCATCAATTGCTACTGCGCTAAGTAGACATCCTTTGTATTTGTTCTTCAAATGTGTCCCATCCAAAAAAATTAAGGGTCTGCAACCTCTAAGAAAACCAATTTTGCAAGCATTGAAGCATACAAATAGGCGTTGGAAATATCGTGTTTCTACTTCCACTTCAAAATCCACCATACTGCCCGGATTACACTCACGTAACGCATGACAATACCAGGAGAGATTCCCGTAACTGTCCCTACCTCCTCCATTGAGAGATCTCATCGTATTTTCCTTGCCTCGCCATGCTCTATAATATTTGACATTAATCCCATAATCGGTTTGAATATGCATCTGGATGACATGTCTTATATGATGGCATAGTACGTAGCTTATCTCTATAAACATCCGATATCCAATTTGCATCTGCATATGGATGATCCTGAGACTGCAAGAAGCTCAACTCGCAGGTATGTAGCAAGTTGCAAGTACGAATACCAAATGTGCACTCTGCAACATGGTATGAGGCATAAACCCGCCAGCCACAATTACTATCGATGCATGAGGCTATAATTTTCTTCAGGTCATTCTTATGCTACTTAAATGATTTTTGTGTCGCAATGCAGTAATTCTTCAACATCCTTCTAAACTCAAGCCCGTCCTTGAACGTTGACCTTCCCCGATAATGCATCTTTGCATTGAAATATGGTCCATGGTTTCATCAGCAACCATAACACCGATCATTTCATCTTCATTGAATAATAGACTGTGTATGTATAGACCATGCACGGTCAATTACCATGGCATCCAGGGTATTTAAGGTGCAACTGGATCTATTAACCATGGCTAGTTACAAATTACAGTGTAATATCTCAAGCTACAGATATTGATCTTATTTGTAACATTCCACCTACCTATTTTAGACCGATGGATAGTGTCAATGGCGTATAGTGCGGAAATAACCGTCTACACAATACCTTCGACGTTACTTCCCCACTAAATATTTTTACAATACCTCCATGGGTTTGTACAGTCTCGTGCAACCATTAAAGAAATGCGCATCCAATGACTACCTACAATCAACTTCAGAAAACCAAAACAAAAAACAAAACGGCAATCTCGTATGTCATGGCCACACAAGAATGTTGTCAGCACAATTAATAAATATGGAGGTAATATATTACCAACTATATATATCGAAAATAATGAATGCATGCATGCATCATTTCACCTTAAAGTCGGTATAGGTAATACTTACTTTGTCGGTATATTGGGCATGTATACATGAATGCTTATAATTCATATTCTTGGAGTGGTACATCTTTGATTACAATCTACGATAAAATTCCTTCAAACCAAATACAACAATAGTAGTTACGTACCTGCGTCCAATGTTGCATTGAGACGGCAAGTTCTGGTGCTCACTTCTCGAATGTACAACCATGTCCACAAACATAACTTCTAACAAAATATGCATTCTCCACATATTTGATGCATCATTGTTACACAACAATGTCACGTAGTTCTTTTGAATTGGTGTTATATATTAAAGTTTTGCAGCTTCAATGGTAACTGTGTTCCATCGTTTCGATAAATCACCATAAAGATCTGTGAGCAATGTATTCTCTTCTAGAGCAACCACATGAAGCTCCCCTCCATATGTACACATGATTAACAATTTGGGATTACACACATCTCTATCCATTGAAGGCGGTTAATTCACCAAATACAAAATATAATTATTCACTTCTCCCCAATGGTATTACAAAATCAATACATACAAATTACAATCATCAAAATTTCATATATAACTATATTATATTTACACAGATCAACAATAAATATTTATTCTTTTAGTGCTACGAAATGTAGGTTACATACATAACATCCAAACAACAAGGATGTCCTTTAGTATAATCTATCCAAAAAGTTATACCTAAAAAATATTTTTTTCAGAACTTAAACTTATTGTTTTATACTGATAGAAAACTTCATCTTTTTCTGATACCTACAATAAAATGAAAATTATCTTTAAGAACTAGACGACAACGTGGATCGATCACACAAATCATTTCATCGATCGCAGTTACTTCTAATATCAAATAATAGTGAAGTTAGATCGATCATACCTGAGTTGCAATCTCGTCTTCAATGGAACGTGGGTAGAATCGATTGTGAGCCCTGACAACACCATTGTAGTCAACCAAAAAAATTATTACAACAAAAAATATTCGAAAGCTATGCTTCCTCTTACCCGTATTTTCCTCGTGCGAAATAAACCTAAGAATTGTGATTTGGATTCGACATCACCAATGCTATCGACCACGCGCAAATGAAACAGAAGGTTGGACAGAACTTCTTCGCATGAAAATAACCTAACGAGCAACACACTATTTCAGAAATGATAAATAGATATTTGGGGGAGAGAAGAGCATTAATGTCACTAAGATTGGTGTGGGGAGTTAGTGGTAATGTTTATTAGAAAGTGGGGAGTGCAGTGTGTGAAAATTATTGGTGGGGACTGAACTCAAACATCAAAATAGGGGTGGGGATTTTAGTCCAATTTTCCGTATAAAAAACATTAAGAAATATGAAAAAGTTTTAAAAAGAACAGCCAAGACAAAACTCTCATGCCCGGTTTTTGGCCAGCTTTAGCATATTCCAAAAATATTTTCTATGTGTAGTTATATTACTTTTATACAAATTCTAATTAAAAATAAATATAAAACGAGAGCAATTGTAATTATTAAATATTTAGCATATGATCGATCCATAGACCAAAAGTAATGTATTAGCAAGTCCACAAACAGTGAGACAAATAAACATTTAAAGTTAGGTGAACATTCCACCAAATTATGGAATCAATCATTATATTAAATATATTTATGCATTTTATCTCTTTTATCTAATAGGTTTTTCTGTGATCTTCTAAAATAGAATTGAAATGAGTATTTGATTTAAATTTTTACTTAAATAATTCTTTTAATATGATAGTTCTAAGAAAGAAATTATATATTCTATACTTCTGTTAGCTAGCCCGAGCTGATTAAGGAATATAAGGAATATATTCTTTATTTTTCTTCTCACATTCAACATATATGATTACGCTGCTAACGAGTCTTTGCACATTCTGAGAGACTTCCCAATGAGTCACCCATCCTCAAATTACTTTAAAACAAGCACGCTTAACACTAGAGCTTTTTTCAGTAGGGCTCCCGAAAAGAAATGTGAACATTGTTGACATGAGTAGTCTATTCAATCAATTTAACTTCTAATCAACTTCGGATGACCTAATATTGGCTCATCCATACACGAGAGTTGGCCAAGCAACGGCCCAACTCCGGAGGTATCAAATTTTAGTGGGGCGAGTTGTAGCAAAAGGTCTTGATCAAATCAAGGAAGTTCTAACATCCCCACAGGTGCTCACGCCGCCTATTATGGGTAAGAAGTTGAAGTTATACATTGTTTCCATGGAGGATCCCACTGGGTGTTTGCTAGGCCATGATAATGTTAGGGGCAAGAAATAATAGTTCACTATTTAAACAAAACTCTGAACGATGCGGAATCCTGATATTCTTTCATTGAGAAGTTGTGCTTCCTACTCTACCATGCATGCACTAAGCAGGAATACTATCTTATGCCAGCAGAGATGAAGTTGTTATGCAAAGTGGACTTGTTGAGACACCTATTGAGTAGGCATGTTCTCCAAGGCTGTCTGTTCAAATGGACTATGAATTTAGTTTCTTTTGCCTTGACATATGAACCCCTCATAACCATCAAAAGGGTAAAGCGAGCACCCATGGATGATTCAGTCAAATGAGACTTTATCATCTTATATTGGATTGAAATCATGACAGGTTCTATTTGACGAATCTAGAACAGGAGGATCCACTAGTGCTGTAGTGGTTATCATTAGCCAAGAAGAGCAAGATTGGCGAATTTTGTCACAATTGCCTGTGGGATACACAAATAACCAGGCGGAGTATGAAGCCTTAATGATGGAATTGCATTTTTTTCATGTCAAATGGAGCAAATAATATTCATATAAAATGAGACTCTCAATTAGTAATCTACCAGGCATTGGGAGAATTCCACTTCAAGGAGCTGAGTCTGCAGGAGCTTTTGACAGAGGTCAAAATTTTGGTGAAACAGTTTGATAAAGCCATATTGGAAGACATCTCCAGATAATCAAATGCAGAAGCAAATGACTTGGCACAAGAGGCTTCCGAGTGCCAACGGTAATACTTCGTGTGTGCAGCGGAGATTGATTCGGCAGATTGGTTGAGAGAGTATCTGTTGGGATTAGTGGATCCAAACACCGTGGTTTCCAGAAAACTGAATGAGCAATTCATAGGTATGTCATCCTGGATGAAAAACTATTTCGTAGAAGACGGGATGGACCCCTGCCCGATGTCTAAGGCCTGCGGAAGCAAAAAAGGTGATGACAGAAGTGCATGAAGACATCGACGGAGCTCATCGGACTGGGGCAAACATGAGGTGGACTATTTTCTGCTATGGGTATTTCTGGCCTACAATCTCTAGAGATTGTGTGCAGTATGCTTGTAGTTGTGAAGCATGTCAGCACATAGACCAATCTGGCGGATTCCAGTTGAAGAGTTGCATTCCATTGTGAAGTCGTGGCCTTTCCATGCTTAGGGTATGGATACTATTGGAAAGATATGTCATCCGTCATTAAAGGGTCATTTATTCATATTGGTGGCCACGGAGTATTATATGAAATGGATGGAAGCAGTATCATTACTCCAAGTCCATCAAAATTATGTGATTAAGTTTATCAAAGACAACCTAATTCATTGGTTTGGGATTCATAAATCAATTACTACTGTTCAAGGAATGGTCTTCACCAGTGGACGAGTGAAAGCCTTTGCTGATCAATATGAGATAATATTATGCGTTCGACACCTTATTATCTGTAGGAAAACGGACAGGCAGAGGTTACAAACAAAGTATTAATTGCCATGGTGAAGAAGTCATTAGAGTAAAATCCTTGATGATGGCATGAAACCTTGGAAAAAGTATTGTGGGCTTATTATAATGCTAAGTCATCAGTGACTGGAAGCACCCATTTCCAACTAACCTATGTACATGATGCGGTGCTACCCATGGACATCAAAGTGCCATCATTGCGGATACTCAAGAAGAATCAGCTTTCAATGGAGAAAAATAACACCACCTTATTTCAGGAACTCGATTCTTTACTTGAAGAGAGATTGCAAGCTCTGAAACACATCCGAATGAGGAAGAAGCATACCGAAAAGAATTTAATAAGCATGTTCGGCCCATGTCCTTTTAGGAGGGTGACTTGGTGTTGAAGGTCATTATACTAGAATATGCAAATGATGCAAGATTTGGGAAGTGGTCACCCAATTAGGAGGGGTCATATGTAATTTTTTCCAAGTTGTTAAATGGTGCATATAAGATGATAGAGCCTGATGGAAAAGAATTCGATATGACTATAAATGGAAAATACATGAAGAGGTTTTACCCTTCTGTGTGCGAAGACGTGGTTTAAAATACACAAGCATTGAAATTCAAGGATAGTCAAAAACCAAATTGCATCAAGAGTACAAAACAAAACATCAAAATTCTAACATACAAAAAAATAGTTACCATTTAGCGATGGAAGGCGGCATATCTTGAGAAGTGGTTCCCGTGATTGAAGCTTCAGGAGTTGTTGTAGGGGGATCATCGACTACGGCGGATGATGTGGCCGAAACATGAGCAAGTGGAGTTGTCTCTGTGATTTCCACAGCATGAGGGTCAACTGACTTGGGTAGGATTGGAGAACGAGCATCAATAGCATGGTTCCCCAGAAAAGCGGAATGTAGCTCACTCAAAATGGAGGCAATCAATTTGGCAGAATCAATGGCTATGTTCGTAGAAGGACTACATCAGTGGATTAGAGTGACATCGAGATGGCGGTTATTTCAACCCAAGCCTCATGCAGCTCATTAAGTCTGCTAGCTACCTTGTCTAAGTTCTTCTTAAAATTGACCTTTTTTGGCATAGCTCGGAGAGAGAGGGGTCAAACTTCCTAACACTTTCAAACAAGTCCGTCTGGAGGTTGGTGCGGTCGGACAAGCTTTGATGCAGTTGGAAAATGTGTACAGGAAGCTCCTTTAGTCTCTGTTGCATACATTCTATTTCAGCTCGAATGAACTGTTATTCCGCCCAGAGAGCTTTAACCTCCAGCTCCTCCTCTGAAAATTTCTAGCATTCTTTGGAAAAGATGGAGATATGCATATTTTTATGTCGTTCCAAAATGGAGAGCCGATCTAACTTTCATTGATTATCATCCCAGAGAGTGCAAAGGAGCGTAGATTTGCCTGCCACATCCCCCACTTGGCCCATTAGACCTTCCAGGATAAAAAGTTCTTCGGGTCATCAATTTTGAGCTTTTGGATCATGCAAAGCAAAGACATCTAGATAAACTCGAGGGTTTACAAATTAAATGGTAAACCTACTAAAAGGATGCCGATACCGGTTCTTAAGGCCAAACAACCTCTGGTGAAGGGGTAAAAATGACGGAAAAGTACTTGTCCATATCCGCCAACGTAATTGAGGCTGGCGGAACAGCGGCTGCAGATTTTGATTTGGATTCCAGGAATAGAGGAGGAGATGTTGCTCGAAAAGTTTTTGTAGTTGGTTTTTTTAAGGGCACTTGAGGAAGTAATGTGTGAGCATTTTTTGTAGATGACTCTGGGAGACGAAAAAATAATATGTTGTGATACTTGGCGAGGATGAGAGGCCTCTGCAGGCGCTTTAATGGCCATAGATGTACGAAAAACATCTGGAGTAACCAGCCATCTGGAGAAGCAGCGACCATCAGAGATGGAAGTGGAACTGGTAGTTGCCTTCTTGGGAGCTGCAAGTGCACAAGGAAAATAGTCCATTCATGCCGACAACAAAATTACATTAAAATCAAGAGGCGGGGTACTTGGAGTAGGATTTATGCCAGTCACTACGACGTCCTCATTATCTGAGGCAGGGTTATCTAATCTTCCGAGCGTTCATCTACTAACTTTACCAAATAAGTAATGGGATTTACCGGCAATAAGCAGACACCAATGTCTGCCCACCACTCCTCGAAGGATAGTGTGACAATAGGTTGAAGTTGGTGGGTGAAGTATGTCAGGGCCTTCATTTCTAGTACGTAAGACCACCACCTTGGCAAATCGATGGAACAGATATCAATGCGGACTTCGTCCAGTGGCGGAAGTGAATAACTAGTAGCAAGAACACCTTGGGTGACGCTAAACTACTGGGCCAAAAATTAGGGCTAATAGTGTTTATTGCAAAAAGAATTATAAGGTGAGGTGAAAGAGCAGTCAAGGTTCTAAAAAAACGTTAGAGTGGAGGCTTTGAGCTGGATTGCTACCCCTCAATCAGAGGAATCAAGAGGGACCGCATCCGCTCTCTGATAGAGGGTAGAAAAACTCATTTGGTATGAGATTGGCGTATAAAAAAGAATAGACAATGGGAATAGACAATGGAATGACAAATACCAATGGGCAGTGGGCTACAAAGAAGTAAATTCCCCAAAGAAGAAGCAGGGTAGACTTGGTTTGACTTGTGGGTTATGAACTTGATGGAATATAGTCTCACCCACAAGTCCAGAAACTATAAGAGGCTAACCACATGAGGATCTTTACCGGGGGACTTGGCCATCTTTCCTAGCAGATCTTTGATGCCCCGATAAAGAAAGCCTCGGAAATAAGAGGCCAAGTCCGTCTACTGCTCAGACATAATGGTGTATATAATTGGTTCAACTTCCCTAACTACCCCATTAGAGGCAAAACAAGCAAAATATCTATTAAACTAGAAGAATAGCAGGGCATTCTTCTCGGATGATTCAACCTCACCAGTCAACGTATTTTGAGTCATGAATTGGTTTGAAGTAGTTTTTTTTGTTATGTGGCTTAGGAAACTCGAGATGAGTAGACCTCTCAAAAATGATAAATGGAGATTCTAGGCCTTTTACAAAGAACCCTAGAATTACATCGACATCTAAGACTGTTGGATTCAAAATACCAAAGGGAAAAATAAATCCATTTAGCTAAAAATCTCAAAAGCATACCAAAGCTTTAATGAGTTTTCTATCTAGGGGAAACTCGTGGGAACATAAAGAAATCATGTCATGTATTACTAAATTCCGCCAACTATGGCCAAAATGGGCTCTAATCTATCTACCCAAGTACCAAAGCTAGTAGAATTACTGGGAATATGCGAAAATCTTGAAGGAAAACATCAATTTTCAACCAAATTTGGGTAAGCGGAAGGTTACCTACCATAAGAAAAAAGTCCTTATGGGTAGCAACGTTGGCATCATCCTTTGCCAACGGAAGAAGTCGTTGGCCGCCAGTAGGGAGAAGCCTCAAGAAAGGGGGTCGATTTTCCATCACTAAGAGCGGCGGATGACTGTACAAAGGTGGCGAAAAAATAGAAGGACATGAAGCAGAACCGCGGGATGGAGAGTTTCCGCCAGACGTTGATGATTTATTTGAAATTCATGAAAGTGTGGAAGAGAGAGAGAAAAATGAAGAAGAGTTTGAAGAGAGAAGCGACACGTTGATAACTTATAAGTAACCCTAAAAATGGGTGGTTATATGGCGAAATAGGGAGTTATGAGTAAAGACGTGTGGAAAGTGAGACGCCTTGTGAGTGAAGTGAAATGATGTTTTCCCACCTTGGGCATTGCGGTGGCAGTGTATCTTGTCGAGTCTTGTCTAAAAATACATTGAAATTAAGAATTAATTTTCATTCCAATTTTTTAAGAGGGGCAATATGTTGGGTCTAGGGAAAATTGTGAGGAAAAAAGGATTAATGAAGAACTTCAATGAAGTCGAGGGAAAAGAGTAAGAGAAAACTATAAAATGAGATGCACGTCGAAGAAGAAGAGATCCCCGACCAATCCAATTTCCAATTCTTTATAATTTTATTTTCAAGTAATTTATATTTCTCGAAATTTATCTTTCCGCACCTTTTATCCGTTTTCTTTATCATTTCTTTTGATTCCGCATGTATATCATTCCAACTTTTTTTATTAAAAATCATTTATAAGTCTTTCTCCTTTCATCCCAATCGGAGGATTTTCTACCAATTCCTATTTCCACAAATATGAAAAGATCACCAAGGGGCTTTCTGAAGTGCCCTAGAAACCCTTGTCAGTGCTCCGACCTATTTCATCAAGCCGTCAAGAGACTCGGCATATACGGATTCTGTATACAACATACTTATATCCTAATTTCATACCCTTTAAACACTATATTGGTTGTTAAGAAAAAAAAAACCCAATGAAATACTTGGTCCGCACAAATATAAGATCATTTGAGTCACATATTTGACAAATACATTTAGGTAGGGGTGAGCAAAATATTCGAAATTTAAAAATCTAATCCGAACCAAATCGAAATTTAAAATTTGATTCGGATTTTCGAATTAGTTCGGATTGAAAATTTCATAAATTTTGGATTTTCGGATCGGTTCGGATTGTTATACTAAAAATTCGAACTAATCCGAAATACGAAATATAATATTTTAATATGTCTTTTTATTATATATTTAATATTTTAATAGAAATAAAAACTTAAAAATTAGTAATTATATTTTAATATACTTATTTTTATTTATTATATATATTTAATATTATAAAACAATTATAAAGATATAAAATAAAATTTTAAATTATAAAAAAAATTAAAATTTTGGATTCTTTCGGATATTGTAGTTTGGTTTGGATTTCGAATTTTCTATTTGGTTCGAATTGGGTTTTTGAAAAAATTCAAATTTTTGGATCGGTTCGGATTTAGAAAAATTCAAACCGAAAATTCCAATGTTCACCCCTACATATATGGACGTTTGGTTGGATGAGTTTGCATTTAAAAATATATTTGAAATGAATGAATTTGAATTATACTAGATTTTAAATAATTCAAATCTAAATTTATTTTTTGGTTTTATTAGGATTTAGAAAGTAATTGGAATGACATGATATTAAAGGGTATTAGAATAATTAAGAGGGATGGATTTTAAATCTCAAATTGACTTAGCATATTTGAAATCATATGGTAGACCTAAATAAAAGTAATGGATTTGAAAAAGTGATTTGAAATTCTTTATATTAAATTCATGGAACAAACATGGCCTTAAATTTTTCAGATTGATTTCCTATCATAACTTTCGTAGATGTGATATATTGTTATGTATTTGTTAAATTATATTTTAGTAAAAATAACCCGACAGACAAATCACAAGGTGGCGGGATATTGAACTTATGACCTCATGGTCACACGTCCAATCCCCACGCCAGCAGGCTGTCCTTACGGGACAACTTTTTTATGTATATAAAAACTTGCATGAGGTGTCTATTTACAACCAAACATGAATTTTGGATAAAAATGATATTTTGTGCATATTTAAATTTAACATAAAAGAATTTTAAGCAATAATTAAAATACATAATAATTTATGCATTTTTTTCTTCAACACATGGGAGTACGATGCAATTTAGCCTGTATAACAATTTTTTTTATAAGGAATGTCTTATGCATTTTTTGGCTGCTGCAGGTGCCCTTCTTATCAGAGTGCTTAAACAGCTCAAAATGTTGATGAAGAAACCATGCATATAAGATGAGTGGAATTAAAAAATCTGATTCAGGATCATATATTCTACAGTGGTGTGGTGTCTTCCATTTTGTGTTTTTTCCTTGCAAAATTCTGTTATATACACCAAGTAAGCACACATCTATTTGGAATAATCTTGAATGAGCACATCCTCAGGTCGAACATACACCTTTTGTTTTGGAAGCAGCAGCTCAACTTTGAGGGACTCCACTTTAGGTGTTTGGTTGCGGTAACGAGCAAAGGGTGCTGGTGGTCGTCGCCTGTCCGGTTCACTCCTCCCGAACATGCCTGAGGAGGAGGAGGAAGGTACAGTGGGGCTCTGAGTCTGAGGCGATGCTGGAGGAGCTTCATCCGCTGGTTGATGGTTCATGGGATCATCCTGCAGTAAGTAAGACAGTTAATTAATTAAGCTAAGATGCCATGCAGTCTCTGAATATACACGACTATGATTAGGATTATGATTATGATTATGATTATGATATATTGGTTGTTAGAATAGCAATACTGCAATAGTAATTAGTAGGTGACCTGAGAGTTAGTAATTGGGTGTGAAGCTGTTGTTGTTGTTGATGTGTGAGAACCTACAAAATGCAGGAAATCCAAGATCTTAGTTGAACCAAGCTCAGTGCAATTGTTCCAGTAGTAGACTGTCAAGTTCCATGCTTTCTCTCTCAGCTCTATTAAGCTTCTATCTATGTCACTCTCATGCCTCGACATATATGGTTGCAGCAACTTTTCATATATGTATCCTGTTCCCTGCACTAGTCAGTGACACTCAGTCTATCAAATTAGATGAACAGTATGAAAAGAATGAATATGTCCAAATCCAATTCCAATTCCAATTCGTTACGTACCCTGGTCTCTGGAAACCACAAAAAAATGAAGAGTGCCAACTTCAACTCTCCATACATTGGCAACCTGCTACCACCAAGATTCAGTTCAACTACGTACAATAAGAGTGGGTCCAATCCCATCCAAACAACAGTAATAGATAAATGGGTTGGTTGGTGAGGAGGACAACCTACCAAGCAATGAACACGTCTCCAATTTTCTCAAGAACTGTTATAACTGCTACAACTATCCTGCATTAATTTGCATTTGCATATATATATATATATATATAAATAATGTCAACTGCTTGACCAGCTTTGCAAGTATCTTTCTCCAAATGAATGAGATAATGTAAAGTGGATGTATAAGTAAATGTATGAAATGAATTATTATTAGTATTAGTATTACCAATACTGACACCAAAATCTGAGCTCAGAAATGTCGACCCTGTTCTTATCAACGGTCTTGAAGCATTGAAAGGCCGGATATGCATATCCGAGAACAAGTCTGTGGATGAAGGAAAACATGAAAGAAGAAGAAGCATTGATTGAGTTGAGGGGATTGGGATTGGGATTGGGATTGGGATAGATCATGGAATAAATAGAATTGAATTTAACTAATTATAATTAACTCACAGTAAAGTGGTGGTGATGAATTCCTCAATCATTTTTCCACTTGGATCTTCCTCTCCTCTCCTCTGAGATTTTGAGTGTTTCTAAGTAAGGCAAGAATGCCAGCAAGGAAGCAAGATGTATATGATGATTTCTGAAACTACCAAGCCAACACAAAAGTGAGCGAGGGATGGGAGAAAAAAAAAGACAATCAAACAAGAATGAATGAATGTGTATGAAACACATTAATGAATTCATTAATTAATGTTGGATTGACATACCTCACCACCTCTGAATCTGGGAGCCAAAACTTGAAAGAAGGAAATGGAGGATATATGCACACATACAAACATGTATGTGTATGTATGTATGTGTTGGAGGAAGCTATGATTATGACTACGATGGGAATATGATGGACGTGTGTGTGTGTGTTTGAGAGAGAGAGAGAGAGAGAGAGAGAGAGTGCAATCAATCAATAATCGCAAATGATGGAGGGGGGGGGGGGATATCTTGAAGCGGACGCCTTCTATTCTATTCTTTGGCTTCACGGATTCCCTGTTTTGGTGTTCTTTCTTTTTCCAGGGGCGACTTGGTCTTTTCGCAGTCCAATGGGATGCCGCTTTCTGTCTGTCTTCGGATCGGAGCCGTTGAACATAAAAACGGCGTCATACGTAAGGAATGTATTGGCTTTGGACGTTAGGCCGACGACCTAACTGTTTCGTGTTTTGACATCGGCCAACATAATCCGTGCCATATTTCACTTTTCAGGCCGTCTTATTTTTTTTTAATAATAATAATTAAAAATATCTTTATGATATTGTTTGAACATAATTTTTTATAAACTTTTAAATATTTTATAGTAAAATAATTTAATTTTATATTAAAATATGAATAATTATTTATTAAAATAATATTATCTTCGTCCCATAACTGTTGACACCTTTTTCACTTTAGATTATATAGTTGATATATTTTTATTTTTAATAAAAATTTATTTCACTCAAAAAAAATTTATTTATATATCTCATTAATAAATAAACATTTTTATTTATATTTAAAGTTTTCCCATCTTTAAATTGGTTTATACTAATCACAAATGATATATTATTTTTATTTATTTGTATTATATAAAATTTTATTATCAAATTATATTCATATTCTATATATTTTATTAGGATATATAATGTTTGATATATTAAAACATATATTTTAAGTTTTTAAAATAATAGATATTAATTTTTATTTAAAAAAAATACCAACACCACTCATATAAAAAATAATAAATAATATCATAACCTACTATAATTAACTTACTAAACTTCATTAACGTTAAATATCATATCTTTAATCAAATGCGTCAACTGTTCAATAACGGAGGAAGTATAAATGTTCAATAACGAAGGAAGTATAGTATATAAAAAATATATTTTTTCAAAATCTTTCTATAATTCAATCTAGATTATTATTATTATTATTATTATTATTATTATTATTATTATTATTAAAACCAACCTTCAAAATCAGTTAAAATTTGGCCAAAGACCACCGCCCACCGGTCACCAAGGCTGGCCCCAAGTAAATTGTGGCAAAAAATGATCAGACTTTTGGTTGACAGAAGAGCTCGGTAGTTTCTGGATGTTTGTTAACTGAATAAGAACTACCATATAACCGACCTCCCACAATTCCATGATCAAAGATAAATAATTTTAAGTGACCAAATAGATGACTTTATATACGAAGTAACAACGACAGAATTCTTACATACACGCTCCTAGAGCCTTTGTTTTTTTTTACGTACCCCTATTCAGGCATCCGTTGTCATATTGCACCATGCCGTAATCGTTTCTACATCCTCGTCAATATTTCAATTATTACTTGCATGTTGATTATTTTCAATTAGCCTTACTATAAGGTTGCTTTGGGATGAAGTTTCACATTGAAGCAATCGTTTATTTGTATTGAAGATTGTAGTATTGGCCTGTAAGAATTGGGTATCATGATAAGGAACCTGAGATGATGCTCAAGAAGATATGAAATTCCATATATTTTGGTAGATAAGTGGGTCGTTGTGTTGCAGAAAGTATTACATTGGAGAAAAAGTTCGATTAAAACTCATATTATAATGGCTCAAGAAAGTTGATTTTTGAGTGGCCAAATTGTTGTATTTTGAGTACACGGTGTTTAGTGTTGTACGTATGAAATCTGATATTTGCTTCATATAACTCAACTAGTTCATGAATTCCATTTCCATCCACTCTAGTTTATTCTCCTCCGTCGGCAATTATTGAACTATCTAAAATATAAGGTGCAATTTTCATTACAAAAAATATTATAGTGATACAAAATATTATAAAATAAAATATAATCACTCTTAAACACAACAACAAACACGAATAAGAACATATATAAAATAGTTCAATAATCTTGTTGATCCACTAACATGACACTTAAAAAACTCTCACTATTTTAACATTGAGGCAACAAATGAATATCCAATAATTCAACAGCTTCCTAGAGACAATATGAATGACACATAATGTCGACCACCTTAGTCAAGGTAACCACATATGTGGCAAAACTATGATTAAAGTACTTTTCCAACATCACTAGAGCCTGCACTAGCTTATTTGCATCGCAATACGCAGAAATCAAAATGTTAAAAGTAACATCACTAAATTCTTTCATTTACCGTATCATGCTCCTAGCTCTATAAATCTGATCATTCTTACAAAGACCATATATAGTGTATTGTATCCCCACAATATTAACCTTGATTCCATGATTCTTCAACACTTCCAATAGCTTGAACCCATCACCTATTCTATTAGTTATGCAAAAACCTTTCATCAAAATCCCATAAGTATGATCATCACCCTTTACACCATTTAGCATCATGTTCTTCCTATAGAACTCTAAAGCAATGTCAATATCTTTCATTTCAAAGATATCCAAAATTGTATCTGACAGTTTCAAACAAGGATAACATTTCCTTAGCTTTTACACACCAAATCAAGAACTCAAATCATTTCGCTAATCATTCTAGCTCGGTACCAAACCAAGAACCCAAACCACTTTCCAAATCAAGAACCGTAACAATAAATCACACAGTAGCTTCATTTTCTACTCCACAAAAAATATTTCACATACTTTATTATTTTAATTTATACCCAAATCCTCACCTCAGTTTTGTCTTTAGGGTGTGTTTGTTTGAGGTTTGGATTTTGGGTTGAGATTTGAATAGTAAAAAAATTGAATTAGAATTATTGTATGATGTGATATAAATAAGTATAGCTATGATGTTTTGAATATAAAATTAATTTTTAGTATAATATAAAAAATTAAAAATAGGTATTTGATTTGATATTTTTAGAGAAATATTTTTATGTGAATAGTGAAAATATTCCAAAATCCTCCAAACCAACACACCCGTGAAAACCTACCTCGGCCTCAGAGAAGAACCAAATTTTTTATTTCAGCTTCGTACCTCAACTGAGCCTTTTTTGGAAAATCAAGTACCAAATTCATGATTTCAGCTTTATTTAAGGAGGCCACAACATGGAGAGGGGAGGTGAAAGATAGAAGAAATTGAGAGAATAGTAAAACTCCATCGAAGTTGCCTCGACTACATGAGGCGAGAACGAGGTTCAATTGATATTTATCCGTCAAGTTTACTCCCATTGCACCTATTATTCCTTACCAAGATCGAAAACTTTTTTAATCAATTACCAAACAAGAATTTAGCGAAAAATTAAAGCAACTTTTATTATTACAGAAGCAATCTACTCGGACTCAGTTTTACCCAAACATAAACCAAGACCCAAGCCACAAATGACTCACCACGGAATCGCAACTAACACACAAACCACAAACCCAACCTAAGGAAACACCAACAATTTCAAGCCTATTTACACCGCGAACAACATATACATCGCGAGACATAAAATGGCACAAATCGATTTATTCAAACCGTAGAACCATAAAGGTTCAAGTTGTGCATCGACAGGGAAGGACCACCTCCAAGCTCGCACAGATTCATCGGAGAACACAGGTGTGCGATCGATCGGAAGGGCACTGGACTCGCCTAGGGCTTGAGAGAACTGCGATGAGAGAATTTGTTCTGTTCTCGTCTGTTAAATTGAATCTGGTTCAGGGAGCAGCAATATATATAGAGATCAGACCAGCGGTTCAGACTAGACCGGTTCAAACCGGTCCAGACCAGTTCAAAGCCAGGCAACCTGTGATCTCACAAAGATCGGGTCGGACAGAGGGTTGCCAGGTCCGGGCTTCATTTGGCCAGGTCGGTTGTGTGCGTTTTAGGCCTCAATAAGCACCGGCCAAAATATACAACAAATTTCCACCTTATGTTGGGTGTGGAAGACTATTTTTCTCAGGTGTCATCATTGTCCGAATCATCATTTGTCTCCGGTCTTTTAACATGCGGACTTTTTAACACGATTAGTATTCACAAATTTTATCTACATACGAAAAACAACAACAATGCAGTCTTCTAAGAAGTTAAGAAAAATAGTGCATTTTTACTTTACAAAAACAATGATTAAATTACAGTTTTTACAGTTCCAAAATATTTCTAATCAAAAGTATGAATGTATACTATTTTCTTATCAAATTCAAATTTTGTAACAGATAAAACCTCTTTTCCCTTGTCCGCAAGGTTATTTTTGAAAAATATCTTTTCAAGTTTCATCAAACATTTAGACACAACATCATGAATTAAACGAAACATAATGTCTATATGTTTGAAACCCACAAAGTAACTTTTTCAAAAGACCATGACCCCTTTTATTTTCATTTATTTCCTTAACCAGTTCATTTCTACCTTTTGATCTTGTTGCCTTATTATAAGTTTTTTGTTCAATCCCACCTGCAGATTCAAACACACCAAAGGCAAGTAAAGTATTAGCAAAATCATCAAACATATGTGGTTTTCTAACTATCCTCTTATTTCTATCACTAATCAATTGATAATTCTTAACTTCTCGAGGGCTTCCTACATTTAATTCCGAACCTAAACAATCAGAATTTTCATGTAAATCATATTGCTCATGCAAAATTTCAGAATTTAAAACATTTTGGGACGGATTTTTAGAATTTCCAGACTTTAAATCTGGTGCTGACAGATTCTGAAATTTTTCATATTCGTGTGCCGAATTAGATTCAGATTCAGCGCTACTCGGAACATTTTTATTATGTTTCACCTCATTTGAGGTCTTATCTAACTCACTAGGCACATTATGTTTCAAACAAGGCATCTTGCGTTCATTAAACATCACATCCCGACTCAGAAAAGTTTTGAATCCCAATTTTTAAGTTAGCCACAACCTATACCCCTCAACTCTCTCGGGGTATCCTAAGAAAATGCATTCCAAGGTTCTAGGTTCCAATTTATCACTAGAAATATGAATAAAAGTGGAACAACCAAACACTTTAAGGTTGTAAAAGTCTGTATTTTTCCCACACTAAATCGATTCGGGGCAAGCTCCCTTCAAAGGGACCGACAGTGACCTATTGATTAAATAGGCTTTCATGACGAAGGCTTCTCCCCAAAATTGTTTGGACAACCCAGAGAAAGCAAGCATGCTTCTAACCCTATCTAATAAGGTCCGGTTCATCCGTTCAGCAACCCCACTTTGTTGGGGTGTAACAAGAACGGTTCTTTGACGCTTTATTCCATTTCTACACAAAAGTTGTCAAACCAAGCATTACAAAACTCTAAACCATTGCCGATTCTTAACCATTTAATCTTTTTACCCGTTTGATTTTCAATCAAAATCTTCCAATTTATAAATGTTTCAAAAAAATTGGATTTTTGTTTAATCAAGAAAACCCACACTTTTCTAGAGAAATTATCAATTATAGAGAGAAAGTATCTACTCCCATTATGTGTGAGTTCACTAGAAAGATCCCACATATCGGCATGTAGATACTCTAGAATACCTTTTGAAAATATTTGGTTTTCCAAGGGTTTTTGAAGAAATTGCACCTTATGATATTTGTCATACACACAATGATCACAAAAGGTAATAGTTCAAAGCTTTTCATTACCAAAATAACCCGATTTATGCAATATTTCTAGACCCCTATTACTAAGGTGTCCTAATCTCCTATGCCAAAGATTGGTATTATCTATAGCCGCATTAACTATATTTTCAAATTTATTAATTGGCAAAGCCAAGGTGACATAAAGGTTATTTTTCAAATCCGCTCTAAAAAGTACTAAAGCACCTTTTGTAATTTTCATGCAATTTCCTCCCCACTTCCCTTCTAACCCCATAGAGGATAAACTAACACATGATAGCAAGCTACTAGACAAACTAGGAACAGGTCTAACATTCAAAAGCTCAAGCACATAACTGGAATCAAATTTCAACATAATGGTTCCTACCTTCAACATTGCAAACACGTTTATCTGCCATAGACACATTGTTATTTGACAAAGTTTTATATTTTGAACAAATTTTTTAAAATGGTGTCATATGGTACATGCAAGCGGAATCTAAAAGCCATTCGTTCTTATCAAAAGAAGTCACTTTAGAACATAAAGGAAAGACCACAAATATATCACCTAAACATTCATCGGTTAATATCATATTAGCAAGCTCATTACTACAAGTGTTTATCTAATTGCTAGCATTATAACTATTTTTATTGGAGTTAAGGTTCTTCTTAGGATAATTCCTAATGAAATGAGAAGGATCGCCACAATTAAAACAATGTTTGACGTACTCAGAAGAGGTTTGAGATCTATTCTTTGACTTACTTCTAGACTTCTTATTATGTGGACTATTGTGAGAATCATTCTCTTGCTTATTGTTATGGGAAGAAGAGTCATTCTTGCTAGTTCTAAAAGAAGATCTACCCCTAACATGCATAACCTCTCAATGGCTTTCTCTACTAGATTTAAAAAGGTGTAAATCTATTTTTTTTACTTTTTAAGCCATTTATCACTACGTCTAGTGTTATCATGTTTCTCCCATACTTAATAGCCGATATCACATCCGAGTAGAAACTAGGGATAGCATTTAATAAAACTATAGAACTATAGTCATCGAGATTCTTATCACCAGTTAGTCTTATATCTTGTATAATTTTGGTAAAAACATCGAGATAAAACCTCAAATAAGGTGGAGTATAATAAAAATGGTCGTTATTTTAGATTTGTTATATATTTTGGCCGGTAATTATTGAGGCCTAAAACGCACACAACTGACCCGCCCAAATTGAAGCCCGGACCTGGCAACCCGCTGCCCAACCCAACTTTTGTGAGACTCGTCGGATCACAGATTGTCTGGCTTTGAACCGGTCTGGTCTGAACCGCTGGTCTGATCTCTATATATATTGCTGCTCGCTGAACAGGATTCAATTCAACAAACGAGAACATAACAGAACCTCTCACGTGGTTCTCTCAAGCCCTAGGCGATTCCAGTGTCCTTCCGATCGAACGCACATGTGTTCTCCGGTGAATCTGTCCAGCGAGCTTGGAGGTGCTCTTTCCGTGTCGATGTGTGACTTGAACCTTGATGGTTCTACGGTTTGATTAAATCGATTTGTGCTTTTTTGTGTCTCGCGATGTATATGTTGTTCGCGGTGTAAATAGGCTTGAAATCGTTGGTGTTTCCTTAGGTTGGGTTTGTGGCTTAGGTCTTGGATGTGTGTTCTATGTCAATTTATGTTTGGGTAAAACTGAGTCCGAGTATATTGCTTCCGTAATAATAAAAGTTGCTTTAAGTTTTCGCTTGATTCTTGTTTGGTAAATGATTAAACAAGTTGTCGATCTTGGTTAGGAATAACAAGTGGTATCAAAGCTTTTAGGTGACTATGTAGATGTTACTTTCGAAAATTGGAAATCGTGGTTTTTTCTTGTTTTTCCTAAAAAATTGAACCGTGATTTGTCGAATGTTTTTCCCAAAGATTGAAATCGTGATATTGTCTCTGCTTTTTCCACAATCTTGAAAATGTGAGTTACTCTCCGTTTTGGTAAGAGGATTTGAAACTGTGAGTTCATTGTTCTTTTTAAAAAATCTGAAACTAGGTTTTTTTTTTTTTGTTCTCTGTTTTTTCGAAAATGTGATGATAGTTCCTTGTTTATATATAGTTGATATATTTTTATTTTTAATTAAAATTTATTTCACTCAAAAAAAATTTATTTATATATCTCATTAATAAATAAACATTTTTATTTATATTTAAAGTTTTCCTATCTTTAAATTGGTTTATACTAATCACAAATGATATATTATTTTTATTTATTTGTATTATATAAAATTTTATTATCAAATTATATTCATATTCTATATATTTTATTAGGATATATAATGTTTGATATATTAAAACATATATTTTAAGTTTTTAAAATAATAGATATTAATTTTTATTTAAAAAAAATACCAACACCACTCATATAAAAAATAATAAATAATATCATAACCTACTATAATTAACTTACTAAACTTCATTAACGTTAAATATCATATCTTTAATCAAATGCGTCAACTGTTCAATAACGGAGGAAGTATAAATGTTCAATAACGAAGGAAGTATAGTATATAAAAAATATATTTTTTCAAAATCTTTCTATAATTCAATCTAGATTATTATTATTATTATTATTATTATTATTATTATTATTATTATTAAAACCAACCTTCAAAATCAGTTAAAATTTGGCCAAAGACCACCGCCCACCGGTCACCAAGGCTGGCCCCAAGTAAATTGTGGCAAAAAATGATCAGACTTTTGGTTGACAGAAGAGCTCGGTAGTTTCTGGATGTTTGTTAACTGAATAAGAACTACCATATAACCGACCTCCCACAATTCCATGATCAAAGATAAATAATTTTAAGTGACCAAATAGATGACTTTATATACGAAGTAACAACGACAGAATTCTTACATACACGCTCCTAGAGCCTTTGTTTTTTTTTACGTACCCCTATTCAGGCATCCGTTGTCATATTGCACCATGCCGTAATCGTTTCTACATCCTCGTCAATATTTCAATTATTACTTGCATGTTGATTATTTTCAATTAGCCTTACTATAAGGTTGCTTTGGGATGAAGTTTCACATTGAAGCAATCGTTTATTTGTATTGAAGATTGTAGTATTGGCCTGTAAGAATTGGGTATCATGATAAGGAACCTGAGATGATGCTCAAGAAGATATGAAATTCCATATATTTTGGTAGATAAGTGGGTCGTTGTGTTGCAGAAAGTATTACATTGGAGAAAAAGTTCGATTAAAACTCATATTATAATGGCTCAAGAAAGTTGATTTTTGAGTGGCCAAATTGTTGTATTTTGAGTACACGGTGTTTAGTGTTGTACGTATGAAATCTGATATTTGCTTCATATAACTCAACTAGTTCATGAATTCCATTTCCATCCACTCTAGTTTATTCTCCTCCGTCGGCAATTATTGAACTATCTAAAATATAAGGTGCAATTTTCATTACAAAAAATATTATAGTGATACAAAATATTATAAAATAAAATATAATCACTCTTAAACACAACAACAAACACGAATAAGAACATATATAAAATAGTTCAATAATCTTGTTGATCCACTAACATGACACTTAAAAAACTCTCACTATTTTAACATTGAGGCAACAAATGAATATCCAATAATTCAACAGCTTCCTAGAGACAATATGAATGACACATAATGTCGACCACCTTAGTCAAGGTAACCACATATGTGGCAAAACTATGATTAAAGTACTTTTCCAACATCACTAGAGCCTGCACTAGCTTATTTGCATCGCAATACGCAGAAATCAAAATGTTAAAAGTAACATCACTAAATTCTTTCATTTACCGTATCATGCTCCTAGCTCTATAAATCTGATCATTCTTACAAAGACCATATATAGTGTATTGTATCCCCACAATATTAACCTTGATTCCATGATTCTTCAACACTTCCAATAGCTTGAACCCATCACCTATTCTATTAGTTATGCAAAAACCTTTCATCAAAATCCCATAAGTATGATCATCACCCTTTACACCATTTAGCATCATGTTCTTCCTATAGAACTCTAAAGCAATGTCAATATCTTTCATTTCAAAGATATCCAAAATTGTATCTGACAGTTTCAAACAAGGATAACATTTCCTTAGCTTTTACACACCAAATCAAGAACTCAAATCATTTCGCTAATCATTCTAGCTCGGTACCAAACCAAGAACCCAAACCACTTTCCAAATCAAGAACCGTAACAATAAATCACACAGTAGCTTCATTTTCTACTCCACAAAAAATATATTTCACATACTTTATTATTTTAATTTATACCCAAATCCTCACCTCAGTTTTGTCTTTAGGGTGTGTTTGTTTGAGGTTTGGATTTTGGGTTGAGATTTGAATAGTAAAAAAATTGAATTAGAATTATTGTATGATGTGATATAAATAAGTATAGCTATGATGTTTTGAATATAAAATTAATTTTTAGTATAATATAAAAAATTAAAAATAGGTATTTGATTTGATATTTTTAGAGAAATATTTTTATGTGAATAGTGAAAATATTCCAAAATCCTCCAAACCAACACACCCGTGAAAACCTACCTCGGCCTCAGAGAAGAACCAAATTTTTTATTTCAGCTTCGTACCTCAACTGAGCCTTTTTTGGAAAATCAAGTACCAAATTCATGATTTCAGCTTTATTTAAGGAGGCCACAACATGGAGAGGGGAGGTGAAAGATAGAAGAAATTGAGAGAATAGTAAAACTCCATCGAAGTTGCCTCGACTACATGAGGCGAGAACGAGGTTCAATTGATATTTATCCGTCAAGTTTACTCCCATTGCACCTATTATTCCTTACCAAGATCGAAAACTTTTTTAATCAATTACCAAACAAGAATTTAGCGAAAAATTAAAGCAACTTTTATTATTACAGAAGCAATCTACTCGGACTCAGTTTTACCCAAACATAAACCAAGACCCAAGCCACAAATGACTCACCACGGAATCGCAACTAACACACAAACCACAAACCCAACCTAAGGAAACACCAACAATTTCAAGCCTATTTACACCGCGAACAACATATACATCGCGAGACATAAAATGGCACAAATCGATTTATTCAAACCGTAGAACCATAAAGGTTCAAGTTGTGCATCGACAGGGAAGGACCACCTCCAAGCTCGCACAGATTCATCGGAGAACACAGGTGTGCGATCGATCGGAAGGGCACTGGACTCGCCTAGGGCTTGAGAGAACTGCGATGAGAGAATTTGTTCTGTTCTCGTCTGTTAAATTGAATCTGGTTCAGGGAGCAGCAATATATATAGAGATCAGACCAGCGGTTCAGACTAGACCGGTTCAAACCGGTCCAGACCAGTTCAAAGCCAGGCAACCTGTGATCTCACAAAGATCGGGTCGGACAGAGGGTTGCCAGGTCCGGGCTTCATTTGGCCAGGTCGGTTGTGTGCGTTTTAGGCCTCAATAAGCACCGGCCAAAATATACAACAAATTTCCACCTTATGTTGGGTGTGGAAGACTATTTTTCTCAGGTGTCATCATTGTCCGAATCATCATTTGTCTCCGGTCTTTTAACATGCGGACTTTTTAACACGATTAGTATTCACAAATTTTATCTACATACGAAAAACAACAACAATGCAGTCTTCTAAGAAGTTAAGAAAAATAGTGCATTTTTACTTTACAAAAACAATGATTAAATTACAGTTTTTACAGTTCCAAAATATTTCTAATCAAAAGTATGAATGTATACTATTTTCTTATCAAATTCAAATTTTGTAACAGATAAAACCTCTTTTCCCTTGTCCGCAAGGTTATTTTTGAAAAATATCTTTTCAAGTTTCATCAAACATTTAGACACAACATCATGAATTAAACGAAACATAATGTCTATATGTTTGAAACCCACAAAGTAACTTTTTCAAAAGACCATGACCCCTTTTATTTTCATTTATTTCCTTAACCAGTTCATTTCTACCTTTTGATCTTGTTGCCTTATTATAAGTTTTTTGTTCAATCCCACCTGCAGATTCAAACACACCAAAGGCAAGTAAAGTATTAGCAAAATCATCAAACATATGTGGTTTTCTAACTATCCTCTTATTTCTATCACTAATCAATTGATAATTCTTAACTTCTCGAGGGCTTCCTACATTTAATTCCGAACCTAAACAATCAGAATTTTCATGTAAATCATATTGCTCATGCAAAATTTCAGAATTTAAAACATTTTGGGACGGATTTTTAGAATTTCCAGACTTTAAATCTGGTGCTGACAGATTCTGAAATTTTTCATATTCGTGTGCCGAATTAGATTCAGATTCAGCGCTACTCGGAACATTTTTATTATGTTTCACCTCATTTGAGGTCTTATCTAACTCACTAGGCACATTATGTTTCAAACAAGGCATCTTGCGTTCATTAAACATCACATCCCGACTCAGAAAAGTTTTGAATCCCAATTTTTAAGTTAGCCACAACCTATACCCCTCAACTCTCTCGGGGTATCCTAAGAAAATGCATTCCAAGGTTCTAGGTTCCAATTTATCACTAGAAATATGAATAAAAGTGGAACAACCAAACACTTTAAGGTTGTAAAAGTCTGTATTTTTCCCACACTAAATCGATTCGGGGCAAGCTCCCTTCAAAGGGACCGACAGTGACCTATTGATTAAATAGGCTTTCATGACGAAGGCTTCTCCCCAAAATTGTTTGGACAACCCAGAGAAAGCAAGCATGCTTCTAACCCTATCTAATAAGGTCCGGTTCATCCGTTCAGCAACCCCACTTTGTTGGGGTGTAACAAGAACGGTTCTTTGACGCTTTATTCCATTTCTACACAAAAGTTGTCAAACCAAGCATTACAAAACTCTAAACCATTGCCGATTCTTAACCATTTAATCTTTTTACCCGTTTGATTTTCAATCAAAATCTTCCAATTTATAAATGTTTCAAAAAAATTGGATTTTTGTTTAATCAAGAAAACCCACACTTTTCTAGAGAAATTATCAATTATAGAGAGAAAGTATCTACTCCCATTATGTGTGAGTTCACTAGAAAGATCCCACATATCGGCATGTAGATACTCTAGAATACCTTTTGAAAATATTTGGTTTTCCAAGGGTTTTTGAAGAAATTGCACCTTATGATATTTGTCATACACACAATGATCACAAAAGGTAATAGTTCAAAGCTTTTCATTACCAAAATAACCCGATTTATGCAATATTTCTAGACCCCTATTACTAAGGTGTCCTAATCTCCTATGCCAAAGATTGGTATTATCTATAGCCGCATTAACTATATTTTCAAATTTATTAATTGGCAAAGCCAAGGTGACATAAAGGTTATTTTTCAAATCCGCTCTAAAAAGTACTAAAGCACCTTTTGTAATTTTCATGCAATTTCCTCCCCACTTCCCTTCTAACCCCATAGAGGATAAACTAACACATGATAGCAAGCTACTAGACAAACTAGGAACAGGTCTAACATTCAAAAGCTCAAGCACATAACTGGAATCAAATTTCAACATAATGGTTCCTACCTTCAACATTGCAAACACGTTTATCTGCCATAGACACATTGTTATTTGACAAAGTTTTATATTTTGAACAAATTTTTTAAATGGTGTCATATGGTACATGCAAGCGGAATCTAAAAGCCATTCGTTCTTATCAAAAGAAGTCACTTTAGAACATAAAGGAAAGACCACAAATATATCACCTAAACATTCATCGGTTAATATCATATTAGCAAGCTCATTACTACAAGTGTTTATCTAATTGCTAGCATTATAACTATTTTTATTGGAGTTAAGGTTCTTCTTAGGATAATTCCTAATGAAATGAGAAGGATCGCCACAATTAAAACAATGTTTGACGTACTCAGAAGAGGTTTGAGATCTATTCTTTGACTTACTTCTAGACTTCTTATTATGTGGACTATTGTGAGAATCATTCTCTTGCTTATTGTTATGGGAAGAAGAGTCATTCTTGCTAGTTCTAAAAGAAGATCTACCCCTAACATGCATAACCTCTCAATGGCTTTCTCTACTAGATTTAAAAAGGTGTAAATCTATTTTTTTTACTTTTTAAGCCATTTATCACTACGTCTAGTGTTATCATGTTTCTCCCATACTTAATAGCCGATATCACATCCGAGTAGAAACTAGGGATAGCATTTAATAAAACTATAGAACTATAGTCATCGAGATTCTTATCACCAGTTAGTCTTATATCTTGTATAATTTTGGTAAAAACATCGAGATAAAACCTCAAATAAGGTGGAGTATAATAAAAATGGTCGTTATTTTAGATTTGTTATATATTTTGGCCGGTAATTATTGAGGCCTAAAACGCACACAACTGACCCGCCCAAATTGAAGCCCGGACCCGGCAACCCGCTGCCCAACCCAACTTTTGTGAGACTCGTCGGATCACAGATTGTCTGGCTTTGAACCGGTCTGGTCTGAACCGCTGGTCTGATCTCTATATATATTGCTGCTCGCTGAACAGGATTCAATTCAACAAACGAGAACATAACAGAACCTCTCACGTGGTTCTCTCAAGCCCTAGGCGATTCCAGTGTCCTTCCGATCGAACGCACATGTGTTCTCCGGTGAATCTGTCCAGCGAGCTTGGAGGTGCTCTTTCCGTGTCGATGTGTGACTTGAACCTTGATGGTTCTACGGTTTGATTAAATCGATTTGTGCTTTTTTGTGTCTCGCGATGTATATGTTGTTCGCGGTGTAAATAGGCTTGAAATCGTTGGTGTTTCCTTAGGTTGGGTTTGTGGCTTAGGTCTTGGATGTGTGTTCTATGTCAATTTATGTTTGGGTAAAACTGAGTCCGAGTATATTGCTTCCGTAATAATAAAAGTTGCTTTAAGTTTTCGCTTGATTCTTGTTTGGTAAATGATTAAACAAGTTGTCGATCTTGGTTAGGAATAACAAGTGGTATCAAAGCTTTTAGGTGACTATGTAGATGTTACTTTCGAAAATTGGAAATCGTGGTTTTTTCTTGTTTTTCCTAAAAAATTGAACCGTGATTTGTCGAATGTTTTTCCCAAAGATTGAAATCGTGATATTGTCTCTGCTTTTTCCACAATCTTGAAAATGTGAGTTACTCTCCGTTTTGGTAAGAGGATTTGAAACTGTGAGTTCATTGTTCTTTTTAAAAAATCTGAAACTAGGTTTTTTTTTTTTTGTTCTCTGTTTTTTCGAAAATGTGATGATAGTTCCTTGTTTATATATAGTTGATATATTTTTATTTTTAATTAAAATTTATTTCACTCAAAAAAAATTTATTTATATATCTCATTAATAAATAAACATTTTTATTTATATTTAAAGTTTTCCTATCTTTAAATTGGTTTATACTAATCACAAATGATATATTATTTTTATTTATTTGTATTATATAAAATTTTATTATCAAATTATATTCATATTCTATATATTTTATTAGGATATATAATGTTTGATATATTAAAACATATATTTTAAGTTTTTAAAATAATAGATATTAATTTTTATTTAAAAAAAATACCAACACCACTCATATAAAAAATAATAAATAATATCATAACCTACTATAATTAACTTACTAAACTTCATTAACGTTAAATATCATATCTTTAATCAAATGCGTCAACTGTTCAATAACGGAGGAAGTATAAATGTTCAATAACGAAGGAAGTATAGTATATAAAAAATATATTTTTTCAAAATCTTTCTATAATTCAATCTAGATTATTATTATTATTATTATTATTATTATTATTATTATTATTATTAAAACCAACCTTCAAAATCAGTTAAAATTTGGCCAAAGACCACCGCCCACCGGTCACCAAGGCTGGCCCCAAGTAAATTGTGGCAAAAAATGATCAGACTTTTGGTTGACAGAAGAGCTCGGTAGTTTCTGGATGTTTGTTAACTGAATAAGAACTACCATATAACCGACCTCCCACAATTCCATGATCAAAGATAAATAATTTTAAGTGACCAAATAGATGACTTTATATACGAAGTAACAACGACAGAATTCTTACATACACGCTCCTAGAGCCTTTGTTTTTTTTTACGTACCCCTATTCAGGCATCCGTTGTCATATTGCACCATGCCGTAATCGTTTCTACATCCTCGTCAATATTTCAATTATTACTTGCATGTTGATTATTTTCAATTAGCCTTACTATAAGGTTGCTTTGGGATGAAGTTTCACATTGAAGCAATCGTTTATTTGTATTGAAGATTGTAGTATTGGCCTGTAAGAATTGGGTATCATGATAAGGAACCTGAGATGATGCTCAAGAAGATATGAAATTCCATATATTTTGGTAGATAAGTGGGTCGTTGTGTTGCAGAAAGTATTACATTGGAGAAAAAGTTCGATTAAAACTCATATTATAATGGCTCAAGAAAGTTGATTTTTGAGTGGCCAAATTGTTGTATTTTGAGTACACGGTGTTTAGTGTTGTACGTATGAAATCTGATATTTGCTTCATATAACTCAACTAGTTCATGAATTCCATTTCCATCCACTCTAGTTTATTCTCCTCCGTCGGCAATTATTGAACTATCTAAAATATAAGGTGCAATTTTCATTACAAAAAATATTATAGTGATACAAAATATTATAAAATAAAATATAATCACTCTTAAACACAACAACAAACACGAATAAGAACATATATAAAATAGTTCAATAATCTTGTTGATCCACTAACATGACACTTAAAAAACTCTCACTATTTTAACATTGAGGCAACAAATGAATATCCAATAATTCAACAGCTTCCTAGAGACAATATGAATGACACATAATGTCGACCACCTTAGTCAAGGTAACCACATATGTGGCAAAACTATGATTAAAGTACTTTTCCAACATCACTAGAGCCTGCACTAGCTTATTTGCATCGCAATACGCAGAAATCAAAATGTTAAAAGTAACATCACTAAATTCTTTCATTTACCGTATCATGCTCCTAGCTCTATAAATCTGATCATTCTTACAAAGACCATATATAGTGTATTGTATCCCCACAATATTAACCTTGATTCCATGATTCTTCAACACTTCCAATAGCTTGAACCCATCACCTATTCTATTAGTTATGCAAAAACCTTTCATCAAAATCCCATAAGTATGATCATCACCCTTTACACCATTTAGCATCATGTTCTTCCTATAGAACTCTAAAGCAATGTCAATATCTTTCATTTCAAAGATATCCAAAATTGTATCTGACAGTTTCAAACAAGGATAACATTTCCTTAGCTTTTACACACCAAATCAAGAACTCAAATCATTTCGCTAATCATTCTAGCTCGGTACCAAACCAAGAACCCAAACCACTTTCCAAATCAAGAACCGTAACAATAAATCACACAGTAGCTTCATTTTCTACTCCACAAAAAATATATTTCACATACTTTATTATTTTAATTTATACCCAAATCCTCACCTCAGTTTTGTCTTTAGGGTGTGTTTGTTTGAGGTTTGGATTTTGGGTTGAGATTTGAATAGTAAAAAAATTGAATTAGAATTATTGTATGATGTGATATAAATAAGTATAGCTATGATGTTTTGAATATAAAATTAATTTTTAGTATAATATAAAAAATTAAAAATAGGTATTTGATTTGATATTTTTAGAGAAATATTTTTATGTGAATAGTGAAAATATTCCAAAATCCTCCAAACCAACACACCCGTGAAAACCTACCTCGGCCTCAGAGAAGAACCAAATTTTTTATTTCAGCTTCGTACCTCAACTGAGCCTTTTTTGGAAAATCAAGTACCAAATTCATGATTTCAGCTTTATTTAAGGAGGCCACAACATGGAGAGGGGAGGTGAAAGATAGAAGAAATTGAGAGAATAGTAAAACTCCATCGAAGTTGCCTCGACTACATGAGGCGAGAACGAGGTTCAATTGATATTTATCCGTCAAGTTTACTCCCATTGCACCTATTATTCCTTACCAAGATCGAAAACTTTTTTAATCAATTACCAAACAAGAATTTAGCGAAAAATTAAAGCAACTTTTATTATTACAGAAGCAATCTACTCGGACTCAGTTTTACCCAAACATAAACCAAGACCCAAGCCACAAATGACTCACCACGGAATCGCAACTAACACACAAACCACAAACCCAACCTAAGGAAACACCAACAATTTCAAGCCTATTTACACCGCGAACAACATATACATCGCGAGACATAAAATGGCACAAATCGATTTATTCAAACCGTAGAACCATAAAGGTTCAAGTTGTGCATCGACAGGGAAGGACCACCTCCAAGCTCGCACAGATTCATCGGAGAACACAGGTGTGCGATCGATCGGAAGGGCACTGGACTCGCCTAGGGCTTGAGAGAACTGCGATGAGAGAATTTGTTCTGTTCTCGTCTGTTAAATTGAATCTGGTTCAGGGAGCAGCAATATATATAGAGATCAGACCAGCGGTTCAGACTAGACCGGTTCAAACCGGTCCAGACCAGTTCAAAGCCAGGCAACCTGTGATCTCACAAAGATCGGGTCGGACAGAGGGTTGCCAGGTCCGGGCTTCATTTGGCCAGGTCGGTTGTGTGCGTTTTAGGCCTCAATAAGCACCGGCCAAAATATACAACAAATTTCCACCTTATGTTGGGTGTGGAAGACTATTTTTCTCAGGTGTAATCATTGTCCGAATCATCATTTGTCTCCGGTCTTTTAACATGCGGACTTTTTAACACGATTAGTATTCACAAATTTTATCTACATACGAAAAACAACAACAATGCAGTCTTCTAAGAAGTTAAGAAAAATAGTGCATTTTTACTTTACAAAAACAATGATTAAATTACAGTTTTTACAGTTCCAAAATATTTCTAATCAAAAGTATGAATGTATACTATTTTCTTATCAAATTCAAATTTTGTAACAGATAAAACCTCTTTTCCCTTGTCCGCAAGGTTATTTTTGAAAAATATCTTTTCAAGTTTCATCAAACATTTAGACACAACATCATGAATTAAACGAAACATAATGTCTATATGTTTGAAACCCACAAAGTAACTTTTTCAAAAGACCATGACCCCTTTTATTTTCATTTATTTCCTTAACCAGTTCATTTCTACCTTTTGATCTTGTTGCCTTATTATAAGTTTTTTGTTCAATCCCACCTGCAGATTCAAACACACCAAAGGCAAGTAAAGTATTAGCAAAATCATCAAACATATGTGGTTTTCTAACTATCCTCTTATTTCTATCACTAATCAATTGATAATTCTTAACTTCTCGAGGGCTTCCTACATTTAATTCCGAACCTAAACAATCAGAATTTTCATGTAAATCATATTGCTCATGCAAAATTTCAGAATTTAAAACATTTTGGGACGGATTTTTAGAATTTCCAGACTTTAAATCTGGTGCTGACAGATTCTGAAATTTTTCATATTCGTGTGCCGAATTAGATTCAGATTCAGCGCTACTCGGAACATTTTTATTATGTTTCACCTCATTTGAGGTCTTATCTAACTCACTAGGCACATTATGTTTCAAACAAGGCATCTTGCGTTCATTAAACATCACATCCCGACTCAGAAAAGTTTTGAATCCCAATTTTTAAGTTAGCCACAACCTATACCCCTCAACTCTCTCGGGGTATCCTAAGAAAATGCATTCCAAGGTTCTAGGTTCCAATTTATCACTAGAAATATGAATAAAAGTGGAACAACCAAACACTTTAAGGTTGTAAAAGTCTGTATTTTTCCCACACTAAATCGATTCGGGGCAAGCTCCCTTCAAAGGGACCGACAGTGACCTATTGATTAAATAGGCTTTCATGACGAAGGCTTCTCCCCAAAATTGTTTGGACAACCCAGAGAAAGCAAGCATGCTTCTAACCCTATCTAATAAGGTCCGGTTCATCCGTTCAGCAACCCCACTTTGTTGGGGTGTAACAAGAACGGTTCTTTGACGCTTTATTCCATTTCTACACAAAAGTTGTCAAACCAAGCATTACAAAACTCTAAACCATTGCCGATTCTTAACCATTTAATCTTTTTACCCGTTTGATTTTCAATCAAAATCTTCCAATTTATAAATGTTTCAAAAAAATTGGATTTTTGTTTAATCAAGAAAACCCACACTTTTCTAGAGAAATTATCAATTATAGAGAGAAAGTATCTACTCCCATTATGTGTGAGTTCACTAGAAAGATCCCACATATCGGCATGTAGATACTCTAGAATACCTTTTGAAAATATTTGGTTTTCCAAGGGTTTTTGAAGAAATTGCACCTTATGATATTTGTCATACACACAATGATCACAAAAGGTAATAGTTCAAAGCTTTTCATTACCAAAATAACCCGATTTATGCAATATTTCTAGACCCCTATTACTAAGGTGTCCTAATCTCCTATGCCAAAGATTGGTATTATCTATAGCCGCATTAACTATATTTTCAAATTTATTAATTGGCAAAGCCAAGGTGACATAAAGGTTATTTTTCAAATCCGCTCTAAAAAGTACTAAAGCACCTTTTGTAATTTTCATGCAATTTCCTCCCCACTTCCCTTCTAACCCCATAGAGGATAAACTAACACATGATAGCAAGCTACTAGACAAACTAGGAACAGGTCTAACATTCAAAAGCTCAAGCACATAACTGGAATCAAATTTCAACATAATGGTTCCTACCTTCAACATTGCAAACACGTTTATCTGCCATAGACACATTGTTATTTGACAAAGTTTTATATTTTGAACAAATTTTTTTAAATGGTGTCATATGGTACATGCAAGCGGAATCTAAAAGCCATTCGTTCTTATCAAAAGAAGTCACTTTAGAACATAAAGGAAAGACCACAAATATATCACCTAAACATTCATCGGTTAATATCATATTAGCAAGCTCATTACTACAAGTGTTTATCTAATTGCTAGCATTATAACTATTTTTATTGGAGTTAAGGTTCTTCTTAGGATAATTCCTAATGAAATGAGAAGGATCGCCACAATTAAAACAATGTTTGACGTACTCAGAAGAGGTTTGAGATCTATTCTTTGACTTACTTCTAGACTTCTTATTATGTGGACTATTGTGAGAATCATTCTCTTGCTTATTGTTATGGGAAGAAGAGTCATTCTTGCTAGTTCTAAAAGAAGATCTACCCCTAACATGCATAACCTCT
This sequence comes from Andrographis paniculata, assembly GCF_009805555.1. NCBI lineage: Eukaryota > Viridiplantae > Streptophyta > Magnoliopsida > Lamiales > Acanthaceae > Andrographis > Andrographis paniculata. The sequence continues at coordinate 2,209,045 of NW_026137608.1, forward strand.
CAATGGCTTTCTCTACTAGATTTAAAAAGGTGTAAATCTATTTTTTTTACTTTTTAAGCCATTTATCACTACGTCTAGTGTTATCATGTTTCTCCCATACTTAATAGCCGATATCACATCCGAGTAGAAACTAGGGATAGCATTTAATAAAACTATAGAACTATAGTCATCGAGATTCTTATCACCAGTTAGTCTTATATCTTGTATAATTTTGGTAAAAACATCGAGATAAAACCTCAAATAAGGTGGAGTATAATAAAAATGGTCGTTATTTTAGATTTGTTATATATTTTGGCCGGTAATTATTGAGGCCTAAAACGCACACAACTGACCCGCCCAAATTGAAGCCCGGACCTGGCAACCCGCTGCCCAACCCAACTTTTGTGAGACTCGTCGGATCACAGATTGTCTGGCTTTGAACCGGTCTGGTCTGAACCGCTGGTCTGATCTCTATATATATTGCTGCTCGCTGAACAGGATTCAATTCAACAAACGAGAACATAACAGAACCTCTCACGTGGTTCTCTCAAGCCCTAGGCGATTCCAGTGTCCTTCCGATCGAACGCACATGTGTTCTCCGGTGAATCTGTCCAGCGAGCTTGGAGGTGCTCTTTCCGTGTCGATGTGTGACTTGAACCTTGATGGTTCTACGGTTTGATTAAATCGATTTGTGCTTTTTTGTGTCTCGCGATGTATATGTTGTTCGCGGTGTAAATAGGCTTGAAATCGTTGGTGTTTCCTTAGGTTGGGTTTGTGGCTTAGGTCTTGGATGTGTGTTCTATGTCAATTTATGTTTGGGTAAAACTGAGTCCGAGTATATTGCTTCCGTAATAATAAAAGTTGCTTTAAGTTTTCGCTTGATTCTTGTTTGGTAAATGATTAAACAAGTTGTCGATCTTGGTTAGGAATAACAAGTGGTATCAAAGCTTTTAGGTGACTATGTAGATGTTACTTTCGAAAATTGGAAATCGTGGTTTTTTCTTGTTTTTCCTAAAAAATTGAACCGTGATTTGTCGAATGTTTTTCCCAAAGATTGAAATCGTGATATTGTCTCTGCTTTTTCCACAATCTTGAAAATGTGAGTTACTCTCCGTTTTGGTAAGAGGATTTGAAACTGTGAGTTCATTGTTCTTTTTAAAAAATCTGAAACTAGGTTTTTTTTTTTTTGTTCTCTGTTTTTTCGAAAATGTGATGATAGTTCCTTGTTTATATATAGTTGATATATTTTTATTTTTAATTAAAATTTATTTCACTCAAAAAAAATTTATTTATATATCTCATTAATAAATAAACATTTTTATTTATATTTAAAGTTTTCCTATCTTTAAATTGGTTTATACTAATCACAAATGATATATTATTTTTATTTATTTGTATTATATAAAATTTTATTATCAAATTATATTCATATTCTATATATTTTATTAGGATATATAATGTTTGATATATTAAAACATATATTTTAAGTTTTTAAAATAATAGATATTAATTTTTATTTAAAAAAAATACCAACACCACTCATATAAAAAATAATAAATAATATCATAACCTACTATAATTAACTTACTAAACTTCATTAACGTTAAATATCATATCTTTAATCAAATGCGTCAACTGTTCAATAACGGAGGAAGTATAAATGTTCAATAACGAAGGAAGTATAGTATATAAAAAATATATTTTTTCAAAATCTTTCTATAATTCAATCTAGATTATTATTATTATTATTATTATTATTATTATTATTATTATTAAAACCAACCTTCAAAATCAGTTAAAATTTGGCCAAAGACCACCGCCCACCGGTCACCAAGGCTGGCCCCAAGTAAATTGTGGCAAAAAATGATCAGACTTTTGGTTGACAGAAGAGCTCGGTAGTTTCTGGATGTTTGTTAACTGAATAAGAACTACCATATAACCGACCTCCCACAATTCCATGATCAAAGATAAATAATTTTAAGTGACCAAATAGATGACTTTATATACGAAGTAACAACGACAGAATTCTTACATACACGCTCCTAGAGCCTTTGTTTTTTTTTACGTACCCCTATTCAGGCATCCGTTGTCATATTGCACCATGCCGTAATCGTTTCTACATCCTCGTCAATATTTCAATTATTACTTGCATGTTGATTATTTTCAATTAGCCTTACTATAAGGTTGCTTTGGGATGAAGTTTCACATTGAAGCAATCGTTTATTTGTATTGAAGATTGTAGTATTGGCCTGTAAGAATTGGGTATCATGATAAGGAACCTGAGATGATGCTCAAGAAGATATGAAATTCCATATATTTTGGTAGATAAGTGGGTCGTTGTGTTGCAGAAAGTATTACATTGGAGAAAAAGTTCGATTAAAACTCATATTATAATGGCTCAAGAAAGTTGATTTTTGAGTGGCCAAATTGTTGTATTTTGAGTACACGGTGTTTAGTGTTGTACGTATGAAATCTGATATTTGCTTCATATAACTCAACTAGTTCATGAATTCCATTTCCATCCACTCTAGTTTATTCTCCTCCGTCGGCAATTATTGAACTATCTAAAATATAAGGTGCAATTTTCATTACAAAAAATATTATAGTGATACAAAATATTATAAAATAAAATATAATCACTCTTAAACACAACAACAAACACGAATAAGAACATATATAAAATAGTTCAATAATCTTGTTGATCCACTAACATGACACTTAAAAAACTCTCACTATTTTAACATTGAGGCAACAAATGAATATCCAATAATTCAACAGCTTCCTAGAGACAATATGAATGACACATAATGTCGACCACCTTAGTCAAGGTAACCACATATGTGGCAAAACTATGATTAAAGTACTTTTCCAACATCACTAGAGCCTGCACTAGCTTATTTGCATCACAATACGCAGAAATCAAAATGTTAAAAGTAACATCACTAAATTCTTTCATTTACCGTATCATGCTCCTAGCTCTATAAATCTGATCATTCTTACAAAGACCATATATAGTGTATTGTATCCCCACAATATTAACCTTGATTCCATGATTCTTCAACACTTCCAATAGCTTGAACCCATCACCTATTCTATTAGTTATGCAAAAACCTTTCATCAAAATCCCATAAGTATGATCATCACCCTTTACACCATTTAGCATCATGTTCTTCCTATAGAACTCTAAAGCAATGTCAATATCTTTCATTTCAAAGATATCCAAAATTGTATCTGACAGTTTCAAACAAGGATAACATTTCCTTAGCTTTTACACACCAAATCAAGAACTCAAATCATTTCGCTAATCATTCTAGCTCGGTACCAAACCAAGAACCCAAACCACTTTCCAAATCAAGAACCGTAACAATAAATCACACAGTAGCTTCATTTTCTACTCCACAAAAAATATATTTCACATACTTTATTATTTTAATTTATACCCAAATCCTCACCTCAGTTTTGTCTTTAGGGTGTGTTTGTTTGAGGTTTGGATTTTGGGTTGAGATTTGAATAGTAAAAAAATTGAATTAGAATTATTGTATGATGTGATATAAATAAGTATAGCTATGATGTTTTGAATATAAAATTAATTTTTAGTATAATATAAAAAATTAAAAATAGGTATTTGATTTGATATTTTTAGAGAAATATTTTTATGTGAATAGTGAAAATATTCCAAAATCCTCCAAACCAACACACCCGTGAAAACCTACCTCGGCCTCAGAGAAGAACCAAATTTTTTATTTCAGCTTCGTACCTCAACTGAGCCTTTTTTGGAAAATCAAGTACCAAATTCATGATTTCAGCTTTATTTAAGGAGGCCACAACATGGAGAGGGGAGGTGAAAGATAGAAGAAATTGAGAGAATAGTAAAACTCCATCGAAGTTGCCTCGACTACATGAGGCGAGAACGAGGTTCAATTGATATTTATCCGTCAAGTTTACTCCCATTGCACCTATTATTCCTTACCAAGATCGAAAACTTTTTTAATCAATTACCAAACAAGAATTTAGCGAAAAATTAAAGCAACTTTTATTATTACAGAAGCAATCTACTCGGACTCAGTTTTACCCAAACATAAACCAAGACCCAAGCCACAAATGACTCACCACGGAATCGCAACTAACACACAAACCACAAACCCAACCTAAGGAAACACCAACAATTTCAAGCCTATTTACACCGCGAACAACATATACATCGCGAGACATAAAATGGCACAAATCGATTTATTCAAACCGTAGAACCATAAAGGTTCAAGTTGTGCATCGACAGGGAAGGACCACCTCCAAGCTCGCACAGATTCATCGGAGAACACAGGTGTGCGATCGATCGGAAGGGCACTGGACTCGCCTAGGGCTTGAGAGAACTGCGATGAGAGAATTTGTTCTGTTCTCGTCTGTTAAATTGAATCTGGTTCAGGGAGCAGCAATATATATAGAGATCAGACCAGCGGTTCAGACTAGACCGGTTCAAACCGGTCCAGACCAGTTCAAAGCCAGGCAACCTGTGATCTCACAAAGATCGGGTCGGACAGAGGGTTGCCAGGTCCGGGCTTCATTTGGCCAGGTCGGTTGTGTGCGTTTTAGGCCTCAATAAGCACCGGCCAAAATATACAACAAATTTCCACCTTATGTTGGGTGTGGAAGACTATTTTTCTCAGGTGTAATCATTGTCCGAATCATCATTTGTCTCCGGTCTTTTAACATGCGGACTTTTTAACACGATTAGTATTCACAAATTTTATCTACATACGAAAAACAACAACAATGCAGTCTTCTAAGAAGTTAAGAAAAATAGTGCATTTTTACTTTACAAAAACAATGATTAAATTACAGTTTTTACAGTTCCAAAATATTTCTAATCAAAAGTATGAATGTATACTATTTTCTTATCAAATTCAAATTTTGTAACAGATAAAACCTCTTTTCCCTTGTCCGCAAGGTTATTTTTGAAAAATATCTTTTCAAGTTTCATCAAACATTTAGACACAACATCATGAATTAAACGAAACATAATGTCTATATGTTTGAAACCCACAAAGTAACTTTTTCAAAAGACCATGACCCCTTTTATTTTCATTTATTTCCTTAACCAGTTCATTTCTACCTTTTGATCTTGTTGCCTTATTATAAGTTTTTTGTTCAATCCCACCTGCAGATTCAAACACACCAAAGGCAAGTAAAGTATTAGCAAAATCATCAAACATATGTGGTTTTCTAACTATCCTCTTATTTCTATCACTAATCAATTGATAATTCTTAACTTCTCGAGGGCTTCCTACATTTAATTCCGAACCTAAACAATCAGAATTTTCATGTAAATCAGATTGCTCATGCAAAATTTCAGAATTTAAAACATTTTGGGACGGATTTTTAGAATTTCCAGACTTTAAATCTGGTGCTGACAGATTCTGAAATTTTTCATATTCGTGTGCCGAATTAGATTCAGATTCAGCGCTACTCGGAACATTTTTATTATGTTTCACCTCATTTGAGGTCTTATCTAACTCACTAGGCACATTATGTTTCAAACAAGGCATCTTGCGTTCATTAAACATCACATCCCGACTCAGAAAAGTTTTGAATCCCAATTTTTAAGTTAGCCACAACCTATACCCCTCAACTCTCTCGGGGTATCCTAAGAAAATGCATTCCAAGGTTCTAGGTTCCAATTTATCACTAGAAATATGAATAAAAGTGGAACAACCAAACACTTTAAGGTTGTAAAAGTCTGTATTTTTCCCACACTAAATCGATTCGGGGCAAGCTCCCTTCAAAGGGACCGACAGTGACCTATTGATTAAATAGGCTTTCATGACGAAGGCTTCTCCCCAAAATTGTTTGGACAACCCAGAGAAAGCAAGCATGCTTCTAACCCTATCTAATAAGGTCCGGTTCATCCGTTCAGCAACCCCACTTTGTTGGGGTGTAACAAGAACGGTTCTTTGACGCTTTATTCCATTTCTACACAAAAGTTGTCAAACCAAGCATTACAAAACTCTAAACCATTGCCGATTCTTAACCATTTAATCTTTTTACCCGTTTGATTTTCAATCAAAATCTTCCAATTTATAAATGTTTCAAAAAAATTGGATTTTTGTTTAATCAAGAAAACCCACACTTTTCTAGAGAAATTATCAATTATAGAGAGAAAGTATCTACTCCCATTATGTGTGAGTTCACTAGAAAGATCCCACATATCGGCATGTAGATACTCTAGAATACCTTTTGAAAATATTTGGTTTTCCAAGGGTTTTTGAAGAAATTGCACCTTATGATATTTGTCATACACACAATGATCACAAAAGGTAATAGTTCAAAGCTTTTCATTACCAAAATAACCCGATTTATGCAATATTTCTAGACCCCTATTACTAAGGTGTCCTAATCTCCTATGCCAAAGATTGGTATTATCTATAGCCGCATTAACTATATTTTCAAATTTATTAATTGGCAAAGCCAAGGTGACATAAAGGTTATTTTTCAAATCCGCTCTAAAAAGTACTAAAGCACCTTTTGTAATTTTCATGCAATTTCCTCCCCACTTCCCTTCTAACCCCATAGAGGATAAACTAACACATGATAGCAAGCTACTAGACAAACTAGGAACAGGTCTAACATTCAAAAGCTCAAGCACATAACTGGAATCAAATTTCAACATAATGGTTCCTACCTTCAACATTGCAAACACGTTTATCTGCCATAGACACATTGTTATTTGACAAAGTTTTATATTTTGAACAAATTTTTTTAAATGGTGTCATATGGTACATGCAAGCGGAATCTAAAAGCCATTCGTTCTTATCAAAAGAAGTCACTTTAGAACATAAAGGAAAGACCACAAATATATCACCTAAACATTCATCGGTTAATATCATATTAGCAAGCTCATTACTACAAGTGTTTATCTAATTGCTAGCATTATAACTATTTTTATTGGAGTTAAGGTTCTTCTTAGGATAATTCCTAATGAAATGAGAAGGATCGCCACAATTAAAACAATGTTTGACGTACTCAGAAGAGGTTTGAGATCTATTCTTTGACTTACTTCTAGACTTCTTATTATGTGGACTATTGTGAGAATCATTCTCTTGCTTATTGTTATGGGAAGAAGAGTCATTCTTGCTAGTTCTAAAAGAAGATCTACCCCTAACATGCATAACCTCTCAATGGCTTTCTCTACTAGATTTAAAAAGGTGTAAATCTATTTTTTTACTTTTTAAGCCATTTATCACTACGTCTAGTGTTATCATGTTTCTCCCATACTTAATAGCCGATATCACATCCGAGTAGAAACTAGGGATAGCATTTAATAAAACTATAGAACTATAGTCATCGAGATTCTTATCACCAGTTAGTCTTATATCTTGTATAATTTTGGTAAAAACATCGAGATAAAACCTCAAATAAGGTGGAGTATAATAAAAATGGTCGTTATTTTAGATTTGTTATATATTTTGGCCGGTAATTATTGAGGCCTAAAACGCACACAACTGACCCGCCCAAATTGAAGCCCGGACCTGGCAACCCGCTGCCCAACCCAACTTTTGTGAGACTCGTCGGATCACAGATTGTCTGGCTTTGAACCGGTCTGGTCTAAACCGCTGGTCTGATCTCTATATATATTGCTGCTCGCTGAACAGGATTCAATTCAACAAACGAGAACATAACAGAACCTCTCACGTGGTTCTCTCAAGCCCTAGGCGATTCCAGTGTCCTTCCGATCGAACGCACATGTGTTCTCCGGTGAATCTGTCCAGCGAGCTTGGAGGTGCTCTTTCCGTGTCGATGTGTGACTTGAACCTTGATGGTTCTACGGTTTGATTAAATCGATTTGTGCTTTTTTGTGTCTCGCGATGTATATGTTGTTCGCGGTGTAAATAGGCTTGAAATCGTTGGTGTTTCCTTAGGTTGGGTTTGTGGCTTAGGTCTTGGATGTGTGTTCTATGTCAATTTATGTTTGGGTAAAACTGAGTCCGAGTATATTGCTTCCGTAATAATAAAAGTTGCTTTAAGTTTTCGCTTGATTCTTGTTTGGTAAATGATTAAACAAGTTGTCGATCTTGGTTAGGAATAACAAGTGGTATCAAAGCTTTTAGGTGACTATGTAGATGTTACTTTCGAAAATTGGAAATCGTGGTTTTTTCTTGTTTTTCCTAAAAAATTGAACCGTGATTTGTCGAATGTTTTTCCCAAAGATTGAAATCGTGATATTGTCTCTGCTTTTTCCACAATCTTGAAAATGTGAGTTACTCTCCGTTTTGGTAAGAGGATTTGAAACTGTGAGTTCATTGTTCTTTTTAAAAAATCTGAAACTAGGTTTTTTTTTTTTTGTTCTCTGTTTTTTCGAAAATGTGATGATAGTTCCTTGTTTTTCAAAAAATTGGACTATTCGATGTTAAAAAAATGATTCAATTTGGTTCTTTCAAAAATTGGTCATAGAGTTTTACTGTAAAACTGTTTTGAAACCAAGATTGAAACAAACACATCATGCTATTATGATACGTGGTTTTAAATTTGTGAATTATAGTGAGATTGAAGTTCAATTAGTTCAATTCCTTAGGTTTGAAGTACAATCTGGAAATTAGGTGATTGTTACTTGAAATTTCAGAACTTGAGTAACTAAAATTGAGGTCACATAGTCTAAAAAGTGAAACTGAATTTGTGTTTTCGGTATAAGTTTGTCTTACATGTGACATTATTGTTGATTAGGATATCGCTTCATCCAAACTATTCTAACTTGTGTATTGAGTGCGCAGTTCGAAAGGGTGAAACAGGTTGGTGACAAAAGGAATCCTAAAAGATTGGCAAAGTTTTTGGCGGAGCTATGAGTGGGTAACCAATAGCTTATCCCTCTACTTTTGAAGTAGTAACTGTTTTTGTGTTTTACTTGTGTTGTTTGTTGTTTTCTTGGGTTGTCCAGTGGTTGTTTATATTATGTGCATGAGTTTCCTACTGAAATCTGAATGCAGTAGCTGTTTGTGTTCTTTGCTGAGCCATCTGCTGATTTTTTGTATGTGCAGTGGCTTTGTGTGCCTTTACTTGAATTGTCTGCTAATTTTTGTTTCAGCTGTGGTTGATTATTATTTTTTTTGCTTGAATTTGTGATGATGGCTCTTTGTGTTGCTTAGATTGAGCACTAGTTGTTTTATTGGGAATTTTTTGGAATATTAACTGTCTGTCAAGTTAGCTTCACAAGAAACTAACTCGTGGTTTAGTTAATGTTCTTTTGCTCTTGAATAGTATTTTCCCTGCTTGGTGTATGCCCATTATCTTTTGAGGTAGCTTTTTTAATCTTTTGTTCAATAGGTTATCTGATTGCATGGTGAGTCTGTAGATATATACTTGCTTTGAAGTAGTTTTCTTAAATAAAATCTGGTTTTTCTAGGACATTCTCTTAAAATCAGTTTTTTGTGGAAAAGATGGCTAGTCTTGCATGTTACAATATTTAACCTTTTGATGGTAAAATAGATTTTGCTATTTGAAAACAGAAAATGCGTAGTGTCTTAGTTTCGAAAAGATTTTTTAAAGTTGTTGAAGTTGAACATTAAATTGATATCCCTCTTGCAAAGAGGGCCGAATTGGATGAATTGGTTTATGTATACATTATATTGAATCTTACGGATCATGTTATTAGGAAAATTGGATTTTATGAATCGGCCAAAGATTTATGGGATAAGCTAAATCAAATGTACACTGAAGATTCTCTTCCAAATCATATTAATTTGTTAGAAAGGTTTTTTAGTTATAGATTAGATCTTTCAAAGTCTATATCACCTAATTATTTTCGATGGAAAGAAACGACAACCTCGAAGTGGTGTTGGAAGGCTTTTGAAAAAAAACCGTTGTAGATGTTTTTACCATTACATATAGTCACCACACACTCAAACTACTTAAACTTTATCTTTTCCCCACACCTTATCTTCTCTCCATATTTTCCTCCTCTCCGTCCCTCCCTCGGCCCTCTTTATTGGCCGGAATCTTGAGTTTTTATCATTACCTACAAAGGGTTTTTATCATTGGGGATTGATTGTCGATTGGTAACACGGGATTGCATGGGACGGGCTGCATCTTCAACGCGCAGGTTATTCACTGCTTGGAAAAGGGTGATGCCGGAGGTGGAACACAAAGTCATCTGCATTGTTGACAGTTCGATGAGGTTTAGTATCATAGTAGTTGTTGTTTACTTCAATATTCTCCGTTGAGCCATGAATCAACCCCGATTGATGGCATAGAACCCTGATTCATCTCAGATTGATATTTTTTAGGTTGATCGCCGCCAAATGGTTGGGTTTTAGTCTAAGGGTGGCGGCTTTGGAATATTATTTGGTCGGAGCCCTGCACTTCCCTATCCATATAAAAAGTTAGAATAATAAAAATAAAAGTCAATTATTAAACGCAAAAGTAAAAAAGACAACGTGAACAAGGTTTATATTGAATATATTTATATATATTATCAGGGTTTATTTGGTTTTGATTTGAATTTGGAGTATCAATTTAAATATTAATTTAAATAATATATTAATTTAATACTCCCTCCGTCCTACCTGAAATGATACCATTTCCTTTTTTAGTTGTCTCACCTTAAATGATCATTTTCTATTCTTGGTAAGGTTTATCAAATCAAAACATAATTAACAATAACCATTAAATTTAATTACCTTATTCTATTATTAATATAAAATATTTTATTTTTAATATATAAATAAACAAACCCACCCAAACTCACAATATGATTAAAACAAATAATTAAATCATAAAATTCTAACATTGCAATTCTTTTTCCTCCCCCAACAAAAGCCCTAGTCGACTTTGCCATAGTCGATTTCGCCCATGGATTCTAACCCCCCCAATCCGATTTTTGATGGGTCGTGGTCAGTCGCCGCCACCTCGCTGCCGAGGATGTCGAAGGGAGGAGTAATCGACTTCGATTCCGAGACCACCGGGTTATCTTTTCCATCGGTGGTTTCGACGGTTGAATATAGTGAGTTTGTTCCTGAAACTCATTTCTCTGATGAATCGGTGGCGACGCTGCTTGGTGATGACCAGGTGAGCCTCTCTGGCTATGTGAATGATACCCCCACTTATTTACAAGGTTATCAAAGCCTGGGTGGATTCCAATCTTCATTTTGCCCAGAATCGCCATTGGTGTTCAAACGAACTTTAAAAATCGTGGAGGAGTTTCAATTGCTCTAATTCCCGTCAATTTTCACTATGTGAGACTAATAATAATCTTTACTGATTTATGCTAATTTTTTTCTATTAGGAGAAATTATGCCTAAATTTATTTTTAATTTTTTCAATTTGATGCTCTTTTAGTTGATTTTGGGATATACGAACTCTATTTCTCACATGGAAATTTTATTCATAATATACTGCTTGTATGAGATTTTCTGTTCTTATGAAAATTTTTCTATAATTTTTGTTTATCATGAGTTCCTTGTTATATGTTGGTATCTTTCGTTGCATTAGATGAATATGAGGATATGCTACTATGCAATATATATATATAAATAACCAATTAAAAACAAGAAGAATGTTGACATATTGCAATTACACAGAGTCTTTCAATTTTTAATATGCAGCAATGTTCTAAATGAAATTAGGAATTTACCATATAGTACACCGGAGTATGTTAGTAGTTAGGCTTTAGAGTGCCAATTATTTTGCTAAAAGAGAGAAAAAATAATAATAATTTATCAACCTGAAGATTCACCAAGAAGCCAACAATGACTAGATGCTTTCAAGAAAGTGTTAAAAAATTTAATAATTTAAACCAATAATAGCCAAGTCAGGACCCATAAATCCAATTATCTATAGAAACATATACAAAATGAGATATTAGTGTTAAAAGCATTATAGAAATTAAAAATAAAAATAAAGAAAGTGACGGACACAGATAAATTAATCAAGAGCATCCCATGCATAACCTTTAAAATTCTTAAGACAAACTAATCAAGACTGATAAGATGCTTCAAACAAACCAACAGCTTTCCCTCAATAACGAACACAGAGAGTGTAGGTATTTAATAAAAAAGGTTTAAGAGAGATATAACAAAACAAAAACTTGCATTAAAAATAAAAAAACCAGTGTCATATACACGGTTTGAAATTTATAAAATGTTGATACTTTTAAGTTAACGAAAAAGTCATTGTTTGCTTACTCAAGAAAGAGTTATCATTGAAAAGGGAGAGATGATTGCATCTTGAACCTCAAATCCAAGTCCGCACAACAATAGCATAGCATAGTCTTCTTTTTCTTTGTCCATGAGGTATGTGAGACAATTAATCACGAAATCCTTGGTTACATTCAGGTGTCTAGGTAAAGCATCCTGCCTAAAAAGTGCATCCTTCTTCATGTGTGGAATTTTGTATTTATTTTGTCCTCTATTCTTCATTATTTCAATCATGCACCCTTGTAAGCTCAAAAAAACTTTTTTTAGTTTTTCTGCTGTCAATTTTTCAAAGGATAACACCACTGCATTCACTAGCTCATCCACGTTAGTGCAATCCTTTTCAATTTGAATACTTTGTATAGCCCTAAACCATCCAAGGTCGTTGATATTCAAATCTGGAGAGTTGGGAGGTTGTTGCACTAAAATAATATCAAATCCATCACTTGTGGCAGTTTTTCTGAAATCGGCCTCATCATCTTTTATATGTGGTCTAGCGTTATCTTGCTGAATATAGATTCTTTTTGTCATGTTGGCTGGTCATTTCTTCTTTATGGTTGGGATAATCTGTCAAAATATTCAAAAATAAATAATGGACACATTCAATCTTTTCAAAGTTAGCAAATGCATATTTTAAAATAGAATAAGTTGGATTGTGTTAGTTTGAATGAATACTAGTGCAATCTAATGTTTTATAAATTCAAATAGTAGTATACTTACTTTGTCAATTAAGCAAACCTTAGTAATATCCTTTGTAATTGATTGAATAGGCTTGATGATTAGGGTGCCTTCTGCCCAACTTTTACTACTTTTTTTTGCAGCTTCCTTGTAAGTAAATGAGAAGATACCAATTTTTCCATAAAAAATCAGCGAACCATCCGCTCCATATAGTGGTCTTGAGACTGCACACGTGAACATAATCTTGGTAATAAATGTCTTATTTTGACATTTTCTGTGTGGATCTTCCACTTCCGGAGTCATATAGAATCTATGTGAATCTTTAGTGATATAAAACCACTTATCATCTATGTGTATGACATTATCCATGCATTTAAATTGAATAGCTTCTTCAATTGAAGAGTAAACAAATTGTTAAATGCAAACTGCAGCCTGAATAACTTTTTTGGTGCTATCAATCTGTTTTAAAAGCACTTGTGCGTGCTCTTAAGGCTCCACTTGAAATCCACCTCCAAGCAATACTTTTAGAACAATTGATTGATGCAGCCATAATTCGAATAGAAGTTCTTTTTTTTTTTTTAGGGGAATACTAGCAATCAGCTCATAATTTGGAAGCACTTTATTTGGTTTAAAAACATTTTTCTTTTTACTGCTTGAGTATATTACGTCGCCATTATCCAATTGTTTTTTAGCATCCCTCCAATACCGACTGACAGTACACTTAGAATATGAAAAAAAAAATTGTGGCTCCACCATTTTCCCAAAAGCAGGTTTGACATTCTTAAGATTCCTAAGTAAAAATTGAACTATTGTGTTACGCTCACTATCACTGCGATTTTTCTTCCCTGTCATTGTAGGCCAGATGTCAAGGAAAAACTTATACTGTAATGATCACGAGCAACCTATAGTTTGAGATAAGGTAAAAATAAATAAATATATATTTTTTACATGGATAAATTACACTACAGAAAATTTTATTCCTTCTCTACTCTACTGCATAGAATCTTGACTAATCTCTGTATATCTTTGTGAATGGCAGTGCAAAGGTTAAACTTTTTGTGGTCCCCTTAATGTAGTTTATAGCATATGTAATTTTGAAGGGAAACTATTGGAGGAAAAGCAAAATTTGGGGAGTATTTGGCAGAATTTCATATCCAGATTGCTTTTTGGTAACTGCAATTAACTGGTTGATATTGTATTTGTGATTTGTTATACTCTACAATGCAGTATCTTTTTGCTACAATTGATGTTGTATAATTTTGTTATTATCAAATTTGAAATGACTTGTTATGTTAAAATTATGGCTAAAAATATTGTTTCTAGTTCTATTATTGTTGATATTATGCTTTTATTTTCAAATATGGAATGCTTTATTATGTTGTGTTAAAATTGTTGCTAAAATGATTTCATAGTTATGACTGATATTGTATTTTTATTATTAAATTTGAAATAACATGTTAAGATTAAAGATTAAATGATTATAGTTTATTACACAAAAAATATAAAACACAATATAACACAATATAAAACTTTTACTATTAAAACTAATTTTCATAATTAAATTTATGAATTTTATTTTAATTCAATATAAAATTTTCATTGTTAATTTTTTTTACTACACATTTAAATTTATTAGATTTTAAAATAAAATAAAAGTAATAAATATTACTCCCTCCGTCTCGCGACAGATGACCTATTTTTCCTTTTTTGTCCGTCCAATTAAAGATGATCATTTTCTATTTTTAGTAAATTTATTCATCTTAAACGTATTCAACAAATATAAATCAATTTAATTAAATCTCTAACCTCTTACACACGTATGACCCATTCAAAACCCATTTATTTCTATATATTTCCTCAATAAATAAATATTTTTATCTATATTTAAAACTTCTTAGTTTTAATAAAATTAGTTTCAAGTTAATTATAAATAAATTAATTAATTTTTTTATTTATTTGTATTATATAAAATTTTATTCTCTACAAAATCGTTCCATATTGAATATATTTTATTGATATATAATACTAAAAATATTTAAAATACCAACAACACTAATCATATAAAAATAATAAAATAATATTATAACTTATTAATAACTTACTAATCTATAATATGTAAAATACCGTGTCCTTAATAAAGAGGTCATTTTGACTGGGACGAAGGCAATATTAAAATTTAAATAATATATAAAATTATTAACAATATTATCTATATAGATAAATAAATAAAATTATATAAAAACCATCATCATTACTTCTCTAAACTATTTACTTTTAACTCACTAAATTACATTACCTTAAATACCGTGCCACAACCCAAAGGTATCATTTCATGTGGGAGGGAGGGAGTATTTTGTAAAAAAAAATAGATTTTATTAAGCGTTATGTAAGATAAATAATACTCTATGTGTTTGGGAAAATTATGTCATTTTACTTGGACACGAAGATTAAAAAATAATATTCTCTCCGACCCATATATATCTGTCAGTTTTTTTTTTCATATAGTTTTAAAAATATTAGTTTTTATATTGGGATGTAGTATAAATAAACGTAAAAATACTAAAATAATCTTATTAGTGTTGTATGATATAAAAGTAATTACACTTGTGCGATATATTGTAAATTGAAAGGGTATTTGTAATGTTAGGTAAATAATATAATTACTAAAAAAACCAAAATGAATACTTTGTTACGAGACGAACAAATATGAAAAAATGGATAAATTATTAAATAATTGATAAAAATAATAATGAGATTAGTAAAAAAAATAATGACAAAGTGATTATTATGTGTTAAACTAATAATAATAAAATTTTAAATAAATAAAATTGATTACTATAAATGAATCGTGTAGAAATTCAAGGAACAACTAAAAAACAAATAGTAATTTTAGCTAAGGGAGAAAATATATAGGATTGGATTTTTTTTTTTTAAATAATATTTTATATTGAATTATTTTTATACACTAATTGTTTAGAATTGTTATTAATTATACTATTTTAAGTGCAAAATTATATATTGTATAAATGACTTATTTATTTCTATACAAAAACCGTTAACATGTAAAAACATATTTAAATAAATATAAATTTGTAAAATTTTTATAAGATAATAAAAACATGTATAACAATCATTTTTAATAAAATATATTATTTTACCAATAAAATATTATGAGTTTGTTTATTTAGTATTTTGGTTTAAAGTACTTTTCTTTGAAGGATTTTGACAATTTTATACTATTCATACAATTTTTTTTTTTTAAAAAATAGTAGATCAAAGATTTATTTTTTTATTTTTTATATTATATTAAAAATTAATTTTACATTCAAAATATCACATCAATACTTATTTATATTACATTATACCACTATTTCAATTTAAAAATTTTACTATTCAAATTCTAACCTAAAATTCAAACCCCAAGCAAACACTACGTAAAGTATAGAGAATAATGTTAGTAATATAAAAAAAAAATATTTTATATATTGTAATATTATTATAGGATTAGCCAATAAAAATATTAATTATTTATAACGTTAACTAGTATTTTATATATTGTATGTATATATACACTAAAGTATATATATATATATGTTTGTTGTGTGTATGCACGCGTGTATTAATAATATAGATATTAGTGTATATGTGTGTGTGAGTCTATAACAACAAAGAAAAGTGGTGAGGTGTGCATATTCATTCATTCTTGAGTCCATATTTATATACAAGAAACCTCACAAGGAAGGAAACTAAAAAGCACACAATTGACTACGTTGCATTGATGTGTATGTATAGTACATAGCTTTTATAACATTATATTGAATATTTTTTTTTTAAATAATACTTCATCCGTCTCGAAATTAAATATTCATTTGCTTTTTACACGTAATTTTAAAAATATTAATATTATATTGAATTATAGTAAGAATAAAGTAGAAATGACTAAAATAACCTTATTAGTATGTGCGATATAAAAGTAATATCTTTTGTGTAATATATTGTAAGTTGTAAGGGTATTTGTAATGTTAGGTAGATAGTACAATTACTAAAAAAGAAATGAATACTATGTTATGAGACAGACTAAAATGGAAAAATAGATACTTTGTTACGGGACGGAGAGAGTATATTACATTGATAATCATGTTAGATAAAAAAAAATAGTTGGATAGACCAACTTTATATTTAAATAGAAGAATGGACAAGGAAACATTTGAATAAAAAAATTAAAAAACAAAACTAAGAGAACTTAGGGGTTCGGAGGTTCCGTATGAAATTGAATTAAAATAAAATATTATTTTAATTTTTTAAATAATATTATATTGCGATATATTATGAAAAAATAATTGCATTTTTATTGAAATTGTACCGAATGAACAACGGTGTCATGATGATATTTAAAATATAAATTATGTATAAGTATATTACTTATATTATATAATAATAAAAATTATATTACTAATTAGTTTTTATTCTTTCAACGCGTTGAATTGATTTTTCAGCACATAATCCACTTTCTGGAATAAATAGTAGTGATTTGTGTTTGAAATCATAATTTTACACAATAGTTTTATTAACCTATGAAATGATTTTTAGTGTGTAGTAGGATAATTGTGTCAAAGATATAAAATATATTATTTCAAGTTAAATATTTGACTTTTTGTAATAGATTTTTGATTTTTTTATAATGAGTATTTTGACTTTTAATATACCAATAATAATAATAATATAAAGAACTAAAATATATTACTAAGATAATAATAATTTCAAAAATTAAAATATCATAGAGAATTATTAGTAAATTTTTCGGAAATTAAAATTCTAAATTAGTTCTTATTTCTACTTGCATATAAAATATCTAAATAAATTTAATTAAAAAATATATGAAAAACAATTAAACTCGAATCACTTGCTTAATATCCATTTTATCTCGTTATTATTTCACATCAAACTTGTTAAATTAATAAGATATATACACATATAACAAAATTATACTAAAATCTAACAAATTAAAACTAGTTAATATATTGGATAATAATACGATGAAAATTATGAAATTTAAAATATTAATATACAAAAATAATATTATCCTATACTTATTAATTTATTATACATCATTAATAATATGTTAGTATATTCATATATATTTGATTTTATAAAAATGTAATATAATTATAATAGTATATTTTAGAAGTTGTGTTTACTATTCTTAACTGCAATATTTTTTTTTATAATATTATATTTTTTTATATTTTTATTTAATAATTTTAATTTTTTATTTATAAATATATTTCATATAAAATTATATAAATTAATAAAAAATTACTTTATAATCCTATGAAATAATTCTGTCAAATATATAAAAATCTATTGAAATAAATAAATAAATCAATAAAATTTATCACATAAATTTTGTGGAATTTTAAATTTACAAAAATCTAAAACATTTCAAAATCTAATAAAATTTAATAAAACTTCAAATAAAATACTCCCTAAATATCTCTAAACTTTATAATTGAATATTTTTAAATTTAAAAAAACTTTTTATATGAATTGAAAACATCCAAATTTCTCGACTCTTTTAAAATCTAAAATCTTTAGAGTACAATAAACTCGTAGAATACACCCCTAGTTTTAATTATTGTGCAAGAGCTTTTAACCGCCCTTGACCTCGAGGCCCCGGCGACATCCGTTCCGCGCTACTCAGCTACTAAAGCCCTAAAAGGATTTGGTCTCTCCTCGCCGCCGGCCCCGGCGATGCTTCGGCCGTCAGCAACTCTTCCAGCCTCGACTTGATATATCGCAACATACGGATTCTCATGAGCGGCCTCTGAATCGTCCTCTTCCTTTGTTTGGGTTTTTTAATTAAACAGTTTGGGGTTCAGGCAGAGGAAAACGATGGGTGCTCGATCCGAACCCTGCGTGCTCTACGCCCACACGTTCGTCCACCCGCACCTTGATGAATACGTCGACGAGGTACTTCTATCAATTAATGGTCACTTCCCTTGATTGTTTGTTTGTTTGTTTAATGACTGCTCCGGATTTTTGTTTACTTTAGATTTTCCTACAGTTTCAGGATTAAATTTGTGGACAATATTCGCACTCTTTTCATAAGGATTTTGTTTAATCGTATGATATAAGAGTGGTTTTTCTTGTTATATTTTGTTTGGAATTTTATCTACTGTTTAATTTATTTATTTTCGTTTCCTGGCCACTTGAAGAATGCTGGGTCTCTCTCTCTCTCTCTCTCTATGTGTGTGTATATATATATATATATATATATAAGCAACAATGAAGCAGTAAACTATTGTTTAGAGTAATTAGAAGACCTTCACTAAAATCAATGTTCTTTGTGGAAATCCCGTAGGCAATATTGTTTATTTTCCTATTTTCTTGTTCCCTGGTTTATTGTCTTGTGGTTGTTTCTTAGAAATTTTTATTGTCATTGCCTGCTAGAGGGCTTGTTTATTTTCTTTCTTGGTGTGGGTTTGGCTGGGATGGGATTATGACATTCAGTAAGCATTGGTGGCACCTTTACAACACACACATATATATATCTTCTCTTGAATATCTATAATATTTTATAATAACTTCTGGTCACATTAACTCATTGAATTTCTCAATTAGGCTGGTTAGAAATCTTGCATAAGATAAATTTACTTTCAACTTTATTTTTGGATACTTAAAGCTTTCCTACAGTTTGAAAATTGAAGATTTAGTTCTGATTTTTTTTGCCTTCCAATGCTTAATGCTGCAGTAGCTTTGAATTGGGAGAAAAAAAATGTTTATGATCATATTTGTTAGACCGTCCCGATTTAGCTAGTAATACATCATTGATATCAATAATAATATTTATCTTGAACGAGTTTGAGCTGGAATCTATCAATGCTCCTTTACGGTACATAAATCTAATGCTGATGGAAATGAATGCAAATGATTGATCTCTCATTTGATATTTAAAATCAGTGCCACTAAATGGGTATTATTTCACTTTTGACCAGAGAAATGTATGTTATATATACAGAGGAAGGGTTTACTGAAAAAGTGCCATTCAAATGCCATTATTATAAAGATATGATTCATCGGGAAGGTTTTGTTTCAGTATGATATTTGCTTTCGAGGTTCTAGATGGTGCAGGGTTCTCTCTCTTTGAGGAATTTTGGAGAGATTTTTGCTAGCGACTTTAGTGCAACTTCTCATTTCTATTAAGTTGAAAACTTGCTGTGGAAGCCAATCGTATCTCCATGTTATGAAATAAAGGTCTCTATATTATGATTTTGTTTGGGGGGGGGGGGGGTTTTGTGTTTTTGTTTTGCTTTTCTTGCTTGTTAATGCCACTTTGGTAATATTTTACTTTTTACATGTAACCTGTTGTGTTTTTGTTTTGCTTTTCTTGCTTGTGTCAATGCCACTTTGGTAATATTTTACTTTTACATGTAACCTAATAAACTTAGTTGTATATATCCATGTGGTCCTCCATATTTGAATAACTAACATCTACAATTCTATAACTATCGGTTAGTTTGGTTATAATGCTCTTTGAACTCATATTACACTCAAACATCTACCCCACCACGCATAAATTCTCTCTTTTCATAGAGAAGTAATTATTTTAATTTAGTATGATTTATTTTAATTTTTTAGAATATAAGTTTAATATATATATCTTCACATTCATTGATACTTCTCACTCTAAGATCAAACCACACTTGTATACTCCATCTCATCATAAAAATACATTGTATAAAATTTATGAATAGCAAAATTAAAACAATAAAATTAGCCACTACTATTATTTCTCTCATTACGACAAGATTTCTTGCCCCCAATTTACTTACAGAACAAAGTGTAGATGTGCAACGGTTTTCGGTATCTATGAACTTGTAACTTTATTACACATTTCACTAAGCTCTGCAACAATCAGTTTTATCTTCCCAACTGTCACTTATCCTTAATGATTTTTATCTTTCGTGCTTTATTTATGAAGTGCTATTGTCCACATGGATGCTGTCTTTCATGTTTAGAGCAAAACATCAAAGATAATCAAATCATTTTATGTTAGGAGCAAATATAATGGAAGTTGAACTATCTTTATTTTAGTATAAGTGATATCTGATGTAGTGTGATAGATGTACTAACTCTCAATTCTAATTTCATACTTTCTTGTGAATGCCTGATGTGGGGGTGGGGTGGGGTGGGGTAGTGGGGTGATGGCAAGATGAACTAACTTTATCAATGCAGTGGAGTTTGTCATTTGTTTGTTATTTTTTTAAGATGACCATTCACATGCATTTATCATGCACTCATGGTATTTTGATTTCTTTATAGTATTGTTTTCCCATCTAACAATGTGTATTACCTTCTTGTTGGCATTTCTAACCTCTTTATATTTGTTAATATTTTGCTTGCTCTCAGGCTTATTTTGGGATTGATTCATATTTATTATGCACCATTTCTCCTTGGCTTGTATATTAAATTCAAAGAATGTTATTCATTTTTACTACTTTGTACCAGGTTTTATTTGCAGAGCCTGTAGTCATCACTGCTTGTGAGTTCCTTGAGCAGAATGCTTCGTCAGTTTGTCCTGCTGTGAAACTTATGGGGTATGAGGGCATTATTGTACTAAAAATTTGATTTCCTGGCTTCTTAATTTAATTCCCCCCCTCCCCCCCCCACACCGCCGAAGATATAGTAGATCATTCATTGCTTTCAGTAGTTTTCAGACTACTTATTTCATCTCGTGACATTTGTTTATGTCTATTAACATGCAATTATAGCTTGTCCTTTGCTTTGTGAAGGGCCACTTCTCCTCCTTCATTTGCGTTGGAGGTATTCATCCAGTGTGAAGGGGAGGCTAGATTTAGGCGGTTTTGCCTGCCTTGTTTGTATTCCCATTCGTCTTCTAACGTGCTTGAGGTTGAGGTATGTAACCATTAAAAAATTTTGATGCTAGTTTCAGAGTTATTTCTTACCACTATATCATTTTCCTATGCATTAGTGATATTTTTTGTTTATATTTTATGATGAGGTTTATTTTGGTGGATGCTTGGTAGGGTGGTCAGTCGAAGAACATAAGTAGGCTATAAGCTTGTGTGTGAAGAAATCCTTGTTCATGATCATTAATCACTGTTTGTGTTTTTACTCTGAATTTTTGGGTTCATTTGTTAAGTATTCAGTGAAATTCTTTTGTTTTGTGAACAAGTAAACAAAAAGTTTGTTTACCATAAATTAACATCAGTAAACAACATTAAATGAACATGAGTAGCATGAAGAAGCTGACTATGAACATTCTGAACACATGAAGAAGCTGCTCATGAACATTAATAACCAATGAAGAAAGCCCATCAAGAATGCTCAATGATATTAATAACAAACTAATAAGTTGCTTGGGGAACATTTTGATTGAGCTACAATCCAGTTATAGGACAAAATTTTCAAATCTATTTCCTTATATATATATATTATATTGTTATATTAAGAGTGATAAATCAACAAATCGATATTGTTAGTGGTGCATGGTGCATCCTGGGTGTCATTCTCCATTCTGTGGCATGCAGCTTCACCACGTCCCATACTTATGCACCTTTTACGAAGGTACATGTGAAGAGGACAAGAAGACACATTTCTTAATTTTTTCTTTTTGTTTCACACATTAATTTTACTGGTATACATAAAAATATAACTGGAAACTGGAAAACAAGGACCTGTAAACACATATAATGCACAATAAAGATGATGCTGTTAGAGAGGAAGAAGTAAATTATCATTTTGATTTTGATGGTTTGTGTTTTTAGATTAATTGGTTATTATTCTTGTAAGTAGATAAATGAATACCTTAGACTTTATATAATTAACTAATAAATTCATGAACATTGAACAAGCCAGCATCCTTGTTCATGTTTGTTTATACAATAAACTATCACTAAATTTTTTGTTTGCACTTGATAAATTTCTCGCTGAACAAATATACCTGTATGCTAAGTGTTAACTGAACATTTCCCTACTAGTTCAGTTACAATTTGTTTATTAAAAACCTTACAATTGTGCAGATCATGAGTGTTCTTCAATAATAGAATTTTCCTTTATACATTCATTATCTCACTTGCAATATCTTACAAGCTATTTTATGGAGAGGATATCTTCTATCTGAAGATAAACTACTTTAGCTTTTACCTTGCATAATTGTACCTTTTAGACTAGTACAATTGTTTATTCTTCTGATTGTTAGTTTCCAATACTTGCCAATGATGTCTAAAATTGCTCTTCTTGCTGCCTTGATAAAGTATAATAGCAACTTATTTATTTATTTCTTTTACATGTTGTAGGCAGTGGTTACAAATCATTTGGTTGTAAGAGGCAGTTACCGAAGCTTAAGCATGGTCATATATGGAAATACAGCCGAAGATTTGGGACAGTTCAACATAGAAGTTGATTTAGATAGCTCTATGACAGACACTGTTAGCGCTGTTGAAGGAAACATGGACGATTTGCCTCCTGCTTTTCATCCCACGACACCAACAATTAAGGAACTTGTATCTCCGATGACAATATTATCTGAAACAGTTGTTTTTTCGGATATTCAACTTGAATTAAGAAAATTTCTTCAACTAGTTTTTAATGTTTTGGAATCTCTGAAACCTGGAATGGCAACTGATAAAGTAATAAATTCCTTATTATCAGTGGCATCATCTGTTGGAAAACCTAGTGCTTTTCACAAACTTATTGATTCAAGTGAACTAGAAAATAATAAATTGCCAAGTAGTGGCAGTGCTGGTCAAACTCTTACTGAAGCTAAAATGGAACTTCTAGACCTTTATAGAAGTCTTCATTTTAGGGAATCATCTGAGGAAGTTTCAGAAGAAAGTTTGCCTCATGAATGTGAAGTGGACATTCCTTCTTCTAAAGAGTTGATGGATTATCTACACCAGCACTTTGATTTTTTAAGTAACTCTGGAAATACTGGATATCCAAATCTTTCACAGGTAGCTATAATTGTATGTTCTATGTATACTTGCTTTGGTCCATATATTTATGACACTAATATCAATTTAGTGATATTGTTCTCATTTTTTTTTTTCATCCTTTCACACCTGCTTATCAAGTGATGTGTAACTTATAGCTGGTCTTGGTTTTATTTTTCTTTTTAGAAAAAGAATACAATATTGTGGTTGATCCTGGCTCGATTATTATGCTCCACAAGAGAGAGCTGCTTTCACTTTGTTAATTATGGTGGGATGAAGCAACTGGGATATATCTTCGCTCACCGGAATTTGAACTCCACTGCTTTCACATTGTTGCTGCTTGGAATCATCGAGCAGGCTACCCAACATTCAATTGGTTGTGAAGGTTTCCTGGGATGGTGGCCTCGTGATGATGAAAGCATACCATCTGGTACTAGTGATGGCTATAGTCAGTTGCTGAAGTTATTGTTGGAGAGTCAGAGGCATGATGTTGCTTCTCTATCAACCTATCTACTTCATCGCTTGCGTTTTTATGAAGTTTCTTGTAGATATGAGGTACATCCTGTTTTGAGAACTATGCGCATGATAACTTTGATCTATAATCAGGTGTGTGCTTGGGTATTCAGTTAGATGTATGTGTATCGTGTTCATTGCCTATGTATGAGAAAAAAGATCTTTGGAGTATCACATCATTTGAGTATGTGATTTTATAAGTATTTCTATTATATTTACTGATTCTAGGATATCACATGACTTGCAAAAGTGGCTCCCTTTGCTGTAACCTTAACTAAATGCATATCCATCAGGTAGCTTGAATGAGCTAGAATGTTTTGTCTTTAGTTGGTTGTGAAAGTGTTGTTTATGCACATTGCCTATAGAATGAAATTCTATTGAGCTTCATTTAGTTTGATACTCAAACTCTATGTTCGTAACCTGCAGGAGGCTGTGCTATCTGTCTTAGGGGGGATTTCTACTGATGGCCTGGTTACAGATCTTATATTGGACATGCTTGCGAGTGCTAAAATGCAACTTAAGAAACTCCTGGTTAGATTTGTTTTGTATCCGAAAAAGAGACTCTTCCTGATTTCAATTGTGTAATATACATAAGTATATCACTCTTTGGATGCTTTCGCATCTGTAGTTAATGGGAAATCCTTCTTTCTGAATGCAAATCTATTATTGGCAAGTGCTGTTGCAGAAATTGATAAAGTTGAGTAGTCCAATTGATGATCCTTCTCCAATGGCTGCGGCTAGTAAATCTTCCATCCTTGGTGATACTGGAGTATTGGCATATAAAGCAACCAGTGGATTGATCAAGCTGTCAAATTGTGGCTTTCTAAATTGGGACATTGACTCGTATTTACTTTCCCTTTTGAAGGTATGATTTTATATAATTGTTTCCTTGATTAATACTGTATAGCTCAGGATATTATAGTTCACCAAGTTTTGCTGCTGTTTCATCCTCTTCCTCCTTGAGCGTCTTTTCTTGTCATTTTTGTTATAGTGGAAGACCCAGGTTATTCTTGTGTGGCTTTATATAAATTATTGGTTGGATGATGTGGTATGCTAGCTATATTTTAAATTTTAAGCATAGTTGTCAATAGCGCGCTAGCGCCGCAATAGTGGTGTAGCGTAGTGGAAAGACACTTTTTCACTACAACCGCTCTGCAATTCCGTGTTTAGGCAATAGGGGCTTAGCGGCCTGTAGCGGCACTCTGCTACACTTTGCTACACTGCTATTATAGCTCATTGGGTTATGTTTTAACACATAAATAATTGAAATATAACTTTAATTATAAAATGTATTTTATTATAATAACATTTATCTTAAATTTTAACTAAATTTTTAGATAGCCAAAAGTTGCAAAATTTTAACTAACATTCATTCTAAGAAAATAAACAAATTAGATAGTCAAAAGTTGCAAAATTTGATTTGTATCAAGTATAACCAAAATTTGTTAGATCGTTATGGTAGCAATAATGTGATTGGTCCTATTGTGAACGATATTGATGATTCCAATGAGTGGTTAATTAAAAAAGTTGATAATTGCAGAGGATGAGTTAGTCTTTTGACAATGATGATTTGACGAGAGGAGTTATTGATGATGCTACTGGAGCTAACAGGCTTATATAAGTACTTCTAGCTCTAAAGAGAGAAATGGTATTACGTAGGTGACGAACATATAATAAAATAAATGGATGAGAATGAAGAAGAGGAGGAATAATATATAGGCAAGAGTAATTAAGTAGTCAGGATGACAAAAATGAAGAAGAAAATTCTTTATCAGATTTTGGATCTAATTAGCTTTGATATATATATATATATATCACACAATAGTGATGTAATTGTTTTGAATGATAATTATGAGATTAATTTATAGGTTTTTCTTATATAATTTTTGTTGTAAATTTGTATGTATAATAATTTTTATATATATTTTTAAATTTTTAAATAGTGGTCGTACCGCTATTCCGCTATAGCATTTTAGATGTTAATCGCTACGCACCACTATCCGTGATTGACAACTATGATTCTAAGCCTTTTGATTTAAGTTTAAACTCTTTTGAGGTATAAAACACACACACATAGACAACCAAGAACGGAAGATTCACATACAAATTTCTAGATAAAATAAGAAAATGAGTTTGATCAACACATTGTTTAGGTAAGATGGTCTAAAACTCATAAAATTATAAGATATTGTCTAATGTTGCTTAACTGATTTTTGTTAATTTGTTCCACAAAGTAGTATTCTTAGAATAACATTAGACAACTGCGTTTTATGCTGTGTTGGTTGATCCCGTTATTTATGCTTATTTTAGGTCTGTGTTATCCAGTTATTTATGACTAGTTTTGGCTCATTTTAACTATGTATATTTATTAGTTGTATTATGTAATTTTATGATTATTGGGAATAGACTAAACATTTGCACATGCATAATAGCCTGTAGCCTGCTCCAGTAATAATATTCTTTCAAGAATATGATACTAAACTGTAACCAACAGATGAATGTGGCAGGTGAAACATTTTCTACGAGCAAATGTACACATGCCCCATAAAATTCAATGTACCTTCGCCAATGTTAAGAAATAAAATAATGTAATTTGGATCTAAAAGATTATGGAATAAAACATCATGAACTGTGAACATATAATGGAATGTGAGGATCTTGGAGATATATTGCTCAGACATGAGTATGCAATCAGAAAATTTTGAGATGATGAGTATGTATTTTTAAATTTGGTATTAGCTTGTGACAGTGAGTTTAACACCAATCTATATTACTGTACCTCTTTATTGGTTATTACTATGTTGTAAATAGATTTCTTCATATTAACATACTTGAGGTTACACATACACATATGTAGATAGATTGATGGATACAATTAGCAGTCTATCCAAATGGATAAACTCTAATAATCCAATTCTAGTCTAACTATATCTGAACTATATAGTCAACACGTATGTACTTCATTAAGGTTTAGGTTCCAAAAGAAGTGCAGCCGGAATGCTTGACAAATGGCCCATCACTTTCCACATGATATCTTCAGGAATTTCTGATATCCCTATGGGCACCTAACCTTTCAAACTACTCAACTTTGATTCTTAAATTATGATTACACGCACACATATAATCTTGATTGTTTGGTTAAGATCATTGATATCTATTTATACTGTATGTCATATTAACAATGCATTTGCAAACTGGATGTTGCCCTTTATTGTTAGGTTAGGATCATATGAATATGTGTATAGTTTTACTGATAAAGATGGATTTTAGTAAATTTGAATCCCCAAAAATGCTATAAATCAAATCCAAATGAGATGATGTGTAAATAAGGTGTAAAAGAAATGAGGGTTATACAAGCAATTATGTGGAGAATCCACAACGATGATTACAAAATACACGAAATTCACAGAGGAAGTAGATCGTTCATAGCTCACAATCTCTTGGATATTTTGATGTCTCTCATACATCCTGAGTTATACACCAATTGAAAATATATTTGTGTATGCCGTATGGGCATAACAGTATTTTACCTAAAATTTAAATTAAAAAAAATGACACTTGGTATAACAACCCACATTTACTGGAGTCATGGGGAGAAAAAACATGACAAGTGTACGCGCTAACAAAAATCAAGGCTGGCAGAATGTGAGAACTTGCAAAACTTCACAGAATGGTAGGCCTCCCAGAGTAGTGAATTGACTTTTCGGAGTTTGAAGTGTGTGGAGAATGGAGATGTTTTGTGAGTGGTGAGTTTGTCAGTGATAAGCTGGATTGTGAATTTGAGGAACCACACCTAGCAGTATTCGTACCTACTAATTACTGTATATTGATGCATTTACAAACTGGATGTCTTATTTCAGATATTCTTTCTATTCTGCTTTAAACTACATGTTTACTGTGTAATAAGTATTCCTATTGCCTTAGCTCTTTATTGGTGTGCTACACAATATATGCTTCTATTTATATCTTCTTTGTAATTCATTGTCTTTTAGTCCCCCAACTTGGCAAAATTCTTTGTTCAATGATGTATTGTGATTTTTTATTTTTTTTATTTTTTTATTTTTATCTTGATTTGATTTTACATGTTTGTAAATAGGAGAGGGGTTTTCTTCCTTTGTCAGCTGCTTTGCTGTCATCTTCAACCTTGAGATCAGGAACAGGGCATGCAATGGACTTGTTTGTGGATGTTGTTTCACAAATTGAAGTGATACTTCTTTCACTACTCTTTTGTCGCTCAGGTTTCATGACTGTTACATTACGAGAATCAGAAATTCAGTTTCAACATTTGAGATACTGTCTCTTACATTGAAAACTTTGGCCAGGATTAAATTTCCTTATGCAAGATCCAGAGGTTTCTTCAACCATTATCCATGCTTTGTGGGGTCGTGAGTATATTCACAAGGAAGATTCTCTTTCACTTCGCCATGCATATACTTTGTTGTCAAAAGGGTTCTTTTGTTATCCTAATGAAGTTGGTATGATTATAGAGATGCATATGAGGGCAGTAAGTTTTTCTCCCCTATGTCTTTACATGTACATTGTGCCATTCCTGATTTAATCTGATTCATTCGATATTGTTTTCATTGTTGTTGTGTTGGTTTCTCTTGTTTTCCTTTATCACAATCTATATTTTTCTTTCTATTTTCTTTAAACTTCTTGCAAGACCAAATATATTTACTTTTGAATTTTGTCAGTTAATTTCAGTAGATAGATTATGCAAGTTGACTCCAAATACCGAAGAATTCTTATGGGTGCTGTGGGATCTCTGTCGCCTTTCCAGGTCTTGTATGCCTTTTGTCTTGCTCAATGGGTTTGCTATTTATTTGATTACTGGATTGATTTTCAAATTTCCCAATTCCAGGTCCGAGTGTGGCCGACAGGCTGTGTTGGTATTGGTGAATTTTCCTGAGGTATATGTTGTTAACGGTCTTATGCTGCCATTACATGGAAATGGTCCTTGTGGAAGCATGTTCTCATTAGCTTCTTATTGTATGATACAAAAAATCTTGTGTTTGCCATCATTGTTAGGGATGGTAACGGGGCGGGTTCGGGATGGGTTTTGCAAGCCCGAGAACCTGTCCGGCTAGAAAATTATTACTTAGAACTCGTCCCGCCCCGGGTCAGCCCCCCCCCCCCCCCCCCCAACCCGCCAGGTTTGGGCCAACCTGGAAAACCCATCTTATTTTCTAAAATATATTTATATATTAATTTTTTTTATTATTTATAGGTTATATAATAAAATACAATTAAAAATTAAGATATTAAATATTAAATTTTTAAATTTTAAAAATTTTAATAATAGATATAGTAATATATTTTCAATCGGAATGACATCGATATAACGATAAGTAACAAAATAATAGTGAGTTGAAAAATTAGTCAATTGAAAGATACAACACCATTAAACGTGGTAAAAATTCAAAAATGAAAAATAGTAAATATGATAAAAGGTTAAAATTATAAAATTTACAAAATATAAATAATTATTCATTTATAATATTAATTTTTATAATTATTAATTTAAGCAGGTTCGAGACGGGGCCAGGTTCGGGATGAATTTTTGATCAAACCCGTAATCCGCCCCGGACTCAGCCGGGTTTAAAATTTCAAAACCCATAGTCTGTCCCCCTATAAAATTTTGAACCCGAACCCAGCCCCCGCTCCAATTGCCATCCCTAATCACAGTTGAAATGATTATGCTTGGTAGTTTTAAAGCTTATGTGATCAGGAACTGCCTCGCAAGTAGCATGTATATCATCCCTTTGCTGAGTCCCAACATTCCCATTAAATCATCTGCAATCTGATTTGATTCTTGAACAGCCATGTTTTTCCCTTTTTGCAGGCACTTAAAGTTCTGATCGCTGCATTACATTCTGAGGGGGAATGTGAACCTGTTTCCTCAAACACTGGTACATTAAATTGTGACTGCTCACACTAATATACTTCTATATCTAATATATTCTTGATGCCCAGGAGTCTCTCCGTTGAGTCTTGCCATCTTTCATGCTACTGCGGAGATCTTTGAAGTTATTGTAATGGATTCTGCTGCAACTTCTTTGCTATCATGGATAGACAGTGGAAAGGAACTGCATGAGGCATTGCATTCCATCTCGCCAGGTTCCAACAAGAAAGATGCTCCTGCACGCCTTTTGGAATGGATAGATGCTGGTTTGGTTTACAATAAAAATGGGGCAATTGGACTTTTACGGTATGCTGCTGTATTGGCCTCTGGAGAAGATGTTCACATGGCTTCAAACAGTGTTTTGGCATCTGACATGATGGATGCTGATAATGTGCTTGGAGGTTCTAATAATTCTGATGGCAATGCTGTGGATAATCTCGTCGGAAAACATATAACTGAGAAAGAATTTTCTGGTGTTATTCTTCGTGATTCCTCTATCGCACAGCTCACTACAGCATTTCGAATTTTGGCATTTATTTCAGATAATTCGGTATGGTGTTAATTTCTTATTTTTAATTTTTCCCCTCTCAGCTTTTTTGATTAGTGAAACAGTACTGAGAATTCTTATATGAACATAAAAGGTTGTCGCTGCTTCCCTCTATGATGAAGGTGCTGTAATGGTTATCCATGCCATTATAATAAATTGTAGACTTATGCTAGAGAGGTCATCCAATACTTATGGTAAGTATTATTTCTAATATAGACACTTTTAACAATCTCAACATTTGTATAATTCTACTAAAATGATCACTTCTCTAAGGATCAGTGTCGATTTTGTTGTGTAATGCAATGATATGATGTTTAATTTAGAATTGTAGTTTTCTGGTGTTTGCAAAAGATTAAATGGACATTCCTTTTACTTTTTTATCTTTTCAAAAGAAAATATAAATAGTTGAAATGCTGTATCAAATATTGAGTCGCTAGGATGATATATCATTTGAACTATATTTGTCTTTCTAGTTGCCCAAACATAGAATCTCACATCTCTCTCTCTATACATGGTATAATTTCATCAGCCTTTGCTATGGATTTGTTCATGAACATTACAAAATACTTTAGTTGTTAAATTGGGGTGTCAGTCTATAATTGTTTTGCATTGTTCCAACATATATACGCTATGTTTCTTATACTATAATGTTTTGTTATGAAATGATTTTCTTTCAGTGGTCCTGTTGCAGAATGCAGATGATTTACCTTGTCCATGAATCTTTTTGAATTTCTGTAACTGCATTGTTCTGGGTGTGTATCATTGCATGCATTTTCTTTTGGTGACAACTAGTTGATTTCTTTTGAGGTACCAGATTCTATTACTAGTAGGCAAGGATTATGTAATGATGCAGTTGCTTGTGTTGAGCGTGTTAGCAACACACATGGTAGACACTTGTTTTGAAAATTTTTGTTTCTAGAATGGAAACAGATATCTACTATGGCAATAAGATAGGAGACATAGGCTTGCCCAACTATAGGCAAAGAAATCCAAGTAGTGTAGTATATATTATAGGGTACAGATTTAAAAATTGAGTTCATAGAATTACGTCCAAGTTGAGAGATCAACAAGTCCTCTTGCTCCTTGTTATGCAAAGAAGATTGCCATCCCATTTGCACATCAGGGGATGTGCTCAAAGGAGGTAGTTGGGCATCTTGAGATAAGGTGGCGGAGGTTATTAATCTTTGAATTCAATTTTCCAAGGGGGCTGCCTTGTGAATCCAACCAAGAGCATTGTTTGAAATGCACTTTGAAACTTGCTTATGATTCTAAAGCTCAGTTTTTTGTCATCAGCAGATTATCTTGTTGATGAGGGGGCTGAAGGAAATTCTACTTCTGATTTGCTTATGGAGCGAAACCGTGAGAAAAGCCTGTTTGATCTGCTGATTCCTTCATTGATCTTGCTGATCAATTTGTTACAAAAATTACAGGTGTGTGCTGTGATTTCTTGAACACATCATTAATTTTCATTTTAGTCCAATTATCTATACAAATTCGGATGTCTGCTATGCTTTTAGTTCGGATTTATTAAAGGTAACTTCTATACCTTGCAAAGATGTTATTCCAGTGATTGATTAGCTTGTGGTATGGGCTGTTTTTCTGTATACTAACTACCATGATCTATCTCCCTAGTCCCAACATATGATATATATGCGTAATTTTTAAGCTTGTACTACATCGGTACATTGGATGGTGAGGTAATTGGTATTGAAGGATGTACATTTCTCCAAACCTCATTCAGATTGTTTGAAGGCAATTCATCATCTTTCTTGCATAATATTTGACTTTCAAATTTCGAAGTATATGCTAATATTGGATGTTCACAATGTGCTGCTGTTTTCTCAATTGTTGCTTGATGGGAAGTTTGAGAGAGTTAAGAATTTTTTTTTTTTTATGTAAATTGAGGGCTATGTTCCTGTGATATCTTGACCACCAAAGAACTATGTGAAGTTGAAATGTCTACTTTGTTATTGAGTCTTGCAACATTGTTTTCGGATTCAGGAGACGAAGGAGCAACACAGAAATTCAAAGCTAATGGATGCACTTCTACAGTTGCACCGAGAAGTGAGGTAAGGAAACTGTATTTCGTTTTATTGAATATAAAAAAAAGAGTTGAGGTTTCACCATAATTTTACATATTTTCCATTTACAGCCCCAAGCTGGCTGCCAGTGTGGTGGAGCTACATTGTTCTTGTCCTGATTTTGTACTTGGTTTCGGAACTGTTTGCCATCTGCTTGCATCGGCTCTAGCTTACTGGCCAGTGTACGATTGGATTCCTGGACTTTTCCATTTCCTCATGGACAATCTCAATGCAACTTCATTGTTGGCACTGGGCCCCAAGGAAATCTGCAGTTTATTTTGTCTACTGGTAGCAGACTTTCTAATCCCCTTTTTTTCTTCCAAAGCATTGTGGAAATAGTAGTGTTAATATTTTATCTGATAATAAAATATGATTTTGACAAAATTTACTACATTGTGTGTTTCTAGAATGAACTATTTCCAGGAGAAAGTATTTGGCTGTGGAAGAATGGAATGCCTTTGCAGAGCCCCTTAACGGGCATGGCTGCCGGGATATTACTGGGTCCAGAGAAGGAGAAACAAATTAATTGGTATCTAAGGCCTGGGAATCCTGAAAAGCTACTAGCTCAGTTGTCGCCACAACTTGGGAAACTTGGGGAAATTATACTGCATTGTGCTTTGAGTGTAAGTTTATGCTGTACTGTTATATTGGTTTCATGATGGTATTGCATTGTCCTGACTTGTCCCGGTTTGTGGTATGGTTACCTCATTTTTCTTTTTTCATCTTTATCAGCTCTTTTGATCTTTCCACCTAATGATAGCTTTGTCATGTCAGATGTCAGTTGTCATACAAGATCTTCTACGTGTCTTTGTGATTCGAATTGCATGCTTGAATCTTGATTATGCTTCTGCCTTGATAAAACCCACAATGTCTTGGATCTCTGATCGCCTCTTAGAGCCTTCAAAGCTTTCCGACGTGGACACTTTTAAGGTTATATGCTCACTTTTCTAAAGTTACATTTTCTTTCATTGCAATCTCCTCCCGTATTTGCTGTACTAAATGTTTTTTAAACAGGTTAACCAGTTGCTTAAATTTATTTGTGTCTTGATGGAGCATCCAAGTGCTAAGGTATTCTTCATATTATAAATTAAACCTCCCTTTCATTCTCTCTGGTGCCAAGTAGTTATGTATGGTGACATTCCAATGACAGCCACTATTGTTGGAAGAGGGTGGGTTTCAGTTGTTCTCGAAAGTGCTTGAGAGGTGTTTTGGAGCTTCCAACTCTGGCGTCAAGTTTCCTGAAAACATGAATCTAAACTATGAAAATTCGGTTGTAAGTTGGTCTATACATATATTCCGGTCCATCTCATTGATTAGTGATTGTCGGGCACCTGTTCAACAATCTGCAGTGCATGAAAGGTCAGAAAATTTCACATTAGTTCTACATAATATTTTCTGGGTGCTTGGTTCGATAGACATTTGATGTGCAATTTTTGTTTTTCTTTTGTGCATATCAGAGACACTCAGTGCAGCTTTACATCTGAAGAATTCTTCATACTCTGGTCATATCTCCTTAAAGCGTGCATGGTAGATTCCCTCTTTGCAACTTCATGTACATCTATAATTCTCGAATTTTCCCTTTTGAGTAGAGCAGAGCTGTCATATATTGTTATCATTATTAATTTATACTTTCATAAACAGACCTGTGCCTAGTTCATGATGTTGACCTTACAATGACATTTATTCTGTTCACTATGTAAGGATTGAACCATGCTTGTGTATGGTATGTGTTGAAATATATTTTAGATTGATATTTTTGAAGTGGTGTATGGATGTTGAATGCTAAATCAAATGGACTAGTAGTGTATGTTTTTTAGTTGAGTACAGCTTTGCTACAGAGGATCAAAAAGCTTTTACTTGTTGTTGATGCTACTATACGGAATGTCAAGCCATATCATGCTTGAAGCATTGTAAGTGGAGAAAGATGGTCGTGTTAATATAAAAAAATAAAATAAAATTGCAGCGAGAACTTAGCTTTCATTCTTTTAGAAGCAATTCTTATTACTACACATTTAATGAACATTGCACAGGTTCTCCTGGATGAATATATTTTAGAAGGGTCATATATATGCCACATTCTTTTATTAGTTTGGTATTATCCATTATTTCACAGGGATATTTATTCACATGTGATGTTATTATGAGTATGACTATTCTCTACTACGGCACTTGGAAATTGGATTAGGTTTTAATTTATCCTGGACAATGTTGCTGCATGTGCTTATAATTGGCCACTTAATATGTTCTAAAAATTATTTTATAAACTTATTTTATTCTGCCATTTTTCATTCATATCGTAGGTCTTGCCAGTCGGAACAGAATTGCATGCTTGTCTGTCTGCCTTTAAAGAGATGGGTTCCTCTGCTGAAGGACAACGTAGTTTACTTGCTGTTGTGAAGCACTTGCAGTGCTCTGAAAACAAGGATTCTGAGTCTAAAACTCAACCTGAAAGTGATCAGAGCTGTAGCATAATTTATGCGTTGTCTGATTGGAAGGAGTGCCCTCCATTATTATCCTGCTTGATCACTTTGTTGAGATCCATTAATTCAAAGGAAGTTCCTCCAGTACAAGTTATGGATGCAGTTGGCGCATTAGTCACAGGTGCTTTAGGCTTTTGCCTGGATGATGAAAGGTACTTTGTTGCTCTTTCATTTATTTTCCTTTTTATTGCTGCTTATATGAATCTCTTCCTAAACCTACACAAATCAAATTCATGTTATGCTTAATTATGCCTGAAGAGGTTTTTATGGTACCTACATAAACTGTCATATATCATTTGTCTTTTGAGTAAAACTATACATAGAGTGTGGGCAAGACCACCGGCGGTGTTGGAGACCCAAACTTGTCTAAACTTTACCTGAAGTCGTAGCGAACCTAAAAAGTAGTAACTTGCGCTATGGAAAACAAAAAAAGCTCATATTTCCAACATAGTATTGAGTAGAGATAATGATTACATGTTTTGGCCTTTTGGTCTACTTCGTTTACTAATGTTCAAATGTATAAAAAACCATATTCTACCTTAAAAGTTGCATACTTTTCCAATATTAGGAAAATAATTAAAGTGATAATGTCATATTTACTATGAACCCTCATCTAATCAAATGTAGTCTTATTAGCTATTTTGATTTCTACACTTCTTTCAGTTAAAATTACGTTATTCCCTTACTTAAATCAACAACTGTAGAGAGGCTAAGAAAAGAATATGTAAAATGAACATAGTGTAACTGTTATGAATGGAATTAGACATGGTGAATTGGACAACTTTCTTTCCGGGGTATCACATTTGAAGAGAGATGATAAATTGCATGTTGGGTTAGTTGGCCTTTAGTTAAAACCAAATGTCCAAAAAAATTTAAAACTAGATATTTATTTTCAATTGTATATCATTATAGTGCTCTTTTATACGGGAGATACTCTAATATGGGAAAAATTAATATAATGGAACTATGTTAGTTACTCATTTTGTCCACCAAATTTATGTTTACTTTTCTTTAAAGTTTGTTCATGAAATTTATGCTTATACCACAAAGAACAACCTTTTCTATCCACTTAAATTTTACCCATAATTTAATTACATTACAACAACTTTGCCATTGTCATTGCATCACACATACACTACCAGAACTTTTATTTTTACAGTAAAATACTATTTTTTAGGCTCTGTGCCCAACCAAACAAGCGTATTTTTTCGGGATGTAGGGAGTCTTTCGCTAATGTGATGTGCTTATTTAATCAAGCAAAAATCCTATCAATTCCAATTTGTTATTTATGTTGGAACTTTATAAAAAGTGTCAGGATTAACTCTCACATACACAAACAAGAAAGTAGAACACAAAGGATTACGTGGTTCGGCCGATAAGGATTATCGACCTACGTCCACGTGGACAATCAAGAATTTTTTCTTATTACTGCAGTATGATGAGGCACAGATTTTAAAGTACCAGAGGGTATTTATAGACTAGGCTTAGGTTTAATCACAATTGGGCCCGAACTCCTAAGCCCATTAGGATTAACTACCGTAAAGAAGGCTACATCTAACAATCTCCCACTTGGAGGCTTCGAAACATCTGCGCTACACTGTACTACCGTAAAATCTTCAGCTTCACTTGATTGCTCCGGTCTTCTCATTATTTCTCATGAAGCCCAGCTAGTCATGCATAACTTTAGCTTGTCCAGCGTAACAGTCTTTGTGGACATATCTGCCAGATTTATAGCGCCTGAGATGTTCTTTTAACTTCATAGTTCCTTCACTTATCAGTTCTCTGATAAAGTGATATCTCATGATTCTCATCCCAATATGTTTCGCTTTTCCATAATATACCGGATTTTTTACAAGTTTAACTGCACTCTCATTGTTACACTATAGTGAATAATCTGTGTGCCTTTTATCCAACTCTAGGAGGAAGTTCTTTAGCCAAACTAACCCTTTGGTAAGCGCCACAATTTTCTGAAGTTTAGACATCGAGCTGACTGCAGTTCCTCCACTGTGAAGATGTACCCTGTAGTGCGCTTAAGCGTCTCTTTGCATCCAGCCAAATTGGCATCAGATTTTGCCTTGAAACATAACTTCATCTTGGAAGTACCCTTCAAATTCCTTAATATCCACTTGACGGCTTTCTAATGTTCTCTCCCCGGGTTTGACGTGTAGTGACTAACAACCCCGATTGCATGAGCAATGTTTGGTCACGTGCACACCATCGCATACATGAGGCTGCCAATTGCAGATGCATAAGGGACTTTAGCTATATCTACCTTTTCTTTCTCTGTTCTCGGATACTGATCTTTGGTAAGCTTGAAATGGCTTCCCAAGGTGTGTTTCTCAACTTTAGTCTTCTCACTATTCATGTTGAACTTGTCTAACACTTTCCCGATATACTTCTCTTGAGATTGTGTCAGAGGGCCATCCTTGTTTCTGATTATACTCATCCCAAGTATCTATTTGGCTGGACCTAAGTCTTTCATCTTGAATGCCTCAGACATATGTTGCTTTAACTTATTAATTTCTCTCATGTCTGCACCGGCAATGGTCTATTTTGCATGTCTTGTACCCCGTTCTCATCATGAAGTTGTCGAACTTTATATGCCATTGTCTGGGGGCTTCTTTCAGACCATATAAGCTCTTTTTCAATTTGCAGACCCAATTCTCCTTGCCAGCAACCTGAAACCCTCGACCCATCTGGTTCATCATTGATTCAGAACACCCATATATTTTGAAGCGCCTCTTTGTCGGAAGGAAGATTAGTCAAAATCTATTTCTTGTTTTTGTGCAAGGAACTTATCGTCTCTCTTTCATGGCTTGCTCCCACTAAATTGAATCATTCTGCTTGACTGCTTCACAATAATTTTCTGCTCCACCATAATAACTTTTTGGAGGGAAAATAATTTTTTTATAATAAGAAAATAGAGAAAATAAAAAAAAACACATTCCAAATGACCAAATCCCTTTGTTAGAAGCGGATGAGTAGTTTATTGTTGGTGGGTTTAATTAGACCTACATCCATTTCGTTATAAGTACCAGCACCAAATATGATTTTGAAAATTCCTTCATCATATCTTTCTTTATAACCCTCTTTACTGAAAATATCCTTGGATTTGATGCCTTTAAAAACAAAATAAAGTAGTTTTAAAGACATAAGTATTTGAATCCCATTTCAATGTCTACCATTTAATTTTTATATAACTATATCCTAATTTTATTGCCAAGATTTCCTGATTAAAATACTCTTGTTTGCTTTCCCCTTTTATTTATTTATATTTTTTATATCCTCACGCCTTTTGTTATTTTCCAGATTTCTTTCCGTTAACACTTCTAATTTCCGTTTTGTTTCATGTAAAATTTATTCATTCCATGCCAATAGTCCCATGACAGATAGTTTTGACTTCCTTGTATTCTTTCTTCAGTGTGAGCTTGGAGAGGGTTGTTGCGATCAAGTTATTGTTTGGAATTGAGAATGACTCCGAAGATCTTGTCCAAGAAAACCTGAAGCATGTTGAGAATCTCACAAGATTCTTTGGATTTGATACTAATAATGAAGCTTCTGACAGTCACCCTACACAACATCAGGTTTAAATTATTGCTCCACACCTTTCTCTTTTTTCTCATACATTTAATTTTGACTTTTGTGAAATCTTTTTACTGTCGAAGTTCAGATCAAGGAGGTATCACGGTTGTTACTGCTCTTGCTGCAAAAACCTATGAACCCAGAAGAATATTCTGCAATTGCCAGCAGTTATGCCTCATTAGTTTCCCCAATTTCTTCAAGAATATATAAATTTGGTGACAGAAAGATGGATCATATTGAAGATAGCACCTCGGATGATATTGGAGCCATGTTCTCATGGGAGTGCCCTGAGAATTTGCGAAATAGGTTGGCTCAGACAGGCCTTTCTGCAAAAAGAAAGACTTCCTCACTGGAGGGACCAAATAGGCATGCGAGAGGAGATGCGCTGGCTGCTGAAGCTACTTCACAAAGTACATTTTCTAGAGGGTCAGCCCCTGTTTCCACACCCACAGGTCCCACACGCCGGGATGCGTTCAGACTGCGGAAGCCAAACACTAGTCGGCCTCCTTCTATGCATGTGGATGACTATGTTGCAAGAGAGCGGAATGCTGATGGCACTAATACTTCTAGTGTAATTGCTGTCTCACGAATGGGATCCTCAAGTGGACGACCACCATCTGTTCATGTGGATGTGTTCATGGCCAGACAGAGGGAGCGCCAAAATATTGTGGGTGCAGCAGTTAATGATTTATCTAACCAAGTGAAAACAACAGCTGCAGAGGACAGCATAGACACAGAAAAGTTGAGCAAACCTAGGCAGGTGAAGCCAGATCTTGATGATGATCTTCAGGGAATTGATATCGTCTTTGATGCTGAAGAAGCTGAACCTGATGATAAATTGCCATTTCCACAACCTGATGATAATCTACCGCAACCTCCATCTGCTGTAGCTGAGACACTTTCTCCTCATTCCATAGCTGAGGAGAACGAGAGCGATTTCAATGGAAGTAGTCAAGGCTCTCGCCTGGGTACTCCTTTAGCATCAAACATGGATGAAAATACTCCAAGTGAGTATTCATCAAGAATTTCTGCCTCTCGTCCGGAGATGCCTTTGACTCGGGAGCCAAGTATTACTTCAGATAAGAAGTTTCCTGACCAACTGGAGAACTTGAAGACTCTTCCGAATAGACCTAATGCAATTGATCCCTCTTCAGTGAGCTGTAGTTCAGGAGTTGCTTCTTCTGTCTACGTGAATAATTCCTCTTCTGCTCGTTTTGCTGTTGATGCCAGAGCACCACCTAACATGTATTACAAATCAACTCAACAACAAAGTGGGAGTGTTCCTTTAAGCACTGCTTTTCCAGGTTTCTTTGAAAAGAATTTTCCTTCAAACCAACCGCCTCTGCCTCCAATGCCACCTCCACCAACAGTTTCACCATTGACGTCACAGAATATAGATCCTGCAGCATCGTCATCATTTGGCAAGTCTGCTGTCGATGTTCAGGCTCAGGTTCCGCCATACTTCCATGTATGAAAATATACATATACGACTCGAATTGCTATCTTCTATTCTGTGTATGAATGTTGTGTTGCACTTTTTCTATATTGCAGGTTCACCCTGGATATGCATCTTCAGGAGCAAACAGTTCTGGACCAGTGGTTTCCTCACCTTCATTGACAGATATGAAGTTTGGACGATCAGCAGTTTCTGGAGCTATGAGGCCTCTTCCTCCACTTCCTCCAACACCTCCTCCTTATTCTGCCAACACTTCATTAAAGAATTCCGCTTCGCAGTATTTTCCTGCAGTCAGTAGTTCTGAGCTTCAGCAAGCCTCTGCAGTAATGTCAACTGATGGGGCAGTGAACCTTTCAGCTTCACGCACAATGTTAACATCGTATCCTCCTCCACCACCATTGATGCAGCAACCAATGGTTTACAGACCAGGTTCCATCCCAGTGAGTCATGGGAATAATTCGACCCCAAATCATGGAGATAGTTTGTCCAATGTCTCTCAAAATCTTCCCTTCTCTATTATGCCTTCAGCTCAACCAATGCCAACTCTTACTCCGCTACAGCCTCTGCAGCCACCTCAAATTCCTCGGCCTCCACCTCAGCATCTTAGACCGCCTGTACCTGCTGCTGCACAGTCAGAGATGCAAGGCACCTTACAAATTCCTGCACAATCATCCCAAGCGCTGCAGCAGCCCCAAGTATCCAATGTGCCATCTTATTATCAAACTCAACAGCAAGAGAATGCATCACATTTGTTGCTGCAGCAAGTTGACCGCTCACAAAGGATCATGCAGATGCCTGGTCCGGCAGATGCTGCATCTCAGCAACAAGATTTGGGAATGTCCTTACAAGAGTACTTCAGATCCCCTGAAGCAATTCAGGTACTTTATACTGCAGGGATATTATTATAATATAATGTTAGGTAATTATAAAGTGGGTTTTGTTTTTTTTTGACAATTGTGATTACTTGAATTGCAGTCCCTTTTGAGTGACCGAGACAAATTATGTCAGCTTCTGGAACAAAATCCAAAATTAATGCAGATGCTGCAGGTCAGAATCTTTTGCATTTTCTCATTTCTGTTGGCTAATTATTTATACTGTGGTAGATAGATGCAAAGCTATATACTTTTCTGTTTTCATAAACTTGTTGATTGCCATGCTTAATCTTTAGCATTTGTGGTTTCTACCAGGACCGGCTGGGGCAATTGTAGTGGTAGTATTCCCGAGCACCCAATGAAGAAGGTATTGGCAAAAACAGAGATTATTATATTGTGTTTGCTCGGTAAGCATCAATATATATATATAATGAGTAGATGAGTGCCATAACAATCCGTTGGTTGAATTTTGGACTTGTAATACTTTGTATTATTATGATTATTGTTATTATTAATGATGGTAAGAGGGAAAGATGTAAATGGAAGTGTATAACTAACCAACTAACTGACTAAATAGGTAGTAGGCTGAGCAGGGATGGATTTTTGCTGTTATTGTCGTTTTACCTTTTGAGCTTAATCTGTTTGAGTTAGTTGTAGGGTTAGTAAGTAATTGGTGCATGCAGTGACGCAACTGGCCCTTGGAGGGAGCAAAATGTCAATTCATTTTATTTTATTTTATTTATTTAATGTTGAGCAATAGAAAATTTTAGAAAATTCAATAGTTTCTACTAAAAATATTACAACTTAAAAAAATATAAATATAACAAAATTAACTGTCCTTTAGCTCCTATGTAGGTCGTTTCAAAATGTCAAAACTTATGGGTTATGAAATGGCAATGCACCACTGCACTTGCCACTTTTCGACTGTGTATTTTTATTTTTATCATAATAATTTATTTTTTTTGGAACGAACGAGCTTTCTAGTTAACTAACAAAGTTGAGTACCTTATCTTCGATTTGCTATATATGTGTGTATATATATGTACTCGCATTTTTATTTTAATTTTAAAATTTCTCTATTTTTTTTTATTGGATCTTGTCTTTGGAGGTCCTCATTCGTCAGTGAAACTATTACTTCATCTTCTTTTAATTAATTTCTTCTTTGATGGAATGAAATATGATAATCCACTTTCAGTTATTGTATTGAAATCCCCTTAATTTCTCATTTGTTTTTATTTTAGCCCTGGTACATCCTCATCGTCAATATCAACTTCTTCCGCTTTAGTTTATTTAGTAGCTTTTCTCCTAATTCTTTTGGGTATATAAATCTTACCTTAATTTCTCGTCTCCTTCGCGGTCAGTAGTCAAAGTCTTTTTTTTCTTGCCATGGAAATAGGTTCGGCTAGGCCAGATTTTGGTTTAATAAATCTGACCTGTTTTAAAAATATTTGATCTAAGCTTGGAGTCTGAATTTTTTTTTTTAAAGCCTAGCTATTTTAAAAGTCTGGCTTGGTCTACAAGCTTATTTAAAAGACTACATAATATTTTTATTTATTTATTTATTTAAAAATTTAGTATTAGAAATAAAAAAAATAAAGTACTTACAATTATTTAATATATATAAAAATTTAAAAAATTCCATTTTTATAATAAATTTTAAATTTTAAATTATTTAATAAATATTGTTATTAGATGAAAAATTATTTTTAATATATAATAAAAATATTTTTACAAAAAAAAATAAATAATAAATAGGTGGTTTGTTAATTAAAAAAGCTTTTTTTAAAGTTTAAGCCTATTCTATTTAAATGAAAAAGTTTTAATAAAATTTTGATCTAACATTTTTTAGTAAATAAATTAGGTTAGGCTAGGCTTTATGTAGGCCAGCTCTGACACGCAACGTGGCCTATTCTCATCCCTAGCCACGATAACAAGAAATTGTTCAATTACTTAATTGGGCCCGTTCGGATTGACACATAAGCCAAAAGCAGAAGAAGCTAAACGGTTTGGACGTTATATAGTTGAGAGTGCTTTTAAACTGTTAAAATTACTTAAAAGGACATGCGGTTAATATAATAGTATTTTTCTATAACATTTTTATAATTTAATTTAAATTTTATAAATTATATTTAAATATTTCAAATTAACGTATAAAAATTGTACTTTTTAAATTTTGATTATTTATATTTCAAAATTTTAATTTAAGGATAATATCAATTAAATATAAAATTACAATATAATATTAAATAATTTGTATTTTATAATTTATTTTAATATTTTATAAATTATATTTAGTAATTTAAGTATAATTAAAAAGTTTATATACTCCTATTTAAATTCAGTATTTAAATTTTAATCCAAATATAATACATAAATTAACAATAATAAATTAATTATATTTTTTAATTTTTATTAAAATATAATATATAAGTTATTTAGTTTTATATTATATTATATTATTGTATTTTATTTATTATTATATTATTATTATTATTAAAAATAAAATAATAATTTTAAATGAAAAGTACTTCTGTTTATTTAGCTACCCAAATGTGCTTCTGAAAAAAATTAAAAAAAATAAAAAAAAAACACTTTTCAGCTTC
This sequence comes from Andrographis paniculata, assembly GCF_009805555.1. NCBI lineage: Eukaryota > Viridiplantae > Streptophyta > Magnoliopsida > Lamiales > Acanthaceae > Andrographis > Andrographis paniculata. The sequence goes on from NW_026137608.1 coordinate 2,252,869, forward strand.
AAAACTGTTTCTGCTTTTGAACCGAAGGGTGCAAACTGCTTTTTTTTTTTTTTTTAAAAGCAAAAACCAAAAGGTCCCGGTAGAAGCCAATCCAAATGAGGCCTTAGTACTTTGAGTGGGTGAGGGAGGAATGAAGAGAGACAATCATCTTAGTTTGTTTTGTTGCAATAATAATAATAATAATAATAATAATTTTTTATTAAGATATGAAATTTGAGTTGCGTTTACGGCCTAGCTGGATTGGGCCTAGGGTTGAGTCTATTTGGAGTCCATCAGGCTGAACCCATAGAAGGGTAAGAGACCGACTAAGAAACAGTGCTAGCGACCGAAGAAAGAAGCTGTTGAACGTCAAATCTTGTGATTGAAAGTTGAAAGCTAATTATGCTAAGAAGTGGCCGATCAAAGACAGTTGTAATTGCTCCATAAGAAAGACTACGATACCAAAAACTGTCATTAGTTGGTGCACGATATGAGTAATTGGCCTGGATTAGTTCAATGACGGTTAACAGTTCTATATAGAGAGAGTCTCAATGAAGGTAAACAGACACCGAATATTCAAAAAATCTCACCAGGGATCAAACTTGTATTCAGTTTCATTTTATATTTTCATTCAATCTCTGGCACAAATCATGAAATTTGAGATATATTTTCGAATTTTATTTTATTGTTGTTGAAATTTCCACATCAACAATTTGGCGAACACAGTGGGAGGCACAATAAGATTGTTGTTCTACTTCCGACGAAAATTACATACATCTTCGATCTGGCCGAATTATCAGAAATATCTACATGGAAAGTTCACAACCGCATACTTTCAGCACATCTATAGGAGTTTCTATATCAACGCCCCAACTGTCCCAACTACATGAAGGCTCATCCAAAATTCGGCCGAATGGTTAGAATATGTTCAACAATTGAACAATCAACAAAAAACGACCATGCAATCAATGTTGCGCGACTTGAATCAAGCCTTTTCGAGGGTTAATCTGTACCCTTTCTCAACACCGCTGGGAATATCACTTTCCCGACTTCAGGCAAAAATTTCTGGGCCATCCTATGTGGATAGCATTATTTCGAGTATTACTACCCCAAATAGGGTGGACAGAGGGAAATCTCCACTTACATATCCCAACAATATGCCAATAGGGACAAGACCTAAATTCATTCCTCCGGTTTACTCAACTTATGTGAAGAGCGACCAGGAGGACAGACACATTAACCTATCCTTATCCCCGATCGTTTTTCACCAAGGATTGATCCGAAGAGGTGGCACAAGTTTTAAGGGTGCACTTTGAAATGAATCCTCAGATAGCTAATCGGCTAGCCTTCAAAGGCCTTTTCCGGAAAGAGTCGTCAATGACGCCCCCTCCCAAAAAATTACCGACCTCCTGACTTTCATACATTCTTTGGAGAAGACAATGCCTCGACTATTGAGCATGTTGGAAGATTCACAACCAGTTAGAGGAAGTTGGGAACAACCCCTACTTCAAACTTCAACTATTTGGTTTGTCATTAACAAAAACAATATTCTCATGGTTTGTCAACCTCCCACCTCGGCAAATACAAACTTGAGAATGATTGAAGATTGTATTTCACACGCATTTCTTTAATCCAAACCCAACGGTATCTCTTACCGACCTTTTGGAAACAAGGGAAATACTATAAGAGAATGCCCCCCAACTCATCAAGCGAATTCGGTTTTTAAAGGGACGTTGTCCGACAGCTATTGATGAAGAAGAAATGATCAATTTGATGGTTCGAAATGCACGGCTAAGGGAAGCCCTTACGGCCCATGACATTGAGAATTTGGCACAACTTTCCTCCAAGGCCGCCGATTGACAGGGTCTTTATTGACAATGGAGCAGTTTTTAACGTTATATCATTAAGGATTCTCAAGAAATTAGGCAAGGGTATATCTGACCTGGCTCCCGTTGATATTGAAATGACTAGCTTCATTGGTGAGCCAATCAAATCCGAAGGAATGATGGTTGCACCAATCGAAGTGGGGCCGAAAACTATCTTTACGGTTTTCTTCATCGTAGATGCAGACGCAACATATTCAGTGTTGTTGGGACGGAATTGGATCTATGTATCACAATGTGTGCCCTCCTCGCTCCAAAAATTAATGTTTTGCTAAGACAATCGGGTTTTTAAAAATGGAGGCCAACACGAACCCTTTTGGCTCCTCGGATGCAATAGAAGTATTCAGGCCACATTCCACCGATTTCCCCGACGGCTTTGGGAAGTGTTAGATTTCCATATCTATATCCATATTCATTATTCATATCCATCATATCATATCATATCTATGATTTAATTAGATTTAGTTTGATATGATATATTTTTAAATACCTCTCTATCTATATACTATTCTCATCTTTTTCATGATGAAATGTAATGATATTTTTTAATGATATTTTTCCTCTAGTTCTCTATTATATTTCCTACATTATATCAGAATCAATTAGAGTTTAAATATATCTCTATATTTTCCAACTGCCGCGTGACACCATTACTTGAAAGATGAATGATCTACCTTTTTACAATATTAATTTTTCAAATTTTATAATTTTCTTCTTTTCTCCAATTGGTTCATAGATAAAAGTGGGTACATTAATAATTATTATAAAGTTATGTTTTGTCTCACATTCTTTCAACAACAAAACAAACTATAGTTACTTACATAAATATGATAATCTATATTTACTCGTACACGTTTAGGCCTTTAGGTTATGATAAAAAATAGTGTAAACTTAATATTATTTGATATTGGGTCATTAATATTTTGTCTCGTATTGTTCTTGCAAAAATTTAAGGGTGTGTTTGGTTTGAAAAAAAATAAAATCAAACATATGTTTTTTAAAAAAATAATATGTACATATTCATTATTTTTATATTATCTACACAATTATATATACTTCGTATAAAAAATATTCCTGCAAAATATTTCATAGAACAAGCACACTAACTATAGAAAAACTTTTAATTTTATTTTTTTATTTGATTTGTTCATGTATAAAAGCAAGTTATATTAGCAATTATTTATAAAATATATTTTGTCTAACATAATTTTTAACAGAAAAAGTAATAATCATCACATAATATATATTTGTATATATATTTGAAGGGTATATGATTTACTTTGTGTCATACTAATTATTTTGCAATTTTTATTTTTTTATTAGTTCATACTCTCTCTGCCTCATTTAGAAGGGTCTTTGAGGTTTTGTAGTAAATTAAGAAATAATAATATTTTAATAGTTAATGAAGGTGTGTAGGAGGTTTTAACATTTTTGCTTTTTAATTTTATTTAAAAATTAATTGTACCTGTGATAGTATGTATGTAATTTAAATAAAAGGTAAAAATATTTTGGTATTAGTGTATGATTATTTTTATTTTTTAAAAAAATGTAAGATACTTTTGAATGGAATGAAAGAAAATGATAAAAATAATATTTTGAATTAAGTATAAAATAGCGGACCATATTAATAATTATTTATAAAATTAGATTTGATCCTACATTACTTCCACTTAAAAAAATAAAATAAAAATATAGTCAATAACGAAAAAGAAGCATAGTTATTGTTATTAATATGAAATTTTATATTAACTAATATATGTTTTGGTCTTTAGGATAAGATAAAAATAGTATAAATTTAATACTTGATACAAATCAACAATTCAAATAATATTAAATTAATATTTTGATTAAAATCAAAATTATATAAAATTATATATATTTTCTATTTTTATATATAGGTTTTATAAAAGTAAGTCACTAAAATTTATTTATAAACTTATATTTTATTTCACATTGTTTCTATCAATAAAAATAATAAAAAAGAATTATAATTATCATATTAACATTATATATATATATGTGTGTATAAAAGGTGTATGATCCTGCCATATTAATTTTTTGAAATTTTGAATTTTTTTTGATTAGTTCATATATAATATAAATTACATTAATAATTATTTATAAAATTATTTTTTGTCCAACATTGCTATAAAATTCGCTACAAATTAGCATTATTTTGGTAGTATTTCAATAAAAAAGAACTATAGTTACAAATATGTTAATATACTTCATCTGTTACATAAGAAGAATATCATTTTTCATTTTTATCAGTCCCAAACTAATAGTACTGTTTTCTAATTTAGTAATTGTACTATATATATATAACATAATTAATACATTTAAAATTTACAATATATTATCACACAATCTAATAAGGGTATTTTATATTTTTACCAATAAATCAATATAATACTAATAGTAAAAAATTTACGTTTAAAAAATAAATAATGCTGATCTTATTGGACGGGTAATAGATTAACCTATACATGTCTTGATCTTTAAAGTACAATAAAAAAAAAAAAAGAAAATAATGTAAACTTAATATTTAATGAGTTCAATGTTCCAAATAATATTGAATTATTATTTTGATTAAAGCCAAATTTTTAAAATTTAACATTTGACTATTACTATAATTTTTCAAAATATTTAATTTGTGATTATTATTCTTTTATAGATATTTTTTAAGTAATCTATTATTTTTAGATATAAAATGATTCGAATATCGCGTATAATTTAGTATATAAAATAGCCATACATGGCACGGATTATCCTCTAGTTAATTTATATTTGAAGGTTGTATAACCACCATGCATATTACTGATTTTTTGGAATTTTAAATTTTTTTTTTTCTGATTTGTTCATACGTTATAATGGACAAAAAAGACTCATAGTTATTGTTATAAATATTAGAGTTGACAAAAATTGACCCGACACGACAACCCGATATGACCCGACACGAAATAATTGGGTTTGGGTAAAATATTTCAACCCGATTATAATATATTAATATTGATTATATATATTAAATAATCATAATTTAATAATTTTTTCATCAATTAATTTAAAGTAAGTTCAATTTTAAGTAATTCAACCTAAGTTACGTTCAAACCAATAAAAAATTAACATAACACGACAACAAAACAAAAAATTATTTAATTTGAATCAAGAAATTAGACTTAATTATGTATACGGGTCAACACGAGTCAACCCGAACCCGACACGATAATAAACGGATTAACACGAACCCGACACGATAAGAAACGAATCGCGTTAAGATTGAGTAATTTAACTCGTTTAAAATAGTCAACCCGACACGAACCCGATACAAATCGACCTATTGCTGACTCTAATAAATATGATAATTTATATTAACTTATATATCTTGGCTTTTAGGCTACCATATAAAATTGTGTAAAGTTTATATTTGATACTTGGTCAAAACGTTCCAAATAGTATTGAATTAATTATTTTGATTAAAGATAAAATTTTCAAATTTTATTTTTTTGTTTGTTTTATAATGGTTCTTATAAGAGTAGGTTATACATATAATTATTTATAAATTTATATTGTATCACATATGACTTGTAACAATAAAGATTCATAATTATCAAAATCATATTACTTAGAATTAAAAATTTTAATATTTTTTATTGATTATATATAATACTGAACTATACTAATAATTATTTATAAAATTATAATTTGTATCACATTGCTTTCAACAAAACAAAACAAAACAAAAATTATAGCCATTGTTATAAATATAAAAATTTATACTCTTTCCGTCTCATAACATAGTATTTATTTTTCTATTTTAGTCTGTCTCATAATAAAATATCTATTTCTTTTTTTAGTAACTGTACTATCTACCTAACATTACAAATACCCTTACAACTTATAATATATTACACAAATACAATTACCTTTATATCACACATACTAATAAAGTTATTTTAGTCATTTATACTTTATTCATACTATATCCCAATATAATACTAATATTTCTAAAATTACGTGCAAAAAATAAATTGATATTTACTTATGGGATGGAAAGAGTATTAACTAACATATGCATTGACCTTTAGCCACGATAAAGAATAATATAAATTTAATATTTGATACTAAGTCAGTGATCCAAAAAATATTGATTTAATTATTTTGATTAAAACCCAAATTCGAATAATATATTTTTAAAATTTTTTAATGATTCTTATAAAGGTAAGTAATCTTAATAATTATTCATAAAGTTATTTTTATATCTCATTGTTTTCAATAATAAATACTCAGAATTTAATTATCAATATCATATATGTATAACAAAATGATGGGTTTGTTCACTTAGTATTGTTAGGTGAAACGATTTTTCATAAATATTATTAAAAATATATATAATATACACTTGTTAACATAATATATATTTTATTCACTTATAAAAAATCAATAATTCAACACAAAATATTAGTAAATTTTATATTATCAACACAATTTTTAATATCTAAGATAAAATTACATCTATCGAAAAGCACAAAGTGAACGAACTCGATATTTTGTCCTACATTGCTTCTATGAATAAAAAAGAGTTATAATTTTTTTATTAGATTTAAAAATATGATTTTTTCTTATTGTTCATATGAGTCGTACTAATAATTATTTATAAAATTATCTTTTGTTCGACATTGATTTTAAAAAAACTATAGTTATGATTTATATTAATTCATACAATTTTTTGGCTATGATAAAAAAAAATAGTATAATTTAATATTTGATATTGAATTAACGATTCAGATAATATTATATTAATTATTTTTTATTAAAATCAAAATTCTAAATTTCAATATGTATATATATATATAATAGTTCTTATGTGACAATCCGATCTGCAAGTCACGCAAAGTCGGACATGTCGGGATCGTAGACTGGTGCTTCTGTCATCACTCACACACACCCCCTTCAATTACTTTAGGGAGAACACGCTTAATTTTAGAGTTATTTCAGCAAGGTTTCCAAAAAAAATTTCCACATTGTTGACATGAGTAGTTTATTTAATTCATTTAACCTCTTATTCAACCTCGGGGGTATTAAATCCTCTCCGACGCAAAGTTGGGTGTGTCAGGATCGCTGTGATACCCCGGACTGCAAGCCACGCAAAGTCGGGCGTGTCAGGATCGTAGACTGGCCCCAACAGGTCAATAAAAATCCTTCAAGTGTGTCTCTGTCCTCACTCACGCACACCCTAGGAGACTTCCCAGGGGGTCATCTATCTTTAAATTACTCTAAAGCAAGCACGCTTAACTCTAGAGTTTTTCAGTAGAGCTTCCGAAATGAAATGTGCATATTGTTGGTATGAGTAGTCTATTCAATCTATTTAACCTCTTATTCAAACTTGAGGGTATCAAAACCGACCTGCGACAGCTCGCAGTTGTTGACTGGACTGGTGACGGACATAGCAGTTGATGATCTTTGGAGTGCAACAGAGATGTTGTATTCTTAACTGGGGGATAATGTAATACTCCCGGAGTTGGGCCTATGCTAAGCCAGCTCCCGTGGAAGAGCCGGTGTCAGGCCATCCGAGATTAAATAGTAATTAAATAGATTGAATAGGCTACCCATGTTAACAATGTGCACATTCCTTTTCGGGAACCCTACTGAAAGAACTCTAGAGTTAAGCGTGTTTGGCCTAGAGTAATTTGAGGATGGATGGCCCCATGGGAAATCTCCCAGGGTGTGTGTAAGTGATGATAGAATTGCGCTGAAAGGACTCATGTTGACCTGTGGGGCCAGTCTACGATCCCGACATGCCCAACTTAGTGTGGCTTGGGGGTTGAGATGTCACAGAAATTGACGTTCGTAAAACACCTCAAATGGTGCAGCATTGATACTCGCATGATAGCTGTTATTATAAGAAAATTCATTCAATCACAACCGATCAACCAAAAACAATCGAAACTGCAGTACACAAGATCTTAATATGTCCTCCGATGTCTTAATAGTATGCTCAGCCTAAATATTAGTCATCGGGTGAAAAACAATGCTAAAATCCAAATTTGTCCCAAACTCTTATGCAATTCCTTCAAAAAATGGGACATAAACTTAATATCATTGTCCAATACACTGGTGATGAAAACACAACCATTAAAAATAATTTTTTCGTTGGGTAAATGAGATGAAGCAAAGCGGAGCGGGTGGGCAGAGCGGGCGGGCAGACATAACTCATTGAAGTGAGAGTTGATTTTGAGGAATAAGGTTGAATTGCAATTAAGGACTAAAGTGCAAATAAGTAATTTTATTTTGCAAAACAAAAATAGATATATTTTTCTGTACGTCAATTCCCTACTAGCTGAGACAATGGGACAATGGCCAAAATAGGACAAACAATCCCGTGTGCATTTGAATACGAATAAAAAAATAATTATAAGGAATTGAGTCCCATATTCATGATAATCAATTCTTTGAATTATATAAGAAAAAGATAAAAAAAAAGAGCTCCCCACTTAAAAAACCACTTTTTAAACCATTTCATTTTTTTTAAAAAAAAATATGCAATATATTATATAAGAAACAACTGACTTCATTAAATAACTTCAATTCCAACGTTCAAAAATAGGAACTACTACGCCATCAAAAAAAAAAAAAAGAACTGCTAGCGCTGAGTATGCTCCTGAAACTCCATCATCCTCACGAGTAAATTTATTACCACACAATCTAGTGGAACTAATTAGGATATTCAACCTCTTGTTTTCACCAGTGGATTACAACCTATTCCTCTAATTCGTTTTAACTCTTACTCCCTAGATAATTGGAATCTTGATGGCTTAGGAGAACACCAAATCCTTCTTATGGTGCAACAAATAACTATGGCTACAAATCCCTATAGAACACAAGAACATATTTAAGCTAAAACTATTGATGAAGTCTTCATTGCTAGATTTTCGGGCCAATAAAAAAGATTATGAGATTCATACGTCATCCATGTCCAACAATAAAATATACTAGATGCTATTAAAATATATTCAAATAAAATTCCAATCTTTAATGAAATATGTGATTATACAAGATGTTATTGCATCCTTAATCCATACCATCTCAATACATTTATTAGAAATACCTATCCAAACTAATAAAGAAATATAGAACTCTATCTAATTTTACATGTTGAAAACTTAGTAATTTCAAAACATACAAACAAAATTTTCATGATGGTCTTCTAACTCGTGATGATTTCCAAAACAACATTTCTGGTTTCTTTGTTTTCTTTTTTTTTTGTCTTTTTTTTTAATGCAGAATTACCAACTTTATTAGGTGAAAAAATTTACTTCGTGGTTTAGCCTATTTCTCTTTCCAAAAGTTATATTTTCTTCTCCGATCCATTACCAACCTATGACACCCCGGCCCGCAAGCTCCACAAAGCCGGGGGTGTTGGGATTGTAGACTGGCTCAAAGGTCAACATGAGTCCTTCCAACGCGTTTATGTCCTCATTCACGAACATCCTGAGAAACTTCCTAGGGAATCACCCATCCTTAAATTACTCTAAGGTAAACACGCTTAACTCTAGAGTTCTTTTAATAGGACTCCCGAAAAAGAATGTGCACATTGTTGACATGAGTAGTCTATTCAATCCATTTAATTACACTATGAATCTTGGATGGCCTAGCTCCGGTTCATATATACACGAGAGTTGACCTAACACCGACCTAACACCAGAGATATTACATCATCCCCACTTTAGAATGCAATATCCATGTTGCACCCCAAGGATCTATCAAGTTGTCGCAGGTCGACTTTGATACCAACTAGGACACCCCGGTCCACAAACTCCGTTAACCCGGGCATGTCGAGATCATAGACTGGCCCCACAAGTCAACACGAGTCTTTTTAGGATACCTCTGTCCTCACTCACGCACACCGTGAGATATTTCCTAGAGTGTCACCCATCCTGAAATTACTCTAGGGCAAACACTCTTAACTCGAGTTTTTTCAATAGGACTTCCGAAAACGAATATGCACATTTCTGATATTAGTAATCTAGCCAATCTACTTAATCTTTATTCAATTTTGAATAGTCTAGCACTGACTCATCCATCTACGGGAGTTAGCTTAGTACTTATTCAACTCCAGAGGTATTACACAACCTTATTTTCTCCTCTTTGGCCTCCATTTAACAAAACATTTTAAACCTTATGATCCAACCATTTTCTTTACACTCCAACCCAAAATATTTTGTTGAAAACCCAATTTCTTTAGTCCTTTGGGCCATGCTTATAAGCTATATCCTTTTGCCACACATCATTTTAACAAAACATTTAAACTTGTTGGGCCAGTCCGTTTCCTCTAATCCTAGCCTAATTTATTTCATTTAGGAATATAGAAACAAAAACAACAATTGGACTAGTCTTTTCCCTAGCATGGCTCAAACCCGCACACTACAACGCCAGTGACAGGTTGGATAGCCTAATGTGAATTGCATGAATATTGGACGAAATCAACGATTAAGCCGCTAGGACTTCTTTTAACACTTTGTTTTTACGGCTGATCCAGATATTTTCTGCTGGTTCGAGGGTAGAGTACAATGCTAAAGGTTCTCGGACCGAATGCTTATACGGGAAGGTTGACTCATGGGTTTGGTTGCTTCGAGAAATCTTTTCTTTCTTGTCCACCAGACTGTGCTAGTGGATAAATCAGAAATATAGAAACAAAAACATCAATTGGATTGAAAACTGCGATTGCATTATAAGGTACGCTAACTCTTTCTAACTTCTTGCTGGAGGGCCTCTTGTTTTCTGTCTTGAGTTGGCTTTCCTACCTGAACTACTAAAATGAGAACTAAGGTAGGTTTTGCTTACAGTAAGAGTAGGAGCTGCCCTGCCTATTAGGATACCGGCCCTATCAACTCTCTCTCTCGGTGACGCCTATTGTCGGTTGACATCTTTTTAATTCATCGATACGAGAAGAAAATTGTTGTGTGAAGGAATCAATATCTCAATCTAAGCGAGTTATTGTTTCGTGCGAATAGGACTTCAATTCCCTCAAATTTCAACATAGAAAAAGGAAATCCATTGTTCGGAAAAGAATACAGAGAATGCTCGAGGAATTAGAAGAAGACCGTTGCTATCCGATTTACAAATCTCATTAACCACATTATTTAGTGAGGTGCTTTGCCCATTCACAAGGACTCAAATTTTGTGCTCAAACATCAAAACTCAATTTCATTGGCCCAAATCCACCTATTTTTTGGGGTCACTTATAATTTACTAAGGATATTTACTGTATGAAAATTTTTATTTAATTAATCTTTTTTTTAATCGTAAATTTATCACATTTGTACCACATCATATCCAATGGGAACATGCTTAAAATTAATTTCTAAATAAGCAGCCATGCATATTTTTGCTTATATATGCCCATAAATACTCATGTATTTGTATTAGAAAAGAATTTTAAACATTAAATTTATTATTGGGATGATTTGAGGTATTTTATTTTAATTGGTTGAGAGATCGACTTTTCTCATTCATATGCATACCTACATTGGTTGCACGGCAAACATATTACACACTCCTAACATAAGAATCCTTGGAGTTTTGAGGGAGAGAGGTTTTCCATCTAAAGTTTTGAAGTGAAAATCTTAGATTATTTTTGTGAGAAAACATGTTTGGGTCAAGTGAATTATGCCATTGTAAAATTTTTTCTTTGCAAATTCAGTAAGGTTTAGGATTGCAATTGGGAGAATTTTGCATGGTGAATTTGAAATAATTTGATTTGTGACGTCACCATATCGACTAAATATGAATTGCATTGAGTAATAAAGTTACAATATGCCTATATATAAGAATATACACGGCCCCAATGGACTCTCAACTAAACTGACTAATACAATGGACTATACACTACAAAAAAAATAGCATATTTGTAACAGAATTTCGTTCCTATAGTTCACGTATCTAACGTAATTTCATTAGTAATTCCATCTCTAATATCATTAGTAACAGAAAAAATACATTTAGGGACTAAAAACCCTTATTACAAAATTGATATTTTCTTGTAGTGATACAATATATACTTAAAGATGTGATTTGTTAGAATACATTGGATATATAAATTCCACTTAGCTTCTTGACCCATGGATCAACAACTATCGATTTGAAGAAAGATTTCAATCATAGAGCTTGGCCTAAATTGAGCATATATAGATAATTGAAACCGATGGGTCGAAGAAATTCGATTATGCTTTGTGAAGACAATACACTTTTATTGGCAAGTTATTACATTTTAGAGTATTGTTTTAGTGTTGTTAAATTTGAAATACTTGCAAATATTGCATGATAACAATGAAATAGTTTAGATTGATTCTCCTTCAATATAGGTCTTATAAATTATCGAATCACATAGACAAACTTTTTTGGCCCATTTATTTATATATGGACATGGAATCAAATACTTAAAATATTTTCAACATCGTGTTGAAATTTTTTCAACCGTCAGATCTAACTACGACGGACCCAATTAAGAGCATGGGTCAACTGACGCCACAAGCACTCCCTCCTCTCATTTTTTGTATTGTAATTTTATTTTTAATTTTCGTCTAATGATTTGGGTTTGCCCCTCCCTTAATTCATGACTATTAGTCTATCTTACCTCTATTTTATTATTTTAATTTATATTAATATACAATATTTTTAAGTATATGTATGTTATATAGAAAATAAAAACTTTATTCTATGCACCCTTTTTTTATTCTTCACCATTTCATTATAGTGTAACGGGAGAAATTAAGATGATATTAAATGGATAGAAATGAACTCACGAGAATATTTTTACACTTATTTTTTTTGTTACACGCACCAAAAATCGAACTACTGATTCAAATAAAAAATCGACACTTTACTTCGTGACTCGAAATAGATTGAAACTTAAAGTAAATAGTAAAAAATAAAAAATAAAAAAATGACATGACAACTTTGCCTCCGAAGTCTCGAAGCTGTTTTTTCACTGGTCGAATTTGGTGATGAAGAAGATAATGAGTGGATGAAGATAGGTGGGTCGGTGTATTGGATGTGACAGCGGTGGAGGTGGCTGATTTTGAAGGATTAAGTCCTTTATATATTGTGCAATTGCTTTATGAATGATTTATAAGCTGTTTAAACAATACAATAGCCCGTCTATGTACACACTTAGATGTGTTACTTTTCGTTGCACTCAAACCATCAGTTTTATGTCATTTAATTTTGAAATTGAAAAAACTAAAAATAAAATAATGAAGATTGTTAACATGTGTTTTATTTTATTTTATTTTTTTTAGATGGAATAACTAATAAATTTTATATTTAAAAAAAAATTCGAAAAAATAAGAGTAAACCAAATCATAAATAATTCTCTATAAAAGGGAAGCAATTCTCACTTCATAAAAGTAATTCATTATCTAAGTCTAGAAATTAATACTTTATACTAACTCAAAATTAGATTATGTATTGTCTAGTTTGGATATTGCTGTCACACTCGTAGCTAGCTGTATAACAACAACAGGTAACGGTGGATGCATATTACCATTATTTAATCTTATTGTTAAGGACCCTTCCAATTGGTGTAATTTATTTTTTATTGACTAGTTGGTCTTGGAGTGCTATTCTTTTAATTATATTATTTATTATTAACCAAATAAATATATTATGTGAGAGGGGGACAAAAATCTAATAAATAAATAATTGGCAGAATCGATGGGATGGGTCCATCCAATTGAAAGTTACAGCTTTACTTGAACCGCCGCACCGCTCCAAAATGTAATTAGTCATCATTCACTTATTATGTTAATTACTTATTATTATTATTATTATTATTATTATAAAAATAAAACTGTAGGCTTATATTATTATTTTTAAGATTTAAACTAAAAAAAAAAAGATAATATTGTTTATGGTAATAATTAAAAACTAATTATTATGACTCATGTATTATTTATTATAGGTGTCATTTTGAAAACATGCAAAATGTCAGGTATAATTTCATGTGTATTAATTTGGTTAGGACGCGCCATCAAATTTGATGACTAATTATGTATATTATTGCCTATAAATAAAGTTTTTTTTTTTTTTTAAATAAAACATAACTCAACAATAATTTATTTACTACTCTCCCTTAAAATAGAATAATAATAACAATAGTAATAATACACTCACTCTTTTGCCCATACATATTAATATATATACACACACGTTATGTTTGTCATATATATATATATGCATAGTATTGTTTAATAATGTTATATATATTATATATATTAACACAGTTCTCAGCACGATCAACAAATATTTTTGTCTGACTCTTATATTGAAGTACTATCTTGGAAACTGAAAGAAAACATTGCTGTCGAAATTTTGCCCAAGTTTCATCTCGGATATGAAAAGAGTATATCAAAGTGCTGCAGAGATTTTTCCAAACTTTTAGGTAATTACTCAACTATTTTCAATATAATTATGACTAACATAGCAAAATATGAATTCTCCCCACTGGCTATTACCGGAAGTAATTATATGCCGTTGGTGATGGATGTTGAAATGCACCTCGAGTCTTTGAGGCTTGCAAAAACAATAGTTAAGGGGAATGAATGTACAAGCCAAGAGCGTGCAAATGCAATGATTTTTTTCGTCATCATATTTATAAAGCTCTGATAATGGAATATATCATAGTAAAAGATCAATTGAATTATGGACAAATTTAAAAGATCAGTTTGACTACTTGAAGTTGGTCATATTGACAAAAGCAAAACACGCATGGCAATACTTGCGTCTGCAAGATTTTAAAAAAGTTACCGATTATAATTCTATGATGTTTAAAATCATGTTCCAATTAAGATTTTGTGGAGATAATATCACTGATAGGGATATGCTAAATAAAATGTTCACCACGTTTCATGCCTCTAATATAGTTTTGCAGCAACAATATCGAGAAAGAGGCTTTACTAAATATTTTGATTTTATTTCTTGTCTCCTTGTTGCTGAACATAATAACGAATTATTATTAAAAAATCACAAATCTAAGCCAACTGTTGCAAGTCCATTCCCTGAAGTGAATGCGACTCAATATTTGAACAATATGCCCAGATACAACCACAGATGAGGTCGCGGACAAGGCCGTGGATGTAGATTTCACCGTGGACGTGGAATGAATCGTGGACATGGAGCCGACCATGGACGTGGTCGTGGAAGTTTTGTTTTTCATAATTACCATGAGGGACGTTTTGATGAACATGAACCAAACAGACCCTTGAAGCGGCCTCATGATGATGTTGGTCAAGGTTCGAAGAAAATTGAGGATAAGTGTTAACGTTGTAGGATGACAGGATACTGATCCAGAACTTGTCGCTCAAACTCTTATTTCGTAGAATTGTACTAGAACTCCTTGAAGTAGAAAAACAAAGCACCTGAAGATGCTAAAACCCCGAAAATTTTCAATGCCCCATAAATGAATTTTTCGGAAAATATTGTCGGTGGTAGTGGTAGTGGTAGTGATAAATGTACTGACAATACACTGTAGATGTATCTGTCTTTCTGATACACCCTGAAGGTGGATACGATGAAAATCCGAAAGATGCAATGTAATAGTGTACATATAGATATGTGTATATATTTTTGTAACATCTATACTTTCTACTACCCATATTTCTTAATAATATGACAACTATGTATATCCTTCAATTTTTCTGATATATTTCTTATATTTTCTTCCAAAAGAGGAAATATGAATGTTGAACGCGCTATAATAAATAATATGAAAGACAATTTATGTCTCATTGATAGTGCATCGACACACACTATCTTAATATATAAGAAATATTTCACTAACCTAAAGTTTGGAAAAATTGAGGTAATACCATAGGTAGAATTGAGGGCTCCAGAAGAATAATAATATTTCTCTCCGAATGAGTAATACTTGATATTGAAAATGCACTATATTCTAGCAAATCCCAAAGAAATTTGCTAAGTTTTAATAGGATTAACATAAATAGATATCATATTGAGACAACAAATTAGGCAAATAATGAATTTTTGTTGATTACAAAATTCATTGATGAACACAAATATGTATTAGGAAAATTGTCTTCATTGTCTTTCACATTATATTACATAAAGATTAAAGCAGATGAAATATATCTGGTAAACTAAAAATCTACAGATTTTATAATTTTGCATGACCGATTTGGGCATCTTGGTAGCACTATGATGAGACAAACTATTGAAAATACCCACAGCCATAATTTGAAAAATCATATTATATTAAATACAAATGAGTTAAAATGTGTTGCTTACTTACAAGGGAAGTTGATATCTAGACCATCACCAGCAAAAGTGGGAATTGAATCCCCTGTATTTTTAGAACGAATTGAGGGTGATGTATGTGGGCCAGTATATCCATCATGTAGACCATTCAGATATTTTATGGTACTTATTGATGCATCTACTAGATGGTCACATGTATGTTTATTATCCACCTGAATTTTGGCATTTGCGAGGTTACTTGCTCAAATGATTAAATTACAAGCACAATTTTCTGATCAACTAATAAAGAAAATTCATCTTGATAATGCTGGTGAATTTTCATCTAAGACATTTGATGATTTTTGTATGTCTATTGGAATTGACATTGAACCTCTTGTACCTCATGTACACACTCAAAATGGTCTAGCTGAATCGTTTATAAAAATGGTGCAATTAATTGCAAGACCTATGTTAATGAAATCTAAACTTCTTGTATCTGCTTGGGGACATGCAGTTATGCATGCAGAAACACTAATAAGATTAAAACCGACAAGCTATCATAGCTACTCCACAGTACAATTGGTGTATAATGAAAAGCCCAATATTTCACATTTACGAATTTTTGGGTACGCAGTTTATGTGCCAATTGCACCGCCCTAACGTACAAAAATGGCCTCCCAATGGAAATTAGGGATATATGTCAGGTATGAATCACCATCTATTATTAAATATCTTGAACCATTAACTGGTGATTTATTTACAACTATATTTGTTGACTGTCATTTTTATGAGTTGCATTTCCCAACATTAGGGGGAGAAACTGATCAACTGAAAAGGAAAATTACTTGAAAAATACCATTTAGTTTCCTTGATCCTCATACAAGTCAAAGTGAATTAGAAGTGCAAATAATTGTACATTTACAGCAAATTGCAAACCAGCTACCTGATATTTTTGGTGATGCAAGCAGAGTCACAAAATCATATAGCTGCAGAAGATGCACTTGCCAAAACTGTTGTCTCTGAAAAAAATGCAAAGTTCTAATGAATCAAATGCACGCTTGAAGCGTGGCAGACCTCTAGGCTTCAAGGATAAAAATTTTCAAAAAAAAAAAGATGAACAAATGAAAGGACTAATGACATGAATATTAATCAAAATCTTCAAGAAACAATTAGTAACATGGATCAAATTTAATAAGAGATTGATTCTGATAAACTTCATGAAGAAGTTAATCCTGATAGAATTTCTAGTTAAGAGAATAAAATTATTGAAAATTCAACAAATTATGCCACTACCGGAAAATATTGGAACCGAAATGATACGATTATGGATAATGCTTTTGCATATAATGCAACAGTTGATCTAATAGAAAGTGACAAGTATCCAGAACCTAAATCAATTGATGAATGTCTGAAAAGAATATATTGACCAAAATGGAAAGATGCTATCTAGTCTGAATTAAATTCACTGGCAAAATGAAAAGTTCTTGGAACTATTGTTCAAACACCTGAAGGTGTTAAACCTATTGATTACAATTGGGTATTTGTTCAAAAACAAAATGAGAACAATGAAATTGCCACATATAAAGCAAGACTTGTTGCTCAAGGTTTTTCACAAAGACCTGGAATTGATTTTAACAAAACATATTCTCCAGTAATGAATGGAATAAAATTTCGATATCTTGTTAGTTTGGCAGTTCATAAAAATTTGGATATGCATCTGATAGACGTCGTAACTGCATATTTATATGGCTCATTGGATAGTCATATCTACTGAAAATCCTTGAAGGATTTAGTATGCATGATGCATACAAATCAAAGCCAAAAGAATGTTATTCTATTAAATTAAAAAATTTTCTGTACAGGCTCAAGCAATCTGGTCGCATATGGTACAACCGGCTCATTGAATCATTGATGAAAGAATGATATACTAATAATTTTTTTTTACCCATATATTTTTATAAAGAAGATTGATACAAAATTTGTAATCATAGTTGTTTATATGGAAGATCTGAACTTAATTGAAACTCCCGATGAGCTCCAAAAAGCTATTGAATACTTGAAAAAGGAATTTAAAATCAAGAATTTTGGGAAAACAAAATTCTGCCTTGGTGTACAGATTGAACACTTGGACAATAGAATTTTAATTCATCAATCTGCATATATTCAAAAGGTATTAAAACGATTTGCAATGGATAAAGCACATTCATTAAGTACTTCAATCGTTAGAACTCTCAATCCTTTTAAGGATCCTTTTAGAACAAAGAATAGAGTGAGAAAACACTTGGTCCTGAGGTACCATATTTAAGTGCTATTGGCGCATTAATGTATCTGATTAATAGTACACGACCAGATATAGCATTTGTTGTGAATTTATTAGCCATATTTAGTGGAATGTCAACACAATGACATTGGAAAGGAATCAAACATATTTTTCGTTATCTCTAAGGAACTATTGATCTCAGCCTATTATATCCAAAAGGATCTCGACATGAATTGATTGAATATGCAGATGTTGAGTATCTTTCTGACCATCATAAAGCAAAGTGTCAGATGGGTTATATATTTACTTGTGGAGGTACAATGGTACATTGGAGATCCACTAAACAAAATTTAACTGCCACATCTTCAAATTATGTAGAAATAATAGCGATTCATGAGCTAGTCGAGAGTGTATTTGACTGAGATCAATGATTCATCAAATTTTACAGAATTGTCACTTGAAATCTGAAAGTGATAATCCTCATACTATCTTATACAAAGATAATGCAGCTCGTATAGCTTAATTAAAAGAATAATATATTAAATGAAATAGGACGAAACATATTTCACCAAACCTTTTCTTTACTCACGATCTCCAGAAAAATAGTGAAATAGATGTGCAGCAGATTCGATCAGATGGGAATTTAGCATAGCTATTGACTAAGGCTTTACGGACCGCAATGTTTGAGAAATTGGTGAGGAACATCGGGATGTGTCGGCTACGAGATTTCAAATGAAGTCCACATTAGGGGGAGCAATTTTGAAAGCATGAATTGCGTATGATTTTTCCTTTATTAGAATTTTTGTTCCATTGGGTTTTTCTTAATAAGATTTTAACTAGCCGAATTCATTGCAATTATATGACACCTAAGAGGGAGTATTATATCTCATGTATTATTTATTATAGGTGTCCTTTTGGAAACATGCAGAATGTCATGTATAATCTTATGTGTATTAATTTGGTTATGATGTGTCATCAAATTTGATGACTAATCATGTGTATTATTGCCTATAAATAAGGCATATTTCGTTGAAATAAAACATAACTTAACAATAATTTATTTACTACACTCTCTCTTAGAATAGAATAATAATAACAATAATAATACACTAACTCCTTTGCACACGCATATTAATATATATATATATACACACGAGAAGTTTGTCATATATATAGTATTGTTTAATAATGTTATATATATATCATATATATAACACTAATAACATTGTCTGGAGTTTTATGTTTCGAGAATGTTATGCTGAATTAATTTCTTTGATATTAATTAATATTCATATAAGAGTTCGAATTAATGAATTTGTTTACTTTCTAATTTTTAGTAACACAATATTTTTAGAAATAGTATAAAAAAAATTATAATATATATACACATTAACACAATATATAATACATACATATTATTCATTCACAAAAAATCATCAGTTCAATATAAAATATTATTTTTTGTGTTACAGATACGATTCTTCACTTTTAACATAAAAAATACATCCATTTAAAAATTGTAGAAAAATAAAAATGAAAATTTTGGAAAAAAAATACTATAATAAACAAAAAATATAAATATATTTTTGATCGAAAAAAAATATAAATATATATTGAGATGTTAGATTTGAGTTTATAATAAATACATCAATCCCTATTTATAGAATCTAAATGGTGTCTTAAGAACTAAAATGTAATTCTAATTAATCTACTAATAATGTGAAACGATGCAACTATTCAGTACATAAATAATAGTTCAGAGAATTAATTTAGTTTTCCAACTATATCTAACTTTTTAAATTGATCAATTTTTTCAAAATAGATAATCTTGTAATCTTGGTATCAATTTCTACTATTTTGTTAACAAAATTCAAGATATTTTCTAATAATCAAGATTCTTATATCTGAATATTGGCAATATAACCTAATATTGTATTTAAAATCAAGACTCAACCGTATATGAGCCAAAATAAAACACATTCTCTATTCCTTTAATATGGAATTGGCATATCATCCAGATTCATCTGACATGTCTGTATTTTTTTAAAACATCAATAGCATGTCGTAGCTCCTCCGAAAATACGTCCGATGCGTCATTCCTAAGTTTTTCTGATAGTCAATATAAAATTCTTCTGACGGTCAATTTAAAATTCATCTGACAGGCGTAGTAAGATTCATCTAATGGAAAATCTAAAATTCATCTGATGGTCATACTAAGATTCGTCAAACAGTCAATCTAAAATCCGTTTGACGGTCAATCTTAGTTTCATTTGACGTATTAAACTAAAAGTTCGACGGTCAATTTAAAGTCCAAAACGCCATCTGATACCATCTGAGGACTCGATCTACTAGTCCGATGGTCTGAATATACCTTTTATCTGAAACGCTATCTGATATGCCTGAGCTTCCTTTGGAAACCTTTTGACATGCCCGAATGCCCTTTCTTGTCTGTGACATCTATCAATATTGATCCATATATGTCCAAATTTCTTCTGATTTTGCCGTGTATATTGATTTTGAACCTAATTAAACTTTTGGCGGTAACATAGGCCCCGTTTTCTCGTATGACTTATTCTATTTAAAGCCATACGACATATGAGATCCGGATATTTCAAGATATCACATATGAAAATAATTTTTTTTTTTCAATTTCATGTCTTCGTTCAATTTGGAAACTTATTTCTTGGAACCATCATAGATCATTTAATATTGATCCTGATCCTTCTCTATTCTCTCACAGTCCATTAGTACTAATTTGAGGCCTACACTTAACCTATGACCGTCGCACACCTTCTCCTTGGGTAACATTAACGCCTAATTGATTACCTTCTAAGATGGTGGTTGATCAACCCCGCCAACCGAATGAGTCGATTGAGACCTTGGTAGATCCCCATAGTAAATCTGCGCGAATTTCTTCGAGTTCTATCGGGCCATATGATATAGCGAGCAATTAGAGTCAAAAGCATTATAGAGAGTCTCCTAACATTTTCGATGAAAAAGGCGGAAACTCTGATTATGATGGTTCCTTTTCTGATTATGACTTGGCTCCAACCACACGTCCCATTGGCAACGTACTTACCATACGTGCTTTTCGTCAAAAGTATTCTTTCTTTTGAGATACGAGCGGTATTTTTGGTGTGTTGGAAAAATTCTTTGATTCGATCCCTCTACACACTCAATGATATGCCTGGTCCTCCTTTCCATCAAAGTTAATTACCACTACAATAGGTCCTAAATGAGTGGAGTCCCGGTTCAAACATTTGACACCATATCTACGGAATGAATGGAAAACCAAGAAAATAGTCTACGCCCTCCGTTTGAGCTATCAAGATTTTATGATCAACATCTTTCTCTCTCATTTATTTTATTTTATTTTTTATTTTTAATGTCCGCCCCTTTTTTTTTAAAAGTTCCAACTTTGCTATCTCTGTGTTTTTATGTCGTTCTAGAATGCGAAAATAAATGTGTTTTGTCTTTCGATTGGAATCTTGAGAATTACTCTCGTGGATATAGC
Source organism: Andrographis paniculata (assembly GCF_009805555.1). NCBI lineage: Eukaryota > Viridiplantae > Streptophyta > Magnoliopsida > Lamiales > Acanthaceae > Andrographis > Andrographis paniculata. The sequence goes on from NW_026137608.1 coordinate 2,274,755, forward strand.
TAATATTACTAGACTTTTGATTGACGGCATCCCGTTGGACTAATTGAGGTTTTAGAAGAAAGAAACAGAGTCATCCATTAAATATACAACCGTTCTTGGACCATGTATATGCCCAAGATAATGTAGGGGGAAAAGAGTGAGTAATGAATTACTTGAGTAAAAACCTATATGATGCTGAGAAATATTATTCTTTGATTGAGAAATTATATTTATCATTCTATCATGCATGCAAAAAATTAGAATATAAGATTGTCTTTCTTAAATTAATGTGCTATGTAAAGTAGTCCTGCTATGCCACCTACTGAGTTGACTTCTCTTGTACAACTACTTGGTCAAATAATTCATGAAGTTCGCATAATTTTTTCTTTTATATAAACCTTTGAAGGCTATGATGGACAACTTTTTGCCGATTTCTTGGAAAAACACCCTAAAATGGTGTACAATATAGAGACATCTACACGCTATGGAGGTCTAGAGCCCTGGTAAGTGACATTTGATAACTTTAGTACCGGAGAAGCAACTAGGGCAGGTGTTACTATGATTATCACCAAATGGGAAATATAAAATTTTGTTATATTGTGTGCCATAAGGATACACCAACAATCAGGTTAAGAATGATGTGTTGTTCTTAGCTCTATATATTTTTTTTTTAATCCAAAGGGTTCATCAACATCCTAATCATAGAAGATTCTCATCTCGTCATCTGTTAGATGCTCGGAAAATCTAAGCACTAACAACCAAAATTTAAGGCCTCATTGGAGAAGCTTTGGATCTTTTGAAGTAATTCCAACAAGCCATACTAGATGACACTCCTAGAGAGAAAAATATGGAGGCTAATTATTTGGCTCAATGGACATCTACGTTCACAGTAAAAGATCATCACACTCCGCAAGAATGCACGTGCACCGATGGGAACACATATTGGCGAAATGAGTTCTTGGAAAAATTGGGAAGATTTGAATAGAGCAAACTCTAGACATGCAAGATAACAACTCCTAAAATACATCATCATTGACAACAACTTATACCAATGTTGACCAAGCGGGACTTCATCTTGCTTCTTAGGTTCTAAAGAGGCCAAGAAAGTAATGGATATATTTCTTGAAGGGATTGGGAATAACTCACAAAGCCATAATAGCCATGAGGTAGATGATCTTCAAATATGGTTGTTTCTATCTTACAATTTCTCAAAATTTTGTTAGATACCCTCGGGTATATGACGTATGCGAATGAAATGTCCATATGCAATCAGTACTATCAAAAGAACTACATTCCATCATTAAGTCATGGCTTTTAGAGGGTGGACAATAGATATCATTGAAAAGATATATTTTCCATCAATTAATGATTATTCTTTTATTCTTATACCCACTAATTGCTTCACCAAATGGATTCCCCCAATCCATGTCTGTTAGAACCATGTCATAAAGTTCATTAACAATAATTTTATTCATCCTATCAGGATACCCCCAAATAATTACTATGGATTCAAGAATACACTTTACTCATACTTAAGTAATGACCTGATCAATATCGACTCTGAATAAGTTATACTTTGCTATACTACACCAAAGCAAAAGCAATCATTAAGCACTAATATCAACGGTGAAGAAAAAAATAGAAAGCAATCGTAAGAGTTGGCACAAAAATCTTGAAGAATTCCTGTGGTTTTATCACAATTCAAAGTCATCATCTATAGGAAACATCCCTTTTAGGCTCATATGTGACCAAAATACAATATTGTCATTGGATCTCATAGTGTCATTCCTAAAGATAGCCTTAAGATGGAAGAAAATGATTGAATGTTGATATAATAATTTGAGTCCTTATTAGAAGAATGTGTACGGGTACTAAAACATGTTCATCTAAATAAGAGAAATGTTGAAAGAGCATACAATAAACATGCCCACCCTCAATCTTTCGAATAAAGGAACTTGTGTTGCCCCTTCCATAGAATCATCCATATGTGCAGAAGGCATGAAACTTAAAGAGCCCCACGCTCAGAGGGACAAAATATTTATCCCAACCTCAAAAGATGAATCACTCTAACCAATTGAGTGAAAGTTGCTCAGTATTGGGGCGTTGTGAAAAGTCTGGTCAAAAGACCTTCTAGATAAGGAACAATATCATCACAAGAGCCCTTCAGCTATTCTGCTTGCATTGAAGTCTATATTTTGTGATGTCCTTCCAAGAGCCTTGCGGTTTCTCCAATCCACATGCATATGGCCTTTTTAAATTTTTTCTCATATAAGACCCGTTTATGATGCCACTCGTTTAAGGGAATGAAACTTATGGGCCTTTTCATATAGCTCGGTCCTATGTGTCCATGCACCACCAAGCCTTCTTTGGTGCGTTTAAGTTCAGAGGCTAATTTTTTAAGTCTTTTCTGGATACTTAGAAACATAGGCAACAATACCTTTTGCTCTATCCATAAGCTTTTCAGTAAGGGTCTATTCCTTGGTTACTTTCTACCCCTCAAATGAAAAAAATTAAGGCATATTATTAATTATTCTTATTCAATGAGTTAAGCTTTAGGAGTTTACTTTCCTTTTATTCCCTTATCAATTGCAAAAGCTATCATCTTTCCAAAACATCAACAATTTTATGTGCAAATCTTTCTAATTTGGAGCACCGGCTTGGAGGGGAAGAGGGATCTACTCAAACCAATCTTAATAGGGCATCCTGAGCATACTCAAAATCTTAAGGAATACTAAGCATCACGACCATATGATCCTCGAAGAAGGCACTTCCTATTTTGTCAGAAATTTAGCAAATACTACTTCAGAGGTCAAGGCATGGGCCCTCCCACTAGCAAAATACCTCTTCATTTCGGCAATGGGTGGTGAAGCAATTGTGGGGGCGTCACTTTATGAGCTTTAGGGGCTAGAATATTTTGGGAATATTGGCTTAGAGAACGCTTCTTGGAAACGACCTCTGCACAAGAAGAAACTTTGAAATGCATTTCAGAATCATAATGTAAAGCTAAGATTCTATTTGGTAGGCTTTGAAAGAAAGAGAATTTTAGTTTGCTCACACAATATTTTTCAAATGTATCGGCCTGATGAAAATTCAAATTCCCATACAAAATTCTCTATCGGATAATACTTTAGATTGAAGCAATTGTTAGCTCAGCCTATATCTCGGAGAGGCCCACAACAATAAGGGTCTGCTACAGCCTAGAAGTTCCAGAGGTTAAATCCATCAATCCCAAATCACAACCTAAAATAAGAAAATGAAGAGAATAGTATCCGACCCTAAAGACCAAAAGTCTCACGGTTAAAATGGCACAGTAAGACTTATTAAATGAAGTAGAAACTACCTACGTGGGTGAGAGAAGTGACATCATGTAAGAGTGGAGACATGGGTTGGGATCTATGTTTTGGAATAATAGAATAGAAGACATATTAGCGACACATGCTCCCAACTCCAAAATAGAATTTGATTATTTTTTATTTTGATGCCATTTTTCTTGCTTTTACTTTAAAATTCAATTTTTTAAGAGAGTGTGCATTCTAGTTAATTTTAATTAGCATAGTCTTATCACTTAAATTATATTCCTAATTATTTATGAATATTAAACTCGAGATCGAATTCAAATACTTTTTCAAGTAAGTTGGAGAATTCACCATAAAAATATTCTAACCGGCTAAACTGCAATGTACCGTCAGAAGAATATTTTTCAACGATAACAATATTATTACTATGAACATTCATAAATGGCAATTGTGAAATTTTCTACAACTATAGATTATCTGAACGCTATAAATCATGAAAAGTTTCACTCAAATCAATCAAACCACTTATATTATTTTACCTATACTTTATGTGAATGGCCAAATTATATAAATATTAAATAAGTTTGCATTATTATTTAATACTTTCTCTGTCCCAATTTAAAGTACATTTTTTACCAGTTTCGCCTGCCTATTATTTTCTAAAATAGAAAAAGTAATTCTACATTAATATCAAACCCTTAATTTTTTTTAAAAAAAATTACAAATATATCATTGCACATATAATTAATTTATATATAAAATCAAATGACAAAAATGTCATAATCTATTACACACTTTCAGTAACTAATAATATATTTTTATTTCTTAATCTATTATAAAACTCCAAATTAGTCATTTGGATTGAGACGGAAGAAGTAATTTCTTTTAGTATGATTCAATAAATTTGTAATATGATTTAACAAAAAAATTAATTCATAATATTTTTATAATCCTGTACTATATATATTTGGAGACGAAAGTGTATCTCTACGTGACCACTTGCTGATTGTTTTTTTCCTTTATTTTTTTAGTGTGAGCCCCACAATTTACCTAATAATAAAAAATAAAGAAAAAGAGGATGAGGGGAGGCCAGCTGGGAGGGTGGGATAGCAACCGGTCCTTTTTTGATCTATTTCATTTCATTTCATTTTTTTAGACTAACCATTAAAATAACAATAAGGCAAAATTATCCGTAATTCTCTTGTAATTTCGAAACCCATCGTGAATCCTCTTTTATTTTAAAAATTTTGCGGTACTCTCTCATATTTTAAAAAATGTTGCATGAAACTCTTTTTTGGTTTTGAAACTCAGTGTAAATCTCCACTTCACTTTAAAAATTGCATGACGGTCCCCTATACTTTAAAAAATATTGCATGGAACCTCCGCTATGCAAAAAGTATAGATATAAATTCATCTTCTCATCATACAAGAGAGATTTCATAGGGATGGAGTTTCATGCAAATTTTTTTAAAATATTACAGAAAGCTATGCAATTTTTTAAAGTATAGAGAAATTCGCTGAATTTCGAAACTACGAGTGATTTATGAACAATTTCGCTTAATAATAAAAACAAAAGGAGAAATGAAGAGGGAGGAGTGTAGGGCTGTATTCTTAATATTATATATATATTTTTTAATTGTATATTTATATTTAATTTTATAAATATAATTTATTTTGGTAAACTGTTTTATTCTATAATTTACGGGTCTAGCTATGGTAATAAATTATATTAATGTTATTTTATTTTATCAAATCTTAATCATTACATTCAATATAATCATTAAAATTCAAAATTTTACAAAGAAAATACATGTTAAAATTTCAATGCTCAAATTCCTCAAAATCAAAACACAAAATTAAAATTCTACAAATACATGAATTATTTATTATTTCACTCAAATACTATGCAAGTTTCAAAATGAAAATAAATTAATATCTCAAATATAAATAATAAAATATTAATATCATAGAATTAAAAAAAATATATATTAATTATTTAATCATATTTTAAATTTTATAATTTATAATTCTCGTAATCTTAATTAAATTATTTAGTTATTTGAATCATAGTCGATATTATTTTTAATTTTAGTTGTATGATGATATATAAATCATTATTGATTTAATACTTTGAATATAAAATTAATTTTTATTGTAATATAAAAAATTTTAAAAAATACATTTTTTATTTGATATTTTTAAATAAAAGTTTTTTATAAATAGTAAAAATTGAGTAAAATTCTATAAACGAACACACCCTTGGTAAAAGAAGTTGATATTTTGTATTTGAATGTTGAAATAATTGTAAAATTATTAGTTTTCAAACCAATAAGATGAGTATGCTATTCGAGATGAATAATAAAAGTAGATGGTTGAAAATAAAGCAAACAAATATAATTTGACACTTTGTCACTTATTTCTATTATTTAATTAGGAAATTAGAAAAATAAAGATAAAAAAACATTATTATCAAATATATATTTTTATTATAAATATAAATTTTAAAAAATAAAATTTAAATAAATTTTTTAGTAATTGTACTATCTACCTAATATTACAAATATCCTTCTAATTTATAATATATTACACAAACGTCGTTACTTTTATATAATACAATACTAAAAAAATTAATTTAGAATAACATACCACAAATGTATGTTTCCATAATTAGAAACCATAAACGCATATTATAGTGCATCAAATACCTAACATGAATCCATAAAAACTTATACATATATATTGTAATTAAAAATAAAAGAAATATTGTCTGCATAAGGATAATAAAAAAATAACATGAATCTTTGGCCTCACCAATTCGTAATTTCCAGCAATCTTAGGATTGAAAATAATCACAGCAAAGGTGCCTAAATTCTTGTTTCTTTGTATGTGTGAACAACAAATTTCCTAAAGATAAAGTTCTATACAACTCAAATTCAAGCAAAAACTCAAATTCAAAGTTCTATTGAATCCACCGGTACTCCAACAATGTGAACTCAATTTCACTCACAAAAATGTTGTTAATTCAAACATCAAATTTAGAAAAATATTTAAAATTTTTGAGGGCGAAAATTGAAATAAAACAATCTTGCTCAAGATGTTCACTATCAATAAACCTATTTCTATAAAAACCTAATTTGATTGTTGCATAAAGAATAAAGTTATCTTTATCACAGTGATTAGCATAGCCACAAATTTCAGCCCTTTTTATTGCACATCCGTTCAAAAAATTGATAATCATCAAGCCGATTGGGACTAACCTAATCGCAAAAGACCTACAAATTATTCGACTAATCAGACCTAATTTCAATTCATGAATCTTCTGGAGACAATAGAAATAAACCAATTGTAGGAGGAATTCTCACTAGAGCGACACATCGACGACGGGTTTGAGATTGTTTTTTTTAGGTTGGAGGGCGAAGACAGCAGCAGCCACGGCGTCGTAGCTTACAATACACATCCTACTATTAGAAACATTTCCAGCTTACGGTGATTTCTGGGTTACCTTCCACTAGCGATGGTGGAGCGAGGGTGGAGGCGGTGGCGGAGAATGCACGGAGGCAATGGCGGCTTGGATCGGAGGCGACTCTGTAATTTCGTCGATGGAGAGAAACACTTCAAATTTCTAAGTATAGATGAATCTATATGAAAGTCATAGAAAGCGTGTTCACGCCTTTAATTTGTTTTTGTTTTTGGTAAATAATTTTAGATTGAATTTATTTTAATTTTCAAAGATCTATTATAAATAATTTTTGAAAGTCATGAAAAATGTGTATTTTTTTTTGGGGGGGGGGGGTGTTTGTAAACAATTTTAGATTCAATTTTTAGTATTATTTTCATTTATAATATTGATATTTTTTGTTACCGTGTGTCTTTGTTACAAATATATATTGTACGATTTTTCGTCAAAACTGTATTTGTTACGGATAAATTTTCATAACAAAAGAAAAAAAAAGGTTGACCATCATTTTTTTTTGTCTCGATATAAATCGTAACAAAAACCACTTTTTGTGACGCAATAATTGTAATGGAACATTAGTCCGCTACAAAAGCTCCATTTTTTTTTTTGTAGTGTATGTTTGGTCATTTTAGGAAATATTAATACTTCTAGACTGTGCGTACTTGGTGCACCTGATGATGATAAAAATTTGATGTAATATTTTTATGTTTTGTAATGTTATTTCACAATATTTTCTCGCATTGTATAGGTATTCCAGTTTTGGAACTGATTTTTTGGTTGTTACTGAAAAAATGAGAATACTCTTTTTTGTTGCGAAATTATTGTCGTTACAAATACTGCTACAAAAAAATATGAATGTTGCTAAAATACTATTCTGACATACAACTTATTGTAGCGAATTTTATACCGTAACAATACTCGTTACAAATGCAAGAACAATTATTGTAACACTTCTTTTATTACGAGAAATATCCGATACAAATAAATCAAAAATACATTTCTACCGTTACAAAAATCGTTACAACAAGATTTTGCACGTGTTTTATAAGTGCGGAGACCGCCTCTTTTTTGTTACGGGAAATACCGGTACAACGAATTTTTGTAGCTCGAGTATAGGCACCGGTCAAAATCCACTACAAAATCGTTACAAATAATTTTTTATAACAAAAAATGACCATTTGTAGCGATTTTTTAACCGCTATAAATAAGCATTTTTTTTGTAGTGATACCCGACATATATCCCCAATCTCCGTTGAAGGCCCATTTTTCTGCATTGTGGAGGTGCTACTAGCACATAAACTAACACCCAAATATTCGAAAATGTAATATATTAGGCTTTTATTGTACACCAATTGTAATTGGGAGTAGCTATGATAGTTTATCGGTCTTAATTTTATTAATGTTGATGCATGCATAACTGCATGTCCCCAAGCAGATACGGAGTGTTTAGATTTTATCAACATAAGTCTTGCAATCAATTGCAGCCTCTTTAAAAGCGATTCAGCTAGACCATTTTAATTATGTACATACGGTACGAGATACTCAATATCAAACCCAATAAACATGTAATAATCATCAAATATCTTTGATGAATATTCACCAACATTATCAAGAAAAATATTCTATATTGAGTTATCTGCAAATTGTGTTTGTAATCTAATTATTTGAGCACGCAACCTTGCTAATGCCAAATTGCGGATGAATAATAAACATGCATGTCATCTAGTAGATGGATCGATAAGTACCATAAAATATCTGAATGATCTGCATTGTGAATCTACTAGCCCACATATATCGCCCTAAATTCGGGTGAATAATAAACATACATGCGACCATCTAATAGATGCATCGATAAGTATCATAAAATATCTGAATGGTCTGCATGGTGGATCTACTGAACCACATATATCACTCTGAATTTGTTCTAAAAATGCAGGAGATTCAGTTCTCATTTTTGCTGATAATGGTCTAGTTATTAATTTCTCTTTTGAACAAGCAATATATTTCAATTCATTTGTATTTAATACCCTTTGAATTTTCAAATAATGATCATGAGTATTTTCAATAATTCGTCTCATCATACTAATATCGGGATGTACAAACCGGCCATATCAAATCATATAATCTGTAGACTTCTAGTCTACCATATATGTTTCAACTGCATTAATCTTTATGTAATGTATAATCAGTAGGATAATGAAGATAATTTTTCTAATATATATTTGTGTCCATCAATGAATTTCGTAATCAACAAAAATTCATTATTTTTCTCACTTGATGTCTCAATGTGATTTTCATTTATGCGAATATCATTAAAACTTAGCAAATTTCTTTGAGATTTGCTAGAATATAGTGTATTTTTTATATCAAATTTTACTTCTTTGGGGAGAAATATTATTGTTCTTCTGTAGTTTTCAATCAATTTCGCACAACCATCTATAGTATTCACATAAATTTTTTCAACCTTTAGATTGGTGAAATATTTCTTATACTTTAGGATGGTGTGCATGATACCAATGAGACATAAATTATTTTCTATATTATTTATTATAGCACGCTCACCATTCATAAGAATAAATATATCAGTAGTTTGAACAAAATTCATAGTTGTTATCTTATTACAAAATATGAGAGTAAAAATAGTTATATATAATGAGTTTCAAATATATATTATCACATTGCACCTTCAGGGTGCTCAAAATATAAATCATTGGGAATTTTCAAATATGCACCTTCAAGGTACATATTATATAATATTGGGGGTATCAAAATATGCACCTTCAGAGTTCTCAATATACACAGTTTTTAAAATATAAACCTTCAGGGTTTTCAAAATACAAACTTTCAAGGTTATTAAAATATTTACTTTATGTGTACATTAAAGCAATCACACATATAAATTTGTGCTATTAATAAAATTATCACCATCGCTACTATTATTTTCAGATAAATTTATTTGTTACCATCTTCAGGTGCCTTTTCCTTGTAATAGCTAGTGGAAGGAAATCAAATCTTTATATGTTAAGTCATACATATATTGAAATCTTTTTGGATAATTACCTCTAATTTCGGCAAGATTGAGATATCCTCTATTGTATACAGGCAGAACTTTGAGATGAAAATTTCTTTGAACACAATTTTCACAATTTATTTTGACTAACTTTAAAAAATAAAAATAAATAATAAACTATATTTATATTAGTGCTTCATATGCAAAGAATCATACTGATAAATATAAAATATAATAATAATAATACAATATCTAATATATATATATAAAAAGTATCTAATCTAATCTAATATCTAATCTAATATACATATATATTTAGCGTTGATTTTGTGTTGCCACGTGGCAACACATACTTTTTTCTATTTTTTTTTTATTTTTCTTGTGAAACCTACTACTTAAATAATAAAATAAAATTAAAAAATAAGAAAAAAAGGCACTGACTGCGATTTTATTTATGTGTTATTTTATTTTATTTTTTTTTGTTTTTTAGAAATATATAATATTAAAAAAATAAATATATTGAGAAGATGATAAATCATATTTTCGATAGTTATATATAAATTAACCGATATAACTATATATTGTTCAATATAAAATAAACAAGTAAATTATACATTATTTTTTACTTCATTCGTTGGGACTTTTTATGTTATATTACCTGGACATGCAGACTAAGAAATAAGGATAATAAAATTATTGGTGAATAATTCTGTATTATAAATGAATTATGCATAAGTTAACGGGTAAAAATACGGCATAATATCCCGAATGAAAAATTTATTTTATAACTTAATTATGTTAAAATGACAATGATAAGTTAATAAAATTTGACTTTAACTCTAGATCTGTTAAGATATCTTAAATTTTCTATCGACACAATTTTCAACTAAATAATAATTTTAAAAATTGCTTATAAAAATATAAATAAAACACCACTAATATTATGTATAAATATCATTTTTGTAATATCTATATTAATTCATCAATCTCCAAATACTTAGAATATTAAAAATTAATTGTATGAAATATTTTAATTTATTTAAATGATTCTCATATTAAAATACATATTTAATAAAAATAATTAATTTTCACAATTCAATACAATTTATATCTATCCGTGCATAACACGACTCCCCTCTAGTACAATATATCTACGTAGAGAGAGATAAGAGATGAGAGAGAAATTGAGATAGAGTGAGATGGACATACAAGAATAAAGGGAGAAAAAAAGAATAGATTTCAATGCGAAAATGAAGTAAAATTCGTATATTATTATCCGGCATAGATTAGTTATTGATCCGATCAAGTCAACATGATGCACATGGATCAACATATACTAGAGGGATGACCAATATATATTTATATATATTTTAATACAATATATATTATATTAGAATTCACTATCTTATAACACTATCGTATGCTGAAATATATATAAATATATATTGATCACCTATGTGACATAGGTTGACTCGGTCAATTAGCACCATATTAACTTATCCGGATCTTAATTCAAAATTTGGCGCCACTATTATCTAATCTCCAATTGAGTGTAAATACCTTATTTATTGGCAAGTTACATCATCGTTGGTCATCTTTTTAACTTTGTTGTCATATCTTAATGCACGACACCTATATATCATAACACTCCATGGGTTGTTATATGATTTGATAACATAATCTAAAATTAAAATTGAAAATAATAAATTAAGGTTACAAAAATTCTATTTAGCTAGTTAATGCTTGATGGCAGGCAGTCTCACGAGGCATGGCCGCACAAATGAAATGCAAGGGCAACGTGCAAAGACGGAAATGCCCTAACCATTATTGCTTTACAAAAGTTAGCATTCACACATTTCCACTCCTTTCATTTCCTTTTCTACCGTTTAACAAGCGCTAATCAAGGCTCAGGTGTCATCCTCCGTTTTAACTATTCCTCGCTTTTGGTTGATCTTGAATTGTATCAACTATTTTTCGTCAAAGATCAATCTGCTTCCCTGCCTGCCTGTGTTTTTCCTATTGTCGTCGTCTCCTTCCCTTCCCTTCGACAAACAACAATCTTCATCTTGAGGAATTTTTATTTCGTTCTTGTTCTCGGTTCATCCATCATTCATTCCAGTTTTTCTGCAGCATTTTTTTCTCACTCCAGTGATCACTCACTCTCCCTGACACACAAATCATAGGACCCACCCACCCAACCCGAGATTTCTTTCATTCGTGAGATGGGTTTCGTTTCGATCGATCTCCCAAAGTGAACAGAAAGGCTTCACTCCAACTAACTCGATCTCTAAATGCTTATGCTTGCACAGTACCTCCTGCAATGGAGAATTTACCTTATGCAGGGCAGATGAAGATGATGATGATCACTGCAGCAGCATTTGCTGCCACTCTTTCGCTGTTCGCCGCCGTCGTTCTAACCGCTACAGACCCAAATGACTTGGCCGTACTGCAGGAGTTCCGGAAGGGTTTGGAGAATGGGGAGCTGCTGAAATGGCCGGCCAATGGCGGGGACCCCTGTGGGTCTCCCAGATGGCCGTACGTGTTCTGTTCGGGCAACCGAGTCACTCAGATTCAGGCCAAGGGTTTGGGTCTCAAGGGTCCTTTACCTCGGAGCCTGAACCAGCTGTCCATGTTGCAGAACCTTGGCCTCCAGAGGAACCACCTCAGCGGGGAGCTCCCCAGCTTCAGTGGCTTGTCTCAACTGCAGTTTGCCTATTTGGACTACAACAATTTCGACTCCATCCCCTCCGATTTCTTTCGCGGGCTAATCAGTTTGGAGTCCCTGGCTTTGGACCACAATGCCCTTCTCAACTCATCCTCTTCCTGGTCCCTTCCGGCGGACTTGCAGGGCTCTGCTCGCCTCAAGAACCTGTCTCTGATAAGCTGCAATTTGGGCGGCCCTTTGCCTGAGTTCCTAGGAAAGATGTCGTCCTTGGAGGTTTTAAAGTTGTCGCTGAATCGCTTGACTGGGGGCATCCCGGAGACCCTCGGGGGGTCTCTCCTGACGACGCTTTGGCTGAATGAGCAATCCGGGTCGGGTATGACCGGCCCGATCGACATTGTCGCAAGTATGTTGTCCCTCACCACTCTCTGGCTCCATGGGAACCATTTCTCAGGTAAAATCCCGGACAAAATTGGTGACTTGGTTTCTTTGCAGGATCTTAATCTCAACGGCAATGATCTTGTTGGTTTGATTCCTGCCAGCTTGGCAAACATGCGTGCCTTGAATCGTTTGGATCTGAACAACAACAAGTTCATGGGTCCTGTCCCTAAATTCAGATTCAACGCCACCTACTCATCCAATCCCTTCTGCCTGCAGCCTGATCCCATTCCCGGGGCCTTGTGTGCTCCTGCTGTTATGGCTCTGTTAGAGTTTCTCGACGGGGTGAACTACCCTGCCAGGCTCGTGGCTTCCTGGTCGGGTAACACGCCCTGTTCCTGGCTCGGAGTTGGATGTGATCCGGCTGGGAAGATCATCAACTTAAACTTGCCTAATTGGAACCTTTCGGGTGTGTTAAGCCCTTCCATTTCAGCTCTTGATTCGCTGTCCCATGTATATCTGCAGTCCAACAATCTGTCGGGTCCCATCCCTTCCGACTGGACTAGTCTGAAATCGCTGACGCTTTTGGATTTGAGCGGGAACAATCTCTCCGGTGATGTCCCGAAATTTAGCAACAAGGTCAACCTTTTCTTGCAAGGCAATCTTCTGTTAGGTCATTCCAATGGAACCCCGCCGCTGCATGTCCCCCAATCTTCGTCAATGTCAAATGATGGTTTCGGGGATGGGAAAGGGACAAGCTATAACTATAAGCTGGTTGTCATCATTGCCTCTCTTGCTGCCATTGCATTGTTAATTTGTTTCGTCATCATCCTGATCTCTGTATACTTTCGTAAGAAGAAGAGGAGGAGGAAGGATGATCAGTTAGCTCCTAGCTCCCTTGTTGTTCATCCCAGGGATCCATCAGACGCAGACAATAATACGGTGAAGATTGCGATCGCAGACAACGGCGCTGCCTCAATGATCACAACTGGCTCTGCTGCAAGTGTGAACAGCGGCGAGTCGCATATCGTCGAGGCCGGAAACCTCATCATATCTGTCCAGGTCCTCCGCAATGTCACCAAGAATTTCGCCCCTGAGAACGAGCTTGGGCGGGGTGGGTTTGGGGCAGTCTACAAAGGTGAGCTGAACGATGGCACAAAAATCGCTGTGAAGCGGATGGAAGCGGGAGTGATGAGCAGCAAGGCGCTCGATGAATTCCAATCGGAGATCACAGTACTTTCCAAAGTTCGCCACAGGCATTTGGTATCACTTCTGGGATATTCAATAGAAGGAAACGAAAGAATTCTTGTGTACGAGTACATGCCTCAGGGGGCTCTCAGTAAGCATCTTTTCCACTGGAACAAGTTTCAGCTCGAGCCTCTATCGTGGAAACGGCGCCTGAATATCGCCCTGGACGTCGCCCGGGGAATGGAGTACCTCCACACATTAGCTCATCAGAGCTTCATACATAGAGATCTAAAATCTTCCAACATTTTGCTCGGGGATGATTTTCGAGCCAAAGTGTCCGACTTTGGTCTTGTTAAACTCGCACCCGATGGAGAGAGATCTGTTGTCACGCGGTTAGCCGGCACATTCGGTTACTTGGCACCTGAATACGCCGGTAACTAATCATTTACATAACTAATTTTCGACAAAAACAACGACATGATTTGTATGTACGTATGTATGTGTAGTTATGGGTAAAATCACGACGAAAGCAGACGTGTTCAGCTTCGGTGTGGTTCTAATGGAGCTACTGACGGGGATGACGGCACTGGACGAGGAGAGAGTGGAGGAGAGGCAGTACTTGGCGTCATGGTTCTGGAGCATCAAATCGGACAAGGAGAAGCTGATGGGGGCGGTGGACCTGAGTCTGGACAGGGAGGAAGAAATGTTTGAGAAGATGGTTGGGGTGGTGGCAGAGTTGGCTGGTCACTGCACCGCAAGGGAGCCGAGCCAGAGGCCGGAGATGGGGCATGCGGTGAATGTGCTGGCGTCGCTGGCCGAGAAATGGAGACCGGTGGACGACGATGGGGAGGAGTGCTGTGGGATCGACTACAGCCTTCCGCTCGACCAAATGGTGAAGGACTGGCAGCAGGCGGAAGAGAAGGATTCTAGCTGCTGCTTCGTGGACTTGGATGATAGCAAGGGCAGCATCCCAGCTAGACCTGCGGGATTTGCCGACTCCTTCGCATCCACGGATGGCCGTTAATTAATTAGCCGTTACTTACTTAGTAACTTACTAAGACCTAGCCTCCAATATGCCCTTACCCGTACCCGTACCCGTACCCGTACCAGTCAAATGCTTGGAGTTGGCTTCTCTTTTCTTCTCTTATCAAATTTGTGATTTAATTAATTTGTTTAGTTAGTGCTTGTTACTTCCAAAGTGTTCATGGCATGGACATATATAGTAGTGCAATAGTCCTGTAGTTGCAGTTGCAGCTGCAGTTGCAGTTGAGTCAATGGCGTAATACATAGGGGCAAGGGGGCTAGCCCCCCTCCTCCCACCCCACCCCATCCCTTAATTATTTATATAACTGATGTGAATCCGGTGCCACGGTGGTGAAATTACGTCGGATATATTGTAACATAATTATATACAAATACAAGTAAAAGTAAAAAACAAAAAAAAAAAAAAACAAAAAGTACACGGTAAAAACTTATAAATTATAAAATTTAAATAAAAGTAGTTTTTATAAATTATCATCAAATTTTAAAGTGCCAAAAAATAGAAAAATAAAAGAATTATAATTATAGAGATCGTTTTATAACGTGTGTATATTCTTCACACCAATCTATTTTCATAACTTGAAACACCGGAGATAGAGCATCAGTCAAATAATTTTTTAACATTGTCTTCCTATTTATCTGAAAATATAAGTAAAATATATAAAATATATTTCATAGTATAAAATTATATAAAATTAATATATAAAATATACGTGGGTCGTCATAGACTTGACAGATAGATCTTCAACATAGAACATATATTTGAGATGTCTGTCGAATAACTTGAATTTCATTGTCCCACTACTATCATACGCTTTTATGTAAACTTGATATACAAAATTAGTTAAAAAGTTCCACATGCTATCAACATCAATTTCTTGGACACGAACAATCATTCGGAAAAATTTTACCTGCAAAAAATAGAGTAATTACTTTAAATAATATTAAACGAGTAGTTGAAGATATATTTAAAATTATATATCTAACCCCATCTTGATGTTTGAAGTCACGTATCCGAATTCGTTTGGCATTTGATATTTTCAATAAATCTGATATTGAAAATATCTTTGACCTAAACAATGACACCAACTTCTTCGCACAACAATCGCCTCTAAACCTAAATAAAATAGTTAAAATCAATTACAATTAGAAGATTGAGAAAAAAATATATTTGATATAAATATTAAGTTTAATTACTCACCAATTATGAAAAGTTTTGCTAAAGCTCGTCGGTAGATTTATATACATTTTAGTATAATGATGCGTGTAAATACACGTACCTATAAAATTTTGTAAACAATAAGTATGTAAATAAAAAAAAAAAATTACAATTTAACATAATCAATGTAAAGATAACAATATAATTTCAATAAAAATATAATAGAAAGTTCATTGTATACCTTCAAAATTCTTTATCATAACACCACATGTCTATATAGTAATATTTTTTTGAAATATATTCTTTAGCATTTTACCGTCATCCATAGCATGTTTGATACGTAAAATTATGCAAATGATTGCCATACTTAGTTATATATATATATATATAAAGGCAACAAAAGTAAATATAGTACTAAAAAATACTTCTAAAAAAACGAAAACAAAAACAAAACAAAAATAAAATAAAATAGAAAGTAACAATTTACCTTGTATCAAGAAGAATAATCTCACGATGGGATAACCATTCTCCGATAAGTACCACCAATCATTCACGTAAATAACCAGTCTGACTACATCTGCAGAACAATGTAAGAAAATAAATTATAAATTATAAATTTAAGATTAGCAAACTATTATAGATATATATATATTTACGCTTATAGTTCAATATACCAATGAGTTGGTCTTCTCTATTCACATGGCAATCTAATTCATTTAGAGGGACAATATTGTGGAATTCGCGCAGAAAATCTTCGTCGGAATCATGTGAATCTTCGATGGTCACATTATGACGCAATATTAGTTGGTAACGGTGAGGTACTAATCTGTATATTTTACTGCTATTATCACTTGTGCGTTACGAATATTATAAATAGTCCTTTCTGTAAGACATGAACTGAATCGATCAATATTAATCCAATGAACTATGCCTTCCATGACAAATTCCTGCAGTGAAAATTTTCGTAAGAAAATATTATAAATTATGACAATAAAAAAATAATAATATCAAAACTGTAGATATCTAACTATAGAATGCAATTGCAAATATATATATATACTTACATTAGCATCAACAAACAACATCTTCAAAACTCTTACATTAGATTTTGGATTTCGCACATCCAATAATCTAATTAATCGAACTTTAATAGTAATGTTACTACACTCTGGCGTTAAATTTTTCAATCCATGAACAATTTTTCAATCCATGAACAATTGCATCTGCATCATCGGAATAATTACATATCCAATTGTAAGTTATAAATAAATTAATAGTAGTATCAAACAGTAAAATAACTCAGGTAATTAATAAAGCCGTAATTCATCGCAAATGTGCACAACATTAACTACATGGTATTATCAAAGATAGAAAAGAAAATGAAGTCTAATTACGAATACAATCATGTACTTTTGGATACACTATATTCCTCGTAAAATTGAATGGGATACCATTTCTATTCTGGATGACAATTTTTATCCATATGGATTTGTCACCCGCGACAATGCAACATAAAGCATCCCATGAGCAAAAACAAGATTTGGTAGGTATAACCCGACACTATCAAGTGTTTGACCCTGACTTTTGTTTATTGTCATCGCAAATGCCAGTTTGATCATAAATTGTCTCCTTTTCATCTGAACATATGTTTGTGTTTGAGTTGTGGTCAGTATGATCCATGGAATTAATACTTCCTCACCTACATGCGAACCGCTGATGATTCGAGCCTCAAGAACCTTATCACTCAACTTTAAAACAATAAGTCGAGTTTCATTACAAAGACCCAACGGTTGATTGATATTCCTAAGAAGAATTATTTGTGCACCTTATTTAAGCTCCAAACAATGATTGGGAAACCCAGAAAGATTTATCATATTCAATAACTTGGGAGGGTTCAAATGTTGTTCTGAGTTTTGAGCTTCATTCGGTGCTATAGTATCGGCACTGTAATACTTCCGGATACCACTAGGAAGCATAGATAACATCGTGGAATTAATCTCGTCAACATCCTCATTTTTTTGTGCTAAAATGGCTCGTTCTTTCAAACAAGTCGAGTCTTTATACCTTTCAATCAAATGGGGATATTTTTCTGCTATTAGAGATTTGATATTATTATCTCCATCTTTGAATAGAAACCACTATGGTATTTCAATCCAATCAGATTCCTCACCATCTTGAAATTTCAGATACTTAACTTTTCCTTCACCTATCATATTTACCCATTCGGCAAAATGACGTATTTCATCAAGTAAATCTCGTGAGCCATCTCGTGAGGTCAATCTCATATTCATCTTCAAATGGATAACTTTGCATTGATTCCAAAAATTAGAATAATGAAGAGAAGCTTCCAAAATAGCCTCACGCCTTCCTTTAGTGACGACTGGCAAGATCTGTTTAAAATCTCCCCCTAATATGCATAACTTTCCACCGAAAGGCTTATTAGGGCAGAAATTTTCAGAAATTTTTAATATATCTTGCAATTTCCTATTCACCGCCTCAAATCCATGGTTATGCATCATTGGTGCCTCATCCCATATTACTAATGAACACTGTTGAATCAAATCTGCCAAATTTGAGTTGACATCAATGGAGCAATGTGATGAATCATCCAATTCAATTGGTATCTTGAAACGTGAATGTGCGGTTTGACCCCATGGCAGCAACAAAGCTGCAATTCCAGATGATGCAACTGATAACACAATTTTTCTATGTTATCGAAATTTAGCAATGATGGTCTTCTACAAATATGTTTTTCTCGTTCCCCCACTCCCATTGACGAAGAAAAGCCCTCCATGTTTACCCTCGTAAGATTCAATAATTTCATTGTAAGGATGGAGTTGATCAATATTCAATCCTACATGCAATGAATGAAATGAATGCTCCTCATTACATGCATTGTAATCGAGCTTTTCTCGTATCAGTCTATTTGATAGATAGGTAAATGATCTACCGGATGGTTGTGGCATCGGGGGAAAATCTGCAAGACTCCTAACATTTTTGCTAAGTATCAATTCAATTTCTCGAAGACCCCAATCCTTGAGATCCATATCACTTATACAAATGTCATTCCCTGACTCTCTTCTTAAATTGTAGAGCAAATAGTCAACCATTGACTCCAATGTTGTTCCCATAGGTTAACAGGGTTGGTTAGCTCAGGAAATATAAGCATTGTTTCAAACATATTTTGCAATTTTGAAGAAGAAACCCAACTTGCAGCTTCACAATGCTTCATGCCATTCATTGTCATCATCCAATAAACCACGTACATCACATGCTTGCTTAAAGGTGGAATAAACAATTCCATTAAATGTTCGAAGATCTTCAAAATATTGAGATCCACAAACAATGTAAAGCAACATCCGCAAATAATATTTCTCTCCTGAACTTGGATGTGCATATGGAAGTCTCTCAATACTCCTACCCCGTTGTCTTATAACCCATTCTTTTGTACGTCTTTTCCAAACCCATGGAGTAGTAAAATTCACATAAGTTAGGCTTCGCGCAGCACCGCTACTTTTGTTGGCTTCAAACCACTTAGTCAACATCATATATTGCACACCAACACGATCGACAACGCTGACCAAACTATCTCTTTCATGAAACACTACATATTGTTGATTCGGCAAGTGATATTGCAAGCGCCACAGTTGGAGAATGCTTTTGAAGTTCAAACTCATAAATTCTCCAGCAAGCTTCAATGGCCGATACATAACGACAATCTAAGTATTGTTTGACTTCATCAATTCTTTTGCGTCTCTGATCATTTTTCATTGAATCTTCAACATTTCTTTGAAGAGAAATAATTGTCCGATCTGTCCCCTTACACATGTATTTGTACATGTACTTCATTAATTTTGGAGATGCGCACTTCTCTACATTGATGTGAGCATTGAAAAACACAAGTAGGTCTCGATTGTATGGAACAATCCAACGATTGTCCAATTCGATACCATTTACAAAAAATATCTTTGAAGGATCATATTTACGTCTATATGAAACAAATCCAATTTTATCTATCGTAGTATATGAGTAAAACTTCTTTCGATAGTGTTTACTACACTTTCCATCGACTATACACGGAGCGTTGGGGTTATATACTCCACATGGTCCATGAACCATTTGTCTTATAACAATATTATAGACAAGTGGATCAACATTCTTATCAGGAATTTCGGCACAAATGTACCTATCAATTTTTTCTAGAGTGATTGGTTTAAATCCCTCTTGAAGAGACAACGTAATATGCGAGTTAGGCAATCCTCATTTTTGAAACTCAATAACATGAACATCTGTTGTAGATAAATAAGAATAAATAGTTATTTTGTAGATATTGAAATCATTTTCAAAATAATAAGTTACATTATAGCATACCTGCAATTGCTTGGCCAAAGAACATTTTATCAGTCAAGAGCTTCAACATTTCTTTATGTTTAATCTTGAATACTCTTGCCAGTAGATCAGGACGATCTTCAGTACGTTGATTTGGAAGTTTTGATAATTCTCTAGAAATTTCTGGCCACTTTGGATTGCATGTGAACGTAATGAGAAAATCTGGAGGTCCAATTGTTTTACATATTGCCCATGCATCATGATAATGTTGCAACATGTTTCGTGGACCTCCAGTAAATGAAAATGGTAGAATAATCCTCATTCCCACCCCACTAGCATTGATATCCCCCTCAACTAAGGCATCAGCGAGACCTTGATATAAATCTGCGCGCAACTCAACCTAATGGGTCTTTATGTATTTCAAACATTGTTGTTCAATTGCTGCATAACAATCCACTGCAAGTTGTTGAAACAAACGCCCTCATCGTAAATGAGTTGTGTCTTCTGTTGATCTGTGTTGGAAGCGAAATGCCCAAAATTCTCGCATTGAAACATTTTTTATTCTTCTATGTTGTAACTCCACATTGTAAGGAATCCCAATTCTCCACCCGTCACTCCCATACGGAAAAAGTAATGGGTATTGTAATGGAATATAGGAAGGATGGGTCTCACTAATTCGCTTTAGATATCCATCTGTTTTGCAGACAATGATGTCGTGACTTTGTACAGTATTTCTATCTTGACCAATAATCAGTGCGGCAATCTCATTCGTAGAAGGCATTGTGTACCATCGATTGCTTCTACTATTCAGAATCCGTACATGTAAATCAACTCCACTATCATGTTGCAATGCATCCCTTGCTGAACGGAAAATTTGAACGTAAAGGTTCACATCATCCCACATAAGTTTTAATCCCTTAACTATAGAAGAAATTTCGGGATTACACCTATCTCTTCCTAAGACAGATAGTCGATTGCGCACTTCGTTCTCAATGTCACAAATGTACAACTGGACAAATTTGTTATGCTTTCCTCCCAAGGAAATCAATGATCCAATTAGGTGAAAATTTTCTCCAGAAATTCTATAACATAATGGTCCTCTCCCATCCTGAATTGATCTATCAATTTTTCCACCAATTGATGTGAAACTAAAGATCGAATTGAATGATCTGATATTTTCCATAAAATTACGATCTTTTAATAAGCCATCTAGATACTCAGGAGGATTTGGCAGTAAAGGCAAATACACCTTTCCACGTTGGCAACACAAACCAAACTTAGGACTTTGTTTGGAACTACGAATGACTTTTTCCTCCAACCACATAAAAGCGCCACAAAACTGACAAATAATATTTCTTTCACTTAAAATTGATGTTGTTGTAGCACGGGTTGACAATATTCGAGGTATAATTTAAAAAATAGTAATATTGAAGATCAACTAAAATTGTATAATAGTTTGACACACAACTTAAAAGTAAAAAAATAAATATCAAGCTTATTGAAAGTATCAAATGTCAGACAAATTCGGGTACACAATTTCAGACATGAAGATGGGCTATATATATAATTTTAAATATACATTTGACAATATTTTACTATTATTTAAGAATAAGAAATGCAAAAAATAAATTATAAACTAAGATACATACTCTTTCCATCCCGCAAGAAGGTTGTCATTTGATTTTTGCGTCATTGTACTTAACATTAAAAATATCCTTATATTTGAATAATTTATTCAACAAATATCATTGTATTCATATTATAAGAGACTAATAAACGTATTTTTGTCATTTTCTTTTTATTTGTACTATGTATTGATATAATAATTAATATTCAAATATCAACACGCAAAAAGCCAATGACAACCTTTTTGCGGGACAGAGGGAATATATAATTATATTACAATAAAGTTAATATAATTTTACCGTTCATAGCACAAGATTCAAGTAAGTTTATATATTAATGATAAGTATTATGGATACTTATTTAAATAAAAATATAAATTCATTGTAAAGAATAAATAAATTTGATATATTATTATCTTGTTCGGTAGTACTATTCACGATTGCCGAATTTGTATTTTTCTGTCGATGATAGTCAGTAGAAAGTGGTACAATCACTCCATCTAAGAACAATAGTCCATATACTAATTATTAAGTATAATTGATGCATAATTTATATTGTAAAAAATTAGTAAAATATACTGTAATCATAGTAAAATATGAGTTATATGTAGTTAAAAAATTTAACATTTTTTTTATAATACCTTTATCTCCATGGCTATTCATGTGCACAGTATCTGATCATTCATTACCGATGCCATGAAAATTCATGCCTAAAAATATATAAAATGTAAAAAATTACTAAAACATACTATAATCATAGTAAAATATGAGTTATATGTAGTTAAAATATTTAACAATATTTTTTTTAATTTTTATAGTACATCTATCTCCATGGCTATTCATGTGCACAATATCTAATCCTTCGTTACCGATGCCATGAAAATTCATGTCTGTAAATATATAAAATGTATGAAAAAAAAATTACACAATATATTATTATATAAATTATTTATTTTAAGTATATAAATTAGACATAAGCTGACCGAGTAGTTGCATATCTAAAATGTTGGATATGAATTAATATAATATTGAAATACCCAAATTTAAATTACTCTTAATAAACTTAATAATTTATCAATTTGTAAATAAAATTTTTAATTAAATGTATTTGAATACAGACAGTAAATAAATTTATTATAGTGCTACCTTGATTTATATTTACTATCATGTCATTTGCATTTTCTTCTTCACGATGCTCTTCAATAGACGATGGGATTACTTCTTCATCTTAAAAACCAATAATTATAATTAATAAAATAAAAGTTATATGTAAATTGAATATATAATTTAAATTAAATACCTTCGTGATCATGATCAATCATATGTATATAATTTGATTCACTATCATTAACTTCACGAAAGTTAGTTGAATCACCTATCATATATATATATATATATATTTGAATTCAGTGTAGGACCCACCAAAGTGAAAAACTTGAATTTCTAGCATTTTTGAATTTTTTTTTAAAAAATTTAATCGGTGAAAGTATTTGATTGGCTATTTTGTTTAATTTATTTAAGACTTTTATTTTTGTAATTAAATTTATCTCAATTACAACTGATATATACACAAAATATTTTAATATTAATTATAAATAATAAAAAAAAAACTACCTTCAATCTAATTCATTTAAAATGGACAAACCCTAATTTGTTATCACAATCGCCGTCCCTCCAATATATTATAGTTTATGCCCCTATTTATGACCATGTTCTGAACTCGGTCATTTTTTTTTGTCTGTGTTCATGCCCGTGTTATCAGCACAACCATATTCACGATCTTGTTCTCAACACAGTCATATTCCTACCCATGTTTATGACCTTCTTGACATAATCATGTTCATGGCCCTGTTTTGAATATGGTCATATTCATTATCATATTCACTTTTTGTTCAAATTATTTTATACATATATTTATATTTCAACGAAAATATATTTTACAATTATATAAAAATAGAAAAAATGATTATATTTTAATAGCAAAAATACTATAAAAATAATAAATGAAGATATCTTTTAAATAATTATAATTATATACTCCCTCGGGTCTAAATCAAATACGCCTTTTATAATAGATTAAAAAATAATAGTATTTTATTAGTTAATGAAAGTGTGTACAAAATTTTAATATTTTTTTTCTTTGATTTTATATATTAAGTAATTGTACATATAATGATATGTTTGTAATTTAAATAAAAGTTAATTGGTATGTTGGTATTAATGTATTATTATTTTTTCTACAATTTTTTTTAAGAAAATGATACTTTGAAGTGAGATAGACGAAAATGGTGAAAACTGTACTTTGCATTTGGATGGAAGGAGTATAATTTTTAAAATTTATATTAAATATTTAAAAATAATTGAAATTTATAGTTTTAAAAATAAAATATATAATATTACTTTAATTTAAAAAATTTTAGTTATGCATGAATTATATAAATGATTAATTTTGTTTTCAATTTTTTCTAATTAAAATATTATAATTTTTTAAAAATAATATTTATATTTATTATATTTAAATTATAAATTAAAATTATTTTAAGAATTTTACTATAAATTTTGAGAATTATATATAAGTATGATTATTAAAAATATAAATTTATTATTTTTGTAATTCTTTTGCAATTATTTTTTGAAATATTAAAATTTAATTATTATTTTTATTATGAAATAATTGTAAAAAATATTTTCATAAAAATATAAATAAATATATATATCAAATAACTAATAAAAATATAAATATATATATCAAATAATTTGAATAAAAAAGTATTAGGTAATAATGAATAAAACCTAAAACATGATAATAAATATGACCGTGTGTGATAACAAGGATATGTACATGGGTAGGAATATGGTCGTGTTTAGAATATGCTCGTGAATAAGGGCATGAACATGGTCATATTTAGTGGAGGATAATAAACATGACCATGTTGAATCCAACAAAACCGTGTTGGCTGTTTGAATTGCTCAATCACCTTATTTAGTAATCCAATAGGGTCGTATTCAGTCTCTTTTAGTAATCCAATAGGGCCGTATTCAGTCTCTGTCAGCTGTTATGAAACTAAAATTGATAAATTTTAATTTTAATATGATCAAATTAATAAAAAAAATAATAATTTTTTTTAAAAGAAAAAGTAATGAGATAAAAATTAATAATTATGATATAAAATTTTACCAAAAATGTTTTTTTTGCTCTTTTTTACTATATAATTATATTTAGTTACTTTATATTATCATTTAATACATTATATTTTTATAAATTCATATTAATTTATTTAAATTCAAGATTTAATTAATTAATTATTATATTTATTATTTTAATCGTCGTTTATACTATGAAAATTAAATTAATTATTATTATTTATATACTTTTATATAATAATAATTAATTAATATATATATCTAAATAAAATTAAAAACAAAATTAACAACTTTTGAATAAAAATATAATTTAAAAAATTAGAAAATGAATAAATACAAATTATTGTTTCAAACCGAAAACATCAAACCTATTGATAAGTCTACTGCTAGGGGTGGGATGAGTTGGATTTTAACCAATAATTCAAGATAGAATTTTGGTATCCTTCAAATTTAGGAATATCTTGAATATTTTTAATCCATTGGATCGTTTCTATTGGCAATCCAACGATTGAGTTTGATTGAGGGTATTTTGATAATTCAAAAAACTAATTAAGATATCTCATTAAAAAAATCAATTAGAAAAAATTATTGTAACTATATCCTATAATTTCGGGATTAAATTTTTCTTAAACAAAACAGAAACATTTGCAAATAATTACTTTCAAAATTGTATACATTCAAATTATAATGATGTATACAATATCACAAAATGATGTCTCTATAATTCTATTATAATATTTTACCACGAAATACTTTTCTTATATAATTTAATTAAACGATGTCCAAATAAATATATTATGATACATTTTATCAACTCGCCGATTATGATATAACAATTATTTCATTAAAAATCATATATATATATAATATTGACTTTTTTAATCATTCACGTCACATCTTATTTACCAAGTCCTAAATTCACCATGCAGATACCCCTTCTTCCGTTCCGTTGCCTCCGTCTACAACACAGTCTGCCTCCGCCGCCGCCGACCTCTCCAGCCATGCCCGCCGGCGTCAAATAACCAGCCCCACCATCGATTCCTTCTATATCTGCACATCCGCATTTGACGGAAGTCGACGACGACGCGCAATTCCTCTTTTATTTAAAATTTCACGTTTGACGATCTTCCAATGATGAATTCAACTAAACGAGATCCTGAGACTTCTATTAAGCTCAAAACAAAGAGAACGAAGCACATTCAAGTACCATATGTGCCAAAAAAAATAGCAGATGATTTCAACAACAAGAAACTCTTTCGGCCAAACGGACAAATTTGGTGGTTGTGTTTTCAATATTTTTTTTATGGTGATAATGAGTATATGTGCATTCTTGATTAGTCTTTTTTAGAAAAAAAATATCAACACAGTTATTTCTAAAAATCTTTTTGTTCCCTCCGGACAAGTACGAAGTATATTCATGACACATATGAAGTTATCTTTTTTTCTTTTTTTTTTTATGTGAACTTATTAAAATTATGAATACGATCTGCATCTATATGAATTTATATTCCCTTAATTTATGCTAAAACAAAGTATTGAATTATTAATTATTAAAACAAATTACATATCTACCCATAACTGCAATCTCATCCGTCGATTAAAATTTTGATCGGACGATTGAAATTTTTTCAAGATGGTCATGAATATTCTATTCAGTACCATACCCGAATTATTGAAGATAAATACATAAGCTATCAAAAACTTCTTTATAACTTCTCTATTTTCTTTTCTTAAAATTCTCTCTACACAAATTTATATTTCTTTTAACTCCAAAATTTTATTTTTACTCTTCTATAAACACTAATTCACAAAATTACCAAACATATTTAGAACCTTCAACCCGTGCAATATTCTTTTACCCTAACAGTGTTTGTTTGATCGTAATCGCCACTACCGTCGTCGCCATCCGCCTACCCCACCGTCCACCATACCGCCCACAACGGCTCCCCGTCAAAAGTAAGTGTGTATTTTTAGTTTTATGTTATTTTCTAATTTTAATTTCATTTTCTAGTATTATTTACTTCTTTATTGTGTTTTATATGTTCATATTTATTTTATGTAGTTATTTTGTTTGGTCATTTATGTTGAAAATATTCAAAATATTATCACAATGTATTTGTTTGTTTTATGTCTCGATTGCATTTTTTTTTTGGCTTGATAATATATATTTTTTTGTGTTTATTGAATAGAATAGATTGATTTTTTTTATTTTTTATTTTTTTGTGTTAAATTTTTTAATTTATTGAATACATATTGTCTTATATTTGTAAGAAATTTACGGAGAAAGAAGATATTAATAAAAAAAAAATAAAAGAAATAATTGTTGATAATTATCGGACAATTATTACAAAATGTATTATGAATACGGTCAAGTCTTGTTTGTAGAGTTAAATTATTTGCACCGGTGATATAGTTTAAGATAACTAAATGTTTAATTAAAATTAAAAAAATTAAAAATATAATTAAAGTTTATAATCATATTTTAAAAAATAAAATGATAAATTATATGAGAAGATAGAAATAGAAAAAATGGATGTTTTAAGTAGGATTAAAAAAATAGTATATATATAAAATAAGATATGATATGATTATTTTAATATATTTATATATTAGTTTTTTGAAGATCTATATAGAATTATATTTTAAAAAATATATTGATTGAACAAATTCTTTATTTTTATTTTTTATTTTTAAAATAATATGAATATGAGCTAACCTAACCATCTCGCTTAGACTTGCTTAAACGGTTTAAACCGTTGGATCCAGTTCCAAACCACTAGTTACTATTTGTCATAATTTTAAACCGAAATCGAATATTTTGAATAATGATTTTGATTACGATTCTGATGATTTCGATGATGGTTTATAAATCGACGGTTTTTGTTTATAAACTGCTGGTTACGGTTTGAATCGCCGGTTTATATAAATTTATTTTTAATATATTTTTTTATTTTTTATTTTTCTAAATTTGAATTTTATTTAAACAATTAATTTTATTTTTTGATATTATTTATTTATTATATAAAAATTATATAAATAATATAAGTAAATCTAATAAATAATTAAATTGATTTTTAAATTAAGAATAAATTATAAAAATATTAATGTAATATGACATAATAAGATAATTTAAATTAAATATAATTATACAATAAAAAATTATATTAGAGCATTATTTAATTCATATTAATATTATTTTATTTATATAAAATTTTAATTATAAATATATTATTTATTATTATAAAATACTTTTGCCCTAAACAATATTTTACATATCCACGACCGCCTCAGACCCGCAGCGCACTCGTTCGATTCTTTCTTCTTTTCAATTATTTCCTTTCTTCTCTGTCTCGCTCCTCCTACAGTCCTCCTTTTCTCCTCCGCCTTTTCTTCTTCTTCTTCCTTCCTTCTTCACCTATTCTGCTGCGTTTGCGACCCGGTCGGGCAGATTCAAAAAAAGCAATAACCGGCGAGGTTTGAACGTTCACGGTTTGGGAAAAGCTCAAACCGAAGCCGAACCGGCTAAACCACGGTTTCGATTCGATTTGGGTACGGTTTCGATTTGAACCGTAATTTGCGTTTCAGAAACCTATGAACCGCCGGTTCGAACCGACGGTTTAGGCAAATCTAATCTGGCCAAGCCCTGAGGCCTATATCATATGTGAATCCTTCAACAATTTTAATTCCGTTCTTCTGTTTATAAACCCACGGTTTCACTCGTCATTCTTCTTCTTCTTTTCAACTCCATTCAAATCCCCCGCCGCTTTCTTCCTCTTCTCCGCCGTCGTCGTGAAAACTCTTAGTATATTTTTCTGCGATTAAGCCGATTCCTCTGCAACATTGGGTGGAGAACGGAGAGAAGGCCGAGCGAGAATGGTTAAACACAAATCACAATCCAAAAAACCACAAAAAGGAGGGGTGGACTTCAAAGTAACGACAGTTGTTTCTTTTGATGTTTCAATTTTCGGTTCAAGGTTTTATTTGGTGATGTTTGGGTTCCGAATTTACAATTGGAATTTGACTTTGCAGAAAATTAAGCGGAAGATTGGCAGGAAATTGCCGCCTCCGAATAATACTACAAACACCGAGATAAAATCCAAAGCTATTGTTCTTCCCGAACAGAGTATAGCGTCTGAAAAAGCAGGTTTAGCGGTCAGCAAGAAAGGACTGACACTCAAGGAGCTTCTTCAGCAGACTAGCCATCACAATGCCAAAGTCCGGAAAGGTTCAGCTTATTATTTATTTTTCGTTTAAGCTATTTAATCCAGTCTAGATAATAGTCTTCTTGTTTTTGGTTTTCGATTTCTGGGGAAAGATAGTTTCAATTGCAACACGTTCTGGAGTAATACACGTTGTCTTCAATGCGCTATTCCTTGTTATAACTGGTAAACACTGATTATTACTCTTTCTCAGATGCATTGCTGGGGATGAAGGATATCTTGCTTAAGCACCCAGTTGAGCTGAAGTTGCATAAACTTGCAGTTGTGGAGAAACTTCGTAAACGGATTAGTGATGATGATAAGATTGTCCGTGAAACATTGTATCAACTATTCAAGTCCGTAATATTACCCGGCTGTGCAAAGGTATGGCTTTTATTTTCTTATCAATATGATTATTTCATCTATGATTTTCTAGTTTATATAGTTAGCATAATGCATTTGATTTACACATTTTCCGATTATGATTTTTAACTTTGTCCAGTGGATTTCTTTGTTTTCTGCTAAGATTTAATTTTACATAGCTTGACTAAGAAAGTGCCTTACATTAGTAATCATATTCTGTGTGGCAAATCAGCTTGTAAGCTAATTGAATTTTAAATTATAGATGGGATAAGTTGATTTTTCTAGGGGATCATACATTGGTAATTATTTCTCTTGGGAATGAGTGTTGGATGTAAATAAAAATAGAAATCATTTTTAGCTCATTCTATTTTTTTTTTTAAAATAATAAATAATTTAAACAATGCCAGAAAAAATAATTCTTACTGATCCTTACATTGTGATTCTTATAATTACTTATTCTATCATATTCCTTTCAAAATATTTTCAAATTCAATATCAAGGAAATCAGGTAATCAAACAAAATATAAATGAACTCAAAACAGCCCTTTTAGATTTACTTGTGAACTTGTGAATAATGATTATTTGGCTTTAGTTTTGGCTTTAGTTTGTTTATGTAAATGAACAAGGGTTTGATGTTTAAATCTGTGTTTGTATTAAAGCTTGATTTGTCTGTAGAGGCTCACTGAACACAATTCAGTTCACGAATAGTAAGGACAAACTTGTTGGATAAATGGATATGATCTAGCACTTATCTTATATGTGATATATTTAAAAATTAAAGAGCAAATAAACATATATATTCCAACAGTAAAAAATGACATATTTCACTCATTATATATGTATATTTACACCCTGTTCCAAATTTATATTCATTTTAGCATTTTCTAAGTCATTAAGAAAATTAGAAAAAGAGCCAATAATAAGACTGAATTGTCTTTCAATTATATATAATCTTTTCTTGTTTAAAATATTACTAGTGTGTGAAGTGGTAAAAGTGGAAAATACTTTACCGAGAATATAAAGTGACATTTACAACAAAAATAATATATCTAAAATGAACAAATAACTGAGCCATAAACAATACATGTTCTTGAAACCAACACTAAGGGCTTGTTCACTTGCTGTTCCTTTTTGTGCGTATGTGTTCTGGTGTTTTTGAAGTGAAATAATTATTGGGTGTGATATTTTTGGAGGGAATGGAGAGATTGCATAGTAAAAACAAAAAAAGGAAAAAGAAAACTCAGAACAAACCTTGATATTTTGGTCATGTTCGTTTATTTACTTATTAAATGTAAAATTAACAAACACTAACCAATCTTATCTGCATATAGTTCATTGGCAAGGTGTTCCTTTATACCTAAAAATAAAATGTTAACATTAATAAGTCCTTGCATTTTGAGCATATGTGAAGATGACATTAGTATTATTCAACTTTCTATTCATACTTATTCTTACAATTTTGGCATCTCTTTGTTCTTGGTAAGTCATTTATTTCTCTCATATCTGTTATGGATATACTCAGTTCTTATTTGTATGTCGATTTCTTTCTCAACTTCTAATCTACTTCCTTGTTTTTTGTTTATTTTCTTGAGCAAAAAGAAATCATGTGGAGTTAATATTTTGCTTTATGTTTGTAGGATAATCAAGGATCATTGGTTTCGTTGATGACATCATGTATTTTTGATGCCATGACGCATTTAGCGTTTGAAGTGCGAGTAATGGCTTTCAAATTTTTTGACCTTGTTGTCCAGTTTTACCCCTCTTCATTTTCTTCATATGCTGAGAAGGTATGCTCAACTGTTCTTGTTTTCTTATATTGAATTTTCTAATTTTTTTCTTTTTACTCTTTATTTATTTATGTTTTTTCTCTGCCTTTTTTACTTGCATTCTTGATCAATATTCTAGTTTCTAATTTTTTTTCCTATTTGCAGATGCTTGGAAACTATGGAGATATATTACGACAGAACCAATTTTTGGAGGATAAAAGCAAATTAAAAAGCATTCTTACTGGATTGATTCGTTGTTTATCATTGTTACCATGTCATGTGAGAGGAGATCGCTCTGTTAAAAATGTACTCTCTTCTGGTTCGAAGTGTTATTTAGTCACGTTAATTTTTTTTAAGCATAGTCTATTAAAGTATTGATATTAGTCAACATTTTCTGATGATGTCAGAAAAAAGTTCGATCCAACATTTTTGTTTTGTGAAAATAATAGGAATTTTCTTGTGACCTTATTGAGTTATCATGTGTTAGTAATGCTGGACCTGTTGCCAAATTTTTACTCAACGTCTCAAGTAGAACCAAACTTTTCCTTCTTTTACTGCTCGAAACTGACCACAGTTAGCAAGTGACAAATGTAAATTTTACCATTTTAGATTTCGCAGGCCTATATGTAATGTTATATAATTTTTCCTAGACTCTAAGCAATGTTATTTATTTATTTATTTTTGTTTAAGATGAGATTCCTAAGAACTTTCTTCTCATTCTTCATTTTCTGGGTTCCTTTGATATATAAAATTTCCGTATCATTTTTTTTAACACATTCAATTAACAGAGGTGTGTTTATATTTGCTTTTGTTTGTGCATGTGTGCTGGTTCGAGTTATGTATTTATTGTTTATGTTAGTATAAGTTGGCACTGTAATGCATTTTGTGGTATTGTCAATATTCTAGTTTGCTGAATTTCGTTAGTTCTTGTTTCCTATCAGAGTTTACTCTCATTTTACTCCTGTTTTTGTAAAGTAGAATAGATTATTATGGAAGAAGTTGAAGCATAGTACATAATACATAGCTAAGCTTAGTGGAAAGAGGAACCAGACTTACTCATTTGGCTCCTTTTATTTGTAGGATACTTCAATGCCCCATTGTCTTCATGCTTTTGAGCCTGAGACTGCCAATGAATCTGATGGTGAGTTGTTAAAACCCTCCTTTTAACTTCCTTGTGAATTATATGTATTGTCATCTGGTTTTTATCCCAGCCTATAATTAAATTATAAGTTTTCTTGAGACATTATATAACAATATTAGAGTGTTGGTCAATGCACTTAATTTATGTTGTTTTACCTTTGTATTTCTTTCATTGCATATTTGTGTTGGTATGATGTGTTGAAACTTACTTTGTATTTTTATGTTTGCTTGCAAGTGTGTATGCCAATCAGTATATGTTGTACTAAGTCTAATGGATGCCTAATCTTAGTTCTTTCTGGTTTAGAAATACATATGATTGTTCCACTGCAAAAGTAGCAGTGTTGTTTCCGTTTTGAGGCAGGGGTAGTTAGACTTTTATGTTCCATACATTTGGCATGTTTTTATTATCTTTTTGCATCTCAGTTTTGAAAAATATAAAATGCCATGCAGAGTTTGTTGCATCTTTCAAATACCACTCTACTTTGGTAAACCTTTTTTACCACATGCCTTCAATTTGAAAGGTTAATAATTTTTAAATGAATTGCACTTGCTATATAATACTTGAGTTGGTACACAATTCATTTTGGCATCTATGTATCAGATATTTTGTAGCAATCCAAAAATTGCTCTGTTATCACCATTGGATTGTTGAAAATGCTTGGTTCCATAAAAAATAAAGTGGGTAAAGTTCAGGCAATTCAACTTTGCTCAACAGAAAGTTCAAATAAATAACCCATGCTGGAAATCAGGGACAAATTAATGGGGGTGCTTTTGTTCAATGACTTAAAAATTCTAAGATGCTACATTTCTTTTGCATTGTTTATTCTCATTTATTTGGACATTTTTGGTCATGAAGGTTCTTCTGTACTGTTCCTATATGGTCTATGTGAGGGAATAATAAATTAGAAACTTTGCATTTATTCTGAATTTGGCAAAAAAGCACCCAGACACTAATCAAATTCTATCTTTGGTAGGGTTCGCTGACATTTCCAAGAAATTGGAAGATCTTATATCCATTCTAGTTGGAAGTTTTCTGGATTTCATGCCAATGTTGCATATAAACCTAAATCTAGATCTGCAGTCATGTGATTGTCTGCTACTTTTACTTAAGAGCTTGGATCTCATAGTTGGGTTTTTGGTTGGTGAGAGTTGCAAAATTTTATCAGATACTCAATTTCTTCCACACTGTCAAATGCCTGATACAATTGCATATGATCAATTTATCTCGCCAACGATACTAAACAAGTTGTGGGATGTTTTTCCCCTCCAGCTCGCTCATCATCTTTCTGAAAAGGTACTTCTATTGCTCTCCATTCAATACATCATATTTTCATCGTGTATTTATAAAAAAACATCATATTAAATACTTCCTCCGTCCCAAATTAAAGGGTCCTGTGGGGTTTTGTAGTAGATTGAGACATAATAGTATTTTATTAGTCAGTGAAAGTGTGTAAGAGCTTTTGATATTTTTGCCCTTTGACTTTATGTATAAAGTAATTGTGTGTAATGATATGTTTGTAATTTAAGTAAAAGTTGGTATTTTGCTATTAGTGTATGATTATTTTTTTAAAAATAGGAAATTGATACTTTGATGTGGGACAGACGAAAATGGTAAAAAATGTGCTTTGAATTGGGACGGAGGAAGTATTTATTTTATATTAAAATATTACATTAAAAATTTACTTACTATAGAAAGCATCACATCCAACACCAATTTACGTCAAGTCTAATATCTACTTTTTATTCAACCTTTTACCATTCTCAGCACTCTCCAAAACACTTCTAGAACATACCTAAACACAACCCAAAGTTTTCTGCAAATTATATTTAGAGATATTGCTGTTAAGTTTATGTAGTTGTTTGGGTAAACACTGATACCCCACTTTTGTACCATGTTACTGTTTGTTGTTTTGATATCCAAGCTGTACTTTTAGGGTGTGTTTGTTTGGAAGTCTGGATTTTGGGTTTGGGATTTGAACATTAAAAATTTTGAATTGAAATAGTTGTATAACTTAATATAAATAGGTGTTGATGTAATGTTTTGAATGTAAAATTGATTTTTAGTATAATATAGAAAATAAAAAAAGGTGATTGATTGAATGTTTTTGAGGGAAAATTTTTTGATGAATAGTAAAATTTGTGTAAAATCCTATTAAATAACACATAATTAGTAACTACATCTACATCTACTTTGTACCGGATAAAATACTGATGACTTCACTACAGGGCTGTTAACTTTGCAACATCATCAATTGGTATTCTTTAGGGGGGATGGGTAGCATAAATCTCTGATTTTTTCTTGATTTACACCTTGCAGGACAATGATAGAATCTTTATGGTAAATACTGCAATTACAAAAGTATTTTTACAGTTGAGTAATAATGCCTTCTCGCCCTATACTCCGGTGGAGAAGTTCTTGGAATTCATTGGAAGCTCGCTAGTTACAAAGGTTAGCTTCTGTTTCTGTAATTGCCACTTCCAAGTATAAGATTGTATGGTTAAAACCTTCTATTATGTACACTGTTAAGAGCTGTTTACATTTTTCTTGGATTGAACAATGATTCTACATATATGATGTTGCACTTCACCAGTTTATTTGGATTGTATAGAAATGCATCTGCTACTAGATTGTTTCTCAGTACTCAACTCAAGTTGCATTGTTACATGAGCTGCATGGCCAGCATCCATATTGATGCATGCATATTTTGCAGATGGAACTAGGCAAAGTGTTTTATGAGAAACACTTGCTTCCAATTATACCATACATTCCAAAATTGGTAATGCAAATTTCTGGTGACTCGAGATCTCATATTCTAGAGGTGTGTAATTTTATATTAAACAATTTGTTTTCTAATTGAGTCTATGTGCTGTCCATTATATAATTTTAACACATCATACAGTTCATCGTAGCCTATAACAGTTTAATCCTATTTTATTTATGCAGGGTTTCACAGAAGCATTCAGGAACTGCAATCCGGAGTCGCCAATGAAATTCTGTTGCCTTACTGCAATTGAAGAAATGCTTGTTCCTGTAAGATGTGTGTTCTCTGTTCTTTTGTATTATTGCACTAGGACTTTTTCACCTAACATAATGTGATTTGGGCCATTTTATACTGTTTATTTTTTACATACTTCAACATCCTGGTTCACATAAATAGGTGATCTTCTACAGAGCCTTCATGGCAAACACTCATTTAAGCTTCAGTTGTTAACACTGATTTCACAACACATGAGATAAATGATCAAGAGGCATATAAGCTTCATTTGTTAACAAGGAGTCCCATTATCAGTTTATGATATATATATATATATATATTCTGTTGTCTTTCAGCCACATTTGTATTGTTATCATGGTTGGAAATTTTCTGCAATGCAATTGTGATGTTTGCTCCCTCATCAGTGGATTTGAATTTCAATCACTACATACAGAAACTATCTATAATCTTATTCTGACCTCTTTGATGATTAAAACTTGGTGAAGACATGTTTGGAACCTAAAAGTTTCTTTAAAAACCTTGTTGACATCACCTCAATACAAAACTTGAGCTCATTTCATTTTATACAGCCAAACTGAACCAGAGTGTGA
The DNA here is from genome assembly GCF_009805555.1 of Andrographis paniculata. Lineage (NCBI taxonomy): Eukaryota > Viridiplantae > Streptophyta > Magnoliopsida > Lamiales > Acanthaceae > Andrographis > Andrographis paniculata. The sequence goes on from NW_026137608.1 coordinate 2,311,077, forward strand.
GTTCAGCGTTCATACCCAAATTTGGCATACTGAAATTATGATATAATGAAAATTCAATTTATTGCAAATCATAATTCTGCAAATGTGCAATTTGTATGCTCTGCCCTAATACCATGTTCTAAGAGTTAAGGGCATGGCATCTTAACTAGGAGTCTAAAATTCTTAGTAAAGTGTATGATTTTGTATTTATTTTTAGTTAGCTGATCCAACAAATGAAGATATTGTACTATGCATCTTATGAGTTATTTGCTTGTCAATTTAATCCCATAAGGTGAAATTTAATGCTGGTCATTAAATATCTCATTCTTGGTTTTGATCGTATGATCCCCAACTGTAGAAAATCCAAGGGAATGTATATAAATCAAGATCAAATAATTAGTTTTAAATGTTGAAGTATGGGATTATGCTTAGAGTGTCTACTTCATTATAACAATCCATTAACAGGTATTATCCTAAAATTGTTGTTGGACAATGACGAACCTGATCAAGTAAAAACTGATTTATTGCAGTGCTTCCCCATTATTAGAGTATGTTTACCTAGCATGACAATTTTCCTGAAGTCGGAAACTTGGCTACAAGAATTTGATTAATCTTCTAATGTAGTTGAATTGCCTGGACATGAGGCTACTTGTTGATTTGAGAACTGGTAATATTTTGAGTAGGGAGTAATGTGGACCTAGTGTTGTAGAAATGTTACTAATTCTTCTGATTATGGCATTTTACATTTTGTAACCAATGTCTTCATGCAACAGGAAAGAAGCTTAAATTACACTGATGCAAATGATCCAGATCGTGTGTTATTACATTACCAAATTGCATGGATAAAGGAATTTCCTTCATTGCTAATTATGTTGGATGACAAAAATCCATTATGTTCTAAGGTACCTTTCTGTGATTCTATGCTAGTTTCAAAAATTGTAACCCAGATGGTTTCTCCTACCAGAAATTATTATTTTGCAGTGCTAGAATTTCTTACTGATTATTGTTCTTTTTTCAGACCATTTTGCGCCTTCTTATTCTTGTGGCACAAACATTTCCAGTGAACTCTCAGTTTCATGTTCTATTCGACAGTCTGCAATACAGTTTCAAAAATTTCTTCAGCACAGAAATTGAGAATGGTAAAAAGGTGTTGGCAGTGTAATTCTTTTCCTATTTATCCACATGCTTTAACATATTTTTATATTTTGCAGCCATATGTTTTGGTCCATTCGTAAGGCTTGATGCAGATATTCAGGAGCTTTCTCTCAGTTGCCTTTATTATTTCACATATAGAGACTCCCTGCTGTTGCAGTCACTAGTTTCATGTTGCTTATGTAAGTTCATAACTTCAAACACTTTGTCAATTTTGTAATTGTTTTCAATTTTATTATTTTTTCCAACAAATGTTATTGGGTTTGTATCCCTGTTAATTAAAGTAAACTTTTTTCATTTTTTAATCCCAGAGTTTCTGTATTGTAGATGTCTTTGGAACATACAAAAACACTTTTGTCAAATACTTCTCTGTCTATTAAGAATTTTAGCCACTCTAGTTGTTGACAGTATTAAAACACTCAAATAAGATAGCTGGAAATCCACCATTGTTTTAGTTTATGGGCCAAAATGAATTACTCATTGCTGCTTGTGCAAAATGATGTGGCTGGAATATGGGTATAAGGTTTGGTTTGCGTCAATTTTAAAAATTGAATATGTGCTATAATAGTTCTCATGCTCTATGCAAACCCAAAGCTGCTCGTACTCGTTCGTGCGACAACTACTTTATGCATTCATATCATTATTATCAGAAGAACAAACTGATGAATATATATATATATATATATATGGTGCTATTAAATGAGAAACAAAAACACCATGCAATGTGATGAAAAGTGATTTGACAGATTATAATTATATTGCATTATTCTTGTTGCAGGTGATGAGTTAGATCCATCTTTGGTCATCTGCATTTTAGAAGTTCTTCACTCTGTCTTTAGAGCTGGACGCATACACCTTGCAGATTACACTAGTTTCCACTTAACTTTACTTTCACGGTTTCGTGTTTATCCTGGTATCATTTGAATTCATTTACATCTTATTTATGGTTATTCTTATTTCATTAAAAGCTGTTCAAAACAGTCGTACCTTTTTCCACGGAACTTCTATTTATGTTCATACCCTAGTGTTTTTTTTCTTCAGACAAATGAAACAAAATAGGGTTTCTTGTTATCACTTTTCTTTCCTGTCCTTCATATTATAATATTTCCGGGATAACATGGAATTGTAGAGTATAAAAAGACTGTTTTCTTTTTGGATTGCATTGGGAAGGGGGGGCTTGGAGCCTCTGAATTTTACGGATGATCTATAATTTATTTCTGGTGCCATACATTTGTTTTATTCTTGCAATTTGTAGATTTGTTCCTTAATATTAGACTTTGAATTTTTCAGAAAAGTTCAGTTCTTCTGTAAAAGCTGATGGAAAGTCCAACCAGTTGACATTCAAGTATATTACCAAGAGGGTCTGCTCATACATGTTAGAGATTGGTGATAGTTATCTTGTATTTCAGATGCTGGAGAGGCCAATTGTTGATCAGATAGTATGTTGTTCGGCCGCATTCTTTTAACCTCCTTTTTTCAATAATTTAGTTCATATATTAACAACATTCATACTTATGTGGGAAGTTCTAAATTCTCTCTTTTCTAGTACTTTTTGCTTATCCTTTGACCATCCTTGTGTGTGGAAGTCTTACATTCACCTTAAATGCCATCAGTGCAGTGAAATGCCAATGGAGAATAAGTGTGCTTTTCTCAGATTGCTTGTCACTCTAGACTCAAATCCTACGAGACTTTCTGATCTGAGTATTGTGAAGATTAGCCGCGTCCTACCTCAATACTTGATCAAAATTATATTTGTAAGTATTTCTCAACGAATTTCTCCCCAAGCTTGTCTTTCTCCATAGTCTATTTAGTTGTTTATGTAGCACTTATATTCCACATGCAATTTCATTTCAATGCAGAATGTTGGGGACGATAAACATGAATCAACATCACTGACCTATGCAAAAAGAAGATATTTCTTGTTGCCTTCCTTTCATCTGTTTCACAGAAGCGAAAGACTTTCTAGTCGTGTGTTGAATTTTATGGGTTCTTGTGTGTTGGACAGCAATTTGGTATTTGGTTTTGATCTTCCCCATTCCTCTGTTAACCATTCAACTCTAGCATGTGCCATCAGTATGGTAATCCTCCACATGTATGAAGATGACAAGATGAGGCAAATTTTGTTGACATTCAAGATAGAAATCAAGAATATTTTACAGAATCTAATTAATTTACAGGTATGTTTGGATCTTCCTTTACCTCTTCAAGCCTTTTCTAATAAATGGTCTTTTTGAGATAATTTCAATCTTTCATTACCAATCTATTCCACCACCACCCAATTTGTTTGGGGGTTTGGATTTTTGGATTGGGATTTAAATAGTAAAATTGTTTTTTAGTACAATATAAGAAATTAAAACCAAGTGTGTGCTTTGATTGTTTTTGGGGAAATAAATTAGTAAATAGTGGAAATTTGACAAAATATTTGATAACAGTCGTACTTTTTGCTTGCTATTGTATGTTCCTGCTTCCCGGTTCTTCCTTTTTATTTGGCCATCGTTCGGTGCAATTTTTTTCCATCCTTTGGTAGCTATATAAAGGCTAAGTAGTCTCCATTTCTTTAGTTAATCCTATTGCAACATCATGACACGGTCTCTCTATTTTTGCAAGTCTTCTGAATGCACAAAACTGACGATGGAGGAAAGGCACAAAATTCAAAATTCATATGACCGGCTGAGAGAAATTGTCATGCCAATCCTGAAATAAGAGAACACAGATAACAAGAAAGAAGGCGATGGTACAACTGGGTATGTGTTCCTTATTAATTTTCTCTGTAATGGATTACTTGTAACTTTATAGAACATGAGCATGTCTATATAAACTCACTAATATATCTTTATCGTGTCATATGTTGTATGGGGTAGAAGACTAAAGCCAACTTCATTACCGTTGTATTAATATTGGTTATGGACGCATGGCATAAGCTCACCAATGGAAACACCTCTTACTTTTGCACTATTTGTGTAGGTATTCTGCATTCCTGGCTTTGGAATCATTCTGTAGCAAATCCAATGGTAGCATACTTGTGGTTGCTTTGTACATGCAAGGCCAAGTTCTACATCTGTGGTCCACTCTTACAATTTGTGAAACGCTTCTCTTCTCTAAAGGTCAGCACGTCCCATTGTAGGGTGAATACCTTTTTCATTCTGTATTTTTTTATTTTATTTTTTTTGTTTTCGATTGGGAAGAATACTCTGTATTGTTTTTTTGATCCGAGAACACTATTGTTCCTTGTACATGTTCTTGTTCCAACAGATGGCCTTCCATCACAGCAGACCCCTTGAATTTTCATCTTCTCATAGTGTGGTGTGGTGATGTGCTCCCGACATCAGCAATGGGGAACTTGGTCCATTTTGCAGCAGCCAAAGAATTGAGTAATAGTATTTATTAAGGTAGATGTTAATGGTATAAACATTGCTGGAGTAGAGAGATTAGAAATATTTACTTGATTGCAGATTGATTAATTTATTAATGGTTTGATTGTGTTTGTGCCCAAATAGATATTTTTCATTGATATTGTTTAGATTTGTGAGCCGTTTGGCTGCTGTTGGATGAAGTGCTGGTAAAATAGTTATTCGATATTAGATGTTCTATGTAAAATGACAATTAAAACATTTGAGTATTTTATTTTTAGAATAGATATTGTGTTAAATATTGTTAAATTTATTATTTTACTATATTTATATATTGAAATTATTTTATTTTATTTTATTTATTTTAAACATAACATTTATGTGATAATATATGTAAATAGATTAATAATATTTATATATTTTTTGTTTAAATTGTATTAAATTTATAAATAAAATAACTAATGTATCATAGAATTGATAATTTTAATTGCTTTAATTGTTTTAACTTTATCGAATCAAAATCATAACTTAAATATATATATATATATAGATATATATCAAAATAATTACTGGAATGCATCAACAAAAAGAACAAATAATAATTACCACTTTTATGTCATGAGAGTCGAATAAAAGTATTATTTTTAAAAAAAATTAGTAATGCAATGCATCTCATTTAAAATAAATACAAAATATAATATACTCTAAAATCATCTACGCTTATTAGCAAGTTGATATGAGATTATAAGCGATATTGTTTCGAATTTTTGATATCTATTTGGAAGTTGATATTTCAACATTGTCATGTTCAGAAGTAATTTTGAAATCACCATATTCAGTGAGAATATCAGACGGGACAAAATTATGATCATCATCCATGAATTTAAATGCCGAATCAACAATCTTTCTTAGCCTAATGTAATTATGCAAAGTAAAGGCTGCACAAATGATTATGTTTTGAACTTCCACTGAATACATCAACATTTCTTTAAGTATTTTTATCGAGTCTTAAGAACTCCAAAAGCTCTTTCAATGCAACTCCTTAACCATGAATGGTGGTAATTGAAGGTTTCTTGATATCTTTTCGAACCATTTCCACGAAAATCTGATTGATGGTATCTTATTTTTTAATATGGCGTCAAAAAATCATCTCTTTCTGGATAACCTTTGTCAGCCAAATAATATTTTTCTACAAATATAATAATATTATTATATAATATAATAATTATTTCTAAATAAACAAATAAAAATATTTCGGAACTCAAACAAACTACCTGTAGAAGGTTACGAAAAATTTAACTTAGAATCATTGATGGTGTCTAGAAATATCTATGCATCATGTACAAATAGTTTGTAGTTGGTGTTCCTTTTCGCCCTCTATATCGTAGTTGTATTTTTTCTGGAACAACCACAACAATATGCGTGTCGTCAATAGCTCCAATGCAATCCTAACAAAATACACAAAGTTTACAAATAAACTTGAAAATTTAGCCAATACAAAATTTTTGAAAAGAAAATAAAATAAGCAATATATTACAAATACCTTAAAATGTGGCATGTATTGAGAGTTGTTTGACGATATATGATGGTATTTTGTGGAATTCAGGATCTCTTGTAGGGATGTCAAATGGGACAGGTTAGCCCCGGAGTCGGTCTTAATGAGGCGGGTTCGAGTTAGAAAACTTTTGTTCGGAGCGGGTTGTGGATTTTGAGTTTTAGACCTGGCCAGATTTAAGGCGGGTTACGGGTTTTACTAAAAATCCACCCCTCTTCGGACCCGGACCCGAACCTGAATATTTAAATAATTATTATAATTTATTTATATTTTTATACAATGTAAATTATACTATTATTTATTTATTTAAAAAATTTCAAACATAAATTAGAACCTTAATTCTAAATCAAATATATTTTTGCATTTGTTTCTTGTACAATTCTCTTAATAATCGGAAGTAATGCTGACCGCCGTCATTGCAGACTATTGTCAATATTTGATTGTTTTTATTTTTAGAACTATAATTTTTTGTTACTTTAATACATACATTTTTTAGTATTAAATTATTTTTAAAAAATTATATTTTATTTTTTTTTCAAAAGAAAAGCGGGTTTATCGCATTGGCCTTGAACCCGAAGGGTTCGGGGTGGGACGGGTCCTGGGGCCGGGCTGAAGCGGGTTGGGGCGGATCTTGGGTCTTAATATTTTTTAGCGTGGCGGGTCTCGGGGATTGCAAAACCTATCCCGAATCCGCCCCGTTGACATCCCTAATATCTTGGTTTTATTATATCCCTCGAAAGACGATCAATAGCATCTAAAACTTCTTTAAAGATTCGACTCACTGTTTTTTCAGAACGTTGAAATCGCTCTTGCAAATTTCTATTTGAAGTGCCTTTGCTAAGTACAAAAACAAATATTCCTACTTTTTCCAAAATAGACATTCTATATGAATCTTTCAATCCGTACTTATTTTCTAACTCACTGCATAATTTTCTAATTTGGGTGTGTTTGTTTAGGGGATTCTCCCCCAAATACACTATTTATCCCATTTTTCTCCCCCTTAAAAAAAAAATCTCAAATCAAACACCTATTTTTTATTTTTTATACTATACTAAAAATCAATTTTACATTCAAAATATCACATCAACACCTATTTATATCACATCATACAACTATTCAAATTCTAATTTTTAGTATTAAAACGTCTTTTTTCATGTCCACTTAGTAATTCATTCATCCATCTTTCACGGGTGAAGTACGAAGTGAAACATGGCTCCTTATGTAAGTAATTAACATAGTAATGTGCAAGATAACCCATTGCACATGCAATGAAATCCCAATAATTATTCTCAAAATCTATTACTTGAAGAAACTACTGACAAAATTGTTTGTCTTGTAAGAGGCGTCGATGTATGCTTACGAGATTATTATTATCCATATCTGCAAGCGTAAATAACAACAAAATATAACAATGTAAATTATAAAAAAATATATTCAAACAAATCAATGTTCAATGCCAACAAATGAAAACATACTAGTGAATCACTCAAATAGTCAAACAAATCAATGTTCAATGCTAACAAATAAAACATATTAGTGAATCACTCAAATAGTCAAACAAATGAATGTTCAATGCCAACAAATCAAAACATACTAGTGAATCACACCTCAAATAGTCAAAATCAACAAGTTGACAAACAAGTTAATAATACAAAGAAAGTTCTACTCTCTCTTTCGTTCACTATACATGAACTTAATCTATCCAACAATTATTGTATCACTTGACATATTAGCTAAAATTAGTCTCTTTCGTGGATCTTTAATCATTGTGACAGCAAAGCTGAACTCAACACTACCAAGTACTGAATCTTTTAAGATACACAACTTTGTCAAGGCATTTGTAACACTCATAACTTCTTTATCTTTGGAAGACAGGGATGCAAGGGCAATCATTGCACCCGATGATTGAAAAAAAAACAATTCATCGAGTCATTTCTATTTGCAATTGACTGAAAATTTTGGTCAAACTTCTCATTGATGAAGTCCCTACCTCTCAATTTTTTAGCGGAATCAATCTTTGCGCTCTTTTCACTTTCAATATCACTTCTTTCAAGACTTAACTTTCCTTTTGTTTTTTACGCCATTATTACTTGTTGTACCAATAAAAGTATATGTAAATTCTTTCTAAATATCATCCCAAGCACCATCAATAGATTGGTTATAGCTAGTACCATCATTTATAGGATCATCATAATGGTAATATGATAAATCAACATGTGGTGCATCACCAAATATTGAGTCATCGATATTAACCGTACGTGGTAAAAATGAGATTTGAGTTCCTTGTTATCCTGTGAGCAATAATTCTCGGGAGTATGCTTATATTCTCTTGTCGCCATTGAATGAGCAAAAAGAGAATCCATTTGAGATTTTAACTCTGGATCAATTCCTTCTTCTCGAAAAATTCTAAAATTATTATTTTTCTATATAAAAAAATATAATAGTATATAATAAGATTTGTATGACTTAAAAAAATCTAATAAAATAAAATAAAGCAAAGTAAAATAAAATAAAATCCTAAACTGAATTTTAGTATCCCACCACTAGTCACTTGCACATACTATTCTTTTTTTCATGATCACATCATAATTCAGTTTCTTTTCCCTTCAACTTTTTCCAGAGACTCCATTTTATTCTCATCCAATCATACTTATTTTTTAATCTATTTTATTTTCAAGTCCTATGTGTCCTTTTCTGAAACTCTTCCTAAAGTTTTTTCCATCACATCCCTTGTAAGATTGTTGCACCTAATTTTCTTTTATTTTTGCTAAGCCATTCTACGCACAAATCAATAAGTATACGAAGGTCTGATGGTGATGGTGTCCAATTTATTCTTCCCGAATCTCTCTCTTTATCACACTATCCTTCATCACTATTTTTTGTCAATGTCATCTAATAAAAAAAAGCAAATAAAAAATAAAAAAATAATTAAAATTAAATATAAGATTGGTGATTTTTATATATTTTGTATTTCAAATGAATGGATAGAAGATATTTCAATAAAAATGAAATAAGCCTATAAATTTTAAGAAAATATATTTAACTAACCTAACAAATTTTATTTTTAAAAAATAATATAACCAAAGTAACATAAAATTCACAGAATATTATCTCTGCTGTAAACAAAGAGTAGCAAGATTTCGTCACTATTTTCTTATCAAAGTCATCTAATAAAAAAATAAAATAAAATTTAAATGTAAAATTAGTAATTTTTTATATTATGTATTTCAAATAAATAGATAGAAGATGATTTCAATAAAAATAAAATAAGTCTATAGATTTTAAGAAAATATATCTAACCAACCTAACAATTTTCATTAGAAAAAATAATAACAAAAAAATAACACAACATTCACAAAATATTAACTTTGTGGTACGTGATTTCATCCTTTCTTTTTTATCAAAGTCATCTAGTAAAAAAGTAAAAAAATAAATAAATAAAATAAAGTTTAAATGTAGAATTAGTGATTTATTTTATAATCTATATTTCAATTGAATGGATAGAAAATTATTTCAATAAAAATAAATAAATAAATAAGCCCACCGATTTTAAATATATACATGTAGCATATAAATCTCAACTTGTGAAATAAGAATACTTTAAAAAAGAAAATCAAAAGTAAAATACAGATACACTAAAGCCAAAGCAAACACACCACAAAAATAACCATAAAAACGACTCTTTAGTTTTTCTATCTATATTCATCCCGTACACACCCAAATATTAATCAGTAAAGGCCCAGTGCAGGTGGTGGACGGCCCCAACCAGATATATGGCCCAATATTTTCGTATCATGGCCGACAGGCTCGATTGGCCCATCGGACACAAACAAATTTGGTACAGCTTGGAGTAGTCAAATGAACAAGGTTTGGTTTGAGAGGAAGTTGGAACTTGGGAGAAAAATGGGTAATAATATTTTATCCAAACAAAAAATTAACAAGTCAAACAAAATTAAGATCGAAGATCAAGATAGACATGACATTGATCATTCATCTTCTTCTTTCTTTTCATAAATTTTCTCTGCATTATTTTTACTGTATTTTTTTTTTCAGACTTTTACAGTTTTTTTCCATTAATTTTAATTTAATTTACAGCTTTCTTTCGTGTTCATCACCCTTATTTTACTTTATTTTTACTTTAATTATTTGTTTATCATGAAATAGCCCGTATCCCTTCTTAAGAAGGCCGGGGAACCCTTCGAACATATTGATTATGGCAGGTTTTTTCCGATTAAGCTGTCGGAGGCAATTTTTCAATGACAACATAATTGGCATGCCCAGTGGGATACCGACATCTCGAGACTTTTTCATAGAACTTCAAAGAGAAAACTGACACCGCCGACAACCATGGAGATGTCGAAAAACAAAGAAATTGTCGGCGACTCATCATCGCACCCTGCGCAGGAAGCCGCCCCACATGACGAAGCTTCTGCGGCGGTTGGAAGGCCAGACCCCATCGTTAGCCTTCCAGCCAGCATACTACGGGAGTAAATCCAGGGGAAAATTCAATCTTCCCTCCACAAATCTGCCTTGGAACTTTTCAAGTACATCAATGACATGCTGAAGCCCACTATCCGGACTGAATTCGCACTACTTTGGGAGGAGGAAGCTAAAAAAGGCAAGACCCCGATGGCCAGCTCCAATTCACCGGAAATATGCCTCCCGCCAACCTTACAACCAACTCCGGGGCGACCCGACCTCCAAGGCGCTCAAGTATGGTCATGTTACAATCTTCAGCAAAAACGGATCTGGAGAACCTCCGTTCAACGTTCGAAAGCTCGGAGAATCTAGAGCACCGGCTGGGCAGGCATTTTTTGGGTTGTCTCTTATAGACGGATTTGGCATGACCTTTGGGTCAGTACCATCAGCTTCGTATTGATAGCCAAATTCTTTATTAACCGCAGCTACTTTCAGCACCCCAGCTCCTGTTCCGGATCTCCAAGGAAATCCGATGGCCGGACAAGGGAATGCCAATGCTTGGGGGCAGGGCCGATAGTGGTTCCAGCACATTCCTTTGCCCCGACACCTTTTGGAACGATGCGGGGACCAAGGGAGCTGTCCCGGTGATATCCCAATACACTGGGGGGCAGGTAGCTGCTACGGAAGGTCAGTTTATTGCTGGTTCTGGGGTACAACAGAATTACAAATTTTCTGCCCAATCAGCCCCCGGAAATCCTTCAGTGCAACAAACCCCAGTGTTCATAGAAGTTGCGGAACATCCTCGAGTTCATTTCCCATAGCCAGCATCCCGCAATCTGCCACCCGTCCATGCAGCTCCCGAACAGCCTGTGGGGCAGGCAGAAGTGGTGCCGCCGCCTCATCCACTTTTAAATCACCAAGGGATCGAAGATACAATTTGGAAGATTTATGGTCTCACTTACCGTCTAGGTCTCACTACCAACGGCCTTTCCCGGGATATATTTCTCTGGATTATCCGCTACCCCGCAATGCTCGAATCCCCAAATTCACGCTGTTTTAGGGAAAGATTCCCGCTCCACCATCAAACATGTAAGCTGATTTACGGCTCAATGCGGAGGAGAATACAAGAATAACGATTGGTATAAAATCCAGTTTTTTTTTTTTTGTCTTTGACAGGACCAGCTTTTTCATGGTACACGTTGCTGCCTCCGAATTATATCCACGTGGGTAGACATGGAGAGGGCCTTCCACGAGCGCTTCTACAACCCTCTTCTAGAGGTGGCCGTCTCATATTTGACAAATTTACGTTAGCGTTGTGACGAATCTGTAGAGCAGTTCGTAGAATGCTTCAGGAGGTCAAAAAGTAGGTTTCAACTTCACATATCGGAGAACCAAGTGAATATGGAAATTGAAAACATGATGCATCAGCTGCGTGATAACTTGGCCCTCCAAGAGTACCACGACTTCCGGGAGTTGACATCCAAAGCTTTGAAGGCCGAGCAGCTCGTGAAAGAAGCTCAAACGGCCTAAAATCGGAGGTTTTGAAGTGGAAATCATTGCGTCTTTGTCCAAGAAGGGGATGTGGAGGTTGATGAGGAGTAGGAAGAGACTTTCTAGGCTGAAATTTTTCAAGAGAAGGCATTTACATGCCCGCTTTTAAGCCACCCCGACGGAATGAGGTGAATCCGAATGTATCTTACTCATTTGATATTGCTAAGACGGAACAGATTTTTGACTATTTGCTGAAAGACAACCAGCTCCTCTTTAAAGGTCACAAAATGCCAACAGAAGAGGAGCTGAATGGAAAATCATTTTGTAAGTGGCGTGAAGTATATGACCATCAGATCGGGAACCACATTACCTTCCAAAATACAGTCTAGAAAGCCATCAAAGAAGGCCGCCGCCTCAAACTGGTCGATAAACCTGACATGAAAGTAGATACAGAGCCGTTCCCCGTGCCAATAAATGTTGTCGGAATGCATCCAGCTAGGTTCATAAAGTCAAATTCAAGGTTTGGAGCAGATGGTTGGGGAATAGGCCTTAAAAAATCAGTGTTTGAAAGGCTTGGAAGGTCGATTAAACCTTTGAGGAGGAGTTCGGTGTGGGACAGACTTTCCCCCATGAACACGGTTGTGGAAGTAAGTTTAAAAAAGGGAGGTAAGGTTTGGCGAGTAACCTCTGTAGATCAGGTGGTAATCACACCCCATCAGACTTGCCTTACTGGGAAGGCTACCGATGACGGAATTTGAGCAAGAGGAACCATAAGGAGCAGGTGATGCGACCTTCTACTAGGACTCAAAAGAGAAGAATGCAGCGACAACGCTTGGCCGCTAACCTTTCCCAGGAGAACCAGACTAGGGGCAGCAGACTGATGGCCACAAACTTCAGGCTGTGGGGCAGCCAACCCGAGACTTAGAAGGAGCCGTTGCTGGAAGGCCGAAGCTTGGTCGGAAGGACCTTCATCACCAGCTTTAGGCCCGAAAGAAATGGATAAGAAAATGAGTTTTTGAAAGGATTGAATACCCTACCGAACCTCATTTTCCGTAACACTTGGGAGGGAAAAGATTCCTGAGGGTGAGCCAATGATCAGTGATCTTGATTGCGATGTGGCGTCGGAAGTTAGCTTGGACATTATTTCTTCCGACGACCTTGAACAATCTCCACGCTATGAGGGAGATCTCAAGGTTAATAAGATATGAGTGTTACCTTGAGAATTCAAAACTCCTTCAGTCCAGCCCGACTATTTTTAGAGAGAGGTTCTCTTGAAAGGAGCTGGTTTGTTATGTTGGGTGGACCAGAATGCCGACATTCAAAAATGAGATCCCGAACTAGTAATCTTCTAGAAATTAACGGAAAAAAGTACGCGTTATTTGAAGCCCTTGTTCCTCACCGTATATCTCGATGGGCAGACGGTCAGCAATGTCCGATTCGATGGAGGAGCTTCCGTCAATGTCATGACCTTGTCTATCCTAAGGAAGATCGGAAAAACATAAACGATCTCGTCCTGAAAACCATGCGAATGACCAACTTCACTGGAAATACGTATACGACAGCAGACGTGTTGGTGGCAAAAGTGACGGTCGGAACAAGGACGGACCAGATGGCCTTCTTTTTCATCGAAGGAAAGCTAACTTATTTGCCCATTCTCGGGAGGGATTGGATCCAAACTACTCAGTGCGTCCCTTCGACATTGCACCAAAAAGTCATGTTTTGAAATAGAGATCAAGTCGAGACGGTGGAGGCCGAGGCTGATCCGGCTATGGAGGTCCATTCCGTAGAGGCTATTCATTATTCCTCAGATGTATACCTGTTGTCCATGACGCTGGAGAATGTTGGAATGTGGAAAGAATGCAATCTAACTATGAAAGGGTTTGAGATCAAAGTCGAGGCAACGCATGGCCTAATAATCCAGGTAGTTATCATGTCTAACAACCTGATTTTGCAGGATCTTGAGGCGAGGGTAGGCAGGTCTGGCTGTCCATTCATACAGGCTAAAAATCATGCCGCTCAACCTCCTGACGGGCAGGCAAGGACACCCTTACAGCCTCTTAATTACGATCAAGGCGAAGATGATATTCATTCACCGATTCAAAGAGTTGCTCCACCTTTTAAAGCGCAGGATCCATTTGAGGAGGTCAATCTGGGGGACGAGGCATCCCCTCGGATGACATGGATCAGCGCCTTGCTGGATGTCGAGAAGAATGAGCAAATGGTTGATAAGCATGCGTTAGCATCTCTTTCGGTGTTAATGCCACCAATTAGTGGAAGGGAGCTGAAGCTGTACATAGCTACGACCAATGACACAACGGGCTGCCTTCTTGCCCAAGATGACGAAGAAGGTTGGGAGTGAGCCATTTATTACCTTAGTAAGACCTTAAATGATGTTGAAACTCGTTATTCGTGTATTGAAAAACTTTGTTTATCATTATATAATTCATGCACAAAATTAGAGTATTATTGTGATGCCTGTTGAAACTAAAGTCATATGCAAAGTCGATCTTTTACGCAATTTATTAAACAGGCCAGCCCTCCGAGGCCGTTTAGTTAAATGGGCATTAAAATTGGCATCACGTTCGTGTTGGTATATTAGCCGCTTAAGGCCGTTAAAGGACAGACCAGGGAAGATTTCTTGGCCAAATATTCTGGGATGGTTCAGGCTGTCCCTTTGCATTATGTAGGGTTTGAACCTTGGCTGGTAATTTTTTATAGCTCTAACACTTCGGGAGCAGCCGGAGAAGGCATGGGTGATCTCCAGTTCAGAAGGAGAAGTGTGGCGCTTCACCCACCACCTTTCCCAAGGCGTCACGAACAACCAAGCTGAATGCGAAGCGTTGGTATTAGCGTTGGGATTCTTGGTCGCAAAGGATGTCAAGAAGGTCGTTATTCGAGGGGATTCTCAGTTGGTGATTCGACAGGCCCTCAAGGAATTCAAATGTAAGGAACCCCGATTCCAGGACCTTCTCTGAAAAGCTCACAACCTCCTTTAGTAGCTCACGGACGTGACGTTGGAGGACATACCTCGGGAAGAGAATTTAAAGGCAAACGACTTGGCGCAATGGGCTTTCGGATTTAAAAGAAGGGTTGTACAACCAATATATGAATGTTTACAGGCTGAACAAGAAACAGACTGGTGAGACCTGCTGCTGGAAGGTCTAACAGACCCTGGGAAGGTTGCTTCAAAGGCAATGTTCCATCAGTTTCTAAAATACACTCAAATTGATAGAGAGTTGTATCAACGGAGATTCGATGGGACTTTAGCGTGCTTCCTGGGTCACGAGGATACTATGAAGGTCATGGACGAGGTCCAAGAAGGTGTTGGAGGCGCCCATAGGGCAGAACCCGCTATGAAATGGACGATCATTCGATATGACTATTTTTTGCCACAAATCTTGCAGAATTGCGTGGACTATGCTCAGGGGTGTCCAGTATGTCAACGCCCTGGACCACTTCGACTAGTCCTTTTGGAAGAATTTCATTCGATTATCAAACCTTGGTCTTTTCGTGGATAGGCGATGGACATCATCAGCAAGATTTACCCTCCATCTTCCAAGGGGCATTCCTTCATTCTCATAGCTACGAATTACTTCACGAAGTGGGTGGAAGTTGTTCCATTGACTAAGGTACAACATAATCATGTGATGACTCCAAATATGAGCATATTCTTAGCTTGACAAAAATGTGTATTACTCGAATTTCTGCATAAGAACCATCAAAATAAATCGTAATCGGCATACAATATTGATTTATATCACTAGGCATGATCCAGAATTCGTTGTTGAGATTATTAACAATTTTTGCCCTCTTAAGCGGTATTCTGAACCAGAAAAGCTAAGGCAGACGCTGCAAGCGACAACCGCCTTTGCTCGCAAGCGCCCAGGACACACTTTGAAAACACTAAGGCATGAGAAGCAAGCGGCCACCTTCATAGCCGCAAGCGATAGCCTCTCCCGCTTGCAAGCAACAGTCCAGATACCCGCCGCTGCAGACTATCACCAGATTTCAACTAAGTACTTCAACTGCAGCGGTACAGCCATTCCAATTCCAGCTAGCACAAGCGAGCCGAGCTACGCTGATGCCCTCCTGCTCTCCAGCAAGAGAGGAAGATCTGTGCCCTTAACCTTCAACGCAAGCGAAGCGGGCACCCTGGGAGTTATGGCCAGCAACTGCTTCAACAGAATAACCACCAGCAACCGCCTAACTGCCCAGTGGTTAGAACTGCCTAACAGCTACTTGCAACCGCCTTTTCACACCTGATATAAATAGGGCCATATATCTTTATGTAAATATATCGAATTCTTTGGCGATTTCAGCATACATATAGCGTTCGTCGTCTTCCTGTTTCCGAGAGCTCCAACCCTGTAAGGGAGTTCTCCACTGGAAAGGCCAAGGGAGTGGGGGTCTTCCCTCTCCCTTGGCCACGTTTTTAATGCTTTCTTAGATTAGATTACTGCTTTCATTTACAGCTTTGTAGTCTAATTCTTTCCGTACTTTCGTAGTATATAAAGAAATATCATTCATTTCTTCAAATTAAATTCTTTCACAATTTTCCATACTTATATAAATCAATTTTAGAGAATTTCATATCACTGGTATAGAGCGAGAGAAGAATTGATTAATTAAGCCTTGTTATGCGCCAAAAGCGGTTTCAAGGTAGTTCAATGTAGTTAAGTACGCGGGAGCCTTGTCGACCTACTTAACTACTGTGCTAAATTTGATTCTGATAAAATAGTAGCAACATCAGGGGGTAAAGCCACTAATGAGGCAGAAATTGGGAAAATTAACGGGACATAGACGGGGGTCTATTAGGTCGTAGAAATTCCTAGTGACAGTAGGGTTTCTTTCTTATAATGTCTTAATTCTGGGTATCATTGAAGTCTTGTTGTAAATCCCCCCCCAGGCCAAAAATACCAGTGTGATGAGTTCTTTATAATCCAGTTTATATAATTACAACATCTTTCTATCATCATTTTCATAATATACATATATTCTTCCGATAACACACTTACGTCATTCGCTCGCTATATCCAGGGAAATCTACCCATTTAGTAATGCACATTTCAGACACAGCACCTCTCATTCACTCTAATTTGCTCATATACATATACATATAATATGCCGCTCACTCACGCCCCAATCCTCTGGTAACCGCGATTCATCCATGCCCCGATCATCTGGTTACTACTGGAACTCTGCCTCTCGCTTTCGCTTCGCTCGTCTACGTTCACCTCATCCTTACTGCTTTATTTACCGCTTTCAGTAGTAAAAGATTCAAGCCCGCTCCAAGCGGACCCTTTCTTTTTTTTGTTGTCGCTTCTCCAAGATTTTTACCATTGAAATTCATGACTTTAAATCCTTGTGTTCGACCTGGAAACTCACCAGTAAAAAGAGTATAAATAATTGTGATAACTATCCAGGGTCTACAACCACACAATTACTATATCTGATCGTTCTCCTATAAAAACTCTACTAATTGATTTTCGAATAAAATTCCCTGCGAATTGATATACAAACTACAATAACAAATTCTAGTTATCATAAACAGTTGTCATAATTTGGCGCCGTTGCCGGGGATTTGAAACTTATGAAAAGTATCTGTTGGAAATCTTTTGAAGCGCCATAATTTACCTTTAATTCGTTGTACTCGTGCCTTTTGTGTTTAATTAAATTCTTCTAACTTTTATTTTTTGTATGTGGCTGCCATTTTGTAGGGGTCCGAAGCGTTTTCAGCGTCCCACGAGTCCTACTCCTTCCGCTCGATCACAGAGACGTCTGTTCAGAGAGGAAGTGCGAGAACAACTCATGACGAATCAAAGAAATGCCACCGCTCCTCCTATTGTCATCCCAGCTTTCCAGAATGCCGCTGGGACATCTTCAAACTCCGCCACATCTGCATCTTCGCAGGAGGTGCCGCTCCACGTCCCCTCTGTGGTCCCTGCTGTCATTCCTCTTGCACTTTCACAGACTGAGGAGCAACTATTGAGAGCCCTCAGTAGCATCCAACAAGGAATGGCGGGGCTGCAAGCGCACCTCGCTCAGGTGTAACAAGCTCAAGCTGCGCATGGAGCATTTATTGCTTCCCAAGCGGCACAAGCTGCCACCACCGCTGCGATACCCGCAACCATCATTCCCCCACCACCTACTGCTGAGCCTTACCAGAGGGCTGGGGGTCACAGGGCTGCTGATCGCCCACTTGCTGAAGTCCCCATGGATGTTCACTACCAGACCCTTCTGGATCACACTTTAATTACAAGTTCTGCGCCCAGAGGCTCTGGCCATTATGAGGTGAAACTAGCGCTCGTCAGCCTTGCGAGCCAGAGCCAATTTCATGGGCTGCTCAATGAAAGCCCTTACGAACACT
Organism: Andrographis paniculata; assembly: GCF_009805555.1. Lineage (NCBI taxonomy): Eukaryota > Viridiplantae > Streptophyta > Magnoliopsida > Lamiales > Acanthaceae > Andrographis > Andrographis paniculata. Next base: position 2,329,390 of record NW_026137608.1, read on the forward strand.
TACAGAACTTTAATAGGATCGCTGCCACCTCCAAATCGCACGGCATCACGGAGGACGCTGCCAAACTGATTCTGTTTCCCTTTTCTTTAACAGGAGAAGCCAGGAAATGGTTTGATAATCTTTATCCGATCCCTGGCTCATTCAAGGAAGCAGCGCAGGCCTTCGTGAGCAAATACCATCCTGTATCAAAGATCATTCGCCAGAGGAATGAAATACTTACCTTCAAGATGGCGAGTGATGAGACCCTTCCAAAAGCCTAGAGCCGATTCAAATAACTACTCCGCAACTGCCCTCATCATGAAATTCCAGACTTCATGGAGCTTCAGATTTTTTACTCAGGAATTACTCATGAACTCAGAATGTCCTTAAATGCAGCGGCAGGAAGCTCGCTTATGGGGCGTTGTGCCTCTGAAGTGAGGGCTTTGATAGAGAAGATGGCGGCCAATCAGTCAAGTTGGCCAGAGTCCAACAGGCCCGAGCCATCGAGGGGTCTGTACCAGGTCCCTGCTTCCGTATCTCACGATGCAAGGATCGACAGTTTGTCAATCCAAGTGAAGGAGCTGTCTAAGCTCATGAAGCAGGACCTGTGTAATAAAGGAAAACAAGCACTGCATGAGGCCGCGGAATGCGAGGAAAGAGCTTATGAAGACCAACAATGTTCGCAGGTTGCTGAGTGTTCAAATGAGGAAGCTCAGAACCCGGCGGAGGTCTTTTATATGGCTGGCAGAAATGCCTTCCAATTCCAGCAGTTCCAAAAAGGGCAAGTTCAAGGCCCCGCTAGACCACGTCCTCAGCAACAATTTCAGAGGCCACAACAGTTCGCTGCGCAACAATATATCCAAGGGGGATATTATCCACATCAACAACAATACAATCAACCCCCCCATTTCCCACAGCAGGCACATGCATTCGCTCAACCTCCCACAGCGGCACAAGCCCCGTTGAGTCTGGAGGAACTCTGGAGGAACTCTGGAGGAACACAGAGCGAGCGAATCAGGAGTTCCAAAGAAATACATCTGCTTCGATCAAAATGCTGGAAGTACAAGTCGGGCAGATTGCTGAAGCGCTGAAGCTGAAGCAGAAAGGAACGTTGCCTGGGACAGTCGAGACTGTCCCGAACCAAGCGAAGGCCATCGAAACTAGAGGAGGGAAACGGACGCAATCGCCACCACTGCCAGACAGAGGTATTAATCAATCTTCTTCCCCTATTGTTGCTAATGTGCCTGTGCAGGATGAGATTAAAGAAATTCCGTCTAAGGAGCAAGGTCCATCTCAACCTCGAGCGATACCAGCCGCTCAGGAGTCTGACCCGAATGAAAGGGGTTTCGCTCAGCCTTTGGCTCGAGCCCCCTTTCCCGCATGATTTGGGAAGAAGGACAATTCCAAGGAGTTTGATAAGTTTGTACATACTTTCCGTAGTCTTCAAATTACTATACCGTTTGCTGATGCTTTGTCTCAAATGCCACATTACGCTAAGTTTATCAAGGATATAATCAATCGCAAGCGGGCATTTCCTGATGAAGTGGCAGTGGTGCAGCTGGAAAGTGTGTGCAGTGCCGTATTTAAGGAGGACCTCCCGAAGAAACTCAGCGATCCTGGGAGTTTTATCATTATTTGTACAATAGGAAATTTAGAGCCGATTAGGGCATTATGTGATTTAGGTGCAAGTATCAATCTTATGCCCTTCTTGTTTTTCTCTAAATTAGGGCTTTATGAGTTAGAAGCATGCAGAACTGTAATTCAGCTTGCCGATAAGTCAATAAGATTGCCTAAAGGAATCATTCGTGATGTACTCGTGCAAGTGAACAAATTTATTTTCCCTGCAGATTTCATTATTATGGAAATGAGCGAAGACCACGACATTCCAATCATATTAGGGAGACCTTTCCTAGCCACCGCTCAAGCTACAATAAATGTTGCTGAAGGAAAAATATCCTTGAGTTTTGGTGGTGATAAAGTCACATTTTCCATGAACTCAGCGCTACGTCAACCTCAGGAAGAAGATTGTGATTTTATTAATGAGTTAAATGAAATAATAAATTTTGAGAACCATATTACACTTGATAATCTGGAAGGAATTTCAGATAATGGATCGCTCGAACTGGAAGATAAAAAAGATTCAGCTGAGGCAAGCGACGATATTCAAGCGCCCACTGAGTCCATTGAACAAGCGACGAGGGAACCAGCGAGCGAGACCAACAATAAGGATGAGCTGAAGAAATTACCTGAGCACCTCAAATATATATTCCTTGGGCCGGAGGAGAGTTACCCGCTGATAATCTCCGCCTTACTATTGCCGGATCAAGAGGCTCAGCTCATCTCACTTCTCAAAAGAAATCAAGCGGCGTTTGCATGGAAAATCTCAGACATCAAGGGAATCAGCCCAGCGGTGTGTATGCACCATATAAGGCTGGAAGCTGATGCAAAGCCATGTAGACAGCCTCAGCGGCGTTTGAACGAGAATATGCAAGAAGTAGTCAAAAAAGAGGTGATCAAATTGTTCGATGCAGGAATCATATACCCTATCAGTGACAGCCAGTGGGTTAGCCCAACCCAGGTGGTTCCCAAGAAAGGAGGATTCATTGAACAGACAAGCGACGATGGGGAGGTCTTGATGACAAGACCTGTCACTGGATGGAGGGTTTGCATCGACTACAGAAAACTGAATTTAGCCACAAAGAAGGATCATTTCCCACTTCCCTTCCTTGATCAATGCCTTGAGAAGCTTTCAGGTCACGAATACTACTATTTCCTCGATGGCTATTCAGGCTATCATCAAATTCCCATCAAACCGGAGGACTGTGAGAAGACTACATTTACTTGTCCATATGGGACTCTCGCTTATAGGAGGATGCCGTTTGGACTTTGCAACGCTCCGGCCACCTTCCAGCGATGTATGTACCATATCTTCAGTGATCTCCTGGACTCCTGTATTGAAGTTTTTATGGATGATTTCTCGGTGTATGGCAAGACCTTTTCCTGATGCCTGAATAATCTGGAAAAAGTACTTCTCCGTTGCATAGAGACTGATCTCGTGCTGAACTGGGAGAAATGTCACCTTATGATGAATGAAGGAATTGTCTTGGGCCATAAGATCTCGTCTGCCGGTATAGAGGTAGATAGATCAAAAATTAGTGTAATCGAAAAAATTCCATCGCTCTCGAATGAGAAATGAGTGCGAAGCTTTCTGGGTCATGCGGGATTTTACCGTCGTTTTATCAGGGGTTTCAGTCAAATCACACAACCACTCACATCACTACTGTGCAAGGATACTCAATTCTACTGGTCAAGCGAGTGTGAGGAGGCTTTTCAAATACTGAAGGATAAGCTGACCTCTGCTCCTATAATTTCAGCACCAGTGTGGAGTGAGCCATTCGAGCTAATGACGGATGCGAGTGATTATGCCGTCGGCGCTGTACTAGGACAAAGGGTGGAGTCTAAACTTAACGTCATTTATTATGCAAGTAAAGCGTTGGACTCTGCTCAGAAGAATTACACTACCACGGAGAAAGAGCTGCTAGCTATTGTCTTCGCTTTTGAGAAATTCAGACAGTATCTTATCGGAAGCAAGACCATTGTTCACACTGACCATGCAACCATTAAATATTTGATGGAGAAAAAGGAGACAAAAGCCCGCTTGATTAGATGGGTTTTGTTGCTCCAGGAATTCGACATCGAAATCAAGGATAAGAAGGGAAAGGAAAATCATGTGGCGGATCACCTCAGTAGGTTGCGACAAGAGGAGGACAAATCTCCTGGGATCAATGAACAATTCCCAGATGAGAAGTTGTTTCTGGTGCAAGCGAAAGAGCCATGGTTCGCTGACCTGGCCAACTTTTTAACTACAGGACAGTTTCCCGCACACACTGTACAACGGGAAAAGAAGAGATTGCTCAGTTTGGCAAAGGATTATTTTTGGGATGAACCTTATTTGTTCAACATCGGCTCAGATGGGATAATCCGTCGCTGTGTAGCGGAGTCTGAGATCCCGCTGATCTTGAACGAATGTCATGGGTCCCATGTAGGAGGGCATTTCGCTGGCATGCGCACAACGGCCAAAGTTTTGCAGTCAGGCTTCTTTTGGCCTACCCTACAAAAAGATGCAGATGCCTTTGCCAAATCTTGTGACAAATGCCAAAGATTGGGGTCCATCTCGAAGAAAGATGAGATGCCCCAAACTGGAGTCTTGTTTGTGGACATATTTGATGTATGGGGGATAGATTTTATGGGTCCCTTTCCACCTTCTAATGGGAGACAATACATTCTGGTGGCGGTGGATTACGTGAGTAAATGGGTTGAAGCGCAAACGCTCACCACAACTGATGCTCAATCAGTGATCCGCTTCCTAAAATATACCATATTCCCAAGGTTTGGGGTCCCTAGAACGATAATAAGCGATGGAGGCACCCATTTTGTGAATAAGGCACTACAATCTAGCCTACAACAATATGGTGTTCGCCAGCATCTAACTACCCCCTATCATCCACAAGCGAGCGGTCAAGTGGAAGTTTCAAATAGAGAGATCAAACACATCCTCCAGACCACAGTAAATAAAAGTCGCAAGAATTGGGCAGAGAAATTGGATGATGCGCTGTGGGCCTATAGAACAGCCTTCAAGACTCCAATTGGAATGTCCCCTTATCGGCTTGTATATGGAAAAGCCTGCCACCTACCGCTGGAACTAGAGCATCGTGCGTACTGGGCTATCAAGTATCTCAATTTTGATCTTCTCCCAGCGCAGGAGAAGCGCGCTAAAAGATTGCTCGGTCTGACCGAGTTCCGATACCTTGCATATGAAAGCGCGAAGATCTATAAGGAAAGGATGAAATTCTATCATGACAAGAAGTTGAAAAAGAAAGAGTTTATGGTGGGATCCAAAGTTCTTTTATATGACACTAGGCTTCACTTATTCCCAGGGAAATTGAAGTCACGGTGGACTGGGCCGTATATTGTCAGACAAGTGCTGCCAAGTGGAGCCATAAGGATTAACAATGTGGAGACCCTCGGAGAAAAAGATTCCTTCTTGGTGAATGGAGCGAGGCTGAAACCGTATATTGAAGGGCCTGTGTTGCAGCAGGCCAATGCAGAGATTAATCTGATGGAGGTTCAGAAGCTCAAGCAATGATAGAATTTCGTAAAAAGAATCCAGAAGCCTAATCTTATATCCGCCAACTTACAGCTTTCTTTTATTGCTTTCCTAGTTAGAAATTATCGCTTTCATAGTTAAAAAATTTACAAACTTTCCTTTACCGCTTTCATAAAAAGATTTCATAATTTCATCGCTTTCATTAGAATAGGATTATCGCTTTATAGGAATAGTTTAATGTTAGCATTTTAACTTCTAATCTAAGCCTGACCCAAGTCAACCACCGCTTCGCTTATTTCACCCTGATATTCACTGGGGGAGCATTATCGCTCACTCAGCACCACCTTCATTATCGCTTCTTTGTCAGTTGCTTTACCCGCTCATCCGCCCTGAAATACCCTCCCCTATACCTTTATAAGTATTTACAGTGAACTTGGCATCGCTCTGCTTGCTCTCTAGAGAGTCATAAGAAAATCTATAAATACCCCAGTCCACAATCATTTTTCCACTTTTGCCCTACAGTAACTTCCTCCCGAAGCTTTAGTAACCGCCACTCTCAAAGCGAAAATTTTTCAAAACCTCACCATTTCAACCAATAATAGCTTCATCTAAGGTAAGATCTAGGTTAACCTTAGTACATAAACTCTATTTTACGGTTGATTCTCGCCGATTTAACGTTTAGAAACACAGAATCGCAAATTATTTTCACGATATTTTACTATTCTTCATTTTTGCGAAAATGTTTATCTGTTTGATTTCTGTGAATCTAAGTCTGTTATATGCTAGATTTAGATACAATAACTGATATACTTGCTTTCTACGGATGAATTTTACTTTAATCTGTAGGTTAGGTCTTGTTTGTGATTTTCTCCCTTTTTCACAACGTAACGCTTACAGTAATGTTCTGTTTCGTTGTGAGGGGGAGGATTTAGGGTTAAAATCACCGGAACTGTGAATGTGATTGCCTATATATGGATGTTATTTACATTTAAAGACAATGAGGCAGGATCCATAGAGTTCGTATGATAAACAATAATTCTGGAAACCCTAGGTTCAGGACAGGCTTAGCAAAATAGATCCAGCAAAGCAAGAAACGTTGAAGAAGGAGTTTGAGAAAGTTGAGGAGAGGATCGAACAAAGAGTCCAAAGGATCAAATCCACGGACGGACGTAAGGTGGTGACAACAACCTCAGGGGCAGAATTAGTAGAACCAGTGCCACCTCAGGCATACTACAAGAGGAGGAGACTGTTGGAGTTAACAGAAGACTGGGGGAAGCTCAGGCAGCTGAAGTCACTGCCATTCCGAAAATTCATCCCAGAGTTCCCGGAGGAATACCTCAGTTTCGAATACACTGAGGAAACAGAGCAGAGGTATCCGGTGAGCGACTGGTGGCTGGAATTAGAAGAATCGGAATACGAGTAGCTGAAGGAGTACCAGCTGAAGGAGCTCAAAGACAAATTTGCCTGCCTAGAAGCACCGCCAAAGAAAATGAAGGCATTCCGGAGCAATATCTCCAAGAAGAATGCTGCCGACGCTGCAAAGGACGTGTTAAGATCGAAGCAGTATGACAAGCTGCACTTTTCCAACATTGACACAGCGGCGGCGTACGAGCGGATGAAGGCGATGGGGATCCTCTACGAGAGAGGATTTGACCCCGAAAAGATCACAGGCCCGCTCTCTGACTGGCTGGAGGAGCGGGGCCTGTCTTGGTTGATCAGAAACCCCAATGAACCAGTGGATGTATCACTGGTGAGGGAGTTTTACGCTAATCTGAACCAGGCTGAGAGTCTAAAGCATGTCTACATTCGGGGAAAATGGGTAGACTGCTCAGCCAGGAAGATCAACCGACTCTTGGGATGGGAACACCACTACCCCGCCCAGGAGATGCAAGATAAGTTGAAGGCAACGGAGGTCTGCATTTCACTTGAACTGCAGTCGCTATACAGGACCTTCGCCACCACCCCTCCATATGAGAAAAGGAACCCGAAGTTCGGGTCGGTGGACGAAGAGAAAAAGGAATGGGTGAAGTGGTCGTTGAGCAGAATAATGATCACTGCTCACACCACCGACAGTCGTCCTGACTACCTCGTTGCCCTTTGCTCAATTTTGGAGGAATCGAACGATGTGTATTTAGGCGCGATCATCGGCTTAGATATCTGGGATCGAAGAAGTGGAGACAGAACATTGGGTCACGGGACCCTGATCACAGAAATTTGCCGTTGCGCGGGTGTCGATTTGCCCACTCTAGCCCTAGAGCTCCAAATGAAGCCGCTGTTCCCAGCGGCCTTCCACAAAAATTGGTTGGAGTCCAAGGGGTTCACTCTCATCCCCAAACAGAAAAAGAGGAAAGCACAAGCGGCAGCGCCCCCTCCACCAAAAAGAGAGATGAGATATGTGAAGGGGGGAAATCATAAGAGAAGATGTGACACCCCATACCGAGCCCGACTCTGAGAGAACAGTTTCCAATGAAGCTCCCAGCGATGAGGAAGAGGAAGCCCTCCGCTTCGCTCGGGAGATTGAGGAAAATCTATTTGGGGCTGAAGCAACCAGGAGCAATAAAGAAGGAAAGGCGCCGCGAGCGGCCGCTGGCGAAAAGAGGTCAAAGAAGCAAGAAGACCATGCTCCACCGCCTGTCAAGAAGCCGAGGGTAAAAGAAGCATTGCGAAAAAATCCAACGCCCCCTCGGCGAGCGACGGGGCAGGAGAAAGGGAAGGGGAAAGCGGTGGATGTAGAGTCAAGCGAGGACACGATTCCCCTCTCCAGGCTACAGAAGGGGATCGTCATCAGAGAACCCACCGCCCAACCCGAGAGACCTTCGCCGGCACGGCCAGCAATAGAGGAGGTGTCACCAAGGCTGCCAAGCCCATCTAGCGATGAACCTGTTCCCTTCGACCAACAGGGGGCAGGCGAGCCAACTACTGTTGGAACAGGCAAGGAAACCACACCCGTTAACCAGCCGGGAACGGTGGAGCCTACTGCTGCTGGAGCAGAGGAGGAGCGGGAGACTATACTGACCGAAGAAACTATTGGTGGGATTGATGTCACCGTTGAGTCATACAAAGAATATCCCGCCGAGGTCCCCGCTGCCACAACCGCTGAAGCTGCCAATGAAGCCGAGGAGGTGGAGGCAGTGATTTTAAATCTTCCTATCTTGCAGGTATCCCCGAGCAGCCCAGGAACACCTACCATGATCGGGACACCCGCCGAAATTCTGACTCCTGCCTCAACCAAATCTGATAAAACACTTATAGAGGAGGAGGAGGAGGAACAGGACAGGAAGTTTCAAGAACAGAAAGCTCAGCTGCTTGTCGCAGTACAACGAATCGAACGAATGCAGCAGCTCGAGCGAGAAAGAAAAAGGAAAATGAAAGTGCTGGTCAAGCTGCTAAAATACTGGAAACCGCTGACTCAACCCCAGCTGCGATTCAGAAGGTATTTACAACAGAAGAAAGCAGAGCAGCTGGAGTACGAAGCAGCGAGGCAGCTAGTATTCCTCAGGGATGTCTCCCCTGAGCCAGCACCCGATCCCCAAAAAGAGGAAGAGCCAGTGGAAATCAGTTCAGCTGAGAGCGAGCGACAATTACCAGAAGCGGCGGGTGCTGGACCATCAGCTCCCCGCTCATCACTGGAAAATATTAAAAGAAGATTGGATGAACTCGACTCAGCCATTCTCACCCAATACATGATGACTCAGACATTAATAGACACATATGCTAGGAGTCTGGGTGCTGAACTGACTGCTGGAAAGAAAGCGACCGCCGCACTAGAAGAGAGGGTGGAAGCGCTAGAGACTTTGGCTGCAAGCATGGGTACGACGCTGCAGGAAATTATGAAAGGTCTCGCAGCTCTTACCTAACAAAACGCCATCCTAATGGAACAACAGCTTGATACAGGCAGGAGTCTCCTTCGATTGGAAGACCTAGTGCGGCAGATATCACGCAACCTTCCTCAAGGGCGGGGACCAACAAGCGAAAAGAAGAAGTAAAGAAAGGTCCTCCCCCATATAAAAAAAATTGAGAATAGCAAGGGCTGTACACAACATCAATCAAGGAAACAACAATTTTTGGTAACTCGTGACAATTTTTCTTTATTGTATGCCTAACATAACCTGAAGTATGTGCTCTTATGTGAAATTCCTGTGATATTCTGCTTGGCTAACTTTGTGATATGTTCTAGAGTAGAGTTAGACAACCTAAGCACATCGGACTAAGTACTTGTCCTTCGAACTTCACCATAACTTGAACACTAGTGTTAGACTAAGTAACAGCGAAAGAGACCTGTGAAAAAAACTAGTGCCCCCTTCGTTTCAACTTTTCCATACTCAGTAAGGCAAATGACCAGGTCTTTCAACTTTGCTCATAAGGCATAACTTGAAAAGAGAAGTCCTTAAATTTGGTTTAAGATACGATGCAAGCGAAGCAGGGAGGACCTATCATTACAAAGGAACTAAAAAGGCCTAGGCGTGTGAGAACCTAATAAGATCATGAGCAGACACAATGTTTGTTTGAAACTCACGATTCAAAATATATATATATTCTCCGCGCCCTTTGGCTGAAGGTTTCCTTAATCAAAAAAAAAATCCCTGCTAAGCGAACTAAGTTGACAATACCCAGACAACTCCAATCTTGTTAAATCAAATGACATGCTGAATACTTGTGGTTCGCTTGTTCCTATCCGAGATTCACTCTACTCCCAATCATGGCATCATGTTATACGTTTTATTTGGAATAACATTATTCACAGGCTTGACATTTCTAAGACGATAACCACCGACTAAGGACTGTAGTTATGAGCATGAAGGTCAAGGCCTTTATAGCCCAATATGGGATCCAAGTACTTCATTCCTCTCCAGATTATCCTCAGACGGGCAGGCCGAGGCAACGAATAAAATCTTAATTTCCATTATCAAGAAGGCATCAGAGGACAATCCGAGGGGTTTTCATGACACTCTGGAAGAGGCTTTATGGGCATATTGGAACACCAAATCCTCCGTGACTGCAATACCCCTTATAAAATGACTTACGGTCATGATGCCGTGCTTCCATTGAAAATTACAGTGCTTGTCCTCCGAATTTTGAAGGTGAACCACCTTCCGATGGGAGAGCAGGACCAAGCCCTGCTCCAAGAGCTCGATACTCTTCCCGAGAGAGGTTGCAGACCCTTGAATCTCATTTGACTTCAAAAAAAGAAAGCCAAATCGACCTTCCAGAAGCGTGTGAGGTCCCAAAACTTTCAAGAATGAGACATGGTTTGGAAAGGCATCCTTCCGGAAGGTCCAAAAGATGCGAAGTTTGAGAAATGGTCCCCTATGTACCAAATGGGAAGGGCCATTCACAGTATCGGCCAAGTCGCCTAATGGCACATCTAGGGTGATGTAACCCGAAGGAGAGGAACTGAAAACATTTATCAATGGAAAATATATTAAAAAGATTTTATCCTTCCTTTTGGGAACTGGAAGAAGAGGAACCTGTTTGATCAGAGATTGTGAAATTATGGATCTTTCGAGGACAATCAAGACGTAAAAGCAGACTATGAGAACATAGACAAACCGATCATCAATAAAACAAAACATGTGCCATACTGTTCAGTACCCATGAAGGCAGTTCATCCCATGCACTTGCAGATTAACACAAAAGGAACAAAAAAACAAGTCAAAACAAGTCACGCGCAAGGAAAACTACAACAAGATGATATATTAATCGACATGAAGGTCATCTTAAGCCTAAATCATGGCTAACATTTATATTCACAAGCCCGACATTGGCAACAGATACACCCTCGGCTGATGATACAGACACTGTATCTATGGTTCCCAATTCCCTAATGGTAATGACCGATATCAGAACATAGACAAACCGATCATCAATAGGCCTTTCGGCTACTCGGGATGCGAAGAGGTCCACTGGGCTATCATTCTAGGCTAAGCCAGATGCAATTCTTCTAATCCTCTCTCGGTTTGCTAGAAATTCTTTTCGAAGACTATTTTTTGTCCGTGAAGCCCGGACAAGGGCTCATCCAAGGCCCGCGTCCAATCATATAGTTCCATTCTCCAGACAGCCTTGGCGGAAAGGCTCGTTGACACCTGATCCAATTTCAATGGAATATTATTCAATTGTTCTTAAATTCGGCACAATTCAGCCCACAGAGCGACCTCATCAGGAGGCTACATAGGTCATCTCGTTCTCAACTCGTTGTTTCTCATCTAAGAAGTTATGGGCACAAGTTGTTTTCTCCGCCTCTAGGACCGTCAGCTATTTGAGCTTGCCGTCATTTATGCTGCGGAGGCTCTGCAACACCTTCAGTCATTCGGAGGCTTCACCCAAACGATTAGCAAGATCCTCCTGCTGCCTTCTACGGTCCCAATGCAGAGGAGTAGATGCAACTATAGCCAAAACAAATACTTGCAAGGAGTCCAGAATCCCCGAATTCTCCGGTAGAGAGGATTGATAAGCAGTAAAAGGATCCTGATCTAGCCCAATGAAAACTGGAGGGGGAAGGATGTCCCCGGCTAGATATTGAGCGAAATACGCTTCCATGTCGGCAAGGATCATCCTTGGAATAGGACGGATAGCCTAGGATGCGGACATCTTTATACTGTTAGGTCCGGCTGGAGCCGGGTAATGAGTTTGGGCAGACTCGATCACCGCCTCCGGGGTTATCTCTTCGTGAGAGACCTTCACGGTTGTACCAATTAGAGCGGGTTGTGAAAGTAAACCAATAACATACACTAGCTAGTACTTGGAAGAAGACGGTGGAGAAACGAATCATTCCGTTGACTTGGCAGCAGGTTCAGAAATAGCCTCCGTCTGGAGGGTCTACATGACAACAAATATTATAATACATCACATGATCATAAGTTAAAGAGAAGGGAAAGAAAGTATACCTGAAGAGGAGATGGTGACAAAGGCGATTCTTTTACCGGGGCAAAAGCAGATAAAGGAGTAGCATTTTTTGGAGAAACCTGCACAATCATAAAGGAAATAAAAACCTGTCTCTTGAGTGAGAGTTCGTTCAGGCGTTACCTGAGGTGAAGGAGGCGACGGAGCTGCCGTTTAATAAACTGTTTGTGTCGCGACTTGGGCACGGTGGGCTTCGAGATCAACTTTCGGGAGCGCCGAACTGCGGAGAATGATACAGATCGAATACTCGACATAGAAGGTGTGCCTGCGATACAAGGAAAAATAATTACATAACTATACATCACCAAATCGCATGGTAAATGGAAAGATTACTTGTAACTGGGGGGGCGGGTAGCTCCTTTACTCCCTTGGAAATAGCATCGGGCGAATCCTCATCACTCAAATGCTCGTCTACTAGTTTAACCAATGATAGTTGTAAAGTGGTTAGGTTCATGTGGGTAAGGAAGTCTGCCCACCATCGGACAAAGGAAGGTAAGGTACTCGGGTCGAGAGGATAAGACGAATGCGGGAGACCTTCCAACTTATGAATGTAAGTGCACCAGGCATCAACAGTGGATGACCCTAAGTTTTGACCCCGGTTGAGAGAGGTCTGTAAAAGAAACCCGAACAAAGGGATTCCTTGAGCCAACCCGAATTGGCGGGTGCAATATTGGGGTTGGTAAACTTCTCCAAGTAACGGATTATATCGGGAACCCACTGCTAAGCCTCCAATCAAGACCCGGAAGGTCAAACACTTATTCCAACATACCGTGCAGAGGGCGTCGGCGTCTGTAGGAACATCAGTGCTGGGAACTGCAGGGTAGCTAGCTAGAGGAAAAAATTCACCTGGAGATCGATCGGTCTCATAGAGGAGGGAATATGTCACGGAATGGAGATTACCCTTGGAAGAAGGGTACAACATAAAGTGTGGGCCTAAAACTGTGAGTCGATCTAACGGAAGGTCAAGATGCGGACTAATTAAACCATGAAAGTGTAGCCGCGCCCATAGCTCGATGAACCATAAGGGATTGGCTGCCACTGGCTCACGGGAAGTCAAAACAGAGAGCTTCCCTAAAAACTCATTTATACCACTGTATAATAAACCCAAAACGTATGAAGCTAAATCTAGTTGAACATCGGAGATGATGGCGTTTAGTACCAGCTCGGCCTCTCAGATTAATCCCTTCGATGCACAACCAAGATCATCTTTACGTTATTGAATTTCCGCATTGTCAAACTTCTGCCCAAATCATCTAGCCCAACAAAAATGGTTTCGTGAAAGGCAGGTCCATTTATGATAACATTTTGATGGCTATAGAAATGATTCATAATCTTAACTTGAGGCATAGGCTATACAATATAGTTCTGAAACTGGACATGAGCAAGACTTATGATATAGTTGATTGGAATTTTCTCCGTACTATCCTTGAAAAATTAGGATTCAGCCTCAATGTGGTTAATCTGATTGATAACTGTTTCAATAATTGCTGGTTGTCAATGTTGATCAATGGAAAACTGGAAGGGTTCTTTAAATCCACCCGGGGTTCACGCCAAGGAAATCCAATATCCCTTGCCTTGTTTATTATTGTTGCGGAATTACTTTCCAAGAAATACAACAAGCTGTTCAATGAGGTGGCCTCAATGTATTATAATAAAAAAAAAAAGGAAGGTAAATTGACTCCCTTGGCTTATGCGGATGATATCATCATTTTCACGACATTCTGCCCCACTGGTATTAGCAAAATTGTGGATTTCTTTATTGAATATGATATTAGCACGGGCCAAATATTAACAAGGAGAAAAGTCTTATGATACTGCCCAAAAGTTGTCCTAATAATATCATACTGGATTTGAAATCTCACATTGCTTTCAACTGTGCTGACCTTTCTATTACATACCTGGGAGCTCATTTGTTTGTTGGGAATAAAAGGATCATGGAGGGAGACTTGAGCTTATTAAAAGTGTGCTTTCTTCAATGCCGATCTTTATGATCCAAATTCTTCACCCTCCTAAGAATATAATTCATGCTTTAGAGCAGCTCATCACCAAATATTTTTAGGACTCCTACAATAGAAGAAGATCGAGACGTTGGATTTCTTGGCTAAGTGTTTGTAAACCTAAAAATGAAGGTGGTCTTGGTTTGAGAAGATTGGAAGATGTGACTACAACCTTTGCTTATAGACTGTGGTGGAGACTGAGACAACAACCATCTCTTTGGGCTCAAATGATAAAACAAAAATATTAGAAGGGTTACTTCCCTGGTAACTGCCCGGTTAAAGATCATGACAACTCTTACTGGAAAAGATTGTGTTCTATCTGTATTGATGCTCAGTCTAAGATATTTTGGGTTCTTGGGGATGGCGCATGTTTCTTCTGGAATGATCATTGGTGCGGGGATAAACCTTTATCGGCTTTGATGGAAGGTCTACATCCTTATATTAAAGTGAGTAATTTCTGGCAGAATAGGCAATGGAATACTGCCCAGCTTGCTACTTTACTTCTGAACCATATTGTGGAAATGATCATTTCGGTGCCCATCTCTGCGGCTGCGAGTGATACCCTATCTGGAAGGATTCCATTACGGGTCGATTTTCTATTATGTCGGCTTGGAACAACATCTGGAATGTCAGTATTAGAAGTCTTCTCTTTAGAAAAATCTGGAATCCTCTCATCACCCTTACAATGTCCATTTTCATTATGTGCCTTCTTTTGTCCAAACTCTCTCTTTGATTTACTCTTAAAAAAATCGGTATATGTCTTGCGTCTAAGTGCAATGTTGTCGGGGGGTGGAGTTGGTGGAAAATCTTTTCATGATCGGGATGCAATATTCTAAGGTATGGAGGTACTTCTATACTACTTTTACCCTTTCTCCCTTCAATTCTACTTTCATACGACAACTTTTAGGGTGTGTTTGTTTGGGGGATTTGTCAATAAATCCATTAGTCATCGAATTTTTTCCCCCCAAAAATATCAAATCAAACATCTATTTTTTATTTTTTATATTATAATAAAAATCAATTTTACATTTAAAACATCACATCATACAACTATTCAAATTCAAAATTTTTACTATTCAAATCTCAACTCAAAATCCAAACCCCCAAATTAATTTATTGGATGGTTTCCTGCTCATGGTTGCATAATATGCACATTCGAATGATATTACCTATGCTTGTCCTTTGGTTTATTTGGACCAAAAGAAATGACCAAAACATTGTGCCACTAATTTTTTCTAATTATAGGATCATTTTGAAGATTAACTATATCTCAGGACTGCTTATTGTTGTGGAAAACTACAACGAGCACATTGGAAAGGTGATTATGCCGTTGCTGCCCGGATGGGATTGTTGTTTGTCACATAGGCCGAGAGACCTCCTCTTTTGGTCAAATGGCATAAACCAACTCTTGGGTCGTATAATATAACACAGATGGTGCGGCGCATGACAATTCAGGATTGGCTGGTACTGGAGGACTCCTCCGTGACCACACAGGATCAATGATTTTTGTATTCTAAGAACATTTCCACTACACAAACAACACACACGCAGAGCTTCATGTCATCCTTCGAGGACTGGAGTTGGCGACGGAGAGAAACCTTACTCCTGTTTAGTTGGAAACCGATTCTAAGGTGTGCATTAATCTTATCACAAATGTTGCTACACCTACCGGCAGATGAACCTTCCAACACACCCTCATCCGCATCAAATTAATGTTGTAATACATGGATTTTAAGATTACACATATCTTTTGAGAAGGTAATAGAGCCGCCTATTGGCTCGCGAATTAAGCCTGCACCCCAAACTCGACCAAAGTGTTCAAAGTGAAAGATACCCCTCGGTTTCTCAAAAGATTTGTTGTCGTTGAAAGTGGGCCTTCCAAACCTCCGGGCTCATCAGTCAAGCAATTAACAGTCTCTGCGATGACAGGTTTGAGGTGGGCTCTCCCTTGCTTCTTTGCCTTCAGATTGTGTTATGTCAATTCAGGAAGTTTATTTTTTATTACAACAGAGAGATTTTACACTATGGGTTTAAGTGGGCTAAATACTTTTTTTTTTTTTTTTTTTGCTGTGTATATGGTTAAGATTGTTAGGATTTGTGTAAAGGTCCAATTCTATTTTTTAGTTTGTAGGAATTTCTCAAAGTCCTTGTCTATAATTGTTAATGTAGTGGGTTTGGAGTTTAATTGCTTGGGCCCTTTTAGGATTATTAATATTTGTTGGGCCATTTTTGTTTTGGGCCATTGGATTGAACTTATTTGGGTTGGATTTAATTGGGCCCAAAATGATTTAGTTTGGGCTGACCTAAGGCTTTTGGGCCTTTTTGTTTTTTCAATTGGAGTTGTGGGCCCTCTTAGTTTATGTTATAAATTTTAATTTTCAAAAAAAAAAAAAAACGCCCAAATGCGGCTGCCACACCGGTTCTTTCCCCATCTTCTTTTTCCTCAAAATTTTCATTTTTTTCTCTTCTTATGCTATTTCCAACCCTCCACTTCATTTTTCAGTTACTACAGTAAAAATGCAGCTGATCTACAGTAATTTTACTTTAACCATAAACTTCAATTTTTACTCTAAAAAATATATTCCCTATATATTTCTTTTTTATATTATGTTATATAATTTTTCATATTTATAAATTACACTCCAACTTTAATTTATTTTTACATTATATCCATTCACATATAATTTATATTTTAGTTAAAAATTATATATATAAAAATTAATATTTATAATTAATAACTATTACAAATAAAATAATTTTAAATAAATAATTAAATGCTATCAAGACAAATATGATATAATAATTAAACAAAGATAACATAATATTATTATTTCATAACAATTTATTACAAAAACATACATTATTATTTTTCAAAAAAAATAAAATTATATATTACTTTCCAAAATTAAAATTATATCACTTTTAAAAAATAAAATTATACATTATTTTTCAAAAAAATAAAATTACATACAATTTTTTAAAATATAAAATTATATATCATCTACTAAAAAATTAAAATTACACAATACACCAAAACAATACCAAAAATATTAAAAACACCACAAAAACTGCACTCCAAAAATGGAATGGAGTACTTAAAAAATAGAGCAACACTGTGCAAAAATGGGGGGATTTTGGGGGTGGGTTGAAGCCCATCCCCCCTTTTTTGTATAACCCACTGCATTTTAACCCTACTCTTTCCCTCTCCCCAAATTCAAAAAAATTTCTTTCCCCTAAAATTTTTTCTTCTCCTCCCACTCCTCCTACTTCATCTTCTTTGCAAATCTTTCGCCTCCTTCTTCTCCGGCCACGGCGGCGAGACAATGACGGCTGTGATGACGACAACACGGCGACAGTGACTGCAGACCTGTGGACCCTTCTTCTCCTTCTTTTCTGGCGACGAGGGCGACGATTGTGGTGGGCCGACGGACCCTTCGCCTTGAAGAATTACATAGCAAAAAGGAAGAAGCACAGAGAAGAACAGAATACTCAGATGAAGCAGTAAGGTAAAATTTTGTATATCACAACCATTAATTGATACACAGATTATATATACAATTGATTCTGACAGATTCCTAACAAACTCTGTGTAAAATTGTAGTGGTAGCAGAGATTACATGAGAGAGAATAACAGAACGATGATTCCAGACAATTCTATGGGCTGGACCGTGATTGAATTGGATGATCAAATTATTAGTCCATCAAGGTGGAGCCCAATCAGTTACATATCCATCTTCTTCTTCTTTCACTCCCCCCTCAAGAGGAACTTGGATTGAGGAGCCCAAGTTCATCTTGACACGAAACTTTTGAAGAGTTGCAGAAGACAAAGGTTTAGTGAAGGCGTCAGCTAGTTGATGGTAAGAAGGCACAAATGTAGGTGCGATGAGTCCAGATTGGAAGTGACTCCGAACAAAGTGACAGTCTATATCAATGTTTTTGATTTTCTCGTGATGCACTGGATTGTGAACCATATGAATGGTGGATTGATTGTCACAGTAAAGTGGTATGGGCAGGGACACCTGAATGAGAAAATCCCTGAGGAGATAGGTGAGCCAAAGTAGTTCAGACACAGTAGAAGCTAATGCACGATATTCGGCTTCAGCGGAGGATTTAGAGACTATGGGTTGCTTTTTTTTCTTCCAAGAAATAAGACAAGAGCCCAGATATATGCAGTAACCAGTGAGAGATTTTCTGGTGTCTAAGCAACATCCCCAGTCAGCATCCGAGTAGACAACCAAATTGAGATCCCCAGTAGAAGGAAAAAGAAGTTCAAGATGCTTGGTACCTTTGAGATATTTGAGAATCCTTTGCACAGCCTTCCAATGTAAGGATGTCGGGGATGCCATGAATTGAGAGAGTTGTTGCACAGCATAGCAAATGTCTGGCCTAGTCATTGTGAGATAGAGCAAGCGACCAACAATGCGTCTGTAGTTTTTTGGATTTGGTAGAGGATCACCCTTATCATGCTGTAATTTGCATCCAGTAGCGAAAGGTGTGGCACAAGGAGTGGTATCACGAAGACCGGCTTCATCAAGGATGTCGTCAGTGAACCTCTGTTGAGAGACACTGATTCCAGCAGGTGTGTTTGTGATCTGGATACCAAGGAACAGATCAGCCTCTCCAAGATTTTTAATAGTAAACTTCTGATGAAGGAATTCCTTGACTGCTATGATTTCCACAAAGTCAGTGCCGGTGAGAAGAATGTCATCAACATACACCAACAAAGCAATAAAGTAGTGACCACGAGATAGAGTGAACAAACAATGATCGAATGTGGATTGTTGAAAGCCATACTCAACAATCTTAGCAGCAAATTGCTTGTACCATTGCTTAGGAGCTTGCTTGAGTCCGTAGAGGGATTTGTTCAACTTACATACTTTCCCTGGAGATATGACTTCCTTGAGGTGGTGTCATATAAACTTCTTCTTTAAGGTAGCCATGCAAGAATGCATTGTTCACGTCAAGTTGGTGAACTTTCCAATGCTTGGTGGAAGCTATTGCCAAGAATATCCTCACTGTCACACTTTTAGCAACCGGTGCAAATGATTCTTTATAATCTTTCCCTAGAATCTGTAAGTATCCTTTGGCGACAAGTCGAGCTTTTAAGTTTTGTACTTCTCCATCAGCATTTCTCTTAATTCTATACACCCATTTACAGGAGATTGGTCTTGCTCCTTTGGGCAATGTAATGACTTCCCATGTATTGTTCCTGTGTAAAGCTTCAAGTTCTTCCTCCATAGCGGCTCTCCAGCCAGCATCTTTGTGAGCCTGCACAAATGATATTGGTTCCTGCATATCAACAGTAAAGGCACCATGCCACATACATAAAGATGATGAGTTAGAGCTGGAAGGCATGATGGCAAGGGGGCTGATATAATCTGTCATCCAGGTTGGTTTCTGATTTGTCTTTTGGGTTTAGCTGGAGTGGATGGGAAAGAATTAGAGGCTGGATCATGTAGGACTTCTTGGGTTGGTTGAGTCAATGTAGGAGTAGATATGGGGTTGTTGGTTGTGGAATCAGGGAAGGAGGATGGTGTGTTTGGGTAGATGGGTGATGAAGATGATGTAACTGGTGGCAGTTCTTGAGGTTCTGTGTTTTGGCTGGTAGTTGGATTTGGTGTTGGTTGTAGAGTGGGAGTGCCTAAAGGGTAACTAAAGGGAAGTTTATTTGGATATATAAGATCAGTGTTTGGCTGAGGAACTGCAAGATTAACAAAAGATTGGTAAGGAAACTCATTTTCATAGAAAACAACGTCTCTAGCAGTAAGACACCTTTTGCTTTCTATATCATAGAGCTTAAAACCCTTTTGGCCAACTGGGAAACCAAGAAACAAACACTTGTAGACTCTTGGGTCAAGTTTGGTTCTAGTAGGTTTATTATTGACAGCATAACACAAGCATCCAAATACTCTTAGATTGGATAGATCAGGCTTTGTAATATAAAGTTTTTCATAAGGGGTAGACCAACCAAGAACAGAAGATGGCAGTCTGTTAAGAATATAAGTAGCATGTAGGAGGGCTTCGCCCCAAAATCTTGATGGCAAGTTTGCTTGAAATAGCAAGGCTCTGGTTAATTGAAGAAGGTGTTTGTGTTTTATTTCAGCTCTACCATTCTGTTGTGGGCTGTAAGGGCAGGAATGATGATGCACGATACTAAATCTTTGATATATCATTTTGCAGTGCTGGTTTAGAAATTCAGAACCATTATCAGTCCTGATTCTTTTGATGGTGTGATTGAAATGAGTTTGGACATAGAGGATAAAGGTTTCAATAATTTGAAAAACATTTTGCTTGTTTTGGTATGAGGTATGTCCAAGTAGCTCTTGAGTGGTCATCCACAATGGTTAAGAAATAGTGACATCCACTCATGGTGGGTGTTATGTAAGGTCCCCATAAGTCCATATGCACAAGTTCAAAATTACATGTAGCATAAAAGATACTTTTATTAAAGGGCAACCTAGCTTGTTTAGCCTTGTGACAAATGTCGCATGGTTTACATTTAAAAACAATGGACATAGGTAAGTGCTTAAGAGTATCATCTGAGGCATGTCCAAACCTTCTACGCCAAAGTAGAGATTCTTTTGTTGAGGTAAGGGCAGAGGTAAAGTGATTGGTAGGGAAGAATTTTTTGGTTAAAATGTAAAGGTTGTTTTCTTGTTTCCCAATGGCCAAAACTTGGTTAGAGCTCAGGTGCTGAATTTCACAGATGTCAGACAAAAAGGTGAGTTTGCAGACAAATTGTTTAAGTAAAGCACTTACAGATAAAAGATTGTATTTAAAGGCAGGAAGGTAATATACTTCTTTTAATATGATATGAGAACTTAGCTTTACTGTTCCTGCATAAGAAACAGTAAGAAATGATCCATTGGGAAGAAAGATTTTGGGCTTTGAGGTTAAAGGCTTTAAGGTTTCAAACAACTCATCATTTATGCATATATGGCAAGTAGCTCCACTATCAATTAACCAAGAATCACTATCCAAATATGCAGAGTCAAAAGAGAGAGTATTACCCGAGAACTCAATAACCGAGTTGGTGCAAGCAATTGGTGAAACTGGGGATTTGCTCATCAGCAGCTTCTGGACTTCAACTTTCACCAAGGCAGTAATATCTGGACAACTTTTGAAGACCATATCAGGTTTTGAACTAACTCATTTCATTTATGAGACTGAGTTGGCAAAGTCATTTCTCTTGTCAACCATTTCTTTGTACCAAGGAGGTATTCCATTTAGCTTGAAGCAAGTCTCCTTAGTGTGTCCTTTCTTTTTGCAATATTCACAAATGGAGTTTTTCTTTTCTATCTGCAATCTTTTCTTATCAATAAACCTCTTATTTTGCATTTTTTTGTTTTCTACTAGGAATGCATTATGCTCTGCAGCAATATGAATCTCTTTCTGCTTTTCGACTTGGATGATTGACGAGTAAGCTTTGCTCATACTTGGTAATGGATCCATTATCAGAATTTGCTCTTTTGCAGCCTCATACCTTTCATTTAATCCAATGAGGAACTGGATTAGAAGATCCCTTTCCTGTTTATCCAGTATCTTACGGCTTGTATTACAGGTGCACTCCATTGGTGGATCGATGGTGAGTAGCTCTTCCCACAACTCCTGCAGTTTGGTGACATAGGTGGCAATGGAGTCATCCCCTTGTTTTAAGGAGCTAATAGACCTTTTGAGTTGATAAATGAGAGAGCCATTTAATTGCCCATATTTTTCTTTTAGGCTCTCCCATAAGGATTTGGCAGTTGGGATGAAAATAAAGGCTTCTTGTAGCTCAGGTATGATGGAGTTGATGATCCATGCTCTGATTAAGGCATCAACCTCAATCCAAGCTTCATACTCTATGGTTCCTTCTACAGGTCTCGATTGTTTGCCTGTGAGAAAATTACTCTTGCCTTTAGCAATGAGAGCATTCCACACCCTGTGGCTTCAACAGGAATAGTTTGTTCCATTGAGAGGAACAAAAGATAAAGATAGGTGTGGTTGATCTCCACTTCCAATCTGTAGGGCTTTGGGGAGGATAGGTGTTTGGTTAGCAATGGTTTGAGCAGCTATCCTAGCAGCTGCTTCAGCAGCAGCTTGTGTTAGATCATCTGCTACATATGTGGCTGAAAAGGTATGGCTATTGGCGTCGTCATCCATCTGAGGAGCAGCGGTAGCTCAGCTGAGCTCTGATACCATGAAGAATTACAGAGCAAAAAGGAAGAAGCACATAGAAGAACAGAACACTCAGATGAAGCAGCAAGGTAAAATTTTGTATATCACAACCATTAATTGATACGCAGATTATATATACAATTGATTCCGACAGATTCCTAACAAACTCTGTGTAAAATTGTAGTGGTAGCAGAGATTACATGAGAGAGAACAACAGAACGATGATTCCAAACAATTCTATAGGCTGGACTGTGGTTGAATTGGATGATCAAATTATTAGTCCATCAAGGTGGAGCCCAATCAGTTACATATCCATCTTCTTATTCTTTCACGCCTCCTTCTTCTTCGGCGGCGGTGGAGACCCGTCCTCCTTTTTGTTTTTCTTCTTCTCTGGCAGCAGAGCCTTATCTTTTTCTGGTGGCGTCAACGGCGGCAGCAGCAGCAGCAGCGGGGGGCCACGGAATCGCCTCCTTCATCTTCTTCTACGACGACAACAGTGGCGGTGGGGCCGGTGGTGGCTATGGCGGCAGCTCCTGGAGAATATTTTGAATTATTTTTTAAAAAAATAAATTAATAACTGACTCAAAATTTGTGAAACAAGTATCAAAAATAATTTTTTTTTTTATCAAAATTACTTCACACGCTTCTAGGTATTTTCGTTTCGGACTCTGTTTTGAAAATTTCAAGACTACTCAAATTAACTTCGAAAATTTCGAGATTATTCAAAATAGTCTCATAATTTCTGAGACTTTCTAATAGCGACGAATTTTTTGCCTCAGGTACCAATTTGAAACAAACTCTAAGGCTTAGGGATGTCAAATGGGGCGGGTTAGCCCCGGACCTGCTCTTAATGGGACGGGTTCGGGTTTAAATAATATGTTTCGGTGCGGGTTGTGGATTTAAAATTTTAAACCCGTCCAGGTTCAAGGCGAGTTACGGGTTTTACTAAAAACCCGCCCCAATCCGGACCCGGATATTTTTTAAAATTATTATAACTAAATATATATGTACATTTATATAATAAAAAGTATTATTTATTTACTCAAATAATTTTAAATACTCCCTCCGTCCCATAACAAAATATTATTTTTTCCATTTTAGTCCGTCCCATAACAAAGTATCCATTTCCTTTTTTAGTAACTGTACTATCTACCTAACATTACAAATACCCTTACAACTTACAATATATTACACAAATGTCATTACCTTTATATCACACATACTAATAAGGTTATTTTATTTCTACTATATCCCAATATAATACTCATATTTTTAAAACTACATGCAAAAAGCAAATGGATACTTAATTTCGGGACTGAGGGAGTATAAAATTCAATTAGTTGTCTGCTTCAAATTATTTTTTAAAATTATTATACCTAATATATGTATATTTATATAATAAAAATATATTATTTATTTATTTATCTTATTTTTATGGTTTAATATTTGATTGTTTTTAGATTTTTTTTGTGCTTTTAATGCTATTTGTTTTAGTATTCGATTGTTAAAAAAATATTTATTATTATATATTTTTTAAAAAAACGGGTTTTCGGGTTGGCCTCGAACCCGGAGAGTTCGGAGCTGGGCGAATCTTGGAGGCGGGTGGAAACGGGGCGGAGCGGATCTCGAAGCCTAATATTGTTTAGTGGGGCGGGTCTCGGGGTCTACAAAACTCGTCCCGAGCTCGCCCCGTTGACATTCCATTCCTACCAAATGCTAATTAAAACTAGTCTCGAACTTAGTTAAATTTATGAAGCTATTTATGATCCAAAATACAAAATTTATGATAGTGAATCATAAATATATTTTAATCATATCACTTATATAAAATATAATAAAATAATACTTATAATTATTATAATTAGCCTATTAAATTACATTATTTAAAATATTATATTCTTAACCATATCGCCATCTTATTCCGGAAAGAGTAATATACTTAATAATTGATACTTAATAATTTTTTATAAACTTTATTAAATCAAAATATATTTAATAAAAGTATAAATTATTTAATTAACTGCATAACATATAATATCATATGTTCTACTAAAAAATTCTTTATTTTTATCTATTTTCTAAAAAATAGATATTTTTGTCTATATTTAAAATTTCAAGAATTTTATTAAATTAATTTATGTTAATTATAAATAAATAAATAAATATATTTTTTATTTACTTGTATTATAAAAAATTTTATTTTTTACTAAATTAGTTATATATTTTTTATTATGATATAATTTTTAAAATATTTAATTATATATTTTAATTTTTAATTATATATTTTAAATTTATTTTAAAATTATTAATATTATTGATTAAAGAAAAAAATAATAAAATAATATTATAAAAAGAATATAAGTAATATGTTAAGGTCATTTGCGGCTTGGGGTCCAAGTAACTGCCGTATGTAGGCATGTATGTAGTATCTAGAAGCTGCCACACGATACCACCCAATTAGAATAAATATATAATTGGATTGGGTTTCTTAATATTTTAATATCCCCAAATTGCCCCCACCGCCTTATTTTATCATTTTCCCCTTGCTTTGGTACCCTAATAACCTAAAGTCAGTCTTCTAAACTAAACCCCTCTCGCACTGCTGGCTGCTACTGCTCTTCCTTTCCTTTGGTTCGTTATTTTTTTATAACTTTGCCTCGTCTCACCGTTTCCAATAGACGCCGGACGGCTCCTCATCTTAATCATCCAATCCAGTCCAGTTTGATTGCGATTACGCGTGATGGTGGAGGGCGGTGGGGCAGCGTCGTACCCTGTGATTTTCTTCGACGGCGAAAGGGAGTCGGACTTAGGAGACGTGAATATCAATCCGAGGATGGAGTACAAGGCGTTTCAGGTATTGCTAAGCCAGAAGATCGGGATCTCGCCCAATCAGATCTCAATTTATATGGTTGACCGGAAGAGGATCCCCGAGTGGCCCTTCTCCGAGGATCGCCGCCGTATTCCAATC
This sequence comes from Andrographis paniculata, assembly GCF_009805555.1. Lineage (NCBI taxonomy): Eukaryota > Viridiplantae > Streptophyta > Magnoliopsida > Lamiales > Acanthaceae > Andrographis > Andrographis paniculata. Next base: position 2,354,498 of record NW_026137608.1, read on the forward strand.
ACTGCTAAGGTTAACTTTGGGGCTATTTCTCGCCTCAAGGACTGCTACTTTCTTGTCGTCTTGAAGAGGTCAAGAAAGTCGAGAAACCACCAGCGAAGGGGGCTTGAATTTTATCTGGAGAACAACAACCACCTTTTACCCCGAAGAAATCTGCAGGGGCCACCGCCACCACCACCACTACCGTTTTACGATGAGATTGCGCCAACGGATCTGGCTGCTTTGAATTTCCGCCTGCAAAATCAATATCATGATCAGAGGGAGATGAGAATGGGATTGCTTGATTTCTCTTTGGAGGGGGAGGAGGAGGAGGCATCATCATATTCATATCTGAACATAGATTCTTCTTTGGATTGGAGAAGAAGAAGAAGTAACTACTACTGTGAAGAGTGCGCTAATGAAGAGAACAATAGGAATAGCAATAGGATGGCGCCATCATTATCATTTCACCCCTGCATTAACGATGCTGTGATAATCGGTGGTGGTTTCAGGACCACTGCCGGTCCAATTCGTCGCCCCCTGAGCAGAGCAGAGCAGAGCAGCTTTAATTAGTCCCTTTTCCAGTTCAGGGATATTGCTGCTTTTCCTTCTCCATTCCATTTTATTCCCTGTGCTGTGCTGTGAAAGAAATCAAGCCAACAGTACATTGGGTTTCTTCTCGCACTGGTATGGCTCAGTCTGTTCTAGTATAGTCACAATGTATATGAGATCTTATTTTTTCATCCTTATTTTTTGAATGCATTTTGGATAAATTTTCAATTGAACTTTAGATAAACTAAATCTGGCAAACGAACTATCTCTGTGCAAACAAGATTTGGAGGTGTGGTATTCTTTTACAGGGCTTTTATTTTTTATTTTTTAAAAATTCTTAAAAATTTGTCATGTAGAGAGAGTAGAGGGTAGTTAGACATGATACATGCACGTTCACGTATGGATAGCGAGCACTCAGAGATGCGTGTGCATGCAATAGACACACACGCTGGTTACTTAGTCGACTTTTATTGGGAAGGGCGAGCGGGCTTGGTTAGTTACCTTAATTTTCGCTAATGTGGGTATTATTATTGTTATTATTATTATTGATTTGTTTTGTAAATCAGATGAACGATGGATGTCTTGGAATTGATTTATTGTTGTCCCCTTTTCTTTTCTGAGAAATATACGAGCTGCTGCTGCGTCGCCCTTGAAGGGAAACTCGTGCAATGCACACGATCTTTTTATATATATATTTTTTTATTTTTCGATAAATTTGTTCTATTTAAATTTTTTTGATTTTTTTTTTTATTTAACTATTAATTTTTAGTTACTATCACTATCAATATACATAAAGTATTATTCTCTTTAAATATACATTCAAACAAATATAAATTATAAATAAAATAAAAAAAAATTATTATATAATTATTTAAAGCTTATAAAATTTAAGAAATTTTATATATAAATTCAAAATGAAATTTAATCATAATTCATAATTAAAGGAAAAAATTATTTAAAAAATAAAATAAAAATAAATTTTAAAAATTAAAAAAAATAATTAAAAAATAAATATTTATTATGAGATTCAAAATATACTTTTATATTTAATATTTATTCATATTTGAAATAATTGTTATTTTTTAGTTGTAATAGTTTAAAATTTAATCAAATAGATTTGTACAAATTACTCAAAAGTCATATATATATTTTTTAAATAATTTGATTGAAAATAAAGAAAGAAATATTTTATACTCCCTCCTCCGTCCTAGAAATTATATATATTTCTATTTTGGGACGTCCAATTACAAAGTAACTATTTCATTAAATACCTTATTTTTTTTCACAAATACCCCTACTTTACATAACATCATTACTTTTATATCAAAAAAGTAAGGGCAAAAATGTCATTTTACTACTTTTACCTACTCACTATAATTAAAATACTATTATTCATTAATCTCCGCGCCAAAAGTAATTGTATACTTTTAGCTTGGACGGAGGGAGTACTTTATACAAGATCATAAAATTTATAGGCAACATAACATAAAATTCTTCTGGTTTTTAAAACGTTGCAAAAAAACCCCATTTCCGTTAGGACATAACTGAAAGTGCTCACGCGCTTAGACCGAGATTTTTATACAAAATTAATATATAAGTATGTAAAATTATAAAAATACCCCTCTAGAGGCATCTCAAAATATATTAATTAAGGAAGAGAACTATTTTAGTCATTTTACCTACATTAAAAAAATCTAATTAAATAATAATAATATTAATAATTTAATTTTCAATTCATCTTCTTTCATGGAACAGATCGAAAAGTAAACCCGTCCTCTTCGTCCGCCGCCGACGATTGCCACACATCACCGGTCACCGATCTTTTTCTACTCATTCTCATTCTTTATTTTTTATTTTTTATTTTTTATTTTTTATATTTTTATAATTCAAACACATTATATATTATTGAACAAAAATTGTTGGTTCAAACGGCAAATTCTTCTTTAAAAAAATGGAATTCAAATTTAAAGACAATCGTATTAATTTCAGAATTTGACAGCCTTAAATTCTTTTCTATCACTGAGTCAGAGAATTTGTACTAATTTCACAGGAAATCCAAAAAATTTTGGACGAAATTAATAAATGAAATTGGGACAGGAGAGAGAGAGGCGGTCGAATGACAGTCGGTCTGGGGGCGTGTGGCGGAGATTGGCAACGGTGATTCGTGGCTGAAGAAGGAGTTGCGTGACGCGACTGAAATCGGTGGAGAAGGGCGGCGCTCGCAGTGGCGATGGTGGAGGAAGAAAAAGACGATGCCGGTGGGTGGTGGTTGGTGGCTGCTTGTGCGCAGAGTGGATGGGCGTGGGTTGTGGGTTGACAGAACAGAGAAAGGGGGAGAAGATGTGTCGGTGAGAGAGGGGGTAAGGACAGAGAAAGAGGGATAGTGTAGAGAGATAGAAAGAGGTGGATATGGGTTTGAAAATTTAAGCTGGAATTAAAGTTTAATTTTGGGATTTAATTTAAACTTAAAGCACACACATAACAGTCAGTTTATGTAAAATTTAACATCGTCAGTGCAGATTAAAAGGAAGGGGCGAGTGTGTGCAATATTTTAAAAACCACAAGTAGGTTTTATGGAATTTTCAGACTATGGAGATTTTCAGCAAATTCATCCAACCACATGGGATTTTTATGCTATTTTGCCAAATTTATATCCATTTTTTTATTTAAAAAAAATATTTATAAATTTGGTTAATTATAGCTTTATTAATTATGAATATTAATAAAAAATTTATTATTAAAAATAAAAAAATATTGAAAAGTTGACTCAATGATATGTTATATAGATAAATAAAATATTGTAATAAATATGTATAAAATTAGGGTGTATTCAATTGAGATTTCAATAGATTTTTTTGAATTTTAAAAAGCCTATAGATTTATATAGATTTAGAAAATTCACAGCGTCTATGTTGAGTTTGATAAATTTTAATAATCTAGTTAGATAAATTTTTACAGGTTTGACTGAATTCTTTATACATTTATATGAATTTAATAAGATTGAATAATAATTTTTATTGATATATATAATTATATAAATTTATATCAAATACAAGTTTTATAAATAAAACTTATTATATATTATTATATTTTTATAAAATAAATAAATAATATATAATTATTAATATTGTAAAAATATTGTAACATATATAATGCTAACATAGATAACACTATTATATTTTATATTAATATTTTTATTTTTATAATTTTTACTATTATATTATCAATCAATATATCAAATTATTTTTATTATTTATATAATGTTTTTCACATAAAAACTAAATATGTATATAAATAAAATATAAAAAAAAATAATTTATGATTTTTGAAAAAAATATTAAAATAAAAAAGTAAATAAATATAAATTAACGCTTCAACGAAAAAATATACTTTCTCCTTCCCATAAATATAGTCTTAATTGGGTTGGACACGAGATTTAAGAAATATTGATATTATATTGTTAGTGAGTAAAAAACATGGATAAAAGACGTTTTTACCCTTGTGAGTGTATTAGTGTAAAAAGTAGTGGCAATTGTGTAATAAAAATAAAAAAGTAGAGGTAGTTTTATGGTGATATGATTATTTATGAAAATAAGACTATTGTTTTGAGACGGACAAAAATGGTAAACAAGACTAATTGGGACGGAGGGAATATATAAATATCTATTCGATGACAATATGTTATATTCAATAAGACGCTGGAATGACAATATATTGTATTCGATTGTTGAAAAGAAAAGACGACGGTGATATATATATTTATTATAATAATAATAATTTTCTAAATATTATATTAATAATATAGAAATATATTTTTCAAAATTTTTTGATAATACTTCGCTAATATATTTTATTTTTAAATTATTATTTTTATTAAATATTATAATAATATTGATAAATATTATCATATTATTTATCACAACAACAACAACAATAATAATAATAATAATAATAATAACAATAATAATAATAATAATAATTTTAAAAATCCATCAAAATATTTACTTACCATGAGAGATTTTATACTATACAAATTTTCATAAATTTCCATCAAAATCAAATAAAATCCAGAGACTTTTAAAAGTTTCGATTGAATATCTCTAGATTTTAAAAAGACTTTTACAAGTTTGAATTGAATAAATCCAAATTTTAAAAAATATTCAAAAGTCTGGATTAATACACCGAGATTTTAAAAGTCCAACAAAATCCTACAGAATGACGATTGAATCCACACCCTATATTTAAACCCCATAGTTATATTATCATAATGTTGGACATGGGTCCAAATGCATCCCAACGTGAAAGGGGCTCAGAGATAAAAGTGGAGTCAGAGCTCCTTGGCCACGGAGCCGCGCAACAACAATAAAGCTTCAAGCCTCGGAGCCAAATAAAACTGCCTCCACAAAGCCGAAGAGAACAACTTCCATTGGATTGTAGTACTTCCACAAGGCCGAAAGCAGCAGCCTCTAAGGACTATGACGCCTCCATCTCGGAACAATACTTCCATAAGGTCAGCAATAGTTGCCTCCATTGGGTTGAAAACAACTACCTCCATTTGACTGCGGTGCTTCCACAAAGCAGAGGAAGGTTGCCTCCACAAGATAGAAAGTAACAGCTTCCACAAATCATGGAATAACTACATCCATTGGCTCTAGATTAATAATTTTGTACTGAACATTAGTGGAAGATCTATGCACTTTCATATTTCATTCAGAAAGCTCCATGGAACAAGCTAACAAAAGGAAGATTTCATGTAACTCGAGGTTGTTGGGGACACATCCCCATGGACCAACTAGGAGTACGATGCAAGCAAGTCATGGTAAGTGGCAGATCCAGTCCAGAGGTAATGGAAGAAGTTCAGAGCAAGTGGAACCCGGTCTAGAGACAATGGAAGTGGTTGGGAGCTGATGGAAGGAAGTTACCAGATGGTTCGGAGCTCATGGAATGAGGTTACCAGGTGGTTAGGAGCTGATGATATGAGGTTATCAGGCAGTTAGAGGTAGTGGAAGGAATAAGTAAAACTATCTTTTTAGTAGAATAGGTAGTTATTTGATATTAGGATAAATATAGTGAAAAGAACAAAACACACACACGAGAAGAATCACACATCTAATCCTTATTGTTTTTTTATCATTTTATTTTTCTATTTTATCCATAGATTTTAGGAGATTATCCAATTATGTTCTAATTTATGTTGTCTTATCTTAATTTCTTGCTTAATTTATTTTCCAACATGTTTTTATTAGAGTTGTCAAAATGGGCTTAGCCCGTTGGGTTGGCCTGCCCCGCCTCACTTTGAAAGAGGGTTGGGTTATAATTTTTTAGGCCCGTTAAAATGCGAGCCTAAATGGGCCAACCCGCATGGACCGCGGATTGAAAGTGGGTTAGCCCGCAGCGGGGCGGGTTGGCCCGCGGGCTAACAATATACAAATTATAATAAATTAATTATCATTATTTAATTATACTATATCATTTTCAATATAATATAATCTAATTTAATTAATATATCTTATAACAATTTTCCTAAAATATTTTGGATTAAATTAGGTAAACACTTAAATTTAGTAATTATAATATTAAAATCTTTTATTTTATGTTAATAAAAATTTAAAGTTACAAATTTGCAAATCCATTTGCTTAGCCACCGCCGCCTCTTACTTTCTTAGCCGCCGCCGCCGCTGCCTTTCTTCTTTTCATCTTGGTCGTTGCATTTTGTGGATTTCGGCCCTTCGGAAATTTGTAAGTTTAAATTTTATTTATTGCTAAATTATTTAATTTTTTTTCTTTTTAATAGTAGTAGATGATATAGAACATGAAATGAGAAGTTCTAAGGCTATTTCAAAGGACAAAAAGATAAAGGTTAGACAACATTTTGATGTTTGGAATTTTTTTTATAAAAAAAAGACAAGGGGACGATACTCTTTGTGAATGCAAGGGTTGTCAGAAAATATATAAAACTAGGGGAAGAAAATATGGAACTTCTACATTGAGGCGTCACATGGAAATATGCAAAAAGTTGAAATATCATGATATTTGTCAAATGATAGTTGATGTTGATGGAAAGCTGAAAAGTAAAAAGGCTAATCCAAATATTGTGCGTGAGTTTATAGCTACTGCAGTTGTCAAGCACAATATGCCATTTTTTTTTTTGTCAAATATGATGGTATCAAAGATCTTTTAAAGTATGCATTTCCCACTCTTCCTGTTATATCTAGAAACACTGTTGTTTCTGATATTAATAAGTTGTATTTAAAGGAAAAGACTAAACTTAAAAGAAGTTTTGGCTACCTTCAACATCGCATTTGTTTAACTTCTGATGTGTGGACTGCATGTACAGGCAAGGGTTATATTTGTTTGACTGCTCATTTTGTTGATGAAAATTGGAAGTTGAATAGTAAGATATGAAATTTTGATCACTTTCCCTCTCCACACACTGGACTTGAATCAACTGCAAAAGTATTGGAGTTTTTGAAGGAATGGGGAATTGAAAAAAAAATATTTTCTTTGACATTAGATAATGCATCGAGTAATGATACTATGCAAAGTATTTTGAAAGATCAGCTCTCTATGAATGACAATTTATTGTGTGGAGGTGAATTTTTTCACATTCGTTGTTTGGCTCACATATTGAATTTTATTGTGCAAGATGGTTTAAAAGTTGGTGCGATAACTTTGAGTAAAATAAGAGAATTAGTGAAATATGTTAAAGGTTCGGAAGGTCGGAGGAAAGTATTTCAGGAGTGTGTGGGAAATTAAAGATATTGATACAACTATTGGTGTGAGGAATGATGTATGCACTCGATGGAATTCAACATACTTGATGTTGGATAGTGCTATTAAGTACAAAAAAGCTTTTATGGGAAGTATTTCAGGAGTGTGTGGGAAATTAAAGATATTGATACAACTATTGGTGTGAGGAATGGATGAAAGTATTTCAGGAGTGTGTGGAAAATTAAAGATATTGATACAACTATTGGTGTGAGGAATGATGTATGCACTCGATGGAATTCAACATACTTGATGTTGGATAGTGCTATTAAGTACAAAAAAGCTTTTATTTCCCTCAAGTTGAAAGACAATGGATACAAATTATATCCTTCAAATGAGGAATGGCAAAAGGGTGAGAAGTTATGCAATTTTCTTGAGCCATTTTATGACATGACCAAGTTGATTTCTGGTTCATCTTATCCCCACATCAAACTTGTATTTTATGCAAGTGTGGAAAATTCAATGTTTGTTAAGAAGTAACATATCAAGTAATGATGCAATTATAAGTGGGATGTGTAAAAGTACGATTGCAAAATTTGACAAGTATTGGGGCGATTATAGTATTGTGCTTGCATTTGGAGCTGTTCTTGACCCTCGGATAAAATTGCAATCGTTGGATTTTTTTTATTCAAAGGTTAAAATGATTTTGTGAATGTCAAGAAAAGGTAGCACTTGTGAAGAGTAAACTATATAAACTTTTTGAAGGTTACAATAATGCTACCAACTCAAGTTCATCACAACCTTAGTCGTCTTCTTCTTTGCATGCATCTCACATTGGAGAAGTCAAAGGAAAAAATAAAATGCTCTTTAGTGTAAGTACTCTATTATTATTATTATTATTATTATTATTATTATTATTATTATTATTATTATTATTATTATTATTATTATTTTGCAGTTTTTTTTATGTAAATATCTATTGGTTTAATTTTGTACTTAATATTTAATATTTATGTAGGAACTGAAAGCTTTTGTGAATCAGACCACAAGAAGTTCTGGAAAAAATCAACTGGATATCTATTTAGAAGAAGGAGTGTTGAAGTATGATCAATATGAAGATATGAATGTGTTGGAATATTGGAAAGGTCAAAGTCATCGACATCATGAGCTTGCATCGATGGCATGTGACAAACTATCTATTCTTATTACAACAGTTGCATTTGAATCAGCTTTCTCTATTGGTGGTCGTATTCTCACAAAGTACAGAAGTTCTATGGTTCCTCGGAGAATTCAAACTTTGATTTGCACACGTAATTGATTGCATGGATTTTCTATTGGTAAGTTATATTATATAATAAATATTTTTTTTTAAATAAATGTTTTATGTTATATTTTTCTATATTACTCTAATTTATTTTATTCGTAGATGATATTGATAATGATGGTGATGAAGATGGTGATGACGATGATGATGATGATGACTGCATAAGGAATAAGACACTCATGTCAGTCGAGGATCTACTATTTTGCATATTAGTGAAGATGAACAAGAAGAAAATGAGGAACATTTTAATAATGATATGATTGATTAATCTTAATTTTGAAACTATTATATTTGCGCATTTGGATGTTGAAAATTGGAATTGTGTTACTTAATAAATAATGTTATTTGTTTTGAAATATTTATTATTTCAAATTTTCAATTCTACAATATAATTATTTTTTATTTAATTTTTAGATATTTAATTATAATAAATATTATTTTAAATATTTGTCAAAAGCCCACGGGTTGGCCCACTTGGCTCGCCACCCACAAGTGGGTTGGGTTGGGTTTATTAAATTTTAGACCGCCCCACCGTGGGCTGGCCCGCAAATAACCCGTTTATTTGCGGGTTATAGTGGGTTGTGGGCTAAAATCCGCCCCGTTAGCCCGTTTTGACAGCTCTAGTTTTTATCTGCTTTCTATTAGATTTTTCCGAGTTTAGTAGATTTTAGTTAATTCCATCGAAATCAATCGTTTAGGCTCGAAGCTGTGCAGACTCCACCGAAGGAGCCGCCCTCAATCCGACGATGGATAGGCTCTTTGGAGTACTTCTGAAACCCACACCGAAGGAATTGACGAATGGTCTTTGAGTCTCTGAATTTTAGGTTCCAACAATTGGCACGTCCAGTGGGACCAAAGTCGGATTTTTCGAAGAGTGACGTCGAGGTTTACATAGGATTCATTTGTTCCGCTTAAAGAAAGCTGTGTAATTGTTGCAGAACATCCAATGCTTCAGGCCTTAGGCCGAGGCAGGCAGGATCGGGCTAGAACCAACAGCCTGCAAGAAGCTGGAAGCAACAACCTGTAGATAGCTGGAACCACCAGTCTGCAGAAGGTTGGAACCAACAGCCTGCGGTTGGCTGGATCCAACAACATGTGAAAGGCTGGCAACAACCTGCAGAGCACTGGAGCCAACAGACTGCGGAGGGCTGGAACCCATTAGCTGTTAGAGTTTTGAAGAGCAGTGTTGAGCCTCTACGAAGGGCAAGCAAATTTCCAGCATTTGACATGATCCCGCCAGGGCGATTAAGCGGACAACCTATGTGGAATGCGCTAACATCACCCTGGGGATGTCACGATCCGAACGTGGCTAATCTCCAATGGAAGAGGACCATCGAAACACAGGGGCAAGAAAGGCAGGCCGCAAAGATGCAGCCGCCAACCTTCCATCAACAGGCAGCTGGAGTGCAGCCGCTGACACCAAATCAACAGGAGGCCAAGCCTCTGATGAACATTGATGTCATCGAAAATTGCATAAGGAGGGAATTTTCAAAAAGAAGGTTTGAAAAGAAGCCTAGTGCCACTTTGAGCGCGGAAAATTCACCTCCAACGAAAAAGAAGTTGCAGGGGCAGAGACTCCAAAGGTTGTGGAAGCTCCAGTCGAAAATGAGTCTGCGGAGGCAGAGACTTTAAATAGAATTTGTACTTTTAACGAAAAAAATAAAAGATTTGTGATATGTGAAAATAAGGTGTGAATATGACCTTTTATAGACATTTATAGTTTGAATTGTGTTAATTACATGTTTAAATAAGAATTAAAAATTATTAAATTAGTTTTAAAATTGATAAAGAATTTTAAAAAAAGAAAAAAAATTATTAATTACCAACATAATTATTATTAATTACATATTTTGTGACGAATTAGAGTTAATGATTGAATAACAAACAAAAAACGTAAAGAAGATACAAATTTATGTGGTTCACTAACAACGTGTTGGCTACCTCTAAGAGCATAAATGGAGAACAGGTTTTATTGAAGGCGGCTAGGTCACAGGTTACAGATTTGAGCGGCTTGGCCACGTGTTAGAACGAGAATACATGTCTATTTATAGTATAAGTTTATGGCAATAATATCCAAATCATATCTTTAAATCTAGGATATAATATCTAATATCCAAATCTTATATCTAAATTTATGATATAATATCTAATATTATAACCATATCACTAGATTCAAGACATATCAACAAATGTCCACATTGACTTGAATCTCACTTTCAAATGCATCATTACAATGCCAGGTGAACAAGTGGTAAACTAGCTTCAAGGCATATCAACAAATTTCCACATTGACTTGAATTCAACTTTCAGATGTATTATTACAATGCCAGATGAACAAATGACAAACTAGCTTCAAGACACATCAACAAATCTCCACATTTACTTGAATCTCACTTTCAGATGCATAATTACAATGCTTGATGAACAGACTCCTCAATTCTGCCTCGGATTTGCTCCTCATCGGGCAACTACCAGCTTGTGACATTTAGCAAGTCCAAACATTGTTGAAACTTGCTATGAGGGACCGATATGGTAAACATACCAGTAGTTTCTATATGCATTCGTAGCCTGAACAGACGTTGCTTCAAAAGAAACTTATTGATTTCGTCATATACAAACTCTCAAACTTCTTCCAGAGGCCAACAACAATATCCTGATAAGCAACTTCGATGATTACATCATCGGGCAGACACAATATGATTGTCGAATGGGTTTTCTCCTCTGCGGTATCCCACTCTTCATCATCCACTTCTGCACCTCTCGATTTTCCAGATAGCGGCTCCCAAAAACCTGCTGCTTTAGCAAAGATCACATTTTGCTCTGCCATAAGCCAAAACTATTTCTCCCGATGAATTTGTCAACCATTACGTTGAAAGCAGACATTGTTGATCGACTCACGAAACCCTAGCAGTGTGGAAATAGACAAAATCCTAATCGAAATGACCAATCTTTGATACCAGTTTTTAGTGACGGATTAGAGTTAATGATCGAATAACAAATAAAAAATATAAAGAAGACACAAATTTACGCGTTCAGCAATAACGTGTCTGCTACCTCTACGGGCAGAAACGGATAACAGATTAAATTGACGGCGGCAAAGTCACAGGTTACAAATTTGAGCCGCTTGGCCACCTATTAGAATAGGAATATATGTCTAATTATAACATAAGCCTATGTCAATAATATCCAAATCATATCTTTAAATTTAGGATATAATATCTAATATCCAAATCATATCTCTAAATTTAGGATATAATATCTAATATCAAAATCATATCCCTAAATTCGAGGCATTTCAACAACATATTTAAATTATGATTAAGAAAATATTAAATTAATATATAAATAATAATATTTACATTATTGTATTTAATTTTTGTAAATTCTCTTTAGTAATTAAATATTATATATACTTTCAATTATTCATCTTTTCTCATTTTTTAAATAGAATTTGTATTTTTAACGAAAAAAAGGAAATAAAAAATATCACATCTTATATAAAAAGTGGAATACTAAAATATAAACTTATTAAAATTAAATACTATAAAAGTAATACGAACAATCAAACACCAACAAATACACACAAACATAAGACACAAAATATATTATAAGCATTCAATTAATAAAATATATTTTTTCATACTACAGAAAATAATAATAATAATAATAATAATAATAATAATAATAATAATAATAATAATAATAATAATAATAATAACATCATTCGAAATACATTTGTCTTTCGAATATATTACCAGAGGAAAATTCAAATTTTTATAAGATTTATATAATTTATATTTCAAAATAATCAAAAAATAATTATCAAAATATTCGATAATTTACATTGAGTCGATGATAAAACCTCGACTTATAAAATAAATACATTATGATTATACTTATAGTTTATGGCGTAATAATAAAAAGATGTTCATCTCCATATTATATGACACTCTAAATATTTCGGAACTCCGACGAACTAAATTGTGAAAAAAAAGATTGCATCGGGAGACTTGAATACGGAGGTGAGTTACCATGTTATATTCGAAAAATTCACCAGAAAATGCTATCCAAAAGTTGCATGGAGAGAATGATTGAGAAAAAAAGTTTTATATTGATTGATGAGAAGAAATAAATGTGGAGATGAGTTTTTATAGGTTCGCCAATATACATATATTAAATCTCAGAACGGTAAACCGCTGACATATATCCCCGGTAATTGTTGACAATCAATGCCAGTTATAAATTGCCGGATTAATGTATCAATTTTATAACAAAATTCAGAATTTATGCATATTTTTGTAATATAACCATAATTATTCTATCATTTTTTTTTTTTATAAATTATCTCTTAAATTGTGTTGCTTATTGCTTTATCATCTATGATCTATTTAATTATGAAAGATTAAAATATTTTACTATTAAAAAATAAAATAAAATATTTTAATATGAATTATAGTGATTTGATATATATAAATAAATAATATAAAAATTAGCAAGTTATTATAATTCTACTTAAATATAAATATTGATATTACAGTTTTTTAATACTATATTTCGTAGAATATATTTGTTACGTATGAAATTTAGAATTAGGTTAAAAAGCCCAAAGTAAAAGAAAAAATGGGCCTGGCAATAGAGTTGATTGAACTGGCTGAAGGACACCGTGAGGAAATCAAGGAAAATAGGTTTATTTCTAAGGAAAATACAGGACGGGAAGACCTCAGGTCGGAAGGTCTTTAGGTCGGGAGGTCCTCAGGACGGAAAGACCTCAGGTCGGAAGGTCTTCAGGTCGGGAGGTCCGCAAGACGGAAAGTCCTCAAGACGGAAAGACTGCAGGTCGGAAGGTCTTCAGGTCGGGAGGTCCTCAAGACGGAAAGTCCTCAGGACGGAAAGACCTCAGGTCGGAAGGTCTTCAGGTCGGGGGGTCCTCGAGACGGAAAGTCCTCGGGACGGAAAGTCCTCGAGACGGAAAGACCTCAGGTCGGAAGGTTTTCAGGTCGGGAGGCCCTCAAGACGGAAAGTCATCAGGACGGGAAGTCCGCAGGTCGGGAGGATTGGCAGTCGGACCAATACGGTTGTAGATTGGCAGTCGGGCCAAAAGGGCGGAAGGTCTGTGGTCGGCTCAAAGAGTGAAATATAGGGATAATTTTGGTCTGCTGAGGACACGTGTCAGCAGGAGAAGGGTTGGAAGACGGTTGGGAAGGAGACGTTGTAACCGTTCGGGCGACGGTTTTCAGTACAATTTCCCAGAGAATATTTAAGGGTTTGGATCATCATTTGGCAAGGCATCTTCAATCAACTTCAACAAAGCAAAGTCAGATTTGGGGATCACCACTTTAAATTTCAGTCTTTTATTTTCCAGTTTATTTTCTGTACCATACAGTGTTTAGAGATTCCTAATCTCAGGCACTAATTAATCAAGTTTAAGGATATTTTCTATATCTTTGAATTTTACTTTATTTTTGTTGAAAAATTACATCAACAAATTGGCGACCACAGTGGGAGCAAGACAAAATTGCTCATTCCAATTCCGGCGATAATTTCATACGTCTTAGATCCGGCCGTATCATCGGAAGGGTCCATATGGCAGGTTCACAACCTCAATCATCTTCGGCACCGGTGGGAGAATCCGTTCCACCACCTATTGTGCCAAATGCCGGGGAAATCCCACAACCACCAACTGATTGGTGGTCTTATGTTCAACAAATGAACAACCAGCAAACTTTGGTTATGCAGAATATGTTGCGTGAGCAACAAACGAACATGTTGCGTGAGCAACAGAGTCTGATGCAGAACATGATAGATCAAGCACTGTCAAGGGTTAGTCTTCAACCAACTCAAACTCCACCAGGAGTATCACCATCCAGACTACAGGCAAATTTCGCAGGGCCATCATTCGTGGATAGTGCATTTCCAAGTGCCACAAATCCCAACCGAACGGATAGGGGAAAATCTCCTCTGACTTTTCCCAACACTGTTCCGCTGGGACCAAGGGTTTTCAATCCGCAGCCGAACAATGCAGGGGAGGACAGGCCTGGAGGATATATACATGATCCTATTCATATTCCTGTGCAGGATCCTTTTCATGTTCCTGATCATCAACGCTTTCATGTAGATCCTGATGAGATTGCACATATATTAAGGGATCAGTTTGGGCTAACTCCTCAGATGGCTAACCGTCCTGCATATCAGAGACCTTTCCCAGAAAGGATCATTAATGAACACCCCCTCCCAAGGAATTATCGACCACCCGATTTTCATGCATTCTCAGGGGAGGACGGATCTTCCACCATAGAACATGTTGGTCGGTTCACAGCACAATTGGGAGAAGTTGGTAATAACCCGTTTTATAAGTTGCAACTGTTTGGTTTATCTCTTACTAGAACAGCGTTTTCATGGTTTGCAAGTCTACCTCCTGGACAAATTCAGACATGGGACGGACTGGAGATGGCATTTCATGCCAGATTCTTCAATCCTTTACCAATTGTGTCTTTAACTGATTTACTAGAATTGAGACAGTATCCAGAAGAATCTGCTTCACAGTTCATAGAAAGGGTGCGATTGATGAAAGGGCGATGTCCTACGGTAATCAGTGAGAAAGAGATGACCAATCTAGTGGTCCGGAATATGCATACTCGCTTAAGAAAGGCACTCACTGCCCTGGATGTTGAGGATTTGGCAAGTCTTGCATCTAAGGCTGGACGTTTAGAGTCTTTGTTCAGAGAGGAAGATCAGAATAACAGGCGTAATAGAGGCCAACATATGGCGAGTATGGGAGCAGAAACGTGTGACTTTGATTTTAATCAGTCAGAAGAGATGGCAGCCGAAATCCTTTCTGGAAAACCTTATGTGTGCCCCAAATTGAAGCCAGTACCAGGATCTGAAGGAAAGGATCAACCGACGTTTGATGGTTCGAAAGCTGACGAAATCTTTGATATCCTGCTGACTGATGGTCAGATCCGTATTCCAAAGGGGCAAAGACTGGCCACTAAAGAAGAAATCAAAGGGAGACCATACTGCAAGTGGCATAATTCTTTCACACACAATACAAGTCAGTGTACTCATTTCAGGAAGGAAATTCAAAAAGCCATCAAGACAGGTCGGCTCAAATACATTACTTTAGGTGTAGACCAGCAACCGTTTCCGAAAGTAACAACGGCAATGGTTGACATCCAACCAAGTTCGGAAACGGGGAAAAATCTGGCCAATAGTGGACAAACAGGGGAACGAACTCAGGCAAGCCCCAGAACAAAAAGAGGAAGTCAGCCAAACAGTGGCCGACCGGAAGAAAGACTTAAAGTTTGTGAAAAGCCAGTCGCTGAAAAATGGGACCATCCAGACGGTTCTTTTAATGTGGAGGTGAAAGAAAAGGTTTTAGTGCATGACTACCCGACCAGAAAAACAGGGTCAGTCGGGCACAATTGGGCTCGAAATAAAAAGCCTTTACCAGTTGATATAGATCCTCGTTTCCCAGGTATGAATCGTACACAGATTCGCAACGCCAAACGCAGGTATGCTGCAAAGTATGGGAAACGAGTTCCTTCAGCAAAACAACTAACCGACGAACAAAAAGCAGCCGACCATTTGGCAGGAGATCAATCCATTAAAGTCTTTTCAACAGAACAAACAACCAACGAGCAGGGAGTAGCCTTTCAATCTCCAAAAAGTCGGTCCAGTCGGGTCTGTTCAAGAAAGCAACCGAACGACGGACTAGGCGTTTCAGAGTATACCAAAGGAAGTTCGTCGGGACAGGGGAAAGGTAAAGGAATATCAGATGAAATAATTAGAGGTTTTAGATGCCAACATTGTGAACGGATCAACATCAATCCATCTCCTGAAGAATTCCGTATAGAATCTTTGACGGTTCAATCTCGGAATAAGACAAAGGAAGAAGTTGTAACTACAGAGGAAAATTCGAGATCTGTTAAATCTCGTCTGGGGCCACGAATCCCTTGTCGAATGACAGAGATTAATCAGATGAGAGATGAACCGATGTGGGCGAGTCTGGTAGATGATACTATGGACGAACCTTTATGGACATTCTTGGCAGATGACGAATTGGAGGAAACAGAGTGGGCGAAGCCTTCAGATCCCGAGTCTCAGTCGGAGACACCTTCGATAGTGTTTCCTCCTATTCCAGAGGGTGCGACCTCCCATTTGAAACCTCTGTATGTTAATGCTCACATTTGCGGGAAACCAATCACAAAGGTTTTTGTGGATAATGGAGCAGTTTTTAATGTTATGCCATTGAAGACTCTCAAGAAGCTAGGGAAAGGAATTCATGATCTGTCTCCTGTGGAATTCGAAATGACAAGTTTTACAGGGCAGCCGACCAAGCCCGAAGGTATGATGGTTGCCACAATTGAAGTCGGACCAAAAAAGATCTCCACTGTTTTCTTTATTGTGGATGCAGATACTACATACTCTCTCTTGCTTGGAAGAGACTGGATTCATGCCTCTCAATGTGTGCCATCAACGTTGCACCAACAATTAATGTTCTGGGAAGGAAATCAGGTTTTCAAAATGGAAGCAAATGACAACCCATTCGACGTATCAGAACAAGTTGAAGAGTCAGTTTTTTATTCCAGTCATTTGATGCCGATGTCTCAGTTATATATGGCCAGGGAATACCCAAACAAGGGTTATAAAGTCACTGGCCAGAACTCGATGTTCTATTAAAAGAACAACTTTATTGTATGGCTCATGATAAAGCCACACCTATGCCCGTATAGTTTGTTTGTTATGGATGATACAAGTTTAGAAGTATGTAGTTCTCTTATTAATAAGTTCTATTTAAAGCAGTTATTACATAAAGCAGAAAATAGTAAAGAGATTCTTGACGTTCACCTCCAAGAAGATGAACAATTTCGGTGGCCTGATTTATTAGAAAAAACAGAACCAACAGCCTCATCACAAGACCCATTATTGGAGTTTAATCTAGGAACTGAATTGGTTCCAAAAGTGATCAGGCTAAGTGGTTATTTGTCTAAAGAGCAACAGACAATGATGCACGAAGTTATTAGAAACAACATTGATTGTTTAGCGTGGGATTATTCAGAAATGCCTGGGTTGAAAAGAAGTCTGATAGAGCATCGATTGCCTATCAAGGAAGGTTGCAAGCCTTACAAACAACCCCCAAGGCGAATGAGCCCGGATCTGATGCCTCAAATCAAGGAAGAAATCCAAAAACTTCTCAAAGTGGGTTTCATTCAGCCTTGCCGTTATGCGGAATGGCTGGCTAACATTGTACCAGTCGTCAAGAAAAATGGTAAGATAAGGATATGCATTGATTTCAGGGATTTGAATCTAGCTACCCCTAAGGACGAATATGTGATGCCTATGGCCGACATGTTGATTGATGCGGCAGCAGGGCATAAAATCCTTAGTTTGATGGATGGTTATGCAGGTTATAACCAAATATTTCTGGCAGAAGAAGACATTCCTAAGACAGCATTCAGGTGCCCAGGGGCTTTAGGTATTTATGAATGGACAGTCATGCCATTCGGGTTAAAGAATGCAGGGGCAACTTACCAAAGAGCCATGAATTCAATCTTTCATGATTTAATTGGCAAATCTATGGAAGTTTATATTGATGATGTTATTGTTAAATCCTCCAGTTTTAACGAACATTTGAGAAATCTTGAAGAGGCATTCGAAAGAATGAAGAAGTACAAGTTGAAGATGAATCCAACCAAGTGTGCTTTTGGAATATCAGCCGGGAGCTTTTTAGGATTTTTAGTTCATGAGAGAGGAATTGAAATCGATGCCAATAAGGCTAAAGCCATTCTTGACAGTCGGCCACCCAAGACGGTTAAAGAAATCCAAAGTCTTTTGGGTAAGGTGAACTATTTAAGGCGTTTCATTTCTAATGCTGCTGGCAAGGTCAGACCAATTACCAAATTGTTGAAAGCTGGAAAAAATGCTTTTGAATGGGGTCCAGATCAACAGACGGCTTTAGATGTTATCAAGCAGGCATTGGTTCACCCTCCAGTCTTGATGCCTCCTAAACAAGGTCGGCCGCTCAAACTTTATTTGGCAAATACACATGAAGTGGTTAGCTGTTTATTGGCACAGGACGGTGACGACGGGAAGGAAAGGGCAATTTACTATCTCAGTAAAACCCTTACAGGACCAGAACTGAATTACACTATGCCAGAAAAAATGTGTTATTCATTGGTCTTCGCTTGCACTAAACTCGAGCATTATTTGCTGCCCAGAAGAATTGAGGTCATATCAAAGGTGGATCTCATCAAATTGATTTTACAGAGACCTACTATGAAGGGCAGACTCATGAAGTGGGCCATCAAATTAGCTCCTTTTGATCTCCAACATTCCCCTTTGAAGGCAATCAAGGGACAGGCAGTAGCCGACTTCTTAGCAGAATTCTCACAAGTCGGACATTCCTTTTGTGATA
This sequence comes from Andrographis paniculata, assembly GCF_009805555.1. Taxonomy (NCBI): domain Eukaryota; kingdom Viridiplantae; phylum Streptophyta; class Magnoliopsida; order Lamiales; family Acanthaceae; genus Andrographis; species Andrographis paniculata. Next base: position 2,373,472 of record NW_026137608.1, read on the forward strand.
GTGTCCGACCACTCAGTTGTTCGTCATATCTGAATAATCTACAGGTCGGATGTGCACCTTATGTAAGTACCAGAACATGGCTGATGTTCTTTGATGGTTCCACCTCTGGAAACAAATCAGGAGCAGGGGTCTTGTTGCAAGGACCTGACGGTCAAAAGATCAACTTACAACTACGATTGGAAGCCATGACCCATAATTCGGCAGAATATGAAGCTTTAATTTTGGGTTTGGAGGCTTTAATAGCCAGGAAGGTCCAGTCTGTACTCATAAGAGGGGATTCTCAACTAGTAATCAACCAGGTAAACAATCAATATGTTTGCAATTATCCTCATCTTCGCAGATACAGGGACATTGTGGGTCGGTTACTGACAAAAATCTCAGAAGTAATAATTGAGTTCATTCCAAGGAAAGAAAACCAACGTGCTGATGAGTTGGCTCAAAGGGCCTGCAAAGGAATTCTGGAGGATATGTGTTCGGGGGTCAGGTCGGGTATAGAAGGAAAGACAGACCAAATATGCGATCGAATGGTCGGACAAGAGACTGTCGGACAGGAGCCCGACTGCGTAGTTACTGTCGGACAGGGGCAGGAGCCCGACTGCGTAGTTACTGTCGGACAGGGGCAGGAGCCCGACTGCGTAGTTACTGTCGGACAGGGGCAGGAGCCCGACTGCGTAGTTACTGTCGGACGGGGGCAGGAGCCCGACTGCGTAGTTACTGTCGGACAGGAGCCCGAAGGCATAGTTACTGTCGGACAGGAGCCCGACGGCGTAGTTACAGTCGGACACAAAGATACCAGCGAAACAGTGACCGATTGGAGAACAGAGCTTATCATGTATTTACAAAATCCAGGTGCGAGTGTTTCAATTGCGACACGATTGAAGGCTTTACGTTTTCAATTGATAAATGGAATTTTGTATAAGAGATCATTTGAAGGTTTACTTTTAAAATGTTTGGGGTCTAAAGAAGCTCTAGAGGTAATGACAGAAGTACATGGCGGGATATGTGGAGCTCATCGGGCAGGTCTGAATATGAGATGGGCCATTCATCGTTTGGGTTTTTTCTGGCCAAAGATTTTTGAAGATTGCATACAATTTGCCAAAGGCTGCCAAGAATGTCAGAAACACGGAAATTTAAACCATTTGCCAGTAACCGAATTGCAATTTTTGGCAAAACCATGGCCTTTTAAATCATGGGCTATGGATATCATTGGTAAGATACATCTTGCTTCATCGAAACATCATTGTTTCATATTGGTCGCGACTGACTACTTTACCAAATGGGTAGAAGCAGTTGCTTTGAAAAATGTAGATCAGAAAGAGGTGATAGACTTCGTTTTGAATCAAATTATTTACAGATATGGTATTCCTCAGTCTATAACAACCGACCAAGGCTTGGTTTTCACAGGGGAAAAGTTCTTTAGTTTCTTGGCAGAATTTGGTGTCCGATTACACCATTCGTCACCTTATTATCCCCAAGCCAATGGACAAGCGGAAGCAGCAAATAAGATCATTATTGGGATTATAAAGAAGATGGTTGAAGGGAACCCAAGAAAGTGGCATTTGTTATTGTCTCGGGCTTTATGGGCACACAGGAATACCAGAAATACGGCCACAGGGTTCTCACCGTACCAACTCACTTTTGGCCAAGATGCTGTTTTACCAGCCGAAATCCGAGTATCATCTGGCCGAACAGAATTTACTGATGGTGATCTTACAAAAGAATACCAACAGCTTATGTTGCAACAGTTGGAGGATTTGGATGTTAACCGACTCCATGCAATAGGTCAAAGTGTGAAACAGAGTGAAATCAGAGCAAGGAATTATGGAAAGAAAGTTCTTTACAGGACATTCCAAAAAGGAGACCTAGTCTGGAAGACCATTCTTCCTACATATAAGAAAACTGACCAATTGGGAAAGTGGTCACCGAATTGGGAAGGACCATACATTATTCAAAAAGATATTGGGAATGGCGCTTTCATTATTGTAAATCATGAAGGTAAGAGAGTACATGATTGTATTAATGCTAAATATCTGAAGAGGTATTATCCTGCCTTTTTAGATAACAAAACTGCATGAAAACAAAATATTATTCAGAACCCATTTGTGGGGTTCGAACCTATTTAAAGGTTCATTTCTGTTAGTCATCATGTATTTGTGAGAAATTTTCTGCCTCTGAATCAGAATTTTCATCCCAATGAGTGGATATTAGTTCTGGTTCTTCTTCAATAAGATCTTCCAAATCTGGTCGGTACATCTCCCATTGGCTTTGCATTTCGTCTAAATCTTGATTGGTACGTGCTTGCATGTCTGTTATGGCTTGATATTCACGGTCAACAATGGTACGCAATCTTGAAAAGACTTTTCGTTGATTGGGAAATATATTATCCCAACCAAGGTCTGGAAGTATGGTTGCTGCGTGATTTTCAATCAATTCCATGTGATGATGGAGGTCAGGAATGCGGCTAAGGATGTCACGAAGAGGTTCATACCCCTCAATGATTTTTTCCATTAGGCGGATGACGCGATGAATGGTTCTTCTACCTCGTTGGGAGAATCGGAATTTGAAGTCTAGTTGCTTGAGTATATGTAACAAGTCTTCTGCATGGCCTCCAACAGGGTGATTACCTACAAAGAAGGGTTGAAGAACACCTTCCCAGTTGCTTGATGGAACATGAGGTCGGTCGTTCGCCATGTTTGTTAACACTTCAAGTGTTTTGGTTTTCAAAATATGCCTTGGAATTTGGCGTGTTTCTTAATATGTGAGAAACATTGTTCTTTTAAGGGAGGAGTTTGTTTCGGTTCCTCAAAAGTTGGAAATTGAAAGGTGATCCTTGTTTTGAGAGAAGAAGGAGAAATATATTACTAAGTCAAATGTTGTTACAGAGGGGGAAGTATTACAAAAGTGCCCCTAGGGCAGTTTTTATATTTGTCCATTTGACTTCATCCCTGGATAGCCTTCTGGTATTAGCAGTCGTCTGATATCTTCTGATGAATTGGGATCGAGCTTGGGTTTTTAGCTCTTGATCTAATTCGGCCTCGTTCTTTGTATACTTCTCAAGCAGACGCTGCTCATTGGTAATTTGATTATCCAGGATAGACTGTTCCTTCCTTAGCTCCCGCAATTCTGCCTCCCTTTTCTGAATGAATTCATCAACTTGAGCCTTCGTGCTAAGGAGACCGCCCAACCTTCCAGTAGTTTGCTGAAGGGATTCTCGGGTCTTAGCCAAAGAATTTTCCAGTGTTGTTTGATCGAAGACAGGCTGGGGGGTTTCGGCTTATAGGAGTCCAATAACTAACACTTCAGTCTTGAGCTCCGTAAGTCTCTCCATCAGCCGATGCAGAATGGGGACGGCTGGCGATTCCGTCGGAGTGTAAAAAAGAAGGCCACCAACCGTCTGAATGAGTTTGTCCAATAAGTCGGATCTTAATTCTGAAAGGGGATGGTTAATGGCCTCGGTGAAGATAGTTTGGGCCTCCGCTGGAACCGGAACAGTCGATAGGATAGCTAAGTCCGAAGGCCCCTGCAAGTCTTACAGTTTTAATAAATATTCCAAGGGAGGTGCAAAATTATTCAGGTGAGATATATGTCACCTCTGGGCGAACTGCTGTCAGTGAGGGAGGCAACAATGAGGTCGGTCGAGTAGGGCGGACAGCTGGTATAACAGCAGCCGACTCGTCGGCTGCTGCGAATGGTCGCTGAGGTGCCGACCTGGGTCCCTATGGAAAGTAGTATATAAAATAGTTAGTGTTTTTAGAAAGAAACATTGTGGCATGAATTGGTTTAATCTTACCAAATTCACAGAGGTTTCCGAATCGGACGAAGAAAGTTCTTCTATTTCTGGAGGTTGGGCTGCCACAGGTGGTTCTTCTGCCTGCCACTCGATTGCTGGAAGTAGGGCCACTGCTGGCTGGGCGGCTGTTGGTTGGGCAGCTGCATCTAGAGCCACCGCAGCCGGTATCTCAGGAGCAACTGGGGTAGCAGCAGCTGAGGCACTTTCGGCTTCCAACGCGGCTGCATCCGATTGGACTATTTCGGGATCAGCAGCAGCAGGGATGTCGTCTTGAGGGTCAGCTTCGGCAAGGGCAGCTGGTTCTTCTTTCGAAATGGATGAGTCTGATGCCATGTATGGCGGTCGACCCATCTGGGACGTTGTCCCCTCGCTGTCTGAAGAGACCCCTGCTGCTGATGCGATTGGTGAAGGTGTCTGTAAAAAATTATGGAAATGGTGTTGTTAACTACACCAAGATTGATCATCAGAATCCTGAGTGTTGCTGGCGAGAGAACTTACTGGTTCTATAGGCAGTGCTGGTAAAGATTGCTTCCTGGTCGGGTGCCTGGCCCGACCGCTCCTCGGTACAGGAGGAAGAGTTTGCCTCCTTGTCGGGTCCGCCGCCCGACTGCTCATTGGCAAAGTGAGAAGTGGAGTAGGGGTTTGGAGGGGAAGTGCCTGAGTCTGGACCAAAGGTACGATTGAATGGTCGGCTGGGGCTGGCGTCGTTTGTGTGGTCGGTGTTACTAAGGTCGGTTACTGGGGTCCCTGGAGCCCCTTGCTGGTCGGTCGCAAACTTGGTCCAGCCCCATTCCTTCACGCCTTGTAAAGACCACCCTGGATGGTCTTCTGGTGGCTCCTGCCCATCTAGGGCTCCCATCACAGGGTCTTCACCCACGACTGGGAGATGAGCGATCATCGCCACATCCATGAGAGTCGGACCAAAAGGGCCCGACGGTAAGAGGAAAGTCCCATTTTCCGCATTCCAGAAGGCCGACATGGCCAGGAGCACCTTCTCGTGCAGATTGATCGGCATGGTGGACAATAGTATTGCTTGGTCGATTTTTTTAGATCGCCATTGGGTTTGGAAATGTTCTGATACCCGTCGATACCAAGAGCGATAAAGATCTTTTGGGTCTGTGAGATGGGTTTTGATGCTGTCTCGAATGCGAACTGCTTGGTAGTTAGGGTTGTTGATAGCCAAGGAATTTCGGGATTCCAAAACTTCCCTCATCCGATTTGAGTCTTCAGGAGTAATGCAGTATGGTCGGATCGTCGGAGTTAGTACTTTCGAAGCTGAAAACGGGCCCTCTGGGAGGGTTCCGTCGAAGGGAAGGGCAGGAAGGTATCGATTCGCCATGGTTAGAGTGGTTGAGATTGTGATTCACAAAGGCTCTATTGCGGAAAGGGAAGTTAATCAGGAGTGTTGCCGTAAATGGTGCAGTTGCTAAGGGAGTTTTTTAAGAGGGTGGTGCTTTATGAACTTCCAAACGTCGATTGATAAATGGCGTTTGAAAGTCCCTTGGCGGCGGGCAAGTTGTTACGTATGAAATTTAGAATTAGGTTAAAAAGCCCAAAGTAAAAGAAAAAATGGGCCTGGCAATAGAGTTGATTGAACTGGCTGAAGGACACCGTGAGGAAATCAAGGAAAATAGGTTTATTTCTAAGGAAAATACAGGACGGGAAGACCTCAGGTCGGAAGGTCTTCAGGTCGGGAGGTCCTCAGGACGGAAAGACCTCAGGTCGGAAGGTCTTCAGGTCGGGAGGTCCGCAAGACGAAAAGTCCTCAAGACGGAAAGACCGCAGGTCGGAAGGTCTTCAGGTCGGGAGGTCCTCAAGACGGAAAGTTCTCAGGACGGAAAGACCTCAGGTCGGAAGGTCTTCAGGTCGGGGGGTCCTCGAGACGGAAAGTCCTCGGGACGGAAAGTCCTCGAGACGGAAAGACCTCAGGTCGGAAGGTTTTCAGGTCGGGAGGCCCTCAAGACGGAAAGTCATCAGGACGGGAAGTCCGCAGGTCGGGAGGATTGGCAGTCGGACCAATACGGTTGTAGATTGGCAGTCGGGCCAAAAGGGCGGAAGGTCTGTGGTCGGCTCAAAGAGTGAAATATAGGGATAATTTTGGTCTGCTGAGGACACGTGTCAGCAGGAGAAGGGTTGGAAGACGGTTGGGAAGGAGACGTTGTAACCGTTCGGGCGACGGTTTTCAGTACAATTTCCCAGAGAATATTTAAGGGTTTGGATCATCATTTGGCAAGGCATCTTCAATCAACTTCAACAAAGCAAAGTCAGATTTGGGGATCACCACTTTAAATTTCAGTCTTTTATTTTCCAGTTTATTTTCTGTACCATACAGTGTTTAGAGATTCCTAATCTCAGGCACTAATTAATCAAGTTTAAGGATATTTTCTATATCTTTGAATTTTACTTTATTTTTGTTGAAAAATTACATCAACAATATTAATGTAGTTACAATAATAAAATTTATTTATAAATAATTTAGCTTTATGCAATTAATACAAAATAAGTGCAATTTTCCCAATTAGAGATGATCTTAGCTCTTGGGTTCCATTTGTGTGTTACAATATTTCTTAGTTTATCAATCTTACATTCTTTCAAAGTTTGTTTCTACATATTTTTTTCAAAAACAAATTAATAAACTACACATATTCATTATTTTTATATTCTATATATAATTTTTTATAACTCACATAAAAAAATTTCTTTTTTAAAATCTTACAAAACAAACATACCCAAATCACATGATAAAATTGACATAATGGTAGCCTAATTAGAAATTTTATGATACAAGCACAAACAAGTATATAAATATTCAATCAATTTAGAGTATATATATTTTTAACAAATAATAAAGATATTAGAATTTAATAATTATTGGATATAATATTTTTGTATACAATGAATACAAAAAATGTATATATTGAAAGAACAAAGAACTTTAGCCTTACACCACCCAAAAAACAAAAAAAAAAAAAAAAAAAAATCCAAAATTTAATTTCAAGCAGTTCCTTTGTTATTGGACAGTCAAATTCATATTCTAGGGACTCCAGACCAAACCACATTTTACGGTCCTACGTTTACATGGCATAATAATACATCCACGTGGATAGTAGAAAATAAAAAGAAAACTTCATTTTCAAAAGTAAAAATAATATAGGAGCGTGTGTTGGAGTGAAGTAGAAGAATGTGCAATATAAATAAATATATATTTTAATTATTTATTTACTGGGCAGAGATCTCGCTTCTCTGCGAGGGACTCCGCCAGAAACCGGCGCCGTAGAATCTGTCCCACATTTCCTTCTCCAATTCGATGACCTCCTCCTCTCTGGTGTCCATTTCCCCGAGGGGGCTGCTGATGGGTCGCACGTGGAACAGGGTTTCGTCGCACGTGAACGGGAGGCGGCGGGGTTGCAGCAGCCCTTGCTTCAGCAACCTGCGGTGGCGCTTCCTCCTCAGAGCCTTCCGGCAAAGTCCCGCCGGGACCTTGTAGGCCATCAGCACCAGAAAGTTCGCCAGGCCGAAGGGGCAGCAGCACGCCACCGCTGCGCATTCCGCCGTCGTCCCGCCGGCGAACTCCGCCACTGTCAGCCTCCTCGGGGAGGATTTCTCCAGCAGCAGCTGCCGGCGGTACACGGCGGACGCCGCCGACGGCTCCCGCAACATGATCTGGTTTCTCATCATCGATCCGGTAAAAATCGATTCAAATCAAACCCTCCCTAGCTCGTTCCTTCGCGGCTGGCGCCTCGACAGACTTCCAAATTCATGCAACGTACAAATCCGATTAATTAACCCGAAATCAAAACGAAACAGAAAAAGCTTTAGAAATGGATCAAAAACGATATCATCCATCAACGTAATAATTGATTACCTGGAGAACAGTCTAAGGCAAGGCGCAGCGCGAAGGACGTGGCATGGGTATGAAGGAAACAAGGCAAGGCAAGGCAAATCAAATAAATGTTTGAAGGACTCCTTTCGTAAGCTAGGAAGTAATTAAATTAATTCTACCCAGCGAACAAATAGGGATTCAACGGCTCTCCCTCTTTCAAGCTAATTATTTCTTAATTTTCACCCCAAGTTGGAGAACAGATGTTGGATGTTGGCTGGTTGGCTATTTGGAGGGTAAGTGTTTGTCATATATACCCAAAAAAATCAAAATTGGATACAAAAAATGTCTGACATGCCGGCAGTCCAAGATAGAATATTTGAAGCCCAAATTTCCAATCCAACCAAATAATACACAAATCAATCTATAATATGTCAAATATAATAGCTAAAAAAGTAATATTAGTACCATTGAGAACTATACGAATCAATTTTGGTTTTATATAAAAATTTTCATTACCAGTCGATGTACCAGTCGAAGGCGTTGCCTTTTAGTGACCGCACAAATTGTTTGACTATGAGGTCTCCATATGTTCCAGTATTGTTGCATATCTCGACAAAGTGTGCTATATGTTGCTTTAGGTTGCTTTTTCCGTCAAATTGTTGAAACTTTGGTGGTTGATAGCCCGTTGGCATTTTGGGGGCGTCAATCCTTGCAGTGTAAGGCTTGGCGTAAGTGTGCGTTGGCCTTGAACTCCCTTTGATTTTTCTTTTGATTGCCCCTTGATGTATTTGTCACTTTTGGATATATGGATGAAGGAGTTGATGATCCTTGAAATGGATTTGGTTCTACCACCTTTTCTTTACTATTGCGTTGATCCGCAGATGTTTCCGCTTTATTTTGGGCCACCCGGGAAGATGATTGCTTTTCGATGGTATGACTAGATTCTTCAGGCTTTTCCAGCTTGAAGAGAAATTTTTCGATGAGGGCGTCTTGTTGTTGCATGTGTTGAGACATTCCTTCAACGATTTTGGTCAATGCTACAAGTTGATCTTCTATATTTGAAGCGTTGATAGTCGTGACCGGAGCAGAGCTTGATGAGGTTGAATGAATTGAAATTGGCCGATGAGTAGGTGGCATGAAAGTGTCTTTGAAGCTTTGATCTTCCTTACAGAGCAGACTTTGATCCTTGGTCTTTGGGTCCTCAATATTTGAAGCATTGGTAGTCATCACCGGAGCAGAGCTTGATGCGGTTAAATAACTTGCAGTTTGTTGAGTGGTGAACGATGTGGTAGCACTCTTGAAGTTGTCGTCTTCTTCATAGAGTGGACTTTTCTCTATAATTTTTGGAGAAGTTTCTTCGGAGAACGACAATGCTTTTTTGGTCATACTTCGTGTTGTCATTCAAGTTATTGTCGAAGCGTTTGAGGTTTTTGACGCGATGGGTGCGCAAACTCCTTTGGCAGCGACGGCGGCTTGATCAGCAACTTTCGATGCAACATTGGAAGTTTTGATCTTGAAGGAAGTCATTGGTTTTGAAAGTTCGTCGAAATAAGAGATGAAAGGTAGAGAGGTCCCACTAGGCGTTACAAAAATCTGTTGACAAAAAATTGTGTTATTTTTAATAAACACAAAAATTTGTACAAATTATATTTAATTTGAGTTTAAAGCGGGTCATATTCTCTAAATGAGTCCTTTGATTCTCCTTCCGGATCGATTTGTTTTCCAACTTAGCTTCCGATGGCTTCTTTGATCCGAAGAGACTTGGTCTTCGGTTTGACTTTGCCGGACTTTGGAGGGCTTTGGTCTCCGTGCGGACGATTTGATCGTCGGTTTTTGATTTGATGTCCTCTTTGGACGATCTGAGGCTTTGATCTTTGGTTTGATTTTGCCGTCTTTTGGAGAGCTATGGTCTCTGTGTGGGTGATTTGATCATCGGCTTTGGATTTGATATCTTCTTTAGACGATGCGAAACTTTGATCTTTGGTTTCGCTTTTGGAGGACTTTGGTCTCTGTGTGGGTGATTTGATCATCGGCTTTGTCTTTGATGTCTTCTTTAGACGATCCGAGGCTTTGATCTTTGGTTTCGCTTTGCCGCCTTTTGGAGGACTTTGGTCTCCGTGTGGGCGATTTGATCATCGGTTTTGAATTTGATGTCTTCTTTAGACGATTCGCGGCTTTGATCTTCGGTTTGGCTTTATCGCCTTTTGGAGAGCTTTGGTCTCCGTGTGGGCGATTTAATCATCGGCTTTGAATTTGATGTCTTCTTTGGACGATCCGCAGCTTTGATCTTTGGGTTTGCCTTTACTGCCTTTTGGAGAGCTTCGGTCTCCGTGTGAGCAATTCGATCATCGGCTTTGGATTTGATGTCTTCTTTGGATGATCCGCGGCTTTGGTATTTAGTTTGTCTTTTCCGCCTTTTTTAGGGCTTTGGTCTCTGTGTGGGCGATTCGATCGTCGGCTTTGGATTTGATGTCTTCTTTGAACGATCCGTGGATTTGATCTTTGGTTTGCCTTTTCCGCCTTTTGGAGGGCTTTGATCTCCATGTGGACGATTCAATCGTCAACTTTGGATTTGATGTTTTCTTTCGATGATCCGCGGCTTTGATCTTTGGTTTGCTTTTTCCGTCTTTTGGAGAGCTTCCGTCTCCATGTGGGCGATTCAATCATCGGCTTTGGATTTGATGTCTTCTTTGGACGATCCACGGCTTTGATCTTTGAGGAGGTAGATTTGGTGCTCCATAACGCTTTTGGTGTCATGTCCCTTTGAGTTTTTGATCGAAGAGGGCCCGATTGATGCTTTTGACGAAGAACGTGACAAACATTTTGGAGTTTTGGGATGAACTTGGGAGGCTCTTTATTGGCTTTGACGGATACTTCAACATCTTTGGGAGCTTTGATCCTTCATCTGGCTCGGGGATACAACGAAGAACGTTAACTCCATCGATTCGTCAACCAATATTGGATCATTTGTCCAAATCAGTGACTTTCGACGAGACGAAGAACGTTTCGAAGGACACGAAGAATAAGAAGAACAATACAAAGAGAGTCTAGAGATTTACCTCTTTGCTTGAATCCTCGATGTAACTTCGGTGTGTCAAATGAATTGGCCATGGCTCCTATTTATAGGGGAGGGGTAACCTCGGCTTCCTTTTTTAATGATGTCACATGGCACATCCTGATTGGCCAACATGAAGATTTTATAATCTTTCATTTTCCATCATACGATGTTTTTCATTCTTGACGGATTTAATTGTGCACCTTCCTTTCTCCCAAGATATTTATATCATTGTCTTTCTCGGAAGATATTAAATTATATACTTCCTTTATAGACAAGATTAATTTATTCTGCTGTCAAATTTATTATGGCTTTATTTATGCACGTAATATTTGTACGATATCTTTCATTTTAAGCAGATTTTTGCATTAATGGTTGATATTTATTGTAAAAAAATTAACATATTGTGCATAATTAAATATCATATATTTATATTATTGGAATTTTATTTTCTTTCAAAATAAATGATATTTAATTAATTTAGACATTTAATTTTTAATGGCTACAATTAGTAATGAAAAAAATAGATTTAGAGACGAAAAAATCTCGTTACAAAAATAATATTTTCTTATAATGTTTTTATAATGTAATAACCAAAGAAAAATTTTTATTATTTGAAGTTAAAAAATAAATTATTAGTTCGATAGATTATATTTTATAATTATTTTATTTGATCTGTATAGATTTTAGTGTCAATTCCGCATTCCAATATCATATTGTATCATTATTATATGATTTTTTTTCATATTTGTTTCATTATTTTTATATAATTTTTTTTTTATTTTACTATTTTGGGAAAGATATATAATCAAGGGAATTTATTTTTATACTTCTTTTTATAGTGTATAAATAATTTAATATGATATTTATTTATATTTTGCAAAATTGTATTTATTTTACAGTTATCTTTTTCTTCGAAAACTTAATAATATTTATAATTGATAATTTTTATATTATTTAAATCTCATTTTTTATTCTTATATTAGTTTTTTTATTCATGAATTTTTTTATCTTATCGCTTTTCAAAATATATTGAATTCGATAAGTATTAAAATATAATGTCTCCGTCCCGACAAAGATGCAACATTTCGCTTGGGCACAATAATTTATGTAGTATAAATTAGTTATTTAAATAATGAGTATTATTATTATTTAATTATTAAAAAAATTTACAATATATGTTTGAATATTTTAAATATTATATATATCAATAAAATATATATATACAATATGAATACTATTTTTTAGAGAATAAAATTTTATTAATAAAAATTAAAAAAATTATTTATTTATCATTATCATAAATTAGTTTTGTAAAAAATATAGAATTTTAAAGGTAAATAAAATATTTGTTAATTGGGGAGACAAATATAAATAAAGGATTTTGAGTGGGTTATATGTGTAAAATATTAAAAAATTAATTAAATTGATTTATATTTGTTAAATGTATTTAAAATTATTAAAAAATAGAAAAATATCATATTATGTATAACAGACAAAAAATGAAAAATGGTCATATATGAGGTGACGAATGAAGTATGATTTTATTGATTTATATTTAATATGTAAATTTATTGTTAACTAGTATCTATCGTGTATATGATATTCAATTAATATATATTTGAATAATTTTTAAAAAAATTAGTCAATTTTCAAAATTTTAAATGATTTTTTTTAAAATATAATATTTTTATTTATAAGTTAATGTCTAATTTTATTTTAAAAAGTAAGTTTGAATAATTATAGGTGATACTTCAGTGATTATATACTAATTATTTAAATTACATTACTGTTTGCTTATTTATTAAATTTGCAATAAAAAATTAAGATAAATAATTATCTACAAATTTTTTTTTAAAAAAAAATTAAAAGTTAGTTTTTAAAATAAAATCTCTATTTTACTTTAGTAGTTGTTCTAATTTGTATAAATAATTTAATTATGTCATATATTTTTTTATATAATAATTATATTAAAAATTGTTACATAATTATTTTACACTATATACTAACTTTATAATTAATTTTTTCAACTTATAATTTTAATTTTTGTTTAGTTTTTTATATGAATGTTAAGTTTTTCTGTATTATTGTGCGAATTGATCATATTGATATTCAAAAAATATCTGAAGTGAAACTAATTTTACAAAGATTGTATGTTTATATAAGTATAAATACATCGTAAATTTTTATTTATATTTTCTATACATTTTTTTTGTTTAATGTAGATATGATGCTAATTAAATAATAAAAGACGATACTATAAGTATGAATTTAAAATTGTCACACAAACAATTTCAACTTATATTTCGATATCAACTATTCTATTTCAAAAATCTACAAAATCAAACATATTTTACACGTATAAATAATACATATATATATTATTTGATTGTTAATTATTTTAGCATACTAATATCTTTTTTAAATATATAACAAGGAATGATATATAATTAGTATGAGAGTTTATTAACACTTTTATAGATTGTGTTTATATATGTATAGTAATAATTATATCTTCGTGGACAAAAAAAAAATGGTCACATGGTAAATTTTAATATTAATTGTTGATTAGTCTTAAAAATATTTGTATATTTCTACAAAATATTTGTCAATATAATTAATTATTTGTTTAATATTATTTCAACAATTTAGACAAATCGTGCATCGCACGAGTTTACACGCTAATTATTACTTCCTCCGTCCTATACACCCTGTAACGTTTCATTTTTTTATGTCCCAAAAACCCTGCAACATTTCCAAAATATGAAATAATTAATTATACTTAATCTCTACTCCACCTTTTATCCTTCACATCATCCAAATAAAAAAAATAAAATATATATTTCTCTCCCCATCACATCACCTAATTTCTAAATCATCCTACTTAATACTACCCACCTAAAAATCCGTACCAAAAACAAATGTTGCATCTTGTTTAAAATGGAGAAAGTATTATATAAGAGATCGGTGTGGAATCTATTGGATCATATCTTTTTTGTTATTATTAAAATAGAAACCACTCTATCATATATTGTCTTTTTTTTAAAAAAATTATTTTTGTAATAAAATATGTATTAAATTTTATTAAGTATATCTGTTGATGTAATTTTTCAACAAAAATAAAGTAAAATTCAAAGATATAGAAAATATCCTTAAACTTGATTAATTAGTGCCTGAGATTAGGAATCTCTAAACACTGTAACGTACAGAAAATAAACTGGAAAATAAAAGACTGAAATTTAAAGTGGTGATCCCCAAATCTGACTTTGCTTTGTTGAAGTTGATTGAAGATACCTTGCCAAATGATGATCCAAATCCTTAAATATTCCCTGGGAAACCGTACTGAAAACCGTCACCCGAACGGTTACAACGTCTCCTTCTCAACCGTCTTCCAACCTTTCTTATGCTGACACGTGTCCCCAGCAGACCAAAATTCCCTATATTTCACTCCTTGAGCCGACCACAGACCTTCCGCTCTTTTGGCCCGACTTCGTCCTTCGTCCGACCTACTTCTTCGCCCGACCCCACTTGGGCCGACCTCCATATCAACCGCCCCCTGTCTTTGATCAAAGGCCTCCGTGTTTGTCCGACTCCTCCTTCTATCCGACCTACAGTTTACCCGACCTGCGGATATCCCATCTCAACGACTTTCCGTCTCGAGGACCTCCCGACTTGAAAACCTTCCGACTCATCGTCTTTCCGTCTTGCGGACCTCCCGACCTGAAAACCTTCCGACTTGAGGTCTTTCCGTCTTGCGGACCTCCCGACCGGAAGACCTTCCGACTTGAGGTCTTTCCGTCTTGCGGATCTCCCGACCTGAAGACCGTCCGACTTGAGGTCTTTCATCTTGAGAGCCTCCCGACCTGAAGACCTTCCGACTTGAAGTCTTTCCGTCTTGCGGACCTCTCGACCTGAAGACCTTCCGTCCTGAATTTTTCTTAGAAATAACTAAATAAATTTATTTTCCTTGATTTCCTCACGGTGTCCTTCAGCCAGTTCAATCAACCCTATTGCCAGGCCCATTCCTCGTTTTACCTTGGGCTTTTAACCTAATTCTAAATTTCGTACGTAACAACTTGCCCGCCGCCAAGGGACTTTCAAACGCCAATAAATGTTTGGAAGTTCATAAAGCACTACCTTCTCGAGAAACTCCCTTAGCAACTACACCAGTTACTGCAACACTCCTGGTTTATTCCTTCTTCGCAATACAAGCCTGTGTGAATCACAATCCCAAAACATTCTAACTATGGCGAATCAATACATTCCTGCCCTTCCTTTCGACGGAACCCTTCCAGAAGGTCCATTTTCAGCCTCGAAAGTACTAACTCCGACGATCCGTCCATATTGCACTACTCCCGAAGATTCAAATCGGATGAGGGAAGTTTTGGAATCTCGCAACGCCTTGGCTATCAACAATCCCAACTACCAAGCAGTTCGCATCCGAGACAGCATCAAGACCCATCTCACAGACCCAAAAGATCTGTATCGTGCTTGGTATCGACGAGTAGCAGAACACTTCCAGACCCAATGGCGATCCCAAAAGATCGACCAAGCAATACTACTGTCTACCATGCCTATCAACCTGCATGAGAAGGTGTTGTTGGCCATGTCCGCCTTCTGGAATGCGGAAAATGGGACTTTCCTTTTGCCCTCGGCCCCCTTTGGCCCAACCCTTATGGACGTGGCCATGATCGCACATCTCCCAGTCGTGGGTGAAGACCCTGTCATGGGAGCCCTAGATGGGCAGGAGCCATCAGAAGACCATCCGGGATGGTCTTTACAAGGTGTGAAGGAATGGGGTTGGACAAAGTTCGCAACCGACCAGCAAGGGGCTCCAGGGACTCCTGTAACCGACCGGGAGCATACTGCCTTTATTCTGTTCTGGCTTTGTAGGTACATCATTGTTTCTCCTTCCAAAAGTGTTCTTCCTTCTCACCTCGACCTGGCCATTCATATTGCGTCAGGTCGGTTCTTCTCCCTTGGTACCCTATTTTTAGCCAATCTGTTTGAAGGACTCACCCGGGTTAGCCTTCGTTCAACAGATAACGATAATAGGAAATTAGACACTGCCGCGTCGGGTCCTTTTTGGTTTTTAGAACTTTGGTTCCGTCTTTACTTTCCCAACGCGTTTAACTTAGGATCTCCGCCCACTATGCCAACATCTGAAAAACATTTAGGATTAGTCCTCAACCGACTCTGCTCAGGACGCAATAAACTCCAATCATCCGATCCAATAATAACTGCCATTTTAACAGATACCCGCAGTAACTCCCGATTTTCTATGTATAAAAAGTATGCGGGTTATGCTCCCGACCATTTTTGGCCCTTTCCAGTACCAAACCCGCTTCCGACTCCTGAGCCTTGTCCTCATCCCACCTATCCTTTCGCCTGGGACGTCGCCCTCAAACCCAGGTCTCTTTTTAGTAGCAAGAAACTTGATAAAAAAGGGCAGAAAACTTTTTACACTTTTAACTATGAACCTCAATTCATGGCGCGTCAGTTCGGCTGTTGCCAAGGTATCCCCGGACCCGTCGCGGGTCCCCAAATAATTTTTCAAAGTCCCGACCGACGAGTCCTTCCTAATTCAATCCCTTCTTATATCTCCCAGCTTACCACGTATATAATTTCCAATTCTTATATTCCCTTCCGCTCCAACCCTGAGAGTGTAGATACTTTCAATGAATGGTGGTCGGTCGTATGGTCCCTGATATCCCCTGATGAGGGTCGGTTGCTGAACGTACTCCTCCCTCCCCAAGGACTGGTTCTAGGGGCGGCGATACATACTAGCACCCAAAAACAAACAACCGCCCCGGGAATCGGATCTGGGGGTCCCACGCGCAAAAGAAAAACTTCCCAGCTTTATAGGAAACGAACCAAACTCCTTCTTTAAAAGCACACTGTTTCTCACATTTTAAGAAACATATTCCCAGGCATATTTTAAAAATCAAAACACTGAAAGTGTGAACAAACATGGCGAATGACCGACCTCATGTTCCATCAAGCAACTGGGAGGGTGTTCTTCAACCCTTCTTTGTAGGTAATCACCCTATTGGAGGCCATGCAGAAGACTTGTTATATATACTCAAGCAACTAGACTTCAAATTCCGATTCTCCCAACGAGGTAGAAGAACTATTCATCGCGTCATCCGCCTGATGGAAAAAGTCATTGAGGGGTATGAACCTCTTCGTGACATCCTCAGCCGCATCCCTGATCTCCATCATCACATGGAAATGATTGAAAATCATGCAGCAACCATACTTCCAGACCTTGGTTGGGATAACATATTTTCCAATCAACGAAAAGTCTTTTCAAGATTGCGTACCATTGTTGATCGTGAACATCAAGCCCTAACAGACATGCAAGCACGTACCCACCAAGATCTAGATGACATGCAATGCCAATGGGAAAGGTACCGACCAGACTTGGAAGATCTTATTGAAGAAGAACCAGAGCTAATATCCACTCACTGGGATGAAAAGTCTGATTCAGAGACAGAAAATTTCTCACAACTACACGATGACTAACAGAAATGAACCTTCCAGTAGGTTCGAACCCCCATAAATGGGTTCTGAATAATATGTGGTTTCAGGCAGTTTTGTTATCTGAAAAGGCAGGATAATACCTCTTCAGATATTTAGCATTAATACAATCATGTACTCTTCTACCTTCATGATTTACAATAATGAACGCGCCATTTCCAATATCTTTTTGAACAATGTATGGTCCTTCCCAATTCGGTGACCACTTTCCCAATTGATCAGTTTTCTTATATGTAGGAAGAATGGTCTTCCAGACTAGGTCTCCTTTTTGGAATGTCCTGTGAAGAACTTTCTTTCCGTAACTCCTTGCTCTGATTTCACTCTGTTTCACACTTCGATCTATTGCATGGAGACGGTTAACATCCAAATCTTCTAACTGCTGCAACATAAGTTGTTGGTATTCCTTTGTAAGATCACTATCAGTAAATTCCGTTCGGCCGGATGATACTCGAATTTCGGCTGGTAAAACAGCATCTTGGCCAAACGTAAGTTGGTAAGGTGAGAACCCTGTGGCCGTATTTCTGGTATTTCTATGTGCCCATAAAGCCTGAGACAATAACAAATGCCACTTTCTTGGGTTCCCTTCAATCATCTTCTTTATAATCCCAATGATAATCTTATTTGCTGCTTCCGCCTGTCCATTGGCTTGGGGATAATAAGGTGAAGAATGATGTAACCGAACACCGAATTCTGCCAAGAAATTAGAGAACCTTTCCCCTGTAAAGACCAAGCCTTGGTCGGTTGTTATAGACTGAGGAATACCATATCTGTAAATAATTTGGTGCAAAACGAAGTCTATCACTTCTTTCTGATCCACATTTTTCAAAGCAACCGCTTCCACCCATTTGGTAAAGTAATCAGTCGCGACCAATATGAAACAGTGATGTTTCGATGAAGCAGGATGTATCTTACCAATAATATCCATAGCCCACGATTTAAAAGGCCATGGTTTTGCCAAGAATTGTAATTCGGTTACTGGCAAATGATTTAAGTTTCCATGTCTCTGACATTCCTGGCAGCCTTTTGCAAATTGTATGCAATCCTCAAAAATCTTAGGCCAGAAAAAACCCAAGCGATGAATGGCCCATCTCATATTGAGACCTGCCCGATGAGCTCCACATATCCCACCATGTACTTCTGTCATCACTTCTAGAGCTTCTTTAGATCCCAAGCATTTCAAAAGTAAACCTTCAAATGATCTCTTGTACAAAATTCCATTTATCAATTGAAAACGTAAAGCCTTCAATCGTATCGCAATTGAAACACTCGCACCAGGATTCTGTAAATACAGGATAAGCTCCGTTCTCCAATCGGACACTGTTTCGCCATCGGACTTCTGTCCGATAAAAACTTCGCAATCGGGCTCCTGACCGACCGTCTCCTGCCCGACAGGCTCGCAGTCGGGCTCCTGTCCGACACTCTCCTGCCCGATCATAGCTTCACAATCGGGCTCCTGACCGACAGCCTCTTGCTCGACCGTAACTTCACAGTCGGGCTCCTGTCCAATATCCTCTTGCCCGTTCGTAACTTCGCAGTCGGGCTCCTGTCCAATATCCTCTTGCCCGACCGTAACCTCGCAGTCGGACTCCTGACCGATATCCTCTTGCCCGACCGTAACTTCGCAGATCGGGTCTGTCTTTCCTTCTATGCCCGACTTGACCTCCGACCACATATCCTCCAGAATTCCTTTACATGCCCTTTGAGCCAATTCATCAGCACGTTGGTTTTCTTCCCTCGGAATGAACTCAATTATTACTTCTGAGATTTTTGTCAGTAACCGACTCACAATGTCCCTATATCTGCGAAGATGAGGGTAATTGCACACATATTGATTGTTTACCTGGTTGACTACTAATTGAGAATCCCCCCTTATGATTACAGACTGGACCTTCCTGGCAATTAAAGCCTCCAAACCCAAAATTAAAGCTTCATATTCTGCCGAATTATGGGTCATGGATTCCAATCGTAGTTGTAAGTTGATCTTTTGACCATCAGGTCCTTGCAAAAAGACCCCTGCCCCCGATTTGTTTCCAGAGGTAGAACCATCAAAGAACATCAACCATGTTCTGGTACTTATATAAGGCACACATCCGACCTGTAGATTATCCAGATATGATGCACAACTAAATGGTCGGACACTATCACAAAGAGAATACCCGACTTGTGAGAATTCTGCCAAGAAGTCGGCTACTGCTTGTCCCTTAATTGCCCTCAGTGGGGAATGGTGAAGATCGAAAGGAGCCAATTTGATGGCCCATTTCATGAGTCTGCCCTTCATAGTAGGTCTCTGTAAAATCAATTTGATGAGATCCACCTTTGATATGACCTCAACTCTTCTGGGCAGCAAATAATGCTCGAGTTTAGTGCAAGCGAAGACCAATGAATAACACATTTTTTCTGGGATAGTGTAATTCAGTTCTGGTCCTGTAAGGGTTTTACTGAGATAGTAAATTGCCCTTTCCTTCCCGTCATCACCATCCTGCGCCAATAAACAACTAACCACTTCATATGTATTTGCCAAATAAAGTTTGAGTGGCCGACCTTGTTTGGGAGGCATCAAGACTGGAGGGTGAACCAACGCCTGCTTGATAGCATCTAAAGCCGTTTGTTGGTCGGGACCCCATTCAAAGGCAATTTTTCCAGCTTTCAACAATTTAGTAATGGGTCTGACCTTGCCAGCAGCATTAGAAATGAAACGCCTCAAATAATTCACCTTACCCAACAGACTTTGGATTTCTGCAACCGTCTTGGGTGGCCGACTATCAAGAATGGCTTTAGCCTTGTTGGCATCAATTTCAATTCCTCTCTCATGAACTAAGAATCCTAGAAAGCTCCCGGCTGATATTCCAAAAGCACATTTGGTTGGATTCATCTTCAACTTGTACTTCTTCATTCTTTCAAATGCCTCTTCAAGATCTCTCAAATGTTCGTCAAAACTGGCAGATTTAACTATAACATCATCAATATACACTTCCATAGATCTGCCAATTAAATCATGAAAGATTGAATTCATGGCTCTTTGGTAAGTTGCCCCTGCATTCTTTAACCCGAATGGCATGACTGTCCATTCATAAATACCCAAAGCCCCTGGGCATCTGAATGCTGTCTTAGGAATGTCTTCTTCTGCCAAGAATATTTGGTTATAACCTGCATAGCCATCCATCAGACTAAGGATTTTATGCCCTGCTGCTGCATCTATCAGCATGTCGGCCATAGGCATCACGTATTCGTCCTTAGGGGTAGCTAGATTCAAATCCCTGAAGTCGATGCATATCCTTATCTTACCATTTTTCTTGACCACTGGCACAATATTAGCCAGCCACTCCGCATAACGGCAAGGTTGAATGAAACCCACTTTGAGAAGTTTTTGGATTTCTTCCTTGATTTGAGGCATCAGATCTGGACTCATTCGCCTTGGAGGTTGTTTGTAAGGTTTACAACCTTCTTTGATGGGCAATCGATGCTCTATTAGACTTCTTGTCAAACCAGGCATCTCTGAATAATCCCACGCTAAACAATCAATGTTGTTTCTAATAACTTCAAGCATCATTGTTTGTTGCTCTTTAGACAAATAACCACTTAACCTGATCACTTTTGGAACCAATTCGGTTCCTAAATTAAACTCCAATAACGGGTCTTGTGATGAAGCTGTTGGTTCTGTTTTTTCTAATAAGTCGGGCCAACGAAATTGTTCATCTTCTTGGAGGTGAACATCCAGAATCTCTTTATTATTTTCTACTTTATGTAATAACTGTTTTAAATAGAACTTATTAATAAGAGAACTACATACTTCTAAAGTTGTATCTTCCATAACAAACAACTTATACAGAAATGGGTGTGGCTTTATCATGAGCCATACAATAAAGGTGTTCTTTTAATAGAACATCGAGTTCTGGCCAGTGACTTTATAACCCTTGTTTGGGTATTCCCTGGCCATATACAACTGAGACATCGGAGCCAAATGACTAGAATAAAACACTGACTCTTCCACTTGTTCTGTTACGTCGAATGGGTTGTCATTCGCTTCCATTTTAAAGACCTGATTTCCTTCCCAGAACATTAACTGTTGGTGCAAGGTTGATGGCACACATTGAGAGGCATGAATCCAATCTCGTCCCAGCAAAAGAGAATATGTAGTATCTGCGTCCACAATAAAGAAAACAGTGGAAATTTTCTTTGGTCCGACCTCAATTGTGGCAACCATCATACCTTCAGGCTTGGTCGGCTGCCCTGTAAAACTTGTCATTTCGAATTCCACAGGGGACAGATCATGAATTCCTTTCCCTAGCTTCTTGAGAGTCTTCAATGGCATAACATTAAAGACTGCTCCATTATCCACGAAAACCTTTGTGATTGGTTTCCCACAAATGTGAGCATTAACATACAGGGGTTTCAAATGGGAGTTCGCACCCTCTGGAATAGGAGGAAACACAATTGAAGGTGCTTCCGACTGAGGCTCAGAATCTGTAATCTTTGCCCACTCTGTTTCCTCTAATTCGCCATCTGCCAAGAATGCCCATAAAGGTTCGTCCATAGTATCATCTACCAGACTCGCCCACGTCGGTTCATCACTCATCTGGTTAACCTCTGTCATTCGACAAGGGATTCGTGGTCCCAGACGAGATTTAACAGATCTTGAATTTTCCTCTGTAGGCACCACTTCTTCCTTCGTCTCATTTCGAGATTGAACCGTCAAGGATTCAATACGAAATTCTTCCAGAGATGGATTGATGTTGATCCGTTCACAATGTTGGCATCTAAAACCTTTAATTATTTCATCTGCCATTCCTTTACCTTTCCCCTGTCCCGACGAACTTCTTTTGGTATAGTCGGAAGCTCCTAATCCGTCCTTCGGTTGCTTTCCTGACCAGACCCGACTGGACCGACTTATTGGAGACTGAATGGCCGCTCCCTGCTCGTCGGTCGTTTGTTCTGTAAAGACTCTAATGGACTGATCTCCTGTCAAGTGGTCGGCCGCATTTTGTTCGTCGGTTCTTTGTTGCACTGCAGGAACTCGTTTCCCATACTTTGCAGCATACCTGCGTTTGGCATTGCGAATCTGTGTACGATTCATACCTGGGAAACGAGGATCTATATCAACGGGTAAAGGCTTTTTATTTCGAGCCCAATCGTTCCCGACTGAACCCGTTTTTCTGGTCGGGTGGTCTCTCACTAAAACCTTTTCCTTCACTTCCACATTAAAAGAACCGTCTGGACGGTCCCATTTTTCAGCGACTGGCCTTTCAACAACCTTGAGTCGTTCTTCCGGTCGGCTGCTATTTGGCTGATTCCCTTTCTTTTTTCCGGGACTTGCCTGAGTTTGCTCCCCTGTTTGTCCACTATTGACCGAACTTTTCCTTGTTTCCGAACTTGGTTGGATGTCAACCATCGCAGTTGTTACTTTCGGAAATGGTTGCTGGTCTACACCTAAAGTGATGTATTTGAGCCGACCTGTCTTGATGGCTTTTTGAATTTCCTTCCTAAAATGAGTACACTGACTTGTAGTGTGTGTGAAAGAATTATGCCACTTACAATATGGTCTCCCTTTGATTTCTTCTTTAGTGGCAAGTCTTTGGCCCTTTGGAATACGGATCTGCCCATCAGTCAGTAGGATATCAAAGATTTCATCAGCTTTCGAACTATCAAAGGTCGGTTGCTCCTTTCCTTCAGATCCTGGTACTGGCTTCAATTTAGGACATACATACGGTTTGCCAGAAAGGATTTCGGCTGCCATCTCTTCTGACTGATTAAAATCAAAGTCGCATGTTTCTGTTCCCATACTCGCCATATGTTGGCCTCTATTACGCCTGTTATGCTGATCTTCCTCTCTGAACAAAGACTCTAGACGTCCTGCCTTGGATGCAAGATTTGCCAAATCCTCAACATCCAGGGCAGTGAGTGCCTTTCTTAAACGATTATGCATATTCCGGACCACTAAATTGGTCATCTCTTTCTCACTGATTACCGTAGGACATCGTCCCTTCATCAATCGCACCCTTTCTATAAACTGTGAAGCAGTTTCTTCTGGATACTGTCTCAATTCAAGTAAATCAGTTAAAGAAACAACTGGTAAAGGATTAAAGAATCTAGCGTGAAATGCCATCTCCAATCCTTCCCATGTCTGAATTTGTCCAGGAGGTAGACTTACAAACCATGAAAACGCCGTTCTGGTAAGAGACAAACCAAACAGCTGTAACTTATAAAAAGGGTTATTGCCAACCTCTCCTAATTGTGCTGTGAACCGACCAACATGTTCTATGGTGGAAGATCCGTCCTCCCCTGAGAATGCATGAAAGTCGGGTGGTCGAAAATTCCTTGGGAGAGGGTGTTCATGAATGATCCTTTCTGGGAAAGGTCTTTGATATGCAGGGCGGTTAGCCATCTGAGGAGTTAATCCATACTGATCCCTTAATATATGTGCAATCTCATCAGGATCTACATGAAAGCGTTGATGATCAGGAACCTGGAACGGATCCTGCACAGGAATATGAATCGGATCATGTATATATCCTTCAGGCCTGTCCTCCCTTGTACTGTTCGGCTGCGAACTGGTAACCCTTGGTCCCAGTGGAACATTGTTGGGAAAAGTCAAAGGAGTTTTTCCCCGATCCATTCGGTTGGGATTTGTGGCACTTGGGAATGTACTATCCACGAATGATGGCCCTGCGAAATTTGCCTGTGGTCTGGACGGTGACACTCCTGGTGGCGTTTGAGTGGGTTGAAGACTAACCCTTGACAATGCTTGATCTATCATGTTCTGCAACTGACTCTGTTGCTCACGCAACATGTTCGTTTGTTGCTCACGCAACATATTCTGCATAACCAAGGTATGCTGGTTGTTCATTTGTTGAACATAAGACCACCAATCAGTTGGTGGTTGTGGGATTTCCCCGGCATTTGGCACAATGGGTGGTGGAACGGATTCTCCCACCGGTGTCGAAGATGCTTGCGGTTGTGACCCTGCCATATGGACCCTTCCGATGATTCGGCCGGATCTAAGACGTATGAAATTATCGCCGGAATTGGAATGAGCAATTTTGTCTTGCTCCCACTGTGGTCGCCAATTTGTTGATGTAATTTTTCAACAAAAATAAAGTAAAATTCAAAGATATAGAAAATATCCTTAAACTTGATTAATTAGTGCCTGAGATTAGGAATCTCTAAACACTGTAACGTACAGAAAATAAACTGGAAAATAAAAGACTGAAATTTAAAGTGGTGATCCCCAAATCTGACTTTGCTTTGTTGAAGTTGATTGAAGATACCTTGCCAAATGATGATCCAAATCCTTAAATATTCCCTGGGAAACCGTACTGAAAACCGTCACCCGAACGGTTACAACGTCTCCTTCTCAACCGTCTTCCAACCTTTCTTATGCTGACACGTGTCCCCAGCAGACCAAAATTCCCTATATTTCACTCCTTGAGCCGACCACAGACCTTCCGCTCTTTTGGCCCGACTTCGTCCTTCGTCCGACCTACTTCTTCGCCCGACCCCACTTGGGCCGACCTCCATATCAACCGCCCCCTGTCTTTGATCAAAGGCCTCCGTGTTTGTCCGACTCCTCCTTCTATCCGACCTACAGTTTACCCGACCTGCGGATATCCCATCTCAACGACTTTCCGTCTCGAGGACCTCCCGACTTGAAAACCTTCCGACTCATCGTCTTTCCGTCTTGCGGACCTCCCGACCTGAAAACCTTCCGACTTGAGGTCTTTCCGTCTTGCGGACCTCCCGACCGGAAGACCTTCCGACTTGAGGTCTTTCCGTCTTGCGGATCTCCCGACCTGAAGACCGTCCGACTTGAGGTCTTTCATCTTGAGAGCCTCCCGACCTGAAGACCTTCCGACTTGAAGTCTTTCCGTCTTGCGGACCTCTCGACCTGAAGACCTTCCGTCCTGAATTTTTCTTAGAAATAACTAAATAAATTTATTTTCCTTGATTTCCTCACGGTGTCCTTCAGCCAGTTCAATCAACCCTATTGCCAGGCCCATTCCTCGTTTTACCTTGGGCTTTTAACCTAATTCTAAATTTCGTACGTAACAATATCGTAATTAAGAAAATTATAGTTAACACATCTTTATAGATAATAAGAAAATTTATATAATTTCACAATTAAAGTAAATAATATAATTTTGTTTCCATTTATATCCTTATTTAAGAGTAATACAAATTTAATAAATTTGGAATGTAATTTTCATCATTTTTATAATTAATGCTAATTAGATTAATAATAAATAAATTAAAAATAAATCATTATATTTTCTAATCCTAATATATATATCTATAAAAATCAGTAAGTCTTATAGTTTTATAATATTTTTTTTCTCATAAATAATTTTAAAATTAATTTAATAATTTTTTAGTTTTTATTTATATCCGTTAATTAATAATGAAATTTTACTAAATTTTCAATGTAATTATTTAATATTATATATATTTAATTATTATAACTTGAAATATATTTTAATTATATATATATGAAAAATAAAACTAATATCAATTTATTTGTACTTTTTATTTTTTATTTTTAGTAAAAATAAATTTATATTAAATATTTTTAATATATATACTATTATAATATACTTAAAAAATTATAATTAAAAATTATATATATAATACTTCTTTCATTTCAAAATTAAATCATTTATTTTATTTTATAGTTATTTTAAGTGTATTATATTTTAATTTTTTTATCTTTATAAAAAAAAATCTAACTCATATCATTTTGTTTTCTCATTATTGATTTTTTAATAAAATAAATTTATAATATTAAATTAAATATTCATGATTAATATACCATAATAATATACTTAATAAAATTATTACTATTATTATACACCGTTTCAATTTTTTCTTAATTTTTAATTTTTTAATATTTTAAAATTTGATTTCATATTTGTAATTTTCATTTAAATACACCTTTATTGACAATTATTTAGGTTCCATTCTTCTACCATTTTCCAGAAGTCGATGACTCCGCCCGTCACACTCTGGGAGCTGGCCATGCCCGAAATAATTAATGATATTAAAAATAAATTACTATTATTTCTAAAATTTTGGAAATTTTTAATAATTTTAAAACTAATTTAATATTTTTTAATTATAATTCAAATATATAATTAATATTAATTATATTTATAATTAATAATTTTTAAAATTTTATATTTTTAATAATTTTATAACTAATTTTTATTAAAAAACTAACTCATTTTTAAACATTATAATTCATTATAATTATATTCGTAATAAACACATATTTTTTCTCATTTTTTTAATAAAAAATTTATTCTAAATATTTATAATTAATTCATTACAAATTAATTATTATTAAATAATATATTATTATTATTATTATTATTATTATTATACTTCTATATTTAATATCTAATATATTACAATTAAATAATAAAATTTTATTAAATATAAATGAACATTATGAATAAACTTGATTTTGACTTTTATGATTGGAAGTTACCAAATATTAAAAACGATTACGATCAAATAATGTCGGGATTAATTACAAATTTGATGATAACTTCTATTTGAATCCCTATAAAAGACCATTTCTTCACCCCATTTCAATGACACAATATTCTCTTATCCTCTTAATGTTCCTCAATTTTTTCGATAGTATTTTTTTGGCGACTTTCCGATTAATATTTCTGTAACGTTTACTTTCCTTAGTTACCCAATATAGTTTTTTTTTTCCTCACATTTTAATCTTCAGAATTCTAAAATATTGAGGTGTCACCTAATCCGAAGATGATGCGTCGTTTTAATTTATAATTTACTTATACTATTTTATTTTGTTTTTATTTTGTACAGTATATAAATAATTTTATATATTTTTGCATTTATAGATATTTTTGTGTTATTTATATTTAGGTAATTCATATATTGATTTATATTTAATAATAAAATTAAAATTTTA
Organism: Andrographis paniculata; assembly: GCF_009805555.1. Classification (NCBI taxonomy): domain Eukaryota; kingdom Viridiplantae; phylum Streptophyta; class Magnoliopsida; order Lamiales; family Acanthaceae; genus Andrographis; species Andrographis paniculata. The sequence continues at coordinate 2,400,614 of NW_026137608.1, forward strand.
TTTATTTTTATTTATAATATTAATTATATTTAATAATGGTCGGTTACCGATTATTTTGCCTCAGGTATTAATTTTCCCGACGCGCAAGATTATTTCCTCACCTTATTTCAAACACACTTCAATCTTATTTCTTCTCTATTTCTCTTATTTTTCAGGAATATTTTTCCGGTAAGTTTTGGTTAATCTTTTAGCAACGTTTCTATCTTCCTTACCCACCCAGTTTTTTTCTCCTTCATTTTACTTATAATATTTTATTTTGTTATTATTTTGTACTTTGCATAAATACTTTAATATAACCTTTTTATTGTATATTACAGATATTTTTCTGTTATTTTTTTCCAAATAATTTCTATATTAATTTATATTTAATAATAACATTAAAATAAAATTAATTTATTTTTATTTATAATATATGTATTATGTTATTCATATTTTTATATTTAAATTAAATTTTTGATTTATTTTAATAAAAATATAAATATTGATGATTTAATGGAATTTTTATAATTTTATTAAAAATATTTGTATTTATTTTAAGTTTTCAATAAATCTATACTATTTTATTTTTTTCTTTATTTTGATATTTTTATTACAATAAATTTATATTAATATTCATAATTAATATACCATAATTAACATACTTAATAAAACTATAATTAACACAATTAATAAATGATTTTTATATATAAAAGTTGATAAAATTATTAAGAATATGATAGTATAATGTATATATACAAAACTTATTATTCATTTTAAAATTAAATAATTCATTTAAATTAAAAATTTTAAAATAAATTCTCTATTATACATATATATTAATTACAAAACTAATGATTATATAAATTCTAATTTTTAACTTTTATGAAAAAAATTATAGATGTATTCTTTTAATAAAAATTTAACGGAAACATAAAAAAAATATATAAAATATTTTATGAATAAAAAAATAAGATATAAAAAAAGTCGTGTATCGAGCACAGATTTTCCACTAGTATATATATATAATAGCCCCTATTTATATTGAGTATTGGCAGGCGTTTCTCTTATCAGGACCAGACCAGTCCTGATCGTTGCATTTGGTCCAAAATATGAGTTACAATGAAGGGAGACAATGAGCTCATCCACACACTCCATGGATTTGTTGTGTATGTGAAGATGATGTTGGAGGATGTAACGAATAGGAGATAACTTCCGAAGGATGCCGGATTACAAAGCTTGATCAGATTTTGCTCAATGGGAACAATATCGCCATCTTGACACCCGGTGGCCAGGCCTGGGCCAGGGCGAAGGGGGCCCTCGCCCAGGGCTCAAAGTGAGAAGGGTCATAACTTGTAGATATATATTGTAATTTTTCATGGGAACTTTACAATGAAGTTGCAAAATGCTCTGCATTGAAGGTGTTTATTTTTTATTTTTTCAAATTGTTTTTAATCTCTTTTATTTTATAAATTTCTTTTATCTTAATTTTCTTCATTCTTATTTTACGTAAATTTCTTTCTTCTTTCTTTGTTCTTCGTCTTCGTCCACACACCGTGATCTTTTTGTTTCTGCAATCTGCAATTTTAGATAATATTATTTTTTATCTATTTATTTATATCCTGATAATTTATTTATCAATTTTATTTTTTACATCAAAACTAAAATTCAAACTTAAAAAATGGTGTAAGAGTCCGACTAGGTGAGTTCAAGTCCTACGGTCCCCATTTGCACGTATATGCATTTCGCATACCTCCATTTGCACCTGAGGAGTGTGTTGGGACTCCTATCCGTTTGCGGATATATAATGGGAACAACTTTTTCAATTTATTAGTTTTTATTTATTTTTATCTTTAACCATTAAACATTTATTTTACACATATTAATATATTTTTATTAAGTATTTATTAATTATTTTAATATAATTTGTTCTAATAACTTATGAATTTACTTTTATACATGTAAAGTAATTAAAATTAATTTTTATACTTCTTCCATCTCTAAAAAGGTTGTTATTTTTTATTTTTGTATGTTACAAAACAATATTGTCATTTTCTTATTTAATAATTAATATTCATTTTTTATTTTTGTTTGTTGCAAATATTTTGGATTTACTAAATTAAAAATAATAGTGAAATATTTGAAACGAAGATAGCATATAATATCATAACAACTACAAATCATACTAGATAGATTAAAAACATAAGTTGATCCAAATAACTTCGAATCATATAATTATTTCAAAGATGGGAAACAAATCTCTAAATCCATCAATCTTTCCCGACAGTTTGAAGCGCATTAGTGAAAGGGCCGTAAGCATTGGTTTTCTCGACAAAGTCCTTGAAGGTTGTCGCAGAATATTGAGCAGGACTGTCTTCATTCACTAATATTTTTGCCGGTTCGATCACACTTTCTGGCTTTGGATTAACGAAGGTTGCAATAGAAATCCTTTTTTGATTCAAATTTGGCACTACCCTATGCTCCGGACTTTTTAGCTTCCCATTGCTGATAATCTATACACAAATTATATTTGATTTAAAATTTTTATTATTCTTGATGAAAATTTTTATATATAATTTTATTTTATAAAATATTATATCAAACCACAGTTAAAGAAACTCAAATTACTTTTGAACAAAACCCAATACAAACACGTATAAAGTATTTCTTTCAGAAGCAAAAGTTCAAAGTTTTTGGCAAAAACCAATCCAAGTGAACCTAAAAAATAACAATTAGCAATGTTTTTGTTAGACTTTATAATAATACTTTTTCATCGGTTAAAATTGAGTGACATCAATTTTTTTCTCATTGAAAATTCTATATGTAGAGTTTTAAAAATATATATAGATATAAGTTTGACGTAATTTTTAAATCATATTGCGGTAGCGCGCGAGCTTGTTTAGGCGCATATGACATACCTGGAGTTGGGTGCCGATATTGACGGCAAAGGTATTCTGTGGAGCTTCAACGCCAAACCACTCGCCATCTTTCAAGATCTGAAGCCCTTCGACATTCCCTTGGTACAAAATTGTTATGAGGTTGTGATCAAGATGCTTGGGCACTCCCAAGGCTATGCTCGGGTTGGGGCACGGCGGGCAGTTATTCGCTGACAAGAATTTTGTTTCGCTCATACTTACTAGGTGGTCCTTTTCTAACCCCAATCCTTCAGAGATAATCTCTAGTATCCTCAAACTCACCCTCTCTATTCCCATTATATATTTCGCCATAACTTCTCTGAATCATATCCAAACAAGAATTTCAGTGCGTATTAAATTAATTAATAACGATGACCAATTGATGCATATATATATATATATATATATATATAGATATTGTAAGAACCTGTAGCGAATGGGTTGTTGAGGCCAATGTGGCATGGAATCCTCTAAAGGATAGCACAAATGTTTAATGTTGTCGCGCCATAGATGAGTCCCGGCAGCTACAAATTTGTTGCTGTCGACGTAGACCCAACTGTTGGCTTTCGCGTCCTTCGTTAAGTCCTCCGGCGGGAGGCTGAAGAGCTCCTCCAACACCTTCACTGTCTCTTCTATTACATCCTCGGACACGCCGTGATTGGTCACCTAATTATGGAATTTATGCATCATATCGAAAAAAAAAAAAAAAAAATGAAGAAAGAAAGAAAGAAAAAAATTAATTAATTATTCAATTACCAGAAAAATTCCATATTCTTGGCTGGCCTGGATGATTTGGTGAAGTGCCTGAGGGCTTTGGAGATCGATAATTGGGATTTTGTTACATGTTGGGATTGGATCATTTCCTGGTCTGGCTTCAATTGGGCAAATGTGACTTTCTGGCACGTATTCAACATCAGACCACTTCGACACACATTTTTCCATTGCAATTGCCATCGAAAGAATTTTATTTTTGTTATTTCTTCTTCTATTAGGAATTGATTGATATAAATATGTGTATGTATGTATATATATATATAGGAGATAAAAATAAAAATAATAATGCATATATAGTAAGCTATATAAAGGGGATTGGGATAAGGATTATCTATTGAACCTATTATATACATTATACACCTAAATAACATTATACTACAAGATTATGGTAAGATTATGAATAGAATATAATACAATGGTAATAATAATACCTTAATATACAATATAATGATAAGACCATAATAACAATAATAATTAAATTGTTTAAATTTAAATATTGTAATGTTACATTTGTACGGTAAGTTGACTACTTTCCAACTTTTTTTTAACTTTTGTATATATTGGTAATAAAATATTTGAATGAATAACTATAATTAATTATATATATTTATATTAATGGTATTCATTAATGATATAAATTAAAATTAACTAAAATATTAAATATTTAGCAATAGGATAAACTGTTTTTTAGTCCCTAATTGGACCACTTTATCGTTTTAGTCTCCTAACTGGAGAGTGTTTTACAATAGTCTCGTAATTGAAAAATTTTATCAATTTAGTTTTCAATGTCTATGTGGCACCTGCGTGGCAGGCTGGCGGACACGTATAGTCCAGATTAGCGCCACATGTGACACGTGTCGGTCATGTGGATAATTTTTATTTTTATAATAAAAAATAATAAAATAATAAAATCAAATATATAAAATATATCAAAATAAAAATAAAAATAAAAATATAAAAGATATATATAATTAAAATTAAAAAATATAAGAAAAATGAATATATTTGTAATTTTAGGGATTTAGAAATTGAGATTCTAAAATTTATTTGCAGTTTGGGCTTATTTAGGTCAAATACCGTTGAATAAAGACCGCCGAGGGGATTAGACGCAAAGTTTATGAAACTACAAAAAAGTTTGACGCAGTTTTAGAATATTAGAGATTTGACGCAATTTCATAAAACCACGTGTAGGTTTTCTTTTGTGCAATTTAGCCTTAAATTTGTAAAAGTGTATATCTTTGTTAATGTTTATTATTTGATTTTTTAATATTATTATATGCTATTTTTTCTATTGCAAGTACAAATAAAAAAAAAAAAAAGGAAAAAAGAAGAAAAAAATTCAAATTCAATTAACAAGGTTCAATACATGTAGCAAGGTACAGACACAAAAAAAAAAAAAAAAAAAAAAAAAAATTGGCAGTAAAGCAAAAAGGAGGAAAATTCAGTTATTGTGAAGTGATATTGTTCTTTTATTATTTTATTTATATTTATAAATTTTTTAAAATACTATCTAAAAAATATTTTTCAGGAAGTGAAAAAGAAAAGGTACAATTAATAAAATCATAAAAATGAGCTTTAGATAAATTTTTTAGTAAGAATATAGGTCATTAAGAGTTTTGACGAATTAAGTGATAATTGTATTGAACATTCTAAATCTATTAAAAATTTAAATAGCGAAAATATTGTCAATAGTAATATTATCAATAATAATAATAATAATAATAATAATAATAATAATTAAACAAGATTAGAAATTGATGATAGTGATATTTCTTATCTAGATATTTATGAGATAATCTTGATAATATACAAAAATATTTTAATTGAAAATGGACAGAGAAGAGAATTAGGTCTTACTTTTCTATTACATAAGACTTCCCGACATTTTTCTTATATCCATTACTCTAGAAAATTAAATAATGAAAAAATTAATGATAAAAAATAGTTAGTTATTTTAAACATGTAGATAAAATATATTATTTTTGTTGTAAAATGTTTAAAAAAAATAACAGTAAATGTTTATTGGCAAACGATGGATTTAAATATTGGAAACATTTAGCCGAAAGACTTAAATAATATGAAAATAGTATTCAACATATAACATATATGAATACTTGGAATGAATTAAAAATAAGATTAAATAAAAATCAAACAATTGATAAAGATATTCAAAAGAAATTACAAAAGAAAAAGAATGTTGAAGACAAATTTTAATTAGAATAATTTCCGTTGTAAAATATTTTTCTAAATATAATTTAGCTTTTCGAGGTTCGAATAAAATTTTTTATCTAGACAGTAATGGTAATTTCTTAGGAATAATTGAAATGATTGTCGAATTTAATATAGTTATGCAAGATCATATTAGACGTATTCAAAATAATAAAATTCATTATCATTATCTTGGTCACAAAATTTAAAATGAATTAATTTATTTATTGGCTCATAGTGTTAGAAGTTCAATTATAAAAATTATTAAAGAGTCAAAATATTTTTCAATAATTCTAAATTGTATCGCGGATATTAGTCACCAAGAACAAATGACTTTAATTGTGCGTTATATAGATATGTCAAGTAGTAAAATTAAAATCGAAAATTATTTTTTACAATGATCTTAATATTAATAATATAATGAGTCAATGTTATGATAATGGATCTAATATGAAAGGTAAACAACAAACAGTTCAAAAAAAATTACTTGATATAAATCTAGAGCGTTATATATGTGATGTGTTTGTCATAATCTTTTTTTTTTTTTTTTATCGGAATATGTTTGTCATAATTTTAATCTTACACTTTGTGATATGACACATTATTGTACAAAAGTAGTATCATTTTTTGGAATTGTGCAACGTATATATACATTATTTTCAAGCTCGACAAAAAGATGGAAATTTTTGCTCGATAATATTTTAAATTTTACTTTAAAATTTTTGTCAAACACTCGTTCGGAAAGTAGAATTAAAATTGTTAAAGCTATTAGATTTTAAACTCCCCAAATTAGATTAATCTTGTTAGATTTAATCAATTCATGTGATGATGCTAAATCAAAAAGTGAAGCTGAAAGTTTGATTACCCTTGAATCCTATGAATTTTTACTTGGTATGATATTTTATTTGTTATTAATAGTGTGAGTAAAAAATTACAAACTGAATTTGTAAGTATTGATACTATGGCTATGAAACAAATAGAATATACTTTATTATTTTTTGAAAAATATAGAAATGAATGATTTTTTAATATTATGCATATTGCAAAAGAAATTGCTTTAATTATGGATATCGAATGCGTATTTTTAACTAAACGTCGTAGTTTTTGAAAACAAAAATTTGATGATAGTGATCAAAATGAAAAATACAATCAGAAGAAGAAAATTTTAAAATTAATTATTTTTTTACTTGTAGTAGATATGACAATTACTTCGTTAAATGATGGATTTATGCAATTGAAAATGTTTAATAGAATATTTGATTTTTTATTTAATTTACAAAAATTAAAATCTTTAGACAATAAAGAGTTAAAGAAATGTTGTAAGGTTAGATAATAAAGAGTTAAGAGAATATTGTACTGTTTTATCAACTATTTTTTTTCATAATAATATTTCTGATATTGACCTAAAAGAAATGATTACTAAACTAAAAGTTCTATAAATGATTTTACTTATAACTTATTGTCACTGATTGAAATTCTTGAATTTATTAATGCGGCTGACTGTTATCCTAATGTTTCTATAGTCTATCATATTTTATTACCAGTACCAGTAAATAACAGTAGCATCAGCTAAAAAAAAATTTTCAAAATTAAAATTATTAAAAATTTATTTAAGATCGTGTATGTCTCAAAAACGATTAAATTGATTGACTATATTGTGTATTGAAAAAAAATGTTAAAAAAATTAATATTGATACTATTATCGATGAATTTGCATCTAAAAATATTAAAAGAAATTATTTTATTTAATTATTTACATTTCTATAATACAAAAAAATATTATGATATATTTTTTCATTGGAGCCCATAATTTGAATTTCGCCTCGGATTAAAGAGCAGAGCTGTCACGCCTCCGGTCTCTGTCGGGAAGTTCGGTGCTTTTTGTTTTATCTTAAATTTCTAGGTTCAAATTTGTAAGTGAAATTCAGAAATTGTGTCCTATTACATTAGCCTTCGAGTTAAAAATTTATGTATATTGTCGTGTGGTTCCATTGCTTCATCGGCTGGTTTATAAAAAAGAAATTTGAAGAAATTAAAGTGAATAAAAAACATATGATCGCATGCAGCCAAATTTGTTCAGGTGTTTGGATTTTTTTATTGAAATTTGAATAGTAAAAATTTTGAACGTGAATAGTTGTATAATTTGATATAAACAGATATTATGTAATGTTTTGAATATAAAATTAAATTTTTAATATAATATATAAAATAAAAAATAAACTTTTAATTTGATGTTTTAGAAGAAAAAAAATTGAATCACTAGTATAGCGTGGGGGAAATTCCCCTAGCAAACGAATTAACTACAATTGAGAAACGCTAAAAAAAACTAACTGAAAAAAGAGAACTAAATAAATAAATAAAAACGTAATATTAAAATTGTCCCCATTTATCTATCTATATATAAAAATCGTAATACAAATATTAGTATTGAGTTGGTATTACAATTTTTACAAAAGCAAGCGGCAGATCAGAGCCATCCTCCAACTCCAACCCATGGAAAATGATTCAATTACTCACCCGGATTGAGAACCGACGGCAATGAAAGCTGGAATATTCTGATACATAACTAAGAATATAGGAAGACGATGGCATAGAGACAGAGAAGAACTGGAGTACTTAGAGAGATGTGAAGAAGAAGAGCGGCTGGAGAAGGAGATGGAGGCAGAGGAAACAGGAGGTGGAAACGGAGACGAAGAGGAGGCCGTAGACGAGTCTCAGAGCCATTGATCCAACAGAATGAACGGAAACGTAAATTGTAAATGGAGAAAATTCAATACGCACAGCAGAAACAGCGAGTGGTTCGGTACACAAAAGGAAAGGAGATCCGAAATTTCAGATCTGGGGTGGGAGGGCGGCAGAAAGCTAGGGAGGAATAAATAAATACTCCATTAGAAGCCTCTTCGTTTAGGGTCTGTTTGATTGAAGGAGGACAAAAAGGGAAAGGTAATTCTAAAATATTTATTTATTTATTTCTAAGCCCAAAGGAAAAAAAACAAAAAAAAAAAAAAAAAAAAAAGGGAAAAGGTAAATTTGCAAAGAATATACTCTCTCCTTCCCATAATTAAATATCTATCACGTAATTTTAGAAATATTAATATTGATTAAAATAATTTATGATATAAAGGTAATGACATTTGTGTAATATATTGTAAGTTGTAAGGGTATTTGTAATATTAGATAGATAGTACAGTTAAAAAAAATAAATATTTTGTAAATAAAAAAAATAATACTTTGTAATGGAACTGAAAGAAGGAGTATTAAAAATATTTTTAATTAAAAATTTATTGCACCTTTAGGGTATATTTAATTATTATCATTTCTTAAAGATTAAGTTGGATTTTTAAAATTTGATGTATTCAATTTAGATATTAATTTTACTTTTTTTTCAAAAAAAAGAAGACATTCAATTCAAATTTTAAAATTTCATTGTATTCAATAATTTATAAGCTTTAAAAGTTTATGAATATTATTAAATTTTAATAAAAAATTATGAAAATTTTGTATAATATAAAATATCTCATGATAAACAGAGATTCGGATGAATTCTTAAAAATATATTATTATTATTATTATTATTATTATTATTATTGATAAATATTATGATAATACTCTCTTCATAAATTTTATCTTGGCCAGGAAAAGTAGTATGAGATAGTTAATTCATTTTATTAATTTATGTAATATTCATAATATATTATTATTTTAATAATTTTTATTAGTGAAATATTAAAATAAAAAATTGAAATAATTTATTTTATATTCTTTTAGTGATGAATATTTTATATTTTGAAATTAAGTTTAAAAAAAAAAATTATTGTATCAATTGTAGAACAATAGTTATATATATAAAAGAAAAATATATTAAACTACTTTTAATAGTCTAAACATAATTAAACGATAAAAACATGATGTAACTATAAAATTTGTAATTTGAATAATATTTTAAATAAAATTCATCCAAAAATAAATATGAAGGATAAACCATAAATTGAATTTAGTTATTTACAGTGATAATGTTATTAAACGGTTTATACATTTGTTCTCCTTTTTAAAATACTAATCATAGTTTCTAATAATATTTTCTTTGTCTGTCAAATTTAATTTTTTTTTTTTGTAAATATACAAAGGAATTGAGCTAAATTTACCCGACGGATGGAGTAATATATTATTTTCTCTTACAAAATATTTACAAAATAATAAATTAAATATTCTAATATTATTTTTTCGAAATTGGTTATTGATAGGAATTGTTCGTGTTTGATATTTTATCATCCCGATACCATATCAATAATTCAAATTTATGGATAAAATAAATTTGAAATCAAATTTCACTAGTAACTCATTTTTTAATCATATAATACCAGATCAAACATTAAAATATTTTATATTACATTAAAAAAACTAATTTAAAATTTTAAACATTACAAAAATATCTATTTATAATATTATGTTAAATATTTATTTTAATTCTTATTATTCAAAATTATAATTCAACTTTTAAATTTACAATCAAACATACAATAAAATTAGAAATATCAATAATTTAATTAAATGTAATTTAAAGTTTTAATTTTAATTATTATATTAAAAAAAGTAGACTAGTTTTATATCAAATTAATAATTTTGCAGTCCTGGGTCCACATAGCACCATAGAATCCTTTTGGAGCTTTTCAAACCATATTTGATTAGATGACTTATATTTTCTCTTTCAAGATTCTCATAAAGTACTTTGTGAAGCAGTCATATTATATAAATATCATTGTAAAGTATTGGTAAAATGATCAATAATGATATTTTATTAATTACTAAGAAAACAATAAACTTATCTAAGTGCATAATATAAAGCGATGGGTCGTTGGGCATGCAACTCCTGTCAAGAGTAATGCTAGCCGTCCGAAAAATAGAACTTGAAGTGACACTTCAACTCCCAACTGTAGAAATGAAATCTAAATTGATAGTGTTTGATGTGTGTGGAGTGTTGTCAAGTGTTACAAATGGCTAGCATGAACCCCTACTTATAGGCACCAATAGAAGTTGGACGGTTATTGACAACTAAGAACTAATTGGAAGTTAAATTGTAGCAGTCCAATCGAAAAGATGTAAAAACGAAGGGTCAATCTTCTTCCAATGTTGGATTGAGGTTCCATGGGCTTCAAAGGGTAAGTCAAACCATAACTAAATTGATTTCTTTGCAGTAGTAGCCGATTTTGACTGATTGGCGAATTGCGGACATGGCTTCCTTGAGAACTAGACTCCCAACTCTCGAATAAAATTTTACCTTTTCTACCCCGTTTCCAAAATATGGCATTTTGACTCTAAATTGTGACTGAAATTATTAAAAGATATCAAAGTATATCAATATAACATTTGAGTAATAACAGCTAATGCCTAGGCATATTAGCAGATTCAGACAAAAAGTCATTTAAAATTGCTCTATATTTTCGAAAAAATAACTACGAGAACATGCTCAAAATAAATATTATCAAACCTCCCCACATTAATTTTTTATTTTTTATTTTTCGAACACATTCAATAAAATGTATAACTAACAAAAAGTTCATGTCAATAAATATTTTCTTCAAAAAGTATCGTAATGGCTCTCAAGAAGAAAGTTAATGAAATTTGACTAGACACATCTAAATTTTCTAAACTAATCAAACGGCAAAATACAAATCATTAGGTTTTAAGGAGAGTACATTTGATCCAGTGTTTTTTTTTTTTTTTCCTTGGCAAATTTTTTTTACTTTTGACTTTGTTTTTGAACTTTGCCATCTATTACAACTCCTACTTTCTACATCTTCAGACTTCACCTTATAGATATTGCAATTACAATTCAATACAACTCAACACTTTCAAATGTAAATTTTGCTTTGCTACTTGAATAATTCATCGTCGATTTTCTTATTGTCTATCTCTTATTATCAAATGGAGCTTGCGAGTGGTATTTTGCTTTCTTTATTCATCAGACTCATTCTTAGAGAACATCAATTATTCACTGTCACAAACTAATTCAGCAAATAAAAATATTCGTGAGACTCAGAGAATATGGAACAAATGAAACGATACGGACACTTGCCTCACCACTCGAGCCATTACTTGAGTTATGAATCATCCTAGTTATTGGCTAAGGCTAAATTCAAATAACTTAGTCGGCATTAAAAGATTTTCTAAGTAGAAGGATTGCATGTTCACCAAACAATCATCAAAATAATATTAGGTATTTTTAAACAGACTTGACAAGAGAAAGATAGATATCGCCAGATAAATAAGGGAGCTATTAAGCTATTGAACCATATAATTTACACATAAACACATAAGCTCACACATCCACATAAATACCCATTAGTGAAATACAACACTTTTAGTCAAATTCTTCTAAAGTGTTTGGCGATGCGGTATACTCTTTACTCGAGGATATTGATTTGATTTTTCAGATTCTCCTCTAGGGCATGTATCCTCACATTGAAGCCTGCACTGATGTTGGTGAACCTTTCGCGCACAAGATTAGTTAGACTTTGAATAGTAAGCGCTAGTGGGGTTTAGGGTTTAGGGTTATTTATACAGTTTAAATTTCGAATCAATCTCTAAGAGGTTAAGTTGGGTGTTCCTTAAGATTTCTGCAACTGTATAAAGGTATTGCACTATAATCTCCGCCAAGTGAGAAATATAGTAAATTTATATGCGATCCATTTTATCAAGTTCTGTAAACCTCTTTAATATATTTCCAAGCTAGTCTCTTAGGCCATCTCCAAACCATAACTTTATTTATACAATTGCTACAGTATTTATATTTCAACCGTAACTCTATATTTAATTATTATTTTTTAAATATTCAATTTTTCCTATTATTTTAAACAACTCTTTATTTTATAATTTAAAATAATATTTTTTAAAATTTAGAAAAATAAATTTAAAAGTAAAAATTAAAAATTAAAAAGAAAAAAGAAAATAAAAAAGAAGGCAAACACCCAAAAAAATGGTGCAGGATATTAAGCTGGGTTAAAAATGCCCTTATTGTTGATGATTAGTGCGTGGGAGAAAACATTTTGAAGATTATCAACAGAATCATCATAAGGCTATCTCACGTGCTCTCTTTAGACAACTCAAGTTTTAGACTAAAAATTGTCGCGAATTTGTGATTCCACATGAGGTTAGCATCAATCTTTTGCCCTTTTACAAAAATTAAGACAATTTCTTCTAAAAGAGTTTAAAATATTAAACTAATATTTCAATTTCAATTTTTATTTTAATATTAATTTACTAATAAAAATAATTAAAATAAAAATATATTATAAATATTACATAAATTAATTAAATTAATTAACTATCTAATATAATTTTTTGTTTTAAAACTCCATGTCAAAAGAAATTGAACCAATTTCATTTGACGGAGGGAGTATAATACTATAATATAATACTCCCTCCATCAATTAACATTAGTCCATTTGGGCTCGGCACAGAAATTAAGAAAAATAAATATTTTATTAAAAAAGTGATAGGTACTTAGTATTTTTGGAAATTTAGTTAAAAAGTAAAGTAAATTATGAGAAAATGTAATAAAGTTAGTGTATTTGTTGTAAATAAATGTTGAATGAAGAATAATGATTAAATGTTATTTGTTGACTTTGTCAAAATTAGTAATGTGATAAATTTAATGGACGGACTAAAAAGGAAAGTGAATAAATTTGGCGGACGGAGGGAGTATTAAAATAATAATTTATATATTATATTTTATGAAAATTTAAAAATATAATTGTATTATTATTTTTAATTTATATAGTTTATTCGTCTCAATTCAAAGTACCATCTTTACCATCTATATTTGTCTCATTTCAAAGTATTTTATTCCTATTTAGAAAAAATAATCCTACATTAATATCAAAATACCCCTTAGGTTGTGTTTGGTACAGAGAAATGAGGTAGAGAAATAGAAATAGTCTCATTTCTCTATTTCTCTTGTTTATTTGAGTCAGAGAAGTGGAATTTGATAAATAAATCATTTCCTTTTCTTTATTTTTATTTCTGTCTCATATGCAGAGAAATTGATAGAAATGATCTTGCAGTATATATATATATATTTTTTTTTCTTATTTTTTTTTACTATTTAATTTTTATAATTTTTAAAGATTATATTAGTTCAATTTTACAAAAATCAAATTTAATTTATTGTTAAAGTATTTAATTTTTAAGATTTTTTAAGAAATTGTACTAAAATATAATCTTATGAACATAGTATATAATTTATATTTTTTAAAAAAAAATTACAAAAACTATTTTTCATGAATTCTCATTAGTTAAAACTTTTTTGTTTTTATCCGATTAATAATTTATTTTTGTTTGATCTATTCATGTAGCTGCAATTTTTTAAAATTTTTTAACTGAATTTTCTATTTTACTAGACAAGAAAATTAATTATCATTCTCATTCCCTACTCAATTTTATTTATCTCCAATTCTATTATTACTCTCATTTCTTTCTTGTAATTTCATTTTCTGTACTTTTACTTAAATTACAAACATACAATTACACATATAATTACTTTATACAAAAAGTCAAATGATAAAAATATTAAAATATCTTACAACTTCTGCTAACTAATAAAAAATTATTATTTTTTAATTTACTACAAAACCTAAATGACCCCTTTCAAATTGGACAGAGGGAGTATTATACTTGAATTAAAATTTATAATTACAATTGAGATACCAAATAAAAATTTATATTTTTAATTATACTAAAATTATTAAATATAATTTATAAAATTTAAAAAACAAATAATTTAACATTGGATTATAATTTTATTTTTAATTTATATATCATCCTTAAATTATAATTTTAAAATATAAATAACCTTTTTTTAAAATATATATATATTTTTATTCTATAATTTAAAATCTTTAAATATAATTAATAAAATTTAAAAATAAATTATAAAATATGTTTAGAAAAATTCAATTATATTAAGGTATGTTCTTTTTGAATACTTTTTAATAGTTAAAAAAATACCTTTAATTCTATTACATCTATTTTATTTTTCTATAAATATAAAATCAAACTTCTCTATCTTTGGTTTCTGTTTACTTTTAAAATTAATCCAAACATGCCCTAAGGTGCTCATGAAAATAATACTTTTTAATTTTAAAAACGAATTCTAATTTTAGACAGAAGTCAATGTAAACTGACATATCAAATGTGTGTATTTTTTTTTAAAAAAAAAAGCATAAGCCAAAAGCCTATTTATAAATTTGTTCATTGGTGAGTCGTAAATTCATCATAGTTTGATTACTTCAAATTTGCGGGATCACACACTTGTAACAAGATCATTTGAGGATAGCCAAAAAGCTCATCAATTGATGCAAATTTAGTTGAATAAAAATCTTCATATAGTATGATTTTTTTACATATCATATTAAAATTTGTGTTTAAATAAAATGAATTTATCTTTTTTAAATTGTGTTGGGTATTTAATCACAGTTTTTTACAAAATAATCTAAAAAATATATAGATATATTATATTTTTCTTTATTTTTTATATAGAAAAAACTTTTTTCTTCTAAATCTTAGAAAATTCTCAGCGACTTTTCTTTCAAAACGTTCCACATTTGAGGGTCGGATTTGATTTCGCATCTATTTGATTTTTTTATTTTCGTATTTCTCTATATCTCAGATTTATCCAAAAATGATTTTCCAACAATCTTTTGAGCGAATTCTTGAAAAAAAAAAAAAAAAAGACACAGATCCGACCGCAACTTTATGATTCCATCAATCGCTGCCTGCTCTAAGGTTTATAGTATCGCGATCATACTCATATAATTGTTGGGTGCAAACCCAAGTTCTACATCAGAAGTTGTAAACAAAATTCTACACCTTATAAATTCCAAGTCTAACTCCACTAGTACTAGGTGTTTTTGAAGAATATCGAAAAATAAATCCGTGCAGGCTCAGCCCAAAGCGGACAATATCATAGTTGACCAGTCCCAACACCGATTCCTTTCGTAAATGGTAGCTTTTGTCTGGTCTGTTGCAATCGGCTAGTGAATCAATGCCTTTTGGTTTCCATTATCAATTGGTTGATAAATCTGGTCTGGACTGCACGTTGCAGAAGTTTTATTGGAGTTAATTCCCGAATTCGTGGAACGATCCATATGTTTGAATCTTATTTAGTCTCTAGAAAATGCTCGCCGGCAAGGCTGTGACGTTAGATCCTGCGCTGTTAGCTCTGTTACTTGGAGCAGCGGTTTCGCGATGTCGATTTCGAACGCTTCCTACACGTAATCACATTATCGCGTTTTGGAACATCGACTTCAGTAGTAGTCGGGAAAACCTGCACCATTCTAATCTCCTGCAGTTGTTCCGCCAGAGCAAACCCTCCGCCATTGCCAAACCCTCACCTGCGAGGTCGGACTCCATGTCGAGGTACTTGGGCGCTCTACTGTTGATTTGTTCTGCGCTGTTTGTGAATTTCCGCGCGTTGTTCTCGGAAGTAAACCCCTCAGATCGACGGGTTTTGGTACTGCTCGCATTCTATTTTCTTCAAATCATTGGAGTCCAGAGGATTTGACCTCGATTTCAAGCTCTCAAGCTCGCCTTGCAGAGATAAGAACAGTATTTGTACTATGCCGTTGTTCTCTTTGCCCCGAAAATCGATCTGTTTGGCGGTTCCATCAACGTGGCATCATTACCAGAATTTGTTGATTCTGGTGGTGATTTGATTCTTGCGGTTGCGGATGATTCATCGGCAGATTGTTGAATAATGTATGGGCGAATCTTCTTCTTCATTGATTCAGTGAACGCAGAGACAGCGGAGGAGGCCAAATTGTAAGGTTCAGTCGATGCTCAGATGCAGAAACTCCGACTAATAGGCCATGAAAAACTCGTGAAACGAAGGTTCTCTGTTGGCAATGACGGAGCAGCAATCGAGAGGTTGCAGTGTGTTTTCGCCTTCAACACGCCCCTGGTAGAAATGAACGAACAGGGAAACGGCTGCCGATGAAACACAGAGCCGCCATGTTTGGCCGGACGAGCAGCGCCTTCGCCGTCATGATGCAGCAGAAATGGGTGGAGAATACCGATGGATTCGATCGATAGATTGATTATCTTTGGGTCAGGTTTGAGGAAATCAGCCATTGAATGTGGCGTTGATTTCGATAAGGTAGGCTGGCAATTGGTTTCAATTATCTAGAATTATTATACCTTTTGTAATCTATCCTTGAGAGATGCTGAAATTTATAGTTGTGGAAAATATGTAAATGTGGGGGAGAAACATGGAGAATATAATGTGTCGTTAGATTCATTCTTGACAGCAATCCGGTTCCAGCGGTTTCACAACATGTCTTGTGATGTTTGTCTCTCTTACACGTTTTTTGTGAAACGACATAAATTTAAATGATTATATTCAGATTGGTGCAGATGGAAGAAGAACGAGGAGCAAGTCTCACATTCTCGTTCTCTGTTTCATATCTCATGATGTCAGCCACTCTTCCCAAATGGTGAGGCAGCCAAGAGGGCTACTGCCGAAAAGGCTGCATAGGCACCGTTGGAGGGAATTTAGCCTGTTGTTGCGACTTTCAACCAGTCTGTTGCTGGAAAAAAAATAAAAAATCATATGAAATGATTTGGAGGGTCTGTAGTATGTTGTTGTTGCGGACCATGTAACGCAGTCTGTTGCTGCAAGGCAACCGAGAAGCCAAAAACAAATAGACAAAATTTTAAAACGTGGCAACAAATGCTGAAAAAAAAATGTCATCTAATTGAGGTGATTTCAAGATTTACTTGAAATACAAACAAAAGGAAAATGGACATGGCGAGACTTATCAATCGTCTCCAAACTGAAGAGCACAACAGCAAAGCCAATACAGTCGACACAATTCCATAAGAGAATTGATCAAAACTAAGGATATTGACTTCAAGACTTAGAAATGAGGCTCAAGCCTGTGAAAACTCAACCCAGAAAGATTGGAGATCCCAAACTAGGTTCAAGACTTATGTGCGTCACTATGAGGGCTAATAGCCTCAACCTATTCCTGTTAACGAACAGTGACAAAGTAGGAAGGATAGCAAATAATTGCTTTAATGATCACTAAGTAAGTATTGTATCAATCGAAAACTTAGAAAGATCACCTTTATGAGAGAGAAGAGAGGCCGCTTCAAATGAGAACTCTTCAGGCTCAGTTCCTTAGAAACTCTCGCAAAACAAGGATGGGTTCAATGGCCAAAACGGATCAAACAATGAAAACTAAATTAGACACATGAATTCTGTGTTGGTATGTAGCCCACTTATTAGGAAATTGAACAGTTCCAGGACAACGTGTCCACTAAACAATTGGTAAATATTGTTCAAGAGAAAGTTCAAATGAACTACTTATCCTATGTAGAATTCATCTTTATTTCTTCATTGAGTCATCGTTTTCCTCTTTGGGGGATTGTTGGGTATTTAATTAAGTAGGTGAAAGAAGAAAAATTATTTGTTACCTATTTTATTTGATTATTTTATTTTGATTTGAAAATAAATAAATAAATAAATAATCAAATAAAATAGTTTGTTGCAACTGAATGCAACGTGCAGAAATGGACAGTTTTTTTCCTCTACACGTGATTAAATACAAAATAATCTAAAAAAATACTCCCTCCGTCCCAGTGCAAGGTTGTCGTTTTTTTTTGTACGTAGATTTTTTAATATTAGTATTATAATGGGTTGTAGTGAAAAAGACGAAAATATCCCTATTAGTATTGTGAAATATAAAAGTAATGACATTTGTGTAATATAGAGTAAATTGAAACGATATTTATTATGTTAGGTAGGTAGTACAATTACTAAATTAGGAAATGATAACTTTGTTTTAGGACGGACGAAAATGAAAAATGACAACATTTCAATGGGACGGAGGGAATATATATATATATATATTATATTTTCCTCCATTTTTTGAGTTATGGAAAAACTTCTTCCTTATAAATATTAGAAAATTCTCTGCAAATTTTCTTTTAAAAGTTTTATAATTCGATTTGCGGAATCTGTTATTCCGTTCATAATTCATTCTATCCTGGGGCGATCGGTGGAGGGCCGAATTCGCTTCAAGAAATTCGCATTTCACACTAGGCTCGGATTTGATTTCGCATCTATTTGATCTTTTGTTTTCGAATTTCGCCATATCTCATATTATCGAAAAACGATTTTCCAACAAATTGCGCATAGCATAAATCTATCTAAACATTAGCAAACACAATAAGTCAGACTTAATTTATCAATTAAACTCGGAACTCCTCAAAATCAAACGAAACGATTCTAATCATCTTTAAATACATTTTTTTACTAAATATATGGATAATCAAAACTAACACACATTAAATAATGATGTTGGGTGTGTTTGACAATTAGGTGATAATTTTTAGTTGTTAAGTGATTCAATTAGCTATTAGCTGGTTTGACCTGTTGATATAGTGAATTATCTGTATTAAAGTATTTGGTAAAATAATTATTTGATATTTAGTTGTTTATATGTAAAATGACAATCGGAAGACATTTATATATATATTTTTTAAAATATGCAATCATGTTCTTTTTATGTAGTAATTTCTAGAATTTTTGTTATTAGTTATTTAAATTTTAAAAGTATTATAAATTTTTTTTTATTATTTTTAAATTTTAAAAAAAATAATATAGGGTGATAATCCATATGCTGCGTTTGCGTGCTAAGCCCTTTTCTTAAAAATTCTTTACCGATGGTTTGAGATGCAGTTACTTTTTGAGTTCGAGTCTTTTCCATTTTTATTGAAAAATATTAATATATTTTTATTGAGAATATAAAACTTTTGTATATATATTTATTTTGCTAACTATTGGTTAATTTATTATTTCATTATATTTATAATTTTTCAATACATTTATTATATTATATTTATTTTAAATATAAAATTGTACATAAAAACTAAGAGTCTGTTTCTTTAGGCCAGTTTGAGGAAATTTGGGTTTTATTTGGTTTTTATTTAAATATTAAGAAATTTTGAGTTTTTGTGCTTCTTTTGTGTGTATGTTTGATTTGAGTTTTGGGAGTTTTGATATATATTGATTTGAAGGCTAATTAATATAATAATATTGTTATGTACGAAATTTAGAATTAGGTTAAAAGCCCAAGGTAAAAAGAAGAATGGGCCTGGCAATAGAGTTGATTGAACTGACTGAAGGGCACCATGAGGAAATCAAGGAAAATAGGTTTATTACTAAGGAAAGTCCTCAGGTCGGAAGGTCTTCAGGTCGGTAGGTCCTCAAAACGGAAAGTCATTAGGACGGAAGGACCTCAGGTCGGTAGGTCCTCAAGACGGAAGGACCTCAGGTCGGAAGGTCTTCAGGTCGGGAGATCCTCAAGACGGAAAGTCATCAGGACGGAAGGACCTCAGGTCGGTAGGTCCTCAAGACGGAAAGACCTCAAGTCGGAAGGTTTTCAGGTCGGGAAGTCCTCAAGACGGAAAGACCTCAAGTCGGAAGGTTTTCAGGTCGGGAAGTCCTCAAGGCGGAAAGACCTCAAGTCGGAAGGTTTTCAGGTCGGGAGGTCCTCAAGACGGAAAGACCTCAAGTCGGAAGGTTTTCAGGTCGGGAAGTCCTCAAGGTGGAAAGACCTCAAGTCGGAAGGTTTTCAGGTCGGGAGGTCCTCAAGACGGAAAGACCTCAAGTCGGAAGGTTTTCAGGTCGGGAAGTCCTCAAGGCGGAAAGCCCTCAAGTCGGAAGGTTTTCAGGTCGGGAGTTCCTCAAGACGGAAAGACCTCAAGTTGGAAGGTTTTCAGGTCGGGAAGTCCTCAAGGCGGAAAGACCTCAAGCCAGATGGTTCGCAAGTCGGGAGGATTGGCAGTCGGACCCATACTATTGTAGATTGGCAGTCGGGCCAAAAGAGCGGAAGGTCTGTGGTCGGCTCAAAAAGTGAAATATAGGGATAATTTTGGTCTGCTGGGGACGCGTGTCAGCATGAGAAGGGTTGGAAGACAGTTGGGAAGGAGACATTGTAACCGTTCGGGTGACGGTTTTCGGTACGGTTTCCCAAAGAATATTTAAAGGCTTGAATAATCATTTGGCAAGGCATCTTCAATCAACTTCAACAAAGCAAAGTCAGATTTGGGGATCACCACTTTAAATTTCAGTCTTTTATTTTCCAGTTTATTTTCTGTACCATACAGTGTTTAGAGATTCCTAATCTCAGGCACTAATTAATCAAGTTTAAGGATATTTTCTATATCTTTGAATTTTACTTTATTTTTGTTGAAAAATTACATCAACAAATTGGCGACCACAGTGGGAGCAAGACAAAATTGCTCATTCCAATTCCGGCGATAATTACATACGTCTAAGATCCGGCCGTATCATCGGAAGGGTCCATATGGCAGGTTCACAACCTCAATCATCGTCGGCACCGGTGGGAGAATCCGTTCCACCACCTAATGTGCCAAATGCCGGGGAAATCCCACAACCACCAACAGATTGGTGGTCTTATGTTCAACAAATGTTGCGTGAGCAACAAACGAACATGTTGCGTGAGCAACAGAGCATGATGCAGAACATGATAGATCAAGCATTGTCAAGGGTTAGTCTTCAACCCACTCAAACGCCACCAGGAGTATCACCGTCCAGACTACAGACAAATTTCGCAGGGCCATCATTCGTGGATAGTACATTTCCAAGTGCCACAAATCCCAACCGAATGGATAGGGGAAAGTCTCCTCTGACTTTTCCCAACACTGTTCCACTGGGACCAAGGGTTACCAATCCGCAGACGAACAATACAAGGGAGGACAGGCCTGAAGGATATATACATGATCCTATTCATATTCCTGTGCAGGATCCGTTCCATGTTCCTGATCATCAACGCTTTCATGTAGATCCTGATGAGCTTGCACATATATTAAGGGATCAGTATGGATTAACTCCTCAGATGGCTAACCGCCCTGCATATCAGAAACCTTTCCCAGAAAGGGTCATTAATGAACACCCTCTCCCAAGGAATTATCGACCACCCGATTTTCATGCATTCTCAGGGGAGGACGGATCTTCCACCATAGAACATGTTGGTCGGTTCACAGCACAATTGGGAGAAGTTGGTAATAACCCTTTTTATAAGTTGCAACTGTTTGGTTTATCTCTTACTAGAACCGCGTTTTCGTGGTTTGCAAGTCGCCCCCTGGACAAATTCAGACGTGGGAAGGACTGGAGACGGCATTTCATGCTAGATTCTTCAATCCTTTACCAACTGTTTCTTTAACAGATTTACTGGAATTGAGGCAGTATCCAGAAGAATCTGCTTCACAATTTATAGAAAGGGTGCGATTGATGAAGGGACAATGTCCTACGGTAATCAGTGAGAAGGAGATGACCAATTTAGTGGTCCGGAATATGCATACTCGCTTAAGAAAGGCGCTCACTGCCCTGGATGTTGAGGATTTGGCAAGTCTTGCATCCAAGGCAGGACGTTTAGAATCTTTGTTTAGAGAGGAAGATCAGCATAACAGGCGTAATAGAGGCCAACATATGGCGAGTATGGGAACAGAAACATGTGACTTTGATTTTAATCAGTCAGAAGAGATGGCAGCCGAAATCCTTTCTGGAAAACCTTATGTATGCCCTAAATTGAAGCCAGTTCCAGGATCTGAAGGAAAGGAGCAACCGACGTTTGATAGTTCGAAAGCTGATGAAATCTTTGATATCCTACTGACGGATGGGCAGATCCGTATTCCAAAGGGGCAAAGATTGGCCACTAAAGAAGAGATCAAAGGGAGACCATATTGTAAGTGGCATAATTCTTTCACACATAATACAAGTCAGTGTACTCATTTCAGGAAGGAAATTCAAAAGGCCATCAGGACAGGTCGGCTCAAATACATCACTCTAGGTGTAGACCAGCAACCGTTTCCGAAAGTAACAACGGCAATGGTTGACATCCAACCAAGTTCGGAAACAGGGAAAAGTTCGGCTAATAGTGGACAGACAGGGGAACGAACTCAAGCAAGTCCCGGAACAAAGAGAGGAAATCAGCCAAACAGGGGCCGACCTGAAGAACGACTCAAAGTTGTTGAAAGGCCAGTCGCTGAAAAATGGGACCGTCCAGACGGTTCTTTTAATGTGGAGGTGAAAGAAAGGGCGTTAGTGCGTGACCACCCGACCAGAAAAACAGGGTCAGTCGGGAACAATTGGGCTCGAAATAAAAAGCCTTTGCCAGTTGATATAGATCCTCGTTTCCCAGGTATGAATCGTACACAGATTCGCAATGCCAAACGAAGGTATGCTGCAAAGTATGGGAAACGAGTTCCTTCAGCAAAACAACTAACCGACGAACAAAAAGCAGCCGACCACTTGGCAGGAGATCGGTCCGTTAGAGTCTCCACAGAACAACCGACCAACGAACAGGGAGCAGCCATTCAATCTCTGAAAAGTCGGTCCAGTCGGGTCTGTTCAGGGAAGCAACCGAACGACGGATTAGGCGCTTCCGACTATACCAAAGGGAGTTCGTCGGGACAGGGGAAAGGTAAAGGAATGGCAGATGAAATAATTAGAGGTTTTAGATGCCAACATTGTGAACGGATTAACATCAATCCATTTCCTGAAGAATTCCGTATAGAATCTTTGGCGATTCAATCTCGGGATAAGACAAAAGAAGAAGTTGTAACTACAGAGGAAAGTTCAAGATCTGTTAAATCTCGTCTGGGACCACGAATCCCTTGTCGAATGACAGAGATTAATCAGATGGGGGACGAACCGATGTGGGCGAGTCTGGTAGATGATACTATGGACGAACCTTTATGGGCATTCTTGGCAGATGGTGAATTAGAGGAAACAGAGTGGGCAAAGTCCTCAGATTCCGAGCCTCAGTCAGAAACACCTTCGATAGTGTTTCCTCCTATTCCAGAGGGTGCGATCTCCCATTTGAAACCTCTGTATGTTAATGCTCACATTTGTGGGAAACCAATCACAAAGGTTTTCGTGGATAATGGAGCAGTCTTTAATGTTATGCCATTGAAGACTCTCAAGAAGCTAGGGAAAGGAATTCATGATCTGTCTCCTGTGGAATTCGAAATGACAAGTTTTACAGGGCAGCCGACTAAGCCTGAAGGGATGATGGTTGCCACCATTGAAGTCGGACCAAAGAAGATTTCCACTGTTTTCTTTATTGTGGACGCAGATACTACATATTCTCTCTTGCTGGGAAGAGATTGGATTCATGCCTCCCAATGTGTGCCATCAACCCTGCACCAACAATTAATGTTCTGGGAAGGAAATCAGGTTCTCAAAATGGAAGCGAATGACAACCCATTCGATATATCAGAGCAAGTTGAAGAGTCAGTGTTTTATTCCAGTCATTTGGCTCCGATGTCTCAGTTGTATATGGCCAGGGAGTACCCATACAAGGGTTATAAAGTCACTGGCCAGAACTCGATGTTCTATTAAAAGAACACCTTTATTGTATGGCTCATGATAAAGCCACACCCATTCCCATATAATTTGTTTGTTATGGATGATACAAGCTTAGAAGTATGTAGTTCTCTTATTAATAAGTTCTATTTAAAGCAGTTATTACATAAAGCAGAAAATAGTAAAGAGATTCTGGATGTTCACCTCCAAGAAGATGAACAATTTCGTTGGCCTGACTTATTAGAAAAAACAGAACCAACAGCTTCATCACAAGACCCATTATTGGAGTTTAATTTAGGAACCGAATTGGTTCCAAAAGTGATCAGGCTAAGTGGTTATTTGTCTAAAGAGCAACAGACAATGATGCTCGAAGTTATTAGAAACAACATTGATTGTTTAGCATGGGATTATTCAGAGATGCCTGGTTTGACAAGAAGTCTAATAGAGCATCGATTGCCTATCAAAGAAGGTTGTAAACCTTACAAACAACCTCCAAGGCGAATGAGCCCGGATCTAATGCCTCAAATCAAGGAAGAAATCCAAAAACTTCTCAAAGTGGGTTTCATTCAGCCTTGCCGTTATGCGGAGTGGCTGGCTAACATTGTGCCAGTGGTCAAGAAAAATGGTAAGATAAGGATATGCATCGACTTCAGGGATTTGAATCTAGCTACCCCTAAGGACGAATATGTGATGCCTATGGCCGACATGTTGATAGATGCAGCAGCAGGGCATAAAATCCTTAGTCTGATGGATGGTTATGCAGGTTATAACCAAATATTCTTGCAGAAGAAGACATTCCTAAGACAGCATTCAGATGCCCAGGGGCTTTAGGTATTTATGAATGGACAGTCATGCCATTCGGGTTAAAGAATGCAGGGGCAACTTACCAAAGAGCCATGAATTCAATCTTTCATGATTTAATTGGCAGATCTATGGAAGTTTATATTGATGATGTTATTGTTAAATCTGCCAGTTTTGACGAACATTTGAGAAATCTTGAAGAGGCATTCGAAAGAATGAAGAAGTACAAGTTGAAGATGAATCCAACCAAATGTGCTTTTGGAATATCAGCCGGGAGCTTTTTAGGATTTTTAGTTCATGAGAGAGGAATTGAAATCGATGCCAACAAGGCTAAAGCCATTCTTGATAGTCGGCCACCCAAGACGATTAAAGAAATCCAAAGTCTTTTGGGTAAGGTGAACTATTTGAGGCGTTTCATTTCTAATGCTGCTGGCAAGGTCAGACCCATCACTAAATTGTTGAAAGCTGGAAAAAATGCTTTTGAATGGGGTCCCGATCAACAGATGGCTTTAGATGCTATCAAGCAGGCATTGGTTCACCCTCCAGTCTTGATGCCTCCTAAACAAGGTCGGCCACTCAAACTTTATTTGGCAAATACATATGAAGTGGTTAGCTGTTTATTGGCACAGGATGGTGATGACGGGAAGGAAAGGGCAATCTACTATCTCAGTAAAACCCTTACAGGACCAGAACTGAATTACACTATGCCAGAAAAAATGTGTTATTCATTGGTCTTCGCTTGCACTAAACTCGAGCATTATTTGCTGCCCAGAAGAATTGAGGTCATATCTAAGGTGGATCTCATCAAATTGATTTTACAGAGACCTACTATGAAGGGCAGACTCATGAAGTGGGCCATCAAATTGGCTCCTTTTGATCTTCAACATTCCCCTTTGAGGGCAATCAAGGGACAAGCAGTAGCCGACTTCTTAGCAGAATTTTCACAAGTCGGGTATTCTCTTTGTGATAGCGTCCGACCACTTGGTCGTTCATCATATTTGGATAATCTACAGGTCGGATGTGTACCTTATATAAGTACCAGAACATGGTTGATGTTCTTTGATGGTTCTACCTCTGGAAACAAATCAGGGGCAGGGGTCTTTTTGCAAGGTCCTGACGGTCAAAAGATCAACTTACAACTACGATTGGAAGCCATGACCCATAATTCGGCAGAGTATGAAGCTTTAATTTTGGGTTTGGAGGCTTTAATAGCCAGGAAGGTCCAGTCTGTAATCATAAGAGGGGATTCTCAATTAGTAATCAACCAGGTAAACAATCAATATGTTTGCAATTACCCTCATCTTCGCAGATACAGGGACATTGTCGGTCGGTTACTGACGAAAATCTCAGAAGTAATAATTGAGTTCATTCCGAGAAAAGAAAACCAACGTGCTGATGAGTTGGCTCAAAGGGCCTGTAAAGGAATTCTGGAGGATATGTGGTCGGAGGTCAAGTCGGGCATAGAAGAAAAGACAGACCCAATATGTGACCGAACGGTCGGGCAGGAGACTGTCGGACAGGAGCCCGACTGCGAAGTTATTGTCGGACAGGAGCCTGATGGCAAAGTTATGGTCGGGCAGGAGACTGTCGGACAGGAGCCCGACTGCGAAGTTATTGTCGGGCAGGAGCCTGATTGCAAAGTTATGGTCGGGCAGGAGACTGTCGGACAGGAGCCCGACTGCGAAGTTATTGTCGGACAGGAGCCTGATTGCAAAGTTATGGTCGGGCAGGAGACTGTCGGACAGGAACCCGACTGCGAAGTTATTGTCGGACAGGAGCCCGACTGCATAGTTACTGTCGGGCAGGAGCCCGACGGCGTGGTTATAGTCGGACACAAAGATACAAGCGAAACAGTGCCCGATTGGAGAACAGAGCTTATCACGTATTTACAGAATCCAGGCGCAAATGTTTCAGTTGCGACACGTTTGAAGGCTTTGCGTTTTCAATTGATAAATGGAATTTTGTATAAAAGATCATTTGAAGGTTTACTTTTGAAGTGTTTGGGGTCTAAAGAAGCTCTAGAGGTAATGACAGAAGTACATGGTGGGATATGTGGAGCTCATCGGGCAGGTCTGAATATGAGATGGGCCATTCATCGTTTGGGTTTTTTCTGGCCAAAGATTTTCGAAGATTGCATACAATTTGCCAAAGGGTGTCAGGAATGTCAGAGACATGGAAATTTAAACCATTTGCCAGTAACCGAATTGCAATTCTTGGCAAAACCATGGCCTTTTAAATCATGGGCTATGGATATTATTGGTAAAATACATCCTGCTTCATCGAAACATCATTGTTTCATATTGGTCGCGACTGACTACTTTACCAAATGGGTAGAAGCAGTTGCTTTGAAAAACGTGGATCAGAAAGAAGTGATAGACTTCGTTTTGCACCAAATTATTTATAGATATGGTATTCCTCAGTCTATAACAACCGACCAAGGCCTGGTTTTTACAGGGGAAAAGTTCTCTAATTTCTTGGCAGAATTCGGTGTTCGGTTACATCATTCGTCACCTTATTATCCCCAAGCCAATGGGCAAGCGGAAGCAGCAAATAAGATTATTATTGGGATTATAAAGAAGATGGTTGAAGGGAACCCAAGAAAGTGGCATTTGTTATTGTCTCAGGCTTTATGGGCACATAGAAATACCAGAAATACGGCCACTGGGTTCTCACCTTACCAACTCACGTTTGGCCAAGATGCTGTTTTACCAGCCGAAATCCGAGTATCATCTGGCCGAACAGAGTTTACTGATGGTGATCTTACAAAAGAATACCAGCAACTTATGATGCAACAGTTAGAAGATTTGGATGTTAACCGTCTCCATGCAATAGGTCGAAGTGTGAAACAGAGTGAAATCAGAGCAAGGAGTTATGGAAAGAAAGTTCTTCACAGGACATTCCAAAAAGGAGACCTAGTCTGGAAGACCATTCTTCCTACATATAAGAAAACTGACCAATTGGGAAAGTGGTCACCGAATTGGGAAGGACCATACATTGTTCAAAAAGATATTGGGAATGGTGCTTTCATTATTGTAAATCATGAAGGTAAGAGAGTACATGATTGTATTAACGCTAAATATCTGAAGAGGTATTATCCTGCCTTTTCAGATAACAAAACTACCTGAAGCAAAATATTATTCTCAGAACCCATTTGTGGGGTTCGAACCTATTTAAAGGTTCATTTCGGTTAGTCATCATGTAGTTGTGAGAAATTTTCTGCCTCTGAGTCAGACTTTTCATCCCAGTGAGTGGATATTAACTCTGGTTCTTCTTCAATAAGATCTTCCAAATCTGGTCGGTACCTTTCCCATTGGCTTTGCATTTCATCTAAATCTTGATGGGTACGTGCTTGCATGTCTGTTATGGCTTGATGTTCACGATCAACAATGGTCCGTAATCTTGAGAAGACTTTTCGTTGATTGGAAAAGATGTTATCCCAACCAAGATCTGGAAGTATAGTTGCTGCGTGATTTTCTATCATTTCCATGTGATGATGGAGATCAGGAATGCGGCTAAGGATGTCACGAAGAGGTTCATACCCCTCAATGACTTTTTCCATCAGGCGGATGACGCGATGAATGGTTCTTCTTCCTCGTTGGGAGAATCGGAATTTGAAGTCTAGTTGCTTGAGTATATGTAACAAGTCTTCTGCATGGCCTCCAATAGGGTGATTACCTACAAAGAAGGGTTGAAGAACACCTTCCCAGTTGCTTGATGGAACATGAGGTCGGTCATTCGCCATGTTTGTTAAAACTTCAAGTGTTGTGATTTTCAAAATATGCCTTGGAATGTGTTTCTTAAAATGTGAGAAACAGTGTTCTTTTAAAGAAGGAGTTTGTCTCGACTCCTACAAAGTCGGAAATTGAAAGGTGATCCTTGTTTTGAGAGAAGAAAGAAAAATATATTACTAAGTCACATGTTGTTACAGAAGGGGAAGTATTACAACAGTGCCCCTAGGGCAGTTTTTATATGGGTCCATTTGATTTCGTCCCTGGATAGTCTTCTGGTATTGGCAGCCGTCTGATATCTTATGATGAATTGGGATCGGGCTTGGGTTTTCAACTCCTGATCTAATTCAGCCTCATTCTTGGTATATTTCTCAAGCAGACGCTGTTCATTGATAATTTGCTTATCCAGGGTAGACTGTTCTTTCTTTAGTTCCCGCAATTCTGCCTCCTTTTTCTGAATAGCTTCATCGATTTGAGCTTTCGTGCTAAGGAGACCACCCAGCCTTCCAGTAGTCTGCTGAAGGGATTCTCGGGTCTTAGCCAAAGAATTCTCCAGCGTTGTTTGATCGAAGTCGGGCTGGGGGGTTTCGGTTGACAGGAGTCCAATGACTAACACTTCAGTCTTGAGCTCTGTAAGTCTTTCCATCAGCCGATGCAGAATGGGGACGGCTGGCGATTCCGTTGGAGTGTAAAAAAGAAGGCCACCAACCGTCTGAATGAGTTTGTCCAATAAGTCGGATCTCAATTCTGACAGGGGATGGTTAATGGCCTCAGTGAATATGGTTCGGGCCTCCGCCGGAACCGGAACAGTCGATAGGACAGCTAAGTCCGAAGGCCCCTGCAAGTCCTACAATGTCAATAAGTATTCCAAGGGAGGTGCAAATTTATTCAGATAAGATATGTGTTACCTCTGGGCGGACTGCTGTCAGTGAGGGGGGCAGCAATGAGGTCGGTCGAGTAGGGCAGACAGCTGGTATAATAGCAGCCGACTCGTCGGCTGCTGCGAATGGTCGCTGAGGTGCCGACCTGGGTACCTATGGAACGTGGTATATAAAACAGTTAGTGTTTTCTGAGGGAAACATTGTGGCATGGATTGGTGTAATCTTACCAAATTTACAGAAGTCTCCGAATCGGATGAAGAAACTTCTTCCATTTTTGGATGTTGGGCTGCCACAGGTGGTTCTTCTGCCTGCCATTCGATTGCTGGAGGTAGCGCCGCTGCTGGTTGGGCGGCTGCGTCTAGTGCCGCTGCAGCCGGGATCTCTGGGGCACCTTCGATTTTGGGATCAGCAGCATCAGGGATGTCGTTTTGAGGGTCAGCTTCGGCGAGGGCGGCTGGTTCTTCCTTTGACATGGATGAGTATGATGCTATGTATGGCGGTCGACCCATCTGGGAAGTAGTTCCCTCGCTGTCAGAAGAGACCCCTGCTGCTGATCCGATGGGTGAAGGTGTCTGTGAAAAAATCATGGAAATGTTGGTTGTTAAATATATCAGGGTTGATCATTAGAATCCTAAGTATTGCTGATGAGAGAACTTACTGGTTCTATAGGCACAATTGGTAAAGATTGCCTCCTGGTCGGGTGCCTAGCCCGACCACTCCTCGGTACGGGAGGAAGAGTTTGCCTCCTCGTCGGGTCCTCCGCCCGACTGATCATTGGCAAATTGGTCTGGACCAAAGGCCCGATTGAATGGTCGGCTGGGACTGGTGTTGCTTGTATGGTCGGTATTACCAAAGTCGGTTCTGAGAAATGAAATGAGTGACATCACAGTTAAGATATAGTGAATTGGTTCACGGTTGTAAGGACAAAATTACCTATTCGGGATCGGGTCCTTGCGGACGTCCTCGTAGTTCCAAGGTCCGCTGGTGCTTGCTGGTCGGCCCCAGAGGTCGGGGGTGTTGGCAGCCGGGACGCCTTCCTTTTTCGCGTTGGAACACTAGACCCGGTCCCCGGGGCGGCTGTTTGTTGTTGAGTGCTAGTGTGTCTAGCCGCCCCTAGAACCAATCCTTGGGGGGGAAGGAGTATGTTCAGCAACCGACCCTCATCAGGGGAGATCAGGGGCCATACAACCGACCACCATTCATTGAATGATTCTACAGTCTCAGGGTTGGAGCGGAAAGGAATATAAGAATTGGAAATTATATACGTGGTGAGCTGGGAGATATAAGAAGGGATTGAATTCGGTAGGACTCGTCGGTCAGGGCTTTGAAAAATTATATGCGGACACGCGACGGGTCCAGGGATACCTTGGCAACAGCCGAACTGGCGCGCCATGAATTGAGGTTCATAATTAAAAGTGTAAAAGTTTTTCTGCCCCTTTTTATCAAGTTTTTTGCTACTAAAAAGAGACCTGGGTTTGAGGGCAACGTCCCAGGCAAAAGGATAAGTGGAATGAGGACAAGGCTCAGGAGTCGGAAGCGGATTTGGTACTGGAAAAGGCCAAAAATGGTCGGGAGCATAGCCCGCATATTTTTTATACATAGAAAATCGAGAGTTACTGCGGGTATCTGTTAAAACTGCGATTATTATTGGATCGGAAGATTGGAGGTTATTGCGTCCTGAGCAGAGTCGGTTAAGGGCTAATCCCAAATGTTTTTCAGCTGTTGGCATAGTGGGCGGAGATCCTAAGTTAAACGCGTTGGGGAAGTAGAGCCGGAACCAAAGTTCTAAAAACCAAAAAGGACCCGACGCGGCAGTGTCTAATTTCCTATTATCATTATCTGTTAAACGAAGGCTAACTCTAGTGAGTCCTTCAAACAGATTGGCTAAAAACAGGGTGCCAAGAGAGAAAAAACGACCTGACGCGATATGAATGGCTAGGTCGAGATGAGAAGGAAGAACACATTTGGAAGGGGAAACAATGACGTACCTACAAAGCCAAAAAAGGATAAAGGCAGTATGCTCCCGGTCGGTTACAGGGGTCCCTGGAGCCCCTTGCTGGTCGGTTGCGAACTTTGTCCAACCCCATTCCTTCACACCTTGTAAAGACCACCCTGGATGGTCTTCTGATGGCTCCTGCCCATCTAGGGCTCCCATTACAGGGTCTTCACCCACGACTGGGAGATGCGCGATCATTGCAACGTCCATAAGAGTTGGGCCAAAGGGGCCCGATGGGAAGAGGAAAGTCCCATTTTCCGCATTCCAGAAGGCAGACATGGCCAACAGCACCTTCTCATGCAGGTTGATAGGCATGGTGGACAGTAGTATTGCTTGGTTGATCTTTTGGGAACGCCATTGGGTCTGGAAGTGTTCTGCTACCCGTCGATACCAAGCGCGGTAAGGATCTTTTGGGTCTGTGAGATGGGTTTTGATGCTGTCTCGAATGCGAACTGCTTGGTAGTTAGGGCTGTTGATAGCCAAGGAATTTCGGGATTCCAAGACTTCCCTCATCCGATTTGAATCTTCAAGAGTAGTGCAATATGGACGGATCGTCGGAGTTAGTACTTTCGAGGCTGAAAATGTGCCCTCCGGGAAGGTTCCGTCGAAGGGAAGGGCAGGAATGTATTGATTCGCCATGGTTAGAGTGTTTTGAGATTGTGATTCACAAGAGCTTGTGTTGCAGTAACTGGTGCAGTTGCTAAGGGAGTTTTTCAAGATGGTGGTGATTTATGAACTTCCAAACATTGATTGTTAAATGGCGTTTGAAAGTCCCTTGGCGGCGGGCAAGTTGTTATGTACGAAATTTAGAATTAGGTTAAAAGCCCAAGGTAAAAAGAAGAATGGGCCTGGCAATAGAGTTGATTGAACTGACTGAAGGGCACCATGAGGAAATCAAGGAAAATAGGTTTATTACTAAGGAAAGTCCTCAGGTCGGAAGGTCTTCAGGTCGGTAGGTCCTCAAAACGGAAAGTCATTAGGACGGAAGGACCTCAGGTCGGTAGGTCCTCAAGACGGAAGGACCTCAGGTCGGAAGGTCTTCAGGTCGGGAGATCCTCAAGACGGAAAGTCATCAGGACGGAAGGACCTCAGGTCGGTAGGTCCTCAAGACGGAAAGACCTCAAGTCGGAAGGTTTTCAGGTCGGGAAGTCCTCAAGACGGAAAGACCTCAAGTCGGAAGGTTTTCAGGTCGGGAAGTCCTCAAGGCGGAAAGACCTCAAGTCGGAAGGTTTTCAGGTCGGGAGGTCCTCAAGACGGAAAGACCTCAAGTCGGAAGGTTTTCAGGTCGGGAAGTCCTCAAGGCGGAAAGACCTCAAGTCGGAAGGTTTTCAGGTCGGGAGGTCCTCAAGACGGAAAGACCTCAAGTCGGAAGGTTTTCAGGTCGGGAAGTCCTCAAGGCGGAAAGACCTCAAGTCGGAAGGTTTTCAGGTCGGGAGTTCCTCAAGACGGAAAGACCTCAAGTTGGAAGGTTTTCAGGTCGGGAAGTCCTCAAGGCGGAAAGACCTCAAGCCAGATGGTTCGCAAGTCGGGAGGATTGGCAGTCGGACCCATACTATTGTAGATTGGCAGTCGGGCCAAAAGAGCGGAAGGTCTGTGGTCGGCTCAAAGAGTGAAATATAGGGATAATTTTGGTCTGCTGGGGACGCGTGTCAGCATGAGAAGGGTTGGAAGACAGTTGGGAAGGAGACATTGTAACCGTTCGGGTGACGGTTTTCGGTACGGTTTCCCAGAGAATATTTAAAGGCTTGGATAATCATTTGGCAAGGCATCTTCAATCAACTTCAACAAAGCAAAGTCAGATTTGGGGATCACCACTTTAAATTTCAGTCTTTTATTTTCCAGTTTATTTTCTGTACCATACAGTGTTTAGAGATTCCTAATCTCAGGCACTAATTAATCAAGTTTAAGGATATTTTCTATATCTTTGAATTTTACTTTATTTTTGTTGAAAAATTACATCAACAAATATAAATATATATATTAAATTTAATTGATAAATTAGTAATTGTATGATTTGATTATAAATTTATATTAATTCAACATAAATATTTTTAACTTTTTATTTATTTGTATTATAGAAAAATGTACTCTTTACCTAATGATATATATATATTATATATTTTTTAACAAATAATTATTATAAATATTAAATAAATTATGTTAAATTTTTTTAAATAAACACAAGCAAACAGCTATAAAGCTCTGCAGCTCGTGTCGACTGCTATGTAGTAGTAACAAATCTCAGACGGGTCCGAAGAAACAGACCTTTATTGATAATATTTATGTTTTCTATTTTATTTTTATTTTAATAAATTTATAATTTTTATAAATAAAATAAATTATATATATTAATTTATATATAAAAATAAAATTATAAATTAATAAATAGAATATATTAAAATAATTAATAATTGCTGCAAATACCTATACATCCATATAAATTTGTATGTGCGTGAAATAAATAATAATTTTAAGGACAAACAAAGAATAAAAAAATTAAAATGAAAAAAAAACTTTCAAATGTTGAGTTATATAGTATTTTATAAATTAATTTTTTTATCCAATAACTTAATTTTAAAAATTAGTTTACCAAACTACTAAAAATAACTAAAAATTATTTAATAAGTTGAAAGTTTTTGAAAAAATTATTTGTCAAACACATTTTTTGAGAAACAAAAATATAATAAAATTATACTCTATTAATATATGATTTTTAAAGATTTTAGAGTATTTGAAAAAAAAATTTGTAAAGGTAAAACCTCAAATATTTTAGGTTATGTGAGAGAATGATTTTTGTATAAAATACTTTTTATTTAATATTATTATTATTATTTTAGAATTGCATTTGGAAAATTGGTGTCGGGAGAACAAAATAATATTTTTTTTATTATATTACTTCCTCCGGCTTGAAAAGTTACACATCATTAGGTGGACTGGTGAAATTATTATTATTAATTATTAATTAAAGATGTATTTATTTGATGGAATATAATTATAATATATATTATTATTTTAATAGATTTTTATAATCAAATGATACAATATTCGTCTAAAATATCGTAATTATATAATAAAAGTAATAATAAATTAAATATTAATAAAAAAATAAAATTGTCTCTTTAATATTCATAATACCTTAAATATATAATTAGATCGGATTAGTAAACCAAAGTAAATACACCTTAGCAGTAATAAAACTATAAATGAATGAAGGGTGGGGTTTGTTTTGTATTTTGACGTGAGATATAAAAAATTATGTAAATAATATACTTTCTCCGTCCCATAATAAAGTATCAATTTTTTCTATTTTAGTTCGTCCCATAACAAAGTACTATCTACTTATCATTACAAATACCCTTACAACTTACAATATCTTACACAAATGTCATTACTTTTATATCATACATATTAATAAGGTTATTTTAGTCATTTATACTTTATTTCTACTACATCCCAATATAATACTAATATTTCTAAAATTAAGTTGCAAAATGCAAATGGATATCTAGTTATGAAATAAAAATAACGAGTGTGTATTATATTAATTTTTTTTTGAAAAATATGTTTAAAAGATTTTGTTAAAGAAAGAAACCCAAAATGTTTTGCTATAAATAAATTATACTCTCTCATGTCCATTTTAAAGGGATTTAGTGTAAAACATTTTGATATTTTTATGTGTAATAATATATTTCAAATTTAAGTAAAAGTTAAAAAGATATTTTAGTATGAGTATATAATTATATTTTCTAAAATAAAAATGAGATATTTGAAATGAACTAGATGAAAATGATAAAAATAATATTTTGAATTAGCATTCACTGAGACAGTAAAAATCAAACAATTTTAAGTTTAGGGGATCGACAGACCAGATCGATATAATACTTTAATTTTGGATCACAAACAAAATATCATTTTAACTTTTAATCTAGCAACTCCTATTAAAATGTGTGTTTGTTTGGAGATTTGGATTTTGAGTTGGGATTTGAATAGTAAAAATTTTGAATTTTAATAGTTGCACAATGTGATATAAATAGGTATTGATGTGATGTTTTGAATGTAAAATTAATTTTTAGTATAATATAAAAAATAAAAAATAGGTGTTTGATTTGATATTTTTGAAAGGAAAATTTTGGATGAATAGTAGAATTTTATCAAAATCAAAATCCTACAATCTAACACACCCCAAGTAAATTCAGAATTCTAAAAGAATAAAGAACGAGCGAGCGAGCGAGCACAGTACCAAATATCCAATCTTTTCCGAATTATAACATAAAAAATATTAGGGAGCGGAGGAGGAGCGATATATAGATAACAACAGCCAAACAATGATGGAGAACAATTTTGAATGATGACAAAACTAAAAGGGATATGGATGGATGGATTTATATCTAGAGGAAATGTAGATATGAAGAAGGGCTCCTTGCTCTCTTTACAACAAAATGGACTCCAGCTACTCGTAGAATATATTAATATACACTTAATCAATATATTATAGTAAAATCAGAGTCAAGGAGAACCTGGGCTGTTGTTGGGTGATGATGACGACGACGACGATGATGATCCCTCTATTCTTGAATTAATGCTCAAACCATTGTCTTGCATCATGGCAGTGAACTCACTGTAATCAATCCGGCCGTCCTGCAATAAAACCAACAAGTGGTAAGTAGTCATTACATTTGTAATACTATGTCATGTTATAGGATCGGATCGGATAGAGGATGGGATAGTGGATTTGTGTACATTATCCTTGTCAACTTCGCGGAGGATTTCATCGATGTGGTGGTCTTGGAGGCCGAATTGCTGGCAAGCCTGCTGGAGCTCATCCCGTGTGATGTAGCCGCTGCCGTCTTTGTCCAAGTATGAGAAAGCTGCCATCATATGGTCCTCTCTCTGGATTTTGTTCATATGTACCATTGCTGCCAAGAACTCCCCGTAGTCCAATGTGCCACTGTTGTCAACATCCGCCTGGAATGTATACATACAATGAAGTAAGGAATTAAGAACAACGACTACTCAAAATCGATCTGTCTGTGTGTGTGTTAAGCTAGTATAGTATAGTAAATTGTATAGAGTGGATGCTTACAGCTTGCATGAGGCCAACTATTTCAGACTGGTTGAGATTGGCGCCAACTCTTTCCAAACCTGTTTTGAGTTCTTCCAGGGTAATATGTCCGCTGCCGTCCACATCTATCATTTTGAACATTTCCTTCAGCCCTGCGATTTCTTCTTCCGAGAGTCTTTCAGCGATGACCTGCATGTTTATGTTTGTTGTGCCGGACAACCCAGATGATCCATCATTCATACATTATGAATTGTGCCTCTGCCTCCATCACTTGTACAAATTTGAGGTTAAGTTCAGGAACAGGAACAGGAACACTTACTCTGATGGCAATCTTTTTGAGTTTGTTCATGGCAGAAAATTGCTTGAGACGAGAGAGGACCGCAGGATCAAGAGGCTTATCAGGTGCTAATCCATCAACTTGTATCCATGGATGGCCTGCACCACGGTTAATTAGTTAAGAATTAATTGTAGAGAGCAGAGCAATTAGCCACCGAGATATGTAATGTCGTCATCCTCACATAGAACTTCATGGGCTGTGAGCCGTTTTCTGGGGTCGCATTCAAGCATTCTTCTGACTAAATCTTTTGCACCCTCCGAGACGCTGGGCCAAGGTTCAGAAGCGAAGTCAAGTTCCCCTTTTAAAACTTGCTCAAAAATGCCCTGCTCCGTTTCTGATCAAAATCATCAAGCAAGCATATGTGCAAATGTCAAATCAGATCAGATGTAACAAACCAAGAAAAGAAACAAAAATATTATGGAATGAATGAATATATGAGTATGTTTAGCTTGTTTGTGCTAATTACCGTCCCAAAATGGCGGAACTCCACACAACAGAATATAAATGATAACCCCAGCGCTCCATATATCACATTCAGGACCATAATGTTTCTTCAGCACCTCCGGGGCTACATAATACGGGCTACCCACAACATCACTGAATGTTTCACCTGAACAAACGTACAAAACAACGGTGACTGCGTGCGTTCAAAAGCTAACTATTATTATGATTATTATTCACCTGACCTACCTGGCTTAAAGAACACAGAAAGCCCAAAATCGATGGTCTTAAGCAGCGAATCCTCGTGCTCGTCGACAAACAGGAAGTTCTCTGGTTTCAAGTCTCTATGCATAACTCCCATGGAATGACAGGCCTCTATGACACCAACTATT
Organism: Andrographis paniculata; assembly: GCF_009805555.1. NCBI lineage: Eukaryota > Viridiplantae > Streptophyta > Magnoliopsida > Lamiales > Acanthaceae > Andrographis > Andrographis paniculata. Next base: position 2,438,516 of record NW_026137608.1, read on the forward strand.
ACCCTGCCCAGCTCAGCAGCCTTTCTCTCCGAGTAATGCCCCCTTTGTATGATTCTGTCGAAAAGTTCTCCTCCTGCACAGAGTTCCATCACAAGATGAACTGCGACCGCATCCTCATAAGCTCCCACAATGTTTATGATATTCGTGTGTCCCGCCAGGTGATGCATTATCTGAATTTCTTTCCTGACATCCTCCACATCCGCCGATGTCGTCAACTTCCTCTTTGCAATTGTTTTGCAGGCAAACTCTCGGTTGGTGCCCTTCTCCAAACATAAATAGGTAGTGCCAAACTGCCCCTGCCCTAATTTCTTCCCCACGTGATATTTATCCTTCAAATTTTCGGTCCTCCGCTTCAAAACTGATTCCACTTGCAGCCCTGCACTGGCTACTCTCTTAAATTTGATCGACTTTTTGTGCTTTGGCTCTGCTGCTACTGCTGCTGCCGCCTCCTTTTGACTATTGCCATTGTTGTTGTTTTCTTCAGCCTTTACTGTTGATTTGGTGAGCTCATTACTTGAAATTTTGATCGGTGTAGGCGGAGTGTTTTGCACATCAAACGACTTGCCGCTAATGTTATTGTTGTTATTCTCGATGCCATTGCTGCTGGCCCCTTTCTCTTTGCTTGAATCTGCTGCTGCTGGTGATGATGATCGATGTTTCCATATTGCAACCGTCACAGAATGACAGAATCCATTGTTGTTCTCCGACTTAGAGCCCGAGCAGTTGTTCCCCATGTGACTGACTGCCTCAGTCACTCACCTGTATTGCAACCTAACTTCCTCCCCCTCCTCAAACAACAATTTATTGCAGCAAGCTTCAGACTCCACAACACTTATTAATTTATGGATCAAGTATAAACGGCAATTGCAAAAGCCAAACCCGAGGGAATGGAATGCAGTAATGAAGCCAGCCAGCCGGAAGGAAATAACAACAATTATAATATTAGAATGCAGCAGGACATTAATTATCAAAATCCGCCATTAAACATAAATAAACAATTCGAATATAGCACAGCACCATCATACACGTAAAAGAAGGAATTAGAAGTTCCGACAATCAGAGGACAACAAACAACGCAAGTGGTGAAAAAATTGAGGGAATTTTGACGGGAGAAGGGGGTCAACGTGGAGCGCGGATCAATTCAAATTAATTAAATTCAATTGATCAACACCTGCGCGCATGCCTCTTCAGGCAAGCGGTGGGGCGATCATCATCCACGGCCAAACTGCGTGCGCAGAGAGGGCGTCGTGGAGATGTAGCTAGGAGGAGGACGAGGACGAGGACAAACACGGGTCCTCAGATGCTCCAACTTACCCCTATGCTTATACCATACCATACATGGCCGCCATGAATCTCTCCGTACTCTCTGCCATATTTAGTATGCTCTCGGCGTTCCATTTTTACTTGCTCTTCAAATAAAATTATACTTCATTTTATGTTTTGTATAGTTTCTTTTTTTTTTATTTTATTTTTTTAATTTTGGTGGTTGATGGTTATGCAATACTTTTCACTTATTTGAATTTATTTGCTTAATTTTACAATATTTTAATTGAATTGATTTGTTCAATTTTAGATTTTTTTTTAAGTTTATATATAATATTACAATGATATAGATAATAGATGCAATTTTTATTTGAAAAATATTTGCAATTAATTTTTTTAATTGATTTTTTTTTTAGTGTTATAGGTTAAGGTTTTATATATATATATATATATTTTGCAGATAATACAAATAACTGAACAAGGACAAGGAAAGAATTGTGAATAAAATTTGTTAAATATATTTTGTTATTATTTAATATATTTCTATAGCAATGTTGTCAATAAAATATTTAAAAAAAAAAAAAAAGAAAACAGATTGAGCAATTGGTAGAATCGCAAAAAAGATCTTTTGATAAATTTTTTTTTTAGAAATATAGGTTCTTCCGGTGCTAATTTGAATATAGATGATATTGATCAGTTGGAATCCAACGATGAATTAAATACTGAAAATAAAAATAATATTGACGAATTTAATGATAATAATTTGGATGAATATGATAATGATGTAAATATAGTTGATGATGATAGTTTAGATGACAGTTTATTTATTTATGACCCTAGGTATTGGAATAATCTTGATAATAAAAAAAGATATTTTAATTGAAAATAGACCGAGAAGAGACTTAAATCTTACTTTTCCCTTCGATAGTACTTCTCGATATTTTTCAAATATTCATTACACTAGAAAATTAAAAAATGGTGAGATTTTAGACCTGGTTAGTTTATTTTAAATATGAAGATGAAGTATATTGTTTTTGTTGCAAGTTATTTAAATCCAATAATAATAAATGTTATTTAGCAGGTGATGGATTAAATGACCGAAACATCTTGGAGATAGATTTAGAACATATGAGAATAGTTTTGAACATATTACTAATATGAAAACTTAGAATGAAGTAAAAATAAGATTTGTCAATAATCAAACAATTGATAAAGATTTGCAACAAAAAATTGGGAAAGAAAAAGAACGTTAGAGACATGTTTTGATAATAGTTATTTATGTTGTCTAGCTAAATATAATTTAGCTTTTTTGAGGATCAAATACAAAACTTTATCAAAATAGCAATGACAATTTTTTAGGATTGATTGAAATGATTTCTGAATTTGATTTAGTAATGCAAGATCACGTTAGACGAATTTAAGATCAAGACGTTTATTATCATTATCTCGGTCTTAAAATTCAAAATGAGTTAATTTTATTGTTGGCTATTGGTATTAAAAATTCAATTATAAAAACTATTAAAGAATCAAAATATTTTTCTATTATTCTTGATTGTACCCCAGATGCGAGTCATCAGTAGCAAATGACTTTGATTATATGTTGTGTAAATATGTCAAATAGTATGATAAAAATTGAAGAACATATTTTAGAGTTCTTAAAAGTAGATGATACAAGTGGGTTAGAGCTTTTTAATGAATTAGTAAATACGCTTAAATCTCTTGATCTTGATATTGCTAATATTAGAGGCAAACAAAGTTATGATAATAGTTCTAATATGAAAGGTAAGCACCAAGGTGTTCAAAAACAATTACTTGATATCAATCATAGGGCTTTTTATATGTCATGTGTTTGTCATAGTCTAAATCTTACTCTTTGTGATACGACAAACTTTTGTGTGAAAGCTATATCATTTTTTGGAGTTGTACAACGCATATATATACTATTTTCAAGTTCTACAAAAAGATGAAATTTTTTGCTTAACAATATATCTGGTTTAACGGTAAAATCCTTGTCAAATACTCGATGGGAAAGTAGAATTAAAAGTGTTAGAGCTATTAAATTTCAAACTCCTCAAATTCGATTAGCATTAATGGATTTATATAATTCATGTAGTGATGTCAAGTCAAAAAGCGAAGTTGAAAGTTTATTAAATGCTCTCGAGTCCTATGAATTTTTACTTGGTATGGTAATTTGCTATGATATTTTATCTGTAATTAATATTTTAAATAAAACATTGCAATCTAAATCAGTTTGTGTTGATACTGCTGTCAAACAAATAGAAGATGTTATAAAATATTTTAAAAATGATAGAAATGTTGGATTTGACTCTAGTTTAGAGAAAGTTAAAGAAGTTGCTTTTAATATGGATGTTGAATATAAATTTTCAAAAAAAAAACAACATATTTATAGAAAAAAACAGTTTGATGAAAATGAAAATGAAGATGGAATACAATCTGATGAAGAACAATTTAAGATTAATTATTTTCGGGTTATTGTTGATATGGCTATTACATCCTTAAATGAATGATTTGAATAATTAAGTAGATTTAATAGTATTTTTGGGTTTTTGTTTAATTCTAAAAAGCTTAAATCTTTGAATGATGATGAACTTAGAAAATGGAGTGTTGTTTTTTTAAATAGTTTATCTCATAATGATTTATGTGATATTGATTTAGAAAATCTTATTACTGAATTAAAAGTTTTACAAGTTACTATACCGGATAACTTAAATTCGCCTATTGAAATTCTTGAATATATAGAGCTACTGATTGTTATCTAAATGTTTCAATTGTTTATCGAATTTTATTAACAGTTCCTGTAACAGTAGCATCTGCTAAAAGAAATTTTTCTAAATTAAAGTTATTGAAAACTTATTTGAGATCATTTATGTCGCAAGAAAGATTGAATGGTTTAGCTATGTTATCTATTGAAAAAGAAATGCTAGAAACCATTGATGTTGATAATATTATTAATGATTTTGCATCAAAAAATGCTAGGAGAAGTAATTTTATGTAATACTTATGTATTTTTATTTATATTCTGTAGACATACAGTTAAAATAGCTCCCACAAAATAGCAAATAAAATATGATAACATGGCGGCGGCAACATGTATGAAGTTGGTGAAATAATCCAAAATATTAATAGTTGGTTTAAACCCTTTTGTGTTGTATTGTTTAATATTTAATTTGTTTTGCATTAAGCATATTTTATAAAACTAAAATATTGCTATTTTTAATTTTTTAATAATAATAATTTTTTATTTTTTAAAAAAAATTATTTGGTAGGGGCCTCCGTTTTAAGTTTTGCCCCAAGCCTTCAATATGTCAGGAACGGACCTGGCCGTAGAAACCAACTTCAGTTTGTCCAAAAGTAATCAGAAGCGGCTAGGAAGAAGAGACTTGGTGAAAATATCTTCTATCTGATCTGCGGAGGAGACTGAAATGAGATGGACAGCACCACCGACGACGACATGTTGTCGAATGAAGTGATAGTCAAACTCAATATGCTTGGTGCGCTCGTGAAAGGTACCATTGTGGGCCATCTTTATAGCACTCTTGATTGTTGTAGTGAAGAGCTGTAGAAGATGACTAAGGAACACCAAGATCATTGACTAATTGACGAAGCCATAAAAGTTCTGACGTAGAGTCAGCAAGGGCACGATACTCCGACTCGGCATTCGATTGAGAAACTAAAGTCTGCTTCTTGTTGCGCCAAGAGACAACAAAATCACCCAGAAAGAAACAAAAACCAGTAGTTGAACGACGATCAGTAGGATCACCAGCCCAATAAGCATCAGAGTAACCGCTGAGAGTCAAAGATGAGTGAGAGGAAAAGTGTAAACCATGCAGGAGAGTACCTTTCACATAACGAAGAATATGAAAGACGGCAGAGTGGTGAGAGGTTCTCAGAGCAACCATGAACTGACTCACAATATGAACAACATGAGCGATATCTGGTTGAGTGGCAGTCCAGTAGATCAAGCTTCCAACAAGTTGACAATAGAGGATAGGTCATCAAGAAAAGAGCCATCATGCGCAGTAAGTCGAACGTTGTAGGCAATTGGTGTAGAAGCTACCTGATAGTCTGTGAGACCAGCTCGAGCAAGGAGATCGGAGACATACTTAGCCTGAGAGAGAAAGAGACCATCGGAAAAATCAGAGACTTCAAGCCCCAAGAAGTAACGAAGGGGACCCAAGCTCTTCATCTCAAACTGCTAGCTAAGATATGTCTGTAGATCATAAATACCAGATACATCATCTCCCGTGATAATCATATCACAACATAAAACAAGAGTATAATTATCCCAGATGAAAAACGACGAAGGAATAGGCCAGAGTCGTTAGCGCAACACTAAATATGGCATACCAAGTCCGAGGGGCCTGCTTCAACTCATATAAAGTGTGACTGATCGAATATTTTTGGAGAGATTTAAAAATATCTTTTAATATACAAAAATATGATATATATATATAATATGAAAATAGTGTCGTGCGTGTTCGTGTAGTAACTCCAAAAAGTTCGTCAAAAATAAAAAATCTCTTTAACCGGTGAGTATCCGGGTTGAACTCAGAGAATATGCAAATATCCTATATTTAATTAGAAAAAGTGCAATGAGTTAATGCAATCGAAGAAACTGAAAAGATAAATTGCAGAAATTAAATCTAACTAAAAGATGATAAAATATACGTATCTCGAAAAGAATGAAGCGAGACGTTTGTGTCTGATTTTTGCGTTCTTTAATGGCTAGATTTCCATGGATGAAATGAGCGGGATGACGATGGCGTGAGAGCGAAAAATATATGTATAATTGTTGGGCGGCTCAGAGGAATGAACGTGACCGCATTTGCTCGCTTAAGCCGATTCTCGACTCGGTTGGTACTCGACCATAGGGGATTTACAACGAGGCTTCAGCGACACCCGACGAAGACCATTATAAGCAAGAAACTCTACTGTTACTAGAAATTTCTGTGATCCAATAGACCACCGCCTATGCCCCCATGAATTATTCTTCCAACCATTCCGCTAGTGGCTCTACCCCTTTGATATCTCTCTTTAATCGGAATCGAATTCAGAACAGCAACTAAGCAGGTCGACAAGACTCCCATGTACTTAGCTACGATGAACTATCCGGAAATCTGTTTGTGACACGAAACAGGGTTGAAATAGTCGATTCTTCTATCGCCCTTCCGCAACCTTGTCGAAATCCAACTTGAACAATTAAAATCGAAATGGAATTTTTGGGTGAAGGTGAGGTGGAGAAATATGATAGGAATTTTACTAGCTAAAATAATATGCAGTAATTAAAAGAAATGGAGGAGAAAATCAGTTTGCTCGCGACACAAAACCGAATATATCGTATTATTAAACTAGATAAAAATATGAGAGAAAAGAAATTGAGAAAATGGATTGTTTGGAATGTATATTATTGTGTATATATGGTGTATATAGGTGTATATATGGTACAATTAGAAGGGATATTTATAGGGGGAAAGCTTGGCGGTTACAACCGCCAATAAATAACTACTTTAAAAAATAGTTACTAACTACCACTAAAAAGAACCATAAATAATTAACTCTAAAAATAGCTACTAATATAACTACTAATAACTACTTATTTTATAGAAGATTCTAGAATAAAAATTACACAAAAATAGACAAAAATTAGCTAAAAAGTAGTTCATGAATTTAATATAAGAGCTGTAAGAATACAAAAATAAATGCAGAGCTAAGAGAGTACAATAACTGCAGAGCTGAGGGAGCCTGGGCATTAAATGCAACCACTGACCCAGCGGCAATAACTGCAACAAGAATTAATGCAGCCGCCACTCACGGATTCCGCGCAGCCGCCGCTCGCTTTCCGCGCCGTCGGCGTCACTTCGCTCACTTAAACGTCAAAGTTTCCGCGCAGCCGTCGCTTGTTTTTCGCGCAGCCTCCGTCGTTTTCCGTGCTCATAAATGCAACTGCCGCTCATAGATTATGCACAGCCGTCATCGCTTTCCGCGCGGCCGCCGCTTCAATTTCGATGCGCCAGCCATTGCTTCGCTCACTTCCATGCATAGTCTTCCGCTCAGCTCACATTTCCGTGCAGCCGCCGTCGCTCAAATTTCCGTGCAGCCACCATCGCTTTCCGTGCAGCCGTTATTGCTTTCCGTGCAGTCTCCATCTTTTTCCGTACGATCGTCATCGTTTTCCGCGCGGACGTTATCGCTTTCCCTGTTCGCTCGCTTTTGTGCAACCGCCGCTCACTTTTCGCGTTAGCCGCCGCTTAGATTCTACGCTCAATTGCTTTCCGCGCGGCCGCCGCTTGAATTCCACGCAGCGCTTGACTTTGACTTTCACGCATTGACTTTTCCGTGTTGACCGTTGACTTTTGTTGACTTTCGCGACGGTGACTGTTTTTTCGCTCATGAAACCATTTTTTCGCTTTTTAAAACCAGTTTTCAAACATTATTTCACCTGTATAAATAATAAACACCTTGTAAATATTTATTTAAATAAATAATAAATAAAATTAATTCAGCCAAAATTAAATACTTAAATAGCACATAAATAATGTCTAAAAATATAATTTAAGAAATACACCAATTAATTTAATTTATACACCAAAATAATTATAAATTACACCTAAAAACTAATAAATTAATATTATACAAATAAGATGAAATGAATACAATTATTAGAATAAATTAACATAAATAATACCAAAATTCGACATAAATAAATAAACAATTAAATAAATAAATATAAGCTATAAAATATGGCAAAATCAAGAGTTATCAGTGACGTAAGAGACAAACCTTTCCAAAGGACGAGAAACCTAGAGGGAGAGTCATATAAACTTCTTCAGAAAATAAGCCATGTAAGAATGCATTCTTGACATCTAACTGAAGAAGAGACCACTGACGAGCAGCAACAACGGCAAGAAAACAACGAACAGTAGTGAGATGAGCAACGGGAGCAAAAGTCTCCTCATAGTCAACTTCATACTCCTGGGAATAACCTTTGGCCACCAGATGAGTCTTGTAGTGCTCAATGGAACCATCAGAATTAGTCTTGATTTTGAAAACCCACTTGCACCCAATAGGTGTCTTGCCTGAAGGCAAATCTACTAAAACCCATGTGTGAATTTTTTCCAGAGCTCCTATTCCTCAGTCATCGCTTGCTGCCAAAATGGATTAGCACTCGCCTCACGAAATGACCTAGGCTCATGATGAGATAATATGTCAGAATAACAATGATAATCATGCAAATGAGGAGGAGGGTGACTAACTCTATGTGATCGACGAGGTATGACAGGTGTAGGGACCACAGACGGATCATCATCTAGAGACAAGGTCGGAGGTGGATCTGAAGCTTCAACTGGAGGTGGATCAGAAGCCTCAACTGGAACAGAATCCGGAGGCGGTGATGGAGCCGTAGGATCAGGATCATGAAACAAGGGAGGACGTGCCGACAGGAAGGAAGGTGAACCAGGAATAGATGGGACATGAAATTTAGACATGGTGAAAAACATGACACTTTCCCAAAAGGTAACACATGATGAGATATATGGAACCGTTTAGAAACTGAATCTCAAAGTCTATAACCTTTATACTCTAACCCATAACCAAGAAGACAACATACATGCGCACGGGGTTCCAGTTTGGAACGTTCATGCAGAGAAATAGCGACAAAACCGACACAATCAAAAGGACGAAGGGTACTATAATTGGGTGGCTGACCATATAGACGCTCAAAATGGGTGCGATTATGGAGGACAGATGATGGAATACAATTTTTGGTATAGAAAGCAGTGAGGGCGGCTTCTCCCCAGAACTATCAGGATAAGAAATAAACAAAAGGGATGCACAAACAGTATTTAGAATGTGACGATGTTTGCGCTCAACGCGACCATTTTGTTGAGAGGTGTACGAACAAGAACACTGAATCAATGTACGTTGAGTAGAGAGAAAACTTAATAAGGTAAAATCTCTATACTCAAGGGCGTTATCAGTACGGAGAGTTTGTATAGAACAAGAAAATTGAGTTCGAACCATTTGAGCAAATTGAATGTATGTTTGAGGTAATTCTAAACGGTGTTTCAAAAAATATATCCATGTAAAACGGAAGTAATCATCTATGAAAATGACATAATAACGATACCCACCCACAAAGAGAACAGGGGAAGGACCCCAAGAACTAAGGAAAATGATTTACTTGCGACCGACATATTTTCTTAAAAAGATAAGGCTAGTTGTTTTCTCAAATGACAATGTAAGCAATCAAATGACTCAAAAATGAATAGGACCTAAATGATCCTTACTAACGAGAGACTGAATTTTAGATGAAGACGCATGACCAAGACGAAGGTGTCATTGAAGACTAGGGGAAGAAAATGTATTAAGAGGGGTATGAATAGTAGCAGCAAAGAAATTACTTTGAGGAATTTTCAAAGATTGTACCCCACTTTTCGACTTGTCCTAAGAATTTGACCTGTACATGGATCTTGGACCTGCACACCAGAAGAAGAAAAGGTAACAGTAAGTTATTGTTCAACTAGTTGACCAACTGATATAAGATTTAAAGTCAATTGAGGAATACAATAAGTATCAGGAAGAGATATAAATGGTAGAGATACAGATCCTCAATGAGTGATATCCATGCGACTTCCATTAGCAGTATGTATAGGCAATGAAAGAGAAACATGATGCACATCAGTCAAGATGCCACATGTAGGTGTCATATGATGGCAACAACCAGAATCAATACCACAGATTTTTCATAACATAAGAGGAATTAGAAGCAAGAACTTGATGCAAGAGAGTCACAAGATTTTGAACTGAGGAAGCCATGACAAATCAACTCTGATGACAAAACCAATCACGCCGGTATAAATCAAGGAATCAAATCGAACAATCTAACCGGTAACAATTGCAAAACAAAATCAACTCTGATGACAAAACCAACCACACCATAACGTAGGGAACCAAAGCAGGAGGCGACGGCCGAAAAACGACGGCGGCGGCGAAACTGTTTTCCTCTGTGATTTGATTTTTCGGTGGCAAGGTCGCCAAACGACGGTGGTTCCAACGGTATGGACGTTATCGACCAGAGAGCGGTGATGGACGGCGAATAGCGGCAGCGGCGGCGGCTAGGGTTTTGGTTTTGGAAAGTTGAATATAAACGCACAAAAAAAATGCAAATAAAATATAATAGTTTCTTGTTTGCCGTTGTCTCTGCCGCTCTACCGTGTCAAATCCAGAAACAATGCTCTCAACTGTATTAGAGTCGAAAACGACATGACTCTCTACTGGAATCGAAAACGACATTACTCTCTACTGGAGCCGAAAAACGACGGGAATACTCTCCACAAAGTAAAAAATAACGGGACTCTCATTGCAATCAGAAATATGGCTCTGGAGAAACGCAGCAGACGGATCACAGAATCATAGACAGATACGCAGACATGACTTCAATCGTAGACAAAATCAGGACTCAAGACAAAATCAAAATTAGAAAAAAAAAAGGGCTAGAAACTATAGAAAAGAATTTCATAATTTAGAGACCTCCCGGTACATCCCAGGTTAAATGTACCCGGAGAAACGCAGTTCGGTAAGCTATATCTATGACATGAGAAAAATAGGCTCTGATACCATGTTATAATTTTGGGGGAAAAATAATGAAAATTGTCTTATTAGTTATCAAAATAAGGGGCCTGTATATATATGCAAGACAAAACAGACTCGATAAACTCAAATCTAAGTAATCTAATATATGGATAAGACCAAATCTAAATATAAATCTACTAAATCTAAAACCGAATATTTAAAATATCTCTAACATATCTCAACAATTAAATAGTTTAATTAAGATTAAAAAAATTATAAATTTAAAATTAAAAATATGATTAAAGTATATAATCATATTAAAAACAAAAAAAGAATGACAAATGATGTGGACAAACAAAAATAGAAAATAAGAACAAATTATGTGGGAATGAATGAGTAATATATACACACCTTAATATTATATACTTCATTCGTCTCATATAATTTGTCTATTATTTCTATTTCGGTCTGTCTCACATACTTTATAACTTTCTCTTTCTTTTTTGAAATATAATTATACACTTTAATCGCATTTTAAAATTCATAATTTATAATTTTTTAAAGTAATCTTAATGTATAATTATTTTTATTATATTATAATTTTGTTATTATACACTTTATAATTACTTACTAATTACATAATATCTAAAACTCTGCTGCAACTAAAGTGGACAAATAAGCTGGGACGAAGGTAGTATAATACTACCTCGTTTCATAAGAAGAGTACTATGAGTTTTTGCAGGTTGATCTTCGAATATTGATTATTATATTAATATGTAGTATAAATTAAGAAAAAAAAATATCTTTATTAGTCTCTTATAATATAAATACAATAACATTTGTGGAGTAAATTGTACAAATATAAGAATATTTTTAATATTAAATACAATAATGCAAAACGCAAATGATAATCTTCTTATGGGCCGGAGGTAGTACATGGAATATATTTTATGCATGTACAAAAAATTAACAATTTAACATATAATGTTATTTTTTATATTATTCACACATGATTTTTCATATTCAACGTAAAATATACATCATCCAAAAATATGAGACGAACACCCCTAAAATATAGATTTTTTTTTTCAATTATGTTATGTAATATGTACGTAGTACAGACGAAGTGACTACGTGACACTTTTGTATGCTTTTTCTTTTCCTTCCTATCAAGGTCTCAACACCTATAAATAGACGTTGAATGCTGGAATGATCATATACAAGAAATCACACAAATCCTTTCCCCTTTCTCTCCTCTTTGCATTAGCTGCTCTCTCTCTCTCTACATTAACTCCATACTTCATATACATACATTATAATATAGAATATAATATAATTATAATAATTTCATCTCTCTCTATAATTATACATATATACATAAATATATATACACCTATACACACACTTACCATTATATATATATAAAAGTACACCCGTACACATATACATATATATTACACTTACTATTATATTATTATTATTATATAACACGTTATCAGCACGAGGGCTTTTGCCTATTTTATTTTTGGTAAGTTTTATTTTTATACTATTTATATTATCTATTTTCTACACTATGGAAAATCTTGCAAAATTTTCTTTTAAACCTCTATCTCTCACCGGCAACAATTTTCTGACTTGGTCCATGGATGTAGAAATGCATCTGGTTTCAATGGGCCTTATTCATACAATTGCCAGTGAAAATAAGGCTACAAGCCAAGATCGGGCTAAGGCTATTATTTTCATCCGTCATCATTTGGACATTCCTCTATAGTCTGAATATTTGACGGTGAAAGATCCACTTGATTTGTGGAATGAATTGAGGGAGAGATTTGGGCACTTGAAATATATCACTCTCCCCAAAGCCCGACATGATTGGCTTAACCTGCGATTGCAGGATTTTAAAACTGTTACAGAGTACAACTCTGCTATCCATCATATTACATCTCAGTTGAAACTCTGCGGAGAAAATGTTACTGAAAATAATAAATTGGAGAAGACTCTCTCTACCTTTCATGCTTCGAATGTTGTGCTGCAACAGCAGTATCGTGAGAAAAACTTTCAAAAGTACTCACAGCTCATTGCATGTCTTTTATTAGCTGAGCAAAATAATGAGTTATTGATGAAAAATCATCAGTCCCGGCCCACTGGTTCCAGTCTGTTCCTTGAAGCGAACGTGACATTTTCTGAACGAGGCCGAGGACGTGGTAGAGGCCGTGGACGTGGTCGCGGTCGTGAAAGTCAACGCGGTCGATATACCCCTTACAATTGCCGTAGTTTTGACATTAACAGGATGCAGAGTAAACCCCAACATGGGGATATAGCCGAAAAGGCTAAACAGGAAAAGAGACAAATCGGCAGTTGTAATCGGTGTGACATTGAAGGCCATTGGGGAAGGAGGTCGAGACTAATCACGTTGATAATGATGACGACCCCGATGATGATCTTTTGGATTACGACACAACGCATCTTGATATAACAGATTTTGTCATAGATCCAGCAAACCCCCAGTGATAGACATATTATGTCATTTTACATTATGTTTTGTAATATTTAAATTATCGCATACTACCTTTTTGTAATACTTATATATGCCTTTATTAATATTGTGTTTATTTATATTTGAAGGTTAAATGGATGCCGAACAAAATGATGCAAATATGTGTTTCATTTACAGTGCAACGACATATATTATATTGAAACACGAAAAATATTTCTCCCATTTGAAAAGGGAAAGAATGAATGTCAATACAATAAGTGGCAGTGCGAAATTAATTGAAGGCTTTGAAGAAGCCATCATATTTCTCCCCGCGGGGACGAAAATTGTGATACAGTATGCATTGGTTGCCACTAAAGCTCGAAGAAATCTACTGAGCTTTCATGACATTCGGAAAAATGGTTATCACATTGAAACTATGAGTGATACCGATGGTGAATTTTTATTGATCACCAATACCATTGATAAAAGGAAATGCATCATTGAGAGATTACCCTCACTCTCTACTGGCTTATATTATACCAGATTAGGTGTTGCTAAAACACACCTCACGGTAGATCAAAAGACTACCGATTTTCAAATATGGCATGATCGCCTTGAGCATCCTGGCAGTATAATGATGAGGCGAATAATTGAGAATTCGCATGGTCATTCATTAAAAGATCAAAAAGTTTTAAACTCAAATGAGTTAACATGTGTTGTCTGCACTCAGGGAAAATTGATAACAAGGCCATCGCCAGCTAAAGTAGGTATTGAACCACCTACATTTTTGGAAAGAATACACGGGGATATATGTGGACCAATAGACCCACCGTGTGGGCCATTTAAATATTTTATGGTGCTTATTAATGCATCTACCAGATGGTCACATGTCTGTTTATTATCTACTCGCAATATGACATTCGCGAGATTGCTTGCCCAAATTATTAAATTACGGGCACAATTCCCCGATAATCCAATTAAGACTATACGTCTGGATAATGCTGGTGAATATACATCGAATGCATTTGATGGTTACTGCATGTCGATTGGAATTAATGTAGAGCACCCAGTTGCTCATGTTCATACACAAAATGGCCTGGCAGAATCGCTTATTAAAAGATTGCAATTGATTTCTAGACCATTACTGATGAGGTCTATGTTGCCAGTTTCAGCTTGGGGGCATGCAATCTTACATGCATGAACACTTATAAGAATGAGACCGACAAGCTATCATAGCTATTCTCCAATGCAGTTAGTATTTGGTCACGAACCAAATATATCTCATCTATGTATTTTTGGGTGTGCTGTTTATGTTCCTATTCCACCCCCTAAACGTACAAAAATGGGTCCTCAACGTAGATTGGACATTTATTTCGGATATGAATCGCCATCAATTGTAAAATATCTTGAGCCTATGACGAGTGATTTATTCACTGCAAGATTTGCATATTGTCATTTTGACGAATCATATTTTCCGACATTAGGGGGAGACAAAAACGAACCGAAAAGGGATATTAATTGGAAAATCCCTTTGAATTTTTGTGATCCTCGTACAAAGCAATATGAACTAGAAGTTCAGCGCATTATACATTTGCAAAATATTTCAAATCAGTTACCGGATGCATTCAATGACTCGAGCAAAGTCACTCGATCATATATCCAAGCTGCTAATGCTCCGGCTAAAATAATTGTCCCTGATGGACAAATTGCAAGTGCTAATGAATCAGCGACACGCTTAAAGCGTAGTAGACCACTTGGTTCCAAAGATAAACATCCTCGAAAGAAAAGAGGAATTAATGATGATAATTATGAAAATATCAGGAATGACATTGATAAACTTCAATCTAACGAGGAAGTCAACCCTGAAATAATTGCTCCAGAAGAGCACGATCTTGAAGAACATGATAAGATTATTGAAAACTCAATTAACTATGTTACTTCAAGAAAATGTTGGAACCGTAAAGAGGCAATTATTGATAATGTCTTCGCATACAGTTTAGCACTTGATATAATGGAAGATAATGAGGATCCAGAGTCAAAATCGGTTCATGAATGTCGGCAAAGAAATGACTGGCCAAAATGGGAGCATGCGATTCAATCAGAGCTTGATTAATTAAACAAAAGAGAGGTCTTCGAACCAATTGTTCAAACACCAGATGGTATAAAACCAGTTGGGTACAAATGGGTGTTTGTACGAAAAAGAAATGAGCATAATGAAATTGTGAGATATAAAGCCCGTCTTGTAGCTCAGGGATTCTCACAAAGACCTGGAGTAGATTTTGATGAAACATACTCTCCAGTTGTCGATGGAATAACATTTAGATACCTTGTGAGCCTAGCAGTGCGAAAAAAGCTCGACATTTGTCTTCTAGACGTAGTTACTGCATATCTTTATGGCTCATTGGATACTGATATTTATATGAAAGTTTCTGAGGGATTCAATATGCCCGAAGCATACAAATTAAACCCAATGGAATCATATTCCATCAAATTGAAAAAGTCATTGTATGGACTTAAACAATCAGGGTGAATGTGGTATAACCGTCTCAGTGACTGCTTAATAAAAGAAGGTTATACTAATGATCCAATATGCCCATGCGTCTTTATCAAGAAAAATGGATCAATTGCGATATATGTTGATGATCTCAATTTAATTGAAACTCCAGAAGAAATCCAAATTGCAGTTGAATATTTAAAAAAAGAATTTGAGATCAAAGATTTTGGAAAGACAAAATATTGTCTGGGTTTACAAGTGGATCATGCGAACAATGGAATATTTATCCATCAATCCACATATACCCATAAGGTATTAAAGCAATTTTATATGGATAAATCTCACTCTCTGAGTACACCAATGGTGGTTAGATCACTTGATCCCAGTAAAGATCCATTTAGGCCAAGAGAAGAAAATGAAGAAATACTTGGCCCCGAGGTACCATATCTCAGCGCTAGTGGCGCATTAATGTACCTTGCAAATTGTACCAGGCCAGATATATCTTTTTCAGTAAATCTACTGGCCAGATTTAGCGCATCCCCCACAAAGCGCTATTGAAATGGTATCAAGCACATTTTTCGTTATCTTCAGGGAACTCATGACCTCTGTTTATTTAATTCAAGTGAATCTCGAAATGAATTAACTGGTTATGCTGATGTTGGTTATTTGTCTGATCCGCACAAAGCAAAATCTCAAACTGGCTATTTATTTACATGTGGTGGAACTGCGATCTCTTGGAGATCTGCTAAACAGACGATAATAGCTACTTCTTCAAACCATGCTGAGGTTTTAGCGATTCACGAAGCTAGTCGTGAATGCGTTTGGTTGAGGTCCATGACTCACCATATTCAGAAAAATTGTGGCTTGATTACCGATGATAAATTACCTCCTACAATATTATTTGAAGATAATGCAGCTTGTATAGCTCAATTAAAATGAGAGTATATTAAAGGCGATCAGACAAAGCACATATCTCCGAAGTTCTTTTTCACTCATGATCTTCAAAAAAGTGGTTAAATTAATGTGCAACAAATTCGATCGTCTGAAAATTTTGCAGATTTATTTACGAAGGCGCTACTTACTGCAACATTCAACAAACTGGTGCAAGAAATTGGAATGCGTAGGATGAAAGATATCAAATAAAGTCCAAAACAAGGGGAGCGCATTAATACAAGAATGATGTACTCTTTTTCCTTCACTATGATTTTTTCCCACAGAGTTTTTTCATAATAAAGTTTTAACGAGGCACATTATTTGTATAAAAGCATCCAATGGGGAGTGTTATGTAATATGTACGTAGTACAGACGAAGTGACTGCGTGACACTTTTGTATGCTTTTTCTTTTCCTTCCTATCAAGGTCTCAACACCTATAAATAGACGTTGAATGCTGGAATGATCATATACAAGAAATCACACAAATCCTTTCCCCTCTCTGCATTAGCTGCTCTCTGTCTGCACAACTCCATACTTCATATACATACATTCTAATATAAAATATAATATAATTATAATAATTCCATCTCTCTCTATAATTATACATATATACATAAATATATATACACCTATACACACTTAGCATTATATATATATTTATATAACTACACCCGTACATATATATATATATATTACACTTATTATTATATTATTATTATATAACAAATTCTTAGTTTTTTGAATTTTCTATTGAAGCTTTAGATTGGTAAAAAATGTCCCACAAGAAAAGTATGAACTTAACATTTAGAACATTCATTTTTCTGGTTTGAAATTGTATTGTAAGATTAGACTAATGGTATGTTAGTAAATTAGATAATAGTTTTTAGTTAGTTATCTTATTTATTAGTTGTTAACCTATTCAATCAGTTAGTTTCATTTTTTATTCAATCAATTATTTATATTATATTATTTGGTAAAACAACGGTCTAACAGTTTTTACGTAAAATGACAATCGAAGATATTTATATTTTATTTTTTAAAATATTCAATTGTGTTCTTTTAGATTTAAAAATTAAAAATATTTTGTTATTAGTTAATTGAAATTGTGAAAATATTATAAAATATTTATTTTGATTATTTTTAGATTTAAGAAAAATAATATTTTATCTGTCTCAATTCAAAGTATTCATTTTTTATTTTAGAAAAAATAATTCTACACTAATACTAAAATACTCTTAATTTTTACTTAAATAACTAAAATACCTTTAATTTTTACTTAAATTACAAATATATCATTACACATACAATTGTTTTGTACATAAAATCAAATGACAAAAATGTCAAAAACTCATACACACATCCACTAAATAAAAAAATACTATTACTTTTTAATCTAATATAAAACTCCAAAGGGCAATTTGATTTGGGATAGAGGGAGTACTATATTTTTATTAAAAATATATTAATATTTTTTTTTATTGAAAATAATGTTAAATATAAAATAATAAAATTTTAATATATATATTTATTAATTATTATTTTATTTATTTATGAAAATAGAAATTGAAAATCCTTTTTGAGTTGTTTGTTAAAACAAACAAAAGACCTTGGTGTTATGTATGGCTACAAATTTTCATGTTTTTTTTTTTTTTTTTTTTTTTTTGTCCTTGTTTTTTAGCGTCAATTGAATGATGAGTTTTAGGTGTTATTTAATTTCAGAAACACAAATTGCAATGTATATAATTTTTCTGCATCTGAATCTTGATTATGTAATTGGATATAATGTTTGACTTAGTGTTTTGCTGAACATTGTGAATGGACCTAAATAGTTTGTTTTACCGGGTCTTAGATATTTGCTGCCAATGTGTTTGTTTGGGGATTTGGATTTTGAGTTGGAATTTGAATAGTAAAAATTTTGAATTTGAATAGTTGTATAATGTGATATAAAAATATGTTAATGTGATATTTTGAATGTAAAATTAATTTTTAGTATAATATAAAAAATAAAAAATATATTTTTAATTTGATTTTTTTAAATAAAAAAATAAAATAAATAGTGAATTTAAAATCCAATCCCAAAACATTTGTGTATTCCTTTGGCTTATGTTTCCCAAACTTCCCTGTAGATTTATTGTAGACGGCCATTTGGGCGCGAAGCCACTCCCATAGGGACAACGTCTGACACCTAATTTGTAGGCTTCTTTTCACGGGGCGGAGGGTAACTGGCATTTGACTCTTGCTTTTTTTTTCCTTAGTTAATCTCGTTCTATTCTAATTCCACAATTTTCGCCTCTACACCAACACAAAACCTCCTTTCTCAAGCTTACCGATAGAGCAGGGTGTTTGAGTAAATAATAATAATAATAATAATAATAATAATATAGAGTTTATAAATTTGATTAATATATAGTTCAATGGCCTAATAATGGTACTAGGGTCTTAAAAATATATTTAAAAAAATAGATAATAATTCGGCGCAAGCAGGTCGGAGGTCGGCTGGAGCACCCGGTTCACTCCCTCTCTTCTCTTCTCTTCTCTTCTCTTCTCTTCTCACACTCTCTGCTATCGTCCAATCGGTTCTGCTCAACCTCAAATTTATCTATATAACAAAACCCTTAAGTAATTGGATTAGGCTTTGGTTATATAAATTTGGGCTTAGGCTAAAAAAGTGGTTGGTGAGTGGGCCAAACTAACCTATCAAAAAAAGCCCTCAAACTTGGGCCACGGCCCACTTTTAAAGAGAGAATTGTCACACAACACTCAAATTTCCCTCAAACGACCTGTCCTCTTGACTCTGAATAACCAACCAACCATTCTCTCCCACTCGATTTTTTATTTTTATTTTATTTTATTTTTTCATTTCTTCCCTTCCCTTGTTTTCATGCGAATTCGTACTAGTTCTGAATGTCCCTCCCTAACTAACTTTTACCCACAAAATCAATAACCCTAACCACACCAGGAATGCAAACCACTTCCCAATTCCAATTGCAGAACCGCTGTTGAACAACAAACCGCATATATGAAATCTTTTCTACCACACACAGATAGATTAATTGCAATTTCTCCCCAACTTCTTACCTGAACACAGATCAGATAGACCCTTCAATGCAAGCAATTCGTTCCTCGATAGTAGGGATTCTTTCCTGGAAGACGAAGTAACGTGATTTCACATATAAGGAAGAGAAAGAAAAAACAAAATGGAGAGAAGAAGAGAAGAGGGAAGTAAAAGAAGAAAGCAGAAAGAAGATACCTCGAAGTCGACGGGCACGAAGTGGTTGTCAGATTCCGCGCTCGAAAACACCGCTTTTGCGGATCACTTTTTTCTTCAAAAGGTCCGCCGAAGCCTTCTAAAATGAAGTCGAATTACATTTATTCATTTTTTAATATATATATATATATATATCAATTTCTTAATTTTTTTAACATTGTTCCAGAAAAGTCAATTTGGATTCCAATTTTATTCCAAGGGATGTTTGTGGCATGTTTGGTTTAAATAAAGGGATGGGAGGGAAAAAAAAAAAAAAAAAAAAAAAAAAAAAAAAAAAAAAAGCTAGAGGAAAGAAAGAAAATATTAAAATTGTAATATTATGTTTGCTCTATATAAAAAAAGGGACGAAGAGTGAAGAAGAAAAATAATATTTTTATATTTGATTAGACAAGGGAAAAATCCTTATACTATATAAACAAATAAAAACAAAATATTAAATAAAATTTGATTAATTTATTCATAAAGCATAACACAATTTATTTTTTCTAATATAATAAAAAAAAAACTACATTATAAAGTATTGAAAGAAATAAAAATTCTCTCCTTCAAATTTTCCAAACCGACATTTGATATCAATCTTTGCTCAAAATTCTTGTTGTCAATTATCTATAAAAAGAAATTACGAAAAACTTCTATTAATGTGGGTATATTTTTATATCAGTCTCTCTCCCCCAAATTATGTGTGTGCATATATTTTTTTTTTCATCTTTGTATGGAATCTCTTCTCTTCTCTCTGTATAGAAAATGATAGAGAAAAGTTAGTTGAGAGCTGATCCGTTTTAAAAAAACCCCCTCTGGAGCTAACTTGTACGTGTTTCTCACGCGTCCAAGGCAGAATCGATCTTTACATTCCGAATAACACTCATATTTAACAAATAAATACACACAAACCAAATCAAACCAAGCCAAACATGCCCTTATTTCTAACCGACATAATCAAATCAAATCAAATCATATATTTGTATTGATCTCTCAACTAATGCTGATTTTTAAACTCAATCCCTTTATTAAATTAAATCAAATAATAAAAATACTAAACCATACGATATTTAGACAAAGAATTATTAATAATTAATATAAATAAAGAATTATATATTTCTAATTAATTTTTTATATATATTATCAAATTTTTATAAAAATAACAATAATAGTAATATAAATGAAGAATTATTAATGAACAATTATATTGAAAATGAACAATGCTATATTATTTTTTAATTATATTTTAAATTTTACAATTTTTTATTATATAATCATATTTAATTTAAATTATCTTATTATTTAATACATCAATATTTTTATAATTTATTTTTAAATTTAAAATATTATTTAATTATTTACTAAATTTATTAATCCTATTTAATTTAAATTATCTTATTATTTAATACATCAATATTTCTATAATTTATTTTTAAATTTAAAATGTTATTTAATTATTTACTAAATTATTATTTTAATTATTTTTATATTGTAGCAATCTATTTAATTACTTACATAGTTATATATATATGACTATTAGATAATAAGTCAACAATAAATATATATGATTATTAGATAATAAGTCAACAATAAATATATATGACTATTGTGACAAGCTATTGGTCCTGAGCCAACCTACATATGCAAACCCCATCTTTTATAAAAGAAAAATTTTCAACTATATACTAATAATATATGACATGTCTATACTAATATTTTGATTTCAATCACTATATGCCATATATATATATATATTCTTTTCCAACCTGCACATAAAACAGAAAATGCTTATATAAATACAATACTCAACAAGATAACAATTGGATGTTAATCAGAAGTCAAGATAACAAGCAATTAAAGGTTAGAATACAACCTAATTCAAGTACAACAAGCACATAAAAAATATATATATATATATAAACAATACAAAAAGTTTGGATAAAGCAGCAAAACGCACTGAAAACAGCAACAAGGTCTCTTTCAGGTTTTGATTGTAATTGTAATTGAAATTGAAATAATTATAAACACTTCAAAGATTTGTTTAGGCAAAGAAGCAACAAGATATATTCCACATTGCACACGAAATTGAAGTATAATCACTTAGCAAGACAAAAACTTTAATTGAAACTGAAATGAAAAAACAGCCAGCACTCAAAAATAAATACATCCATGACGAAGGTAAGCTGAATAGCAAATCAAAAGGCTTGAAGCTTCAGTAAAATAATAGTTCCTACTCTAAGTAAGCAGCTGTTGGCAATCAAGTAACCAGTTCGGTTATAGCTTCCAAAACCAAATGAATAGACACAACAGAAAACACTTGGAAATTGCCGATGAATTTAATGTTAAAATAACATAAAAAAACATACTAAGAAACGTTAACTAATATTATATATCCATATAATGAAAAAATAGATAACATGAGGTACATAGCAGCACTAACGTTGAAACTGATAACAAAAAGGATTGAACTTACAAAAGCTATCCGACGAAGAAGACAACGAGAGAGAGAAAGGAGAGAAGCCGATGGAGCGGCGAGAAAGAGAGAGCTTGTGAAAACAAAACGAACAATTAGGATTAGGAGTGAATGAAATTGGATTTGGGGCTAGATTTAAAAGTTAAGCTGGGCTAACCCATCAACTCATGACCCGACCCACGGAGTTGAAATTATTTTCTTAAAATCCCTCTTACCACTTGTGAGGGTGAGCAAGCAGACTTCAACTTAATAAGTGAAATTTCGATATGTTTATACAGGGATTTTTTTAATTTTTAAAATTTTATTTATTTAAATTATGATTTAGTATAATAATTATATATATAAAGCTTATTTTTATAAAGATATGAGGAAGAATAGAAAAGTTTAAAAATATAGTCAAAGGAACAAAACGACATGTATTTTTCTACTAAATTTTATTTTATTTTCAATATTTCATTTATTTATTTTTTTCGCAAAATATTACATTTAATAAATAAGCCATATCACTGCAATTATCTCCATTCCATAGTATTCATTGACGATATACTACAATTTTCAGTATGACTCACCGACAATTTTGAATTGCTTTTCCAAGAGTGAAGTGAAGTGAACGAAGCCATTAAACAACAATTGAGTGATGCTAGAAAATGACGATCAAAAGCATTTAGAAATCAAGCAGACGAGATGAATGAAATAATCTTTTTTTTCCTAAATAATAGTGTACTTGTATAATCCAAAGTTGATTAAACAACAAACTCCTCTTCCAATGTGTCCCAAAATTGCCTATAATTAGACACTACAAATCAAAATGGTTGTAATTAATAATAATATTCAGTTGTATGCCTCCCCCCTCAAAATACACTCTAGAAACCAACGACCAAAGCACATCACTCGAAATAAGCCTGCTTCGCATGAACTGGTTAAATATAAATAGGTCGATAGATAGGTGGTGTGGTGTGGTGTCATGGAAACAAACCAGGCAGCCACCTGGGCTAGCTGTTGAATCTGATGCTGCGGCTTATTCTTGTGTTGATGCCCGTTGTTTCTCCCCCGTAAGGACCTGCGGGCTTCCGTACCTCGCGATCCTGTCCTTTCCTGCGCACTTCTGCTTTCTTGTGCTTCAACTGAGTGTGTGAGAGAGAGAGAGTTCAGTTCATGTTATATAGGAATTTGGCAGCAATGAGGTTCTGAACCATATCCTAGATACATGCATACATACATACGTACATACATGCACACAAATGCATCTATACAGGGGCAGGGAGATGGTACCTTGTATTTCTTCCTAGGATTCTTGGTCAGCTTCTTGCGGGCGCGAGTTAAGCCCCTATTCTTCTCAATCTGGACAAATTTACAACCGAAGACAAGGATAAGTAGATCGCACAGGTAATATATACATACATATATATATATATATCCTCTTCCAAACATGACCATACCTGATGTGTGATCAGCCGCTTCCCATCAACTGTTTCTGGCAATGATGGAACTTCCGGAGTTCTGTTCAAATTAACAAACATATGGGTGAGCGCATGATTTATACTTCAAATAGAAAGGACTACTAAGGGCAAGTAAAGAATAGTTGATGCAAAAAATAATTATAAGTGAACAACTTTCATACACACTACACAACATGAATGTGCGGTCAGTGTTTAGCAAGCCAAGTGTTTAACATTCCATTTGTATATACCTTGAATACTTGTTAGATTTTGCAGTGAGCTTTGCGGCATGCTGTTGCTCCACTTGTTTGTAGAATTCCAGATCAGAATCATCATCATCCTCATTTCCATCATTGACGTCACCAGCCCCATCGCTGGAGAGGTCAGCACTCTCATCATTTCCCTCATCCCCAGCAGATCCAATCCCAGCTCTTGCCAAAACTCGCAGCTCATGCTTTCTCCGCCTTTCTCAAATATCATCTCGTTTCGGTATATCATCATCACCCGATATAACCTTCACATATTATGTAAGACAGCAAATATTATATAAGACAGCTGGTAAGATTCACTTCCTAGAACTAGATGACCCAAAAACTTTAGGCGTGCAAACAATTACTTAAACATAAGGGAATCAGAGATACTGGGAAGGTGCATCATTACATGTAAATTGCTGTTAGTTTCATAAGTTCAACATCATCCATATTCTGTTGTTCGGCTTTTATTTGCTAAAATGACCACAATCATCCAATATTTTTAATACACCGACAGGCGTAGCATATATCAAGTTGAGATGAAAAGCATATCACAAACAGAAAATAAATTGAATATGGCCTTACCATATATGATTATTGAGTTGCTTTGAAGATCAAATTAAACAAAACCATATCTTACAAAGTAAAGTTCTTTTGAAGCACAATACCTTGCGTTTCTTTGTTTGAAGAGCCCGTTGCTGGGAAATTTTGCTTGAATGTGACGATTTTGTATCTATTTCCATGGGCTCATCAACAAAATCATCGAATGTCTCATGTTGTCTGGGAATGCAATTTAGATTTAAGAGAAGCATTTGATGATGACATGTACACAAAATATCTGAGAATATGACAATTGTATAGGTAATAGACACCTGTTTGCAATTTGTTGGTCTCTAGATTTAGCAGTCTTTCTTACAAATGAACTAAAAACACCCTTCAGCTGCAGTTTCTCCTCTAGGGATTCTCTTATTTTTAACATTTCCTTGCTCTGTGATCCTATTTGTTTATCCTGCCATAAAATAATGTAACCAATCAAAGTAAGTCTTTAAACATGACACTGCTAGAGGAAAGGAAACAACAGGAACAGGGGCACACATAGGGGGGAAAAGGTGGGAATTCAAACGTACTTCATTCTTGTGCTTCAATTCGATACTTGAATCCTTTATCGTATTCAGCTCAGCCGCTTTGGAGGACTAATGAATATGCATACAATATTTTAAGATGAGGTTATAATAACACAAAAAACAAAAGCAATGTGCTAGTACCTCAAGAGCGGGCTGTTTTTCAGAAGAGGCTGTGAAGAATAAATGATCATTGGTCAAGGACATGGGCCCAATTCTAGCAGTCTCTTCAACTAAGTTACTATCAGCAACATTATCCACATCCTGTTTCAAAATATCTTCCAGGTGGATAGGAAGATTCTTGTCCATTTCTTTCACCTACACCACAAAAGAACAGGAAACAGTTGTCAAAGATTTTTGATGGAATCTTACTGTCAATGGCAAAAGATCAGATCTTCAAGAATGAATGTTGTTAATGAAAAGACTGATATAGAAAGACCTAAGCTGTCCAGTTTCAACTTTTCCACATCCCAGACATTAACTGCTATTTCCAGCAAACCCTGGCAACTAACAAGTCATTGGCAATTGAAATTCATGGTATCTAACTACAAGCAAACAACAAATCCCATGATGAAACAATAAGTTGCATATCCTACTAATGTCTAAAATAACATTTTGGGAAAATCTTCATCATGAGGGCATATAAGTCTGAATAAAAGAATCATAGAAGAAGAATGAAAAGACAGTGAGAAGACAAAAGGTTTGATTGCTATGTTCTGTAATATTGCAGTTGTAAAACAACACAACACAATGAAATTAAAACAATAACCTTATCCAGTAGGCTCTTTATCTCCACTAGTCGTGAAACAACTGGATGATCACGTACTGGCTGCCCTTCAGACTTAAGAAGAAGATAGAAGGTTATGGCCTGGCACAAGGATTCCAACAGAAGTTGCTTTACCTCCATATAGTGCATCCCTCCCTTCGCATCTTTTTTTTCCCTAACCTTTAGAGAAAGTGATAGCTATTATTAGAATGTATTCCACAAGGATGGTTAACAAAACAAGATTCAATGAACTAATAAGCATATAATTTTCTCAATCCATAAGTCAAATGGATACGGAACATTGAGGTTATAACTAACATACTGCTAATTCTTAATCACAGTCAATTGGGGTAACTGAGGTTTCAGCAAATATTGTTTAACTGGCAATGTAAATGAAAGTTAATGCAACACTTTCACTTTATAAAAGAGATGGCAACCCAACCCAACCAAACATACACCTATGCAGCAATTGGATTTTCTTTTTCTGTTTGCAAAATAAGATATCCAAATACTTGAGCTTGTTTCAAATGTGTGTTAGGTCACAATATCTGTCAAATAAAAGTACCCCCTGAAGAAATTGCTTCTTAGTATACAATTCAACTTCAAGGCACAACAAAAAGTAAAAAAGATCAACTATGACAGCTATTAGTACTTTACCCAGAGGTGGGGAACTACACAACAAAATTCTAACTTAGTTGCATGGTGAGTTGGTGACAAACATTTAATATGGCTGACTTGTTTATTCAATTAAAAATCTTGAAAAAATATGCCCAATAAGGAATCATCACCATTTGTAATCGATAAAGTAGAAAGGGCCAATAATATCAATCGCACTGTGCAACAACAAACTTGAAGAAAGGCAGATACATCAATTTTAGAAACAGACAGATAATGATCAAATAAACTTAGAAAACAAAACACAATATTAATAATTCTAAATTATCTTGAAGTAGATGTTATTAATGAAATAGTTGTTACTTAATCTGTTACATTACAAAAGCAAGAAGCAAAGAACGCATTATATAAACTTATGGAAAACTACCTTATCCACAAATGGGTTAACCTTGTTTTCAAGTTGCTCAAGTGCATCACTCAGCTCCCACAAAAGGCCAATTAATTCCGGAGCAGAACTGTACATAAAACCACGATACAACTGTTGAGAAGCAGTAAAGAAAATTGATGGAGGCAGGAAGATGTATAAATCAAAAGAAAAATAATAATCATCGCAAACTAAAACAAGATGCCATCACACAGCCACACGCCAATTATCAGATACTAACCACATTTATGCCATTTTCAGTTTAATATAACAAACAATAAAAAGTAAAAGGTAGTAAATATCAAGTTAGACAGAAAAGAAGTGTTAACTCAACAAAATAATACCTGCACAGAAAATTTTCAAACAATGGTGTCTCAATGTTATACCTGTTCATAATTGAGTGTAAAATTATTTGTGCAACCAAATTATACCAGTCCAAATCCAGTGCATAATAGAACCCATACATTTATGAGAAATACAAGTTTGGGTTTGGAAATGTCTTCTTACTCAACATATTTGTCAGAAGTTCATATGAATCCACATCATTATTTACATTATAAAAATCACATCTCTTTTCACAATTCTTAGTAAAAAAACAAGTGAACAAAATGATAATAACTCACACAAAAGCTCATCGAAATATACAGTTTCAAATAGCAACTTAAGTCAGATATATGGGTGCTAATGTTCCCCCTGTTGCATGGCATGGCACAACACGACTCTGTATCAAATACAGTAAATGCATACTAGCTAGTGGTATAATTTTCATTATTATCCTAAAGATATTTATCTAATATAGGAAAAAAAAATGGACAATGAATTTCTTATAAGGCAAGAAAAAAATAGAAAGGGAAGAAAAAATAGATACTTGCCTAGCAATGAAAACAAGAATGGGGAATATAAGGAAACCTTAGGAAGAAAACAAATAAACTTTACAAAGATTAAAAAAAAAAAAAAAAAAAGATGGTTTACAGTCAAGATTTCTATACTTTGCTACACTATTAAAAAACGATGATTATTAGATGAAAAATTATCAGTATCAAAAAATAAAATAAAATAAAAGGTGGGCAGTGTCATGATGTGTGCTTGGATCAAGGAGTATGCCAAAAGTGCACTAAAAAAGGTCCAGCATTGCAGCACATGCCTCACACAAATATAAGTTAGATCTCTCTTAATTCACATAAATGATGCAACAAACAATGAAATGAATATCAAGATAATAAAAGGGAAACTGACCTGTAAACCACATCCATTTGCTCTTCTTTAGTTAAAGCATTTAAATCTTTCTCAACCCTCTCATATGCCATTGCATCTTCGTCTTTATTTCCCTTTTCAAATGATACTTTTGATGTGAGCTTTCCACGATCCAAAAGTTCCTGTATTATGCCATAAGAAATGTTAAGAAGAGCAATTAGAGACATGTCTTTTCAAATTCCAAGAATCTCCATTATGAAAGCACTATTTTTGATAAGATGAGTCACTTTATAGAATATATATTTAACCTCAATTGTGGGTTCCTGATCAGCCTCGTCTTGACTGTTATCGTCAAGACCAAAGTCTTCCATGGATAAAACTTTTGCTTTTTCACTTTGCAATTTCAACACCTCTGCCTCCTCCTCAGCTGCGTCCTCATCATCGCTAGATTGTGGCTTACATCAGAATAAATAATATATTTTAAAGCAAGTCCAATAATAAATTTGAAATCCAAACAAAAAAAAATCAAAATGCATTTGAAGCCTCGGCTAAGTGGTTAGATAAGTTTGTTAAGGGCAACATCAGTACCATCAATTATATAGTAAATCCAATAGAACGGTATTGCCATTATGTTCAGTTCTCCAACAATTTATATATATATATATATAAAATCAGAATTAACTGTGTAAAAGTATGAAAATGCTTGAGAAAAGTTCTGTCATATATACATATATATAAGAAGGTACAAAAATAGCAAGATGATGCAATAACTGATACTGAAAATGAATGAGCAATTTTACAGAGTAATCTATTTGGTCTCCATGCAACAAAAAGCTAGGTATTAAAATCATAAGCTATTTTGTTCTTGACCAAAGCTACAAGCCTAGCTTCAGGTACCTATGGTTTGAAGATTATGCAAAATAAACCTTGGTCTAATGGTAATTGAATAGTTTCTGTGAGCTCAATACTTAACAATATTCCCTTTACCTCATACGAGTAACCCATGGCCTTCAATAATTGGTAGGGTGTTGCACATATTGAAGCATTGAACACCTTCCAAATTCACTTAAGTGCTTATAGGAAATGACAGTACTATTTCATCAAATAAATATACTCCACCGAGATTAAAGTATATGCAATTTAGGTCGTGCCTTATACAAAAAGGCCACTTGGCCTTGAAAATGCATTATTCTCCAAAACCTTACCTCATAATCGACATCAGCACCATACATATCTTTTTTTCTGCCCCAAACAACCCTTTCTTGCTCCTCTTCTTCAGCATCGTCAAGCATTTCATCCTCGGGCCCACCAAATTTGGCTTGCAGATACTTTTGTGTCCTTGTAACTACATCAAACATAGTTCAGTTGGATGAGAAACCAAGAAAGTGCGCTGTAAGTCTAAGGATATTCCTGCTACAAGGCCTTTAATAAGTAGAATCACATATGAAAATACATTACATTAAATGATAAGCATCCCCACCCAGCTGTTAAAGAGTCATTTAAACCTATTATCATCATGAAAATGAACTAAAACTTATAAACTTAACACCTCTACATTGTTGTAGCCCCATATAGTGCACCTCTTATGCATTGCAGTCCAAGTTAATGTAAAGATAAGGAGCAATATCATTTTACTATCCAATCCAAACTAGAAAATTCAATCCGCTTACTTTTCAGCCATAAATCTATCTTCCTCCTACAAGAACATGATAACAAGAAAAATGGAATGACAAAGAAATGAAACTTGATAAAGCAATATACAATGTTAAATTAACATTTCCTAAACTCTTAACAATAGAAAGTATCAGAGAATATTCAAAAAGTAACATACGTTTCTCATACTTTTGGCAGCCAGGCCCTTTGGTGGCTCATCATCGTCAATGCCCTCATCTTCATCATCCACATCGTCATCTTCATCTTTATCATCCTAGGCAACAGGAAACCCAAGAATGGAAAGAAACAAAACATCAACTAGTATTTCATCAGATAAAAATGATAAGAAGAATAAAACTAATCCATGCTTGTTCATAACCAGGGTTCCCACTTAAAAATGAATTTTAAGATTAAATAGGAATTTCTCTTTATTTGGCATTTTCTTCTCTAATATAGTTCCCAAAACAGATACACTGAGGGGGAAAAAAAAAACCTCAGTTTCCAGAGATAATTAAACTATAGGGTACAACAACTCAAATGAATGAATTGCTGCCGTCAAATGATTTAGAGAAATAATCTATGTCTACACTCAACAGAGAAAATGGGGCAAAGAATATAGAAGGTAATACAACCTCGAAGTCAAGCACTGGCTGTTCATTATCATCATCAGAGTCTTCCATGCCTTCATTCATGTTCAGGGGAACAACATCTCTATTCTTGTGAACTATAAGGAAATTGACTCAGAATTGGACATGATAATGGATTAGAAATGGACAGGGAATGCAGAAAACGAGATTAGAACTTTATAATTTCATAAAGGATGTATACTTCAAAGTAAATATACACATACAGGCATCAATTTCGTCATTCATCATGTCACCATCCGCGCCAAATTGGGTAGACTTGTTCTTCACAAGACTATTATTTCCTTCCGTCTTCTTGTACTTTCCTCCCTTTCTCCCCATGATTATTTGTCTCAATAGCTACTAAAACCTAAATCAAAAAATTCTCTTTGAGTATAGAAACAACTTTAAATGGCCACATGCAAAAACATAAATCATATATCACAGTCTAAGCAATTTAAAATTCTCAAAACATCTTGTGTTCCTTTGGCTTATGTTTTCCAAACTTCCCTGTAAATTTACTGTAGACGGTCCTTTGGGCGCGAAGCCACTCCCATAGGGACAACGTCTGACACCTAATTTGTAGGCTTCTTTTCTTTTTTTTTTCCCCTTTTTCCCTTTCCTATTTCACTTACCAAACAAAACCTCCCGAAATCTACTCACCAACGTCACAGGGCGGAGGGTAAGTGGCATTTGACTCTTGCTTTCATTCCTTAGTTAATCTCGTTCCATTCCAATTCCACAATTTTCGCCTCTACACCAACACAAAACCTCCTTTCTCAAGCTTACCGATAGAGCAGGGGAATCTTGCTCGTCGACTGGGAACCAAAGGTCGGCGGCAAGATGTCGTTATTGAACGGCATACTTCACCGGGCGGTGGCGCAGGAAATTGGATGGAGACGCAGAAGAAGAAGAAAAAGGAGGAAAAAAAACAAAAAAAACAAAAAAACAGAGCAAAAGAGAGAGATAGCGAGAGGAAGAGGGAAGAACTTACGCCGGCGTTGTAATCGTGCATGTTGTAGGGCACAAATTGGAAGTAAAATAAATATTTTATAATAATATATAATTAAAAATATCATATATTTATGAAAATTAATAATACTAATATTAATAAATAATTACTAATAATATACTCCCTCCG
Source organism: Andrographis paniculata (assembly GCF_009805555.1). Lineage (NCBI taxonomy): Eukaryota > Viridiplantae > Streptophyta > Magnoliopsida > Lamiales > Acanthaceae > Andrographis > Andrographis paniculata. The sequence continues at coordinate 2,470,221 of NW_026137608.1, forward strand.
TCCCACATAATTTGCCATATTTCCTATTTTCGTCCGTTCCACTTTGTCTTTTCTATTTTGAAAATATAATTATATACTTTCGCATTTTAAATTTTAAATTTTATAATTTTCTTAATTTTAATTAAACTATTTAGTTATCTTAGTCTATAATTATTTTTACAAAATAATAATTATTTTTACTAATACACTTTTTAATTATTTACTAATTATACTTTACCTAAATTTCCGTGTAAACGGTAATATACCCATATTACATAGGACGAACGGAGGGAGTACTAAATAATAATATTATAGTACTACTTTTTTATTCATATTTATTTTTTGTAATTATATTATTATTATTTAATACATCAATATTTTTATTTTTTATTTAATTTAAATTATTTTTTATTAAATTATAAATTCATATCAAGTCAATCATTACCTATCAAATCATTATATATCAAAACTCTTTAAATTTAAATAAAATCAAATATAAATTTTTACAAAAAAAAAAAAAAATCAAATTCAAATCAAAATCAAACCAAATATTCAGGACCGCACCCTTTGTTTATGAATCAAAATATAGTCACACTAGGCTAACCATGTGTGACAAGTGATCTAAGTAGGCTTTGTATGATTGAATAAAGGGAATCTACATATTGATAACTCTTTGTATAGTTTTTTAAATTAGATAGTTTATAAAAGCATAATGTTACCTAAAAGATTGTGATTTTTATTCCTTTATAAGCATTAAGCCATTAACTAATTTTTTTGAATTATCTGGTCGAGAAACTTGTTACCATCGGTTTTCTGCAGTCACGATGCCAAAACTATTAGATCGGAAGGGCAGAAGACTAAAAAAAAAAAAAAATGGTTAGTATAAAAATTTTAATCTAAAAATTAAAAAATAGAATAATTAAAATAGATTTTTTAAAAAAAGCTGAATATATATTAGAAAATATAGAAATTTACCAAAAAAACAAATGACAAACAAATTTTTTTATATACAAACAAAATACAAGAGAAAACTTTAGTATACTTATAAAAACAAACTATTTCAATCACTACAGAACAAATAAATACCTGATTAAATTAATTTAAAATACATTTATAAATTCTAAAATAAAAACAAAAATCCATGTACGACGGAACAAGATAAATATAATAGCAATTAAAAATTAAAAATAAAAAAAAAATGAAAACTTGAATATACTGATATATACATACCCAATCGCAGTCAGTCAATCGGCCCCAAATCCACTCCAATGAAAACAAGAGCAGGCTGCGCAGCAATGGCCGGCGACGGGCGAGTGGCGATGACGAGCTCAGTGCCGGCAGCGAAGGCGGGCGAAAAACGGCAGCGAGGAGCAGGCAAGACAGACACAGATACTAACCCGGAGTCGAGAGAAGAATCGCCATCCTTTGCCTTAATTTTACCTTTTATTATAAGTTTTATTCAATTCAATTATCAATTGGGCCAAATTAAAATATTATTACAGGCCCAAAAAAATTTAAACCCACAATATATTAATAAATCCTAATTTATTCACTCTTGGCCCATTTTACCTTCTTCAATCCGCAATTCGTCCGCAAACCGGTTCTTTCTCTGTGATTAAAACTCTGCAATTATCAATGTCGGTTCGGGGTTCTGCGAGGCAGAATCGGGACTTTTTAAAAAAAATGGACTAAGTCAAAGTGGTATTTAAAATTTTAAACCCCAAAATAGTTTTCAAAACTATTATATTTATATATTATAATAGTTTTCAAAACTTTTTATATCTAAAATGATATATCTCAAGAATTCTTATTTTGTCTGTCAACTACCTTGTACCGTCTCTGGAGCCGCAATTAGTATAAGGAAATTATAGGAGTTCTCAAAACTAATTGGTAATGTAAGAGGTTTGAAATTTTATTTTATTTTATTTTTTTTATGAAAAAGTAGTATAAAAACTCTTATATATTTTTATTATAGGAGTTTTAAGAACTTCTATACTTTTAATCTCAATTTTCTCCCCCTCCCACGATTTTTTTGCATTCCAAACTTTCTGTATGCTAAGTTCGTTCATGTTAATTCCTGAAGCAAAAATTTTGCTAAAAAGGTCTATTTCAGGTATTATTTGTTTGACTAAATTATTTTATAGTTTTCATATAATATTTTGTTTTATATTGTTCGTAGGCAATATTCTGTCTTGCATTGTATTTATTGTTGGATTACAAATTTATTTTTATATGATATTTATTTTTGCATTATTTTTAATAACTTAATTGTTTAGTGATTATGTTTTTGTTTGTAATTTTATAACATCTTAGGTGTTTATTTGTATTATTTGTAAGGTTTATATATATTATTTAAATGCATAATGTATTTATGTCTATTTCTTATCTTAATATTTTTATACTCCCTCCGTCCCGAAACAAGGGTGGCGTTTGTTTTTTGCACGTAGATTTTTGAATATTAGTATTATAATGAATTCTAGTGAAAAAGGATGAAAATACCCCTATTAGTATTGTGTAATCTAAAAGTAATGATATTTGTGTAATATAGTGTAAGTTGGAAGGGTATTTATTATATTAGGTAGGTAGTACAATTACTAAATTAGGAAATGGTAACCTTGTTTTGGGACGGACAAAAATGGAAAATGGCAACATTTCAATGAGGCGGATGAAATATATGGCTTATTTTTATAATATATTAATTTTATTCTTATTAGTATTTATTTAATATATATTTTTTTACAAAAACAGATGACGAGTAGTGGCCAGAGCAATATTGATATTCTGCTATATCGGGATGGTAACATTATACGAAAGTCGGATACAATAGAATATGATTGTGATCCACAGTGTATGACCGTTGTTCGGCGAGATAGTACATTTGAAGATTTAGAAAGTTTGATTAACAATTTGACTGGAAAAAGTCGGATGCAATATTCTCTGATTTTGAAAATGTCTTATAATTAGACGAATGGACAACATAATCAGGGAATGAGGCTTATTACTATGAATGGCTTCAATATGCAGCATTTCTTAAATCCAGAAAATAGTTATCAATGTTTGGAGTTGTTTGTTGAATTTCAACTGAATGAAACAAGTGCGGTTGTAGAGACAACATATGTGAATCCCAACACAAAGCTTGAGCAAACAGACGATGATATACATGTATTAGATGCAGATTGTCAAGGAGTTGGAGAAGATAAATCTAGTGAATCAGAATCAATTTCATGCTCAAATGATGAAATGGAGATATATGGAAACTGTGAAAAAAGGGGTTGTGGATGCTATTGCATTATGGAAAGAGTCAGGGCCATCGGGATCTCCTAAGACAGGTACAATTCTACATTCAGGTAGTCAAAATGAATATCAATCGATCGAATATTTTTAGAAGTTTCCCGATGAGGAGTTTCAATAAGATACATATGGCACTCTTAATCGTAGATGAGATGTTTACACAAAAATTAACGGTGCTCTTATTTCTGAGATGGTATTCAAAGATAAAAAACATATGCAAATGACCGTTAAGGATTATTCAATTCGTGTGGTTGGTAGGGAATATATTGTGACAAAGAGAAATTCGTGGCCGACATCGATTTTGCCTAAAATATGTATGTTCTAACTTCAACCAATACGTTAAAGATGTAAGACTGAAGGATATATGTTGGAGGGCAGGGGCATCCATTGATCCATTGGAGTTTAATGAAACAATGGCGGCCATTCAACTTCTAAATCAAGCAGCTTATGATTGGCTTAACAGAATTGACAAGAGCAAATGGGCCATTGCATATGATGAAGGGAACAAAACACAAAAATTACAATAATAATTTTATTAATTTCTACGTTAATATCTCCGCCAACCAAACTCACCAATGTATTTTCCAAACCAACAATCAAACAAAATAGAACGAAGGGAAGAAAATTTTGAAAATCAATTACCATTGAGGAGCGGCACCAACGGCAGTGGTAGAGAATCGCAGAAAGAAAATCGCAGAAGAAAACCCTAAAGAATTGTAGAAGAAACCGTCGAGGGAGATTTAGGGCTTGAATGATATTTGTTTTTATTTTTAATAAAAATATTTGTAGTAGTTTTTAAAAATACTATATTTAATAATTTAAAAGTTTTAAAAACTTCTAAACTTAAAAGTTTAAGAGTTTTGAAAACTACTACTCCCTCCGTCCTAAATAAGGTGCAATATTTGCTTTTGGCACGGATTTTTAGGTGGGTAGTATTAAGTATGATAATTTAGAAATTAGGTGATGTGATTGAGAGAGAAATATATTTTATTTTTTTATTTGGATGATGTGAGGGGATAAAGTATGGGGTAGAGATTAAGTATAATTAATTATTTTCTATTTTAGAAATGTTGTAGGGTGTTTGGAACATACCAAAAAGAAAATATTGCAGGGTGTTTGGGACGGAGGGAGTACAATATATAAATATAGTAATTTTGAAAACTTCTTTGGGGGCTAGAATTTTAAATGTGAGTTTGACTTAGGCCTTTTTTTTTAAAAAAAAGCCCCAGAATTCGGGGGGGCTAAACGCTAAAATTTGAAGTATGATGTCTGCTCATAGGGTTTTGTTCGTTGGCTCGCTACATCCGCCACTGGTTATCTGTTACCAATGATTGAGGCTATGACTACTCCACTAATTTTGCATTTTTATTCGTTAATTATTCTGTGATATTGTTGATTATTTTCTTCAAAAGTACAAATTTTATGATATGTATATAGGTTGCAAGCTCATCATATGAAAGGTATTTACCACTGCTGTTATAGACCCGAATACTCCACTTATTCTACTGAAAAATGTTGGATCATGGACTTTCCCTAAAGTAATCCACGTTGATCCCATCAAGTGGACGTACAAGAAAGTACATAAGTTTCCTTTATGTTATATCTTTTTGGGATCTCTAATATACACTACAAAAAAATAACATATTTATAACGAAAATTAGGGACGGGTGACATTAGCTACGAGAAATTTATGGATGAAATTTAATAAATCTCATCCCTATTGTCATTAGTAACTGACAAAGTGATTTTAGAGATGAACATTTTTCATTACAAAAATATTATTTTCTTGTAGTGATAATTCATTTGGAAACTGAATTCTTATATAACTTCGTATCTCATTGCAGTTTATTTGCAGCCCATGAGTGCCTCCCCGTAGTTTCTTGGAAGAATGAGCATGTTTGTCCATGGATCTATTTGTACCTGGATTGATAAGCGAATTCCATGGTATTGGATTTATACTTTTGTGTATTACATGTTTAGTTTTGTTGTTGGATATTTTATGTAGTTGTTTGGTGTGTACTTGACATGGTTGTCGGGGGAGTATATATGTATTAATATTTTTGACATATGTTGGAACATCGTAGAATCGGTGTCATTTTGTAGGTTTCATAGAAGCTAGTGATATATACGTTGATATTAGTCTCTTGAGTGGGTTGCGATGAGGTGGCAATGGTGGTTGGAGTCTGTTGTGTTCCATAAGTTGTAGAGGTTGTGATGGGCATGAGATAAATGTGGTAGCTTCATCTTCTTCTTGTTGCTGTTGGATGACTTTGTCATAAGCCTCGGCCAATCTCTATTCTTTGGCCAACAAGACACTAACCTCTTCGAGCCTCGCCAGGTTGGATGCTAACTCAACTTCAACCTGTTGACGTCTCTCCTCAATTTCCCTTTTTCTCCTTTTTTTATGCCTTCTTCATTTCTTTCTCATTGCATTTTCTTTTCTCCTTTGCCTCTAGCTTTCTTTGCATTATCAATTTCTCCTTTGCCTCCAATTCAGGTTTCCTCTTGATTTCTGCTAGGTTCGTTACCTTCTACTCTTCTTCCGGCATTTGGACTTTGCCTCCAGTCTTCTAGATTCAACCTCTGGATTATCGGATGAATCGTCTTGCGTTATTGATGACTGAATGTTTTCCTCGGATGCTGGATTAAATCTCTTTTTCAGGCTGGCTTGCAGTAGTGCTAGGTAAAGTTCGTTGGTTAGTTATTGGGATCCTTCTTTCTGCGGTGGCGATTGGAGATCCTTTTCTCCAAATCCCATTTGCTCAAACTAAGGGTTTGGCTGCGGTGGTGGTTGAAGTGATAGAGATGGAGGAGATGACTGGGGTGATGATTCCGTCAAAACAATTCATTTTGTCTCGCGGGTGGCTAGCTCTACAATTTTGCTCGCGTTGTCCTTTTCTGATGTTTTTTTTTTTATTTTTTTTTCCCTTCACGGAGGCTGTAGATGGTTGTGATATCATGGCTACTTCATCGGACTCCGTTGCCAAGAGAAAGGAAAATCAAGCGGGGGATTCAGCTTTTCTAGCCTTCGTCTTCCTTGGCTGCCCAACTTGACCGGTGGCTGATGTTTTTTTTTTTTTTTTTGGCATAGGCGGGAATTTCATTGATGCCAGCCATCGTCAGTGAGATGGAAGTGGCGACTGAGGCGCAAGTTCTATTAGAGGTTGCTCCGTCGGGATCTCCATTCCCGCTACATGACACAACTCTGTGATCAGATGGCCATGTGAAAATGCTTTCGTAACTGTAATTTTGCCCATTATTCAACATTCATTCACTCCATTGTCCCAGTCTTGTTGTCATCTTTTCATGTGTTTAAAAAAATTAAAAGCTCAAAATATCCTTTAAAAAGAGTAAAAAAAATATCAGCCGAACTAGGTCCAACCCGGTTTTGAACTTTGCCATGATTAGTCTAGGATTCGGTCTCTAGTTTGAACCATTCTAACCAACCTAGCCCATTTTCAAAATTGTATCAGTCTGGCCCTACACAAAATACTAGGATAGTCCAATTTTTCCAACTATAATTGCACTGCATGACATGACTATCAATCAACGTTAGTGTATTATTATTTTTATTATTATTATTATTATTATTATTATTATTATTATTATTATTATTATTATAATCAATAATTCCTTAGGTCGCTCAATATTTGTGTTTTAATTCTTTCTATTGTTCAAGATGTTGACGAAGTAAGTCATATTAACTTGTTTAGATCTAAGAAAATGGCTCACCATTCTTGTACCAAGAGCATTAGTTAAATAAAAAGGTATAATGGTCCACCCATCCCAATTTAACTGGATTTTGAAAGTAAATTTTCATTAATTACCTCACACAATCTTATGAGATGGTACTTTTATGATAAACTATTGTAGTTTCATAAAGTTTGTCAAGCATATCACTTATTCTAGGAAGATGATGTATATTCCACTTAATGGTAATTCTATTTATTTCCCTACAATCTACAAACATGCCCCACTTAAGTATGGGCATAAAATAGAGACTAGGTATCGCGCACCAAATCTTTATCTTATAGGTCTTGAACTTGTTTTTGTCTTTCATTTATTTGATTAGGATTGGCTTATATGTTCGCCAATAGGTAATTGAATGTCGGATATACAATCCATGTGAGGTTCAACACCATGAAATAGGGATAACTTACTTGGTGATTCAAAGAAAAAATATAAAGTTCTAGAGGCAAGTTAGATTGTAAATCAAAATGTGTAGAATGAAACTTATATAACAATATATAAACTCTATCACCCCCAATAAGTCTAATCATAAAAGAGTATATCCAGTAGGTACTTACCCTTCTCTTTTATTTATTTATTTTTTTAAAGAGCGTCGCTCATTGGTGTTGCACCAATGTAGTTGTAGATGATGTTGCCACAAAACATTTGTCAATCAATAGTGATTAAATTATCGCTAAATTTGTAAGATTTTTCCTAGTCATCATTTATTTAGCATACTCATTTGTGTCAATTTTTGATTCCTTAGGACTTGTGGAATAAGATAAGTCAAAGTGACCTTTCTGCCTAACATGTACAAAGATAAAGATATTTTCCCTCCAAAAGTATATGACCTCATGATTGAAATTTCAAGGCCTTATAAGAATATGTGATAGGTCAACATTGACGCCACATCATATACTATCTACTCAAAACAACGATAAATTTGAAAGGCCCATTTGCTTATTCATATGTAATATTTCATTATTGGTCAGCCACTAATATCGGAAAAGTCACAGTTGTCATAATTCAACTTTTTCACCAATAATATCTAACCACATTCGTGAAACTCCCACTGTTAATTAACATGTTGTAAATATTGTCGTTTAATCAACAACTTTGGAAAATATTTCATCTTTGCATATGGGTTGGTTCTTCCTTCTAAAAATATGCTGAGTGATCGCAAAGTTACCACTATGATCTTGTAAGGTTCACTATCCTTACTCCTCAATGTCAAGCTTTTTTCCAATTCAGTCATTTGTTCACCTTCCTTGCCTCTTTCATCATTGGTGACAACTTCCCCGGATTAGTCAAAATCATGGCTCTATTATTTGGACACTCGAAGGCATAGTATCATTTACCTTGACACAAAAAAAAGTTGTTAGTTTCCCTATTTCGACGATTCTTTCGTAGCACATATTGCTTTTACGGGCTTTTGATAGTATTAACTTGCACAACATCTTTTCTATTGTCAAGTTTTTGAATATTTTCAACTTTGGTACTAGGAATAATATGAAATTCTGGATGGTAGGTGAGTCATAAGAGTGTGCCAAGTGATCCACATTGTGATCACTTGTGTTGTTCGGCCCTCGAGCTTGCGTTGTTTTCTATACCCTTTTGTGTGGATCACTTGTATTGTTCGGTCCTCAAGCTTGTGTTGTTTTATATAACCTTTTGAGATCATCCCAAGTCCTGATCCACGTATATCTTCTCAGCTTCATTTCATGCATAGTTGTTTCCATCAATTAAAGCATAATCTAGGAACTACATTGCAGCATTTTTCCACTACTCCTTGTATGTGAAATGATCTTTGAATCAACTCCTTCATTCTCTCATAATCTAGACATACATCAAGACTAGAACTTTCATTAAAAAGAGAGATGCAAATCTTTAAGTTCATCATTGGATCTTGATTTAAATATTTGCGAGTTGGGTAAGTAGATGATATTCATACTTAAATGGTTCAAAGGTGTTTTTCCAACCTTGTTACATGGGATTCGCATGGCAACCGACCCTATTACGTTCGTTCCAAGATCAATCGAGATTGTTAACACTTTACAATCACTTCCCAAGCAAATTGAGTAAAATAAGCAAACATAAAGTGTACAATATTCTCTCATCTGTAAAAAATTGTGTTAATAATTTTTTTAATGCTTTGGCCAGTGCCTCTATGCAGGGGTGAGCATTGGCCGGTCCAAACCGAAAAAACCGAATTTTTTTTTTCGGTTTAGACTGTTCGGTTTGGTCTGTTTGATTAATTGATTTGGTTCGGTCCAAAATTGAATTTATAAATTTTGGTTTCGGTTTTGTTATGATTTTCAATTTTCAAACCGAACAAACCGGAAAAACAGAACTTTAAATAAAATAAAATTTAAATATTATATATATTATAATTATAATGTTTGAATTTTGATTATTTGTATAATTGTATTTGAACCTCACGTCCTCACCAATTTGGAAATTGGAACCCTAATTTTCTCAATCATCAACAACAAACAACTTTTTTTCAGCCTCTCTGCTCGCACCCGCTATTCTTAATCTCGCTTCTCACATTTGATTCATCGACTACTTCCCTCGGAACCTCGCCCTAAATTCATTGAATTATCCCTTTTTCTAGCAGCTCTTCTCTAATTCTCAAACTTCCGCACAAAGTGGAGGAAGAGAAAACTTCTGCACAAAGTGGAGGCAGAGGAGATCGACGGGTCGGTGGAATTCTTCACGAATCGGCGGTGTTATCTACTTCTCTTTCCTCTGAAGGAAAGCAAGACGACGTCTAGAGTTGGTTCCAGACTTCTAGTTGCCAATATTGTTTCGAAACCGAAAAGAGGCATCTTTTAAGTTATTTAATTTAATTAACAACACAAATGCACAATTACTACTTTATTTTTTTTTGCCGATAGCCATGTTCTTTAATCTTGAATTCATTCATGTTTTTATTATTTTAATTTTATTTTATTTTTATAATTTTTAACTAAACAAACTATTATTTATTATTTTATTTCTATTTTCATATTATGAGTTCATCTAAAATGGAACTTCAGAAGAACTATGCGAGAATGTTGGATCCCCAAATCTAATGGTCAACAATACCTCAACTTGCCCAAGAACAAACATTGGTAGGTCTATTAGTTCTTCTTCGAAGCGTGTTCCACTACAATCATCAAATGAAATGCAATCATTAAAAAGGAAAACAATTGCTTCACTGTCTGATATGTGGAACCATTTCATTAAATTCAAGACAAATAATAGGGAGGAAAGATGCAGGTGCAAATATTGTGGTAAACAATATGCTTCAAATTCAAAAGGCAATGGGATAAGCTCATCGAAAGCTTATATCCGAAAATATGATAAGAAAAATCCTAGGATAAAATCAAACCAATCTCTTCTTGTAGGAAATACTGATGAAGAGGACAAACTTAGTTCTTGGAAATTTGATGAATAAGTGAAAAGAAAAACATTGACTTTTATGGTGATTGTGGATGAATTGCCTTTTGAATTCATAGAGAATGAAAGGTTTAAACATTTCATGTATATTGTATGTCCTAGATTTCGTATCCTTACCCGCTTTACAGTAAATAGAGATTGTTTTCTTTTTTTTTATGTTGAAAAATCTAAGTTGAAAAACTTGTTTAAAAGGACATGTATAAGGGTTGCTCTAACAACGGATACGTGGAATTTTATTCAACAATGTAATTATATAGTTGTAACAAAACACTATGTTGATGAAAATTGGATCCTGAGAATTTTTTTTATTTTAATTTTTTGTTCTATTACAAGTCAGAAGGGTGATGATATTAAGATGCTTATAGAAACTTGTTTAAGCGATTGGGAATTGTATAAAAACAATTTATAACACCGTGGATAATGTATCCAATGATGTTGTTGTTAAGTACTTGAAAAGACAAATTTTGAATTAGAAGGGTGGAATAGTTAAAGGTAAGTTTCTTCACATGCGATGTGTTGCTAACATTGATTGTTAATGATGGTTTGAAAGAGTTCAATCAATGTATGGTTTGTGTTCGAGATGCAGTGAGGTTCATCGCCAATCACCAACAAGATTGGAGAAGTTTAAAAGATGTGTTGAAGTTGAACGGATTGAAAGCAAGACATTGTTATGCCTTGATGTTTGTACTAGATGGAACTCCACATATTTGATGTTACAAACTGCCCAAAAGTTCCAAAATGCATTTGAGCGATTTGTTAGGCAAGATCGAGTTTATTTGGTTGAGCTTAAATCTAATAATGTGAGACCATTGGTAGAATTTCTTGAGTACTTTTATAAGCTTACTTGTAGGGTGTCTGAATCTCTTTATGTGACTTCCAACAAGCTTTTCCTTGAGATATGTAAGGTTGAAGGAATGTTGCAACAATGGAAATCACATTAAAATCATAATTTTGTTGCTATGCCTATAAAAATGAAGGCCAAATATAATAAATATTGGGGCAATCCAGATAAAATCAATGTTCTGATTTATCATTGTAGTCGTTCTTGATCCACAATACAAGTTAGCTTATCTTGAATTTTGATAACTAAAATTTGTTATTTCGTAGTTTGTTACAAATCCACAGGGAATTTATATTCGAAAATCAGTGAGTGATGTTTATAGAAAAGTGATCAAATATAGTAAATCATGTGGTTGTAGACCCTGAGTAGTTATCACAATTATTTATACTCTTTTTACTAGTGAGTTTTTAGGTCGAACACAAGGATTTTAAGTCATAAATTTCACAGGTGAAGATTTTGAAAAAACGGCAAAAAATGCAGGAATGGATCCGTTTGCAGCGGATCCAAAATTTCTAATATATTGAAAGCAGTGAATAAAGCGGTAAAAGTGAATGAGCGGAAGCGAGCGAAATGAGGGTGAAGTATGAAGTGCCAGCGGTAACCAGAGGATCGGGACGTGAGCGAAGCGGAAATCGAGTGAACGGGACATAGATGAATAACGGTTACCGAATGAACGTGACATGAGCGGATGTCACATTATATATGTAGATGAGCGACATAGAGTGAAAGAGAGGTGTTATGTTTGACTTGTACGTTACTAAATGGATAGATTTCCTTGGATGTAATGAGCGAGCGATGCAAGTGTGTTATCGAAAATATATGTATATTACGGAAACGGTTAGAAGGGGATGATGTAATTATATAAATTGAAATATAAAGACTTCATAACACTGAAATTTTGACCTTAAGGGATTTACAACAAGACTTCAATGACACCCAGAATCGAGACATTATAAGAAAGAAACTCTACTGTCACTAGGAATCTCTGTGACCTAATAGACCACCACCCATGCCCCATTAATTTCCCCAATTTTTGCCTCATTAATGGCTTTACCCTTCTGTTACCTCCTTTTCTTAATCAAAATTGAATTCAGAACAGTAGTTAAGCAGGTTGACAAGGCTCCCCCGTACTTAACTACATTGAACTACCTTGAAACCGCTTCTGGCGCATAGCAAGACTTAGATTAATCAATTCTTCTCATGCTCTAAACCAGTGAAATGAAATTCTTTAAATTCAAACTTTATATAAGTGTGGATAAAGTGTGGAGGAAATGAGTATTAAAAAATGAATGATATTTCATTAATTACTACTAAAGCTGGAAAGACTAGAACTACAAAGCTGTAAAAGAAAACAGTAATCTAATCTAAGAAAACGGTAAAGACTTGGCCAAGGGAGAAGGGAGAATCCCTACTCCCTTGGCCATTCCTGTGGAGAACTCCTTTACAAGGTTGGAGCTCTCGGAGACAGGAAGACAACTGGAATGCAGTAATTCCTAGAAGTACTCTAAAATTGAAGTATCGATCCTCTATACATAAAGATATCTGGCCCTATTTATAGCAGGTGAAACGGGACAGTTGCAATAAGTTGATGGGCGGTTCCAACCGCTGGGCAGTTAGGCGGTTACTAGTAGTTATTCTGTTGAAGCAGTTGCTGGCCATAACTCTCAGGGCGCTCGCTTTGATTGCATTGAATTTCAAGGGCTTAAATCTTCCTCGTTTGCCGGAAAGCTAGAGGGCATCAACGCAGCTAGGCTCGCTTGTGCTGGCTGGAAATGAAATGGCTGTACCGCTGCAGTTGGAACACTTAGTTGGAATCTAGTGATAATCTGCAGCGGTGGGTGTCTGGACTGTCGCTTACAAGCGGGAGAGGCTGTCGCTTGCGGGCGGTGAAAGCTACCGCTTGCCTCTCATGCCTTAGTCTTTTCCAGGAGGTATTATGGGTGCTTGTGAGCGGAGGTGGTTGTCGTTTGTGGCGTATGCCTTAGCTTTTCTGGCACCAGACTACCGCTTAAAAAGGGCAAAAGTCGTTAATAATCTCAACAACGAAATTTGGATCATGCCAAGCGATATAGATCAATAATGTATGCCATTAATGGGTTATTATGATGGTTTTTATACAGAAATTTGAGTAATACACAATTTTGTCAAGTTAAGAATATGCTCATATTTGGAGTCATCAAATTCGCATATGAGACATGTATAAAGAAGTCAGTGGATTACAACTCAAGAAAAAAGTCAGAGATATCTTTTATGACTTGTTTGATGAGTATAACAAAATTATTCAACCCAAATCTCAATCTTGAGAATCAAGTTTGATATCAATGGAAACTCATGATTTGAAAGAGTAAAGGAAGAAACGATACTTGTCACAGAGGTAAGGTTGAAAAAGTTTGAACTTGTAGTTGGAAGTGTTGAGAATAAATCTAAACTAGAAAAAATATTTGAGTGAGCCAAGGGAAGCTGTTTTTCTTGATTTTGATGGGTTAAGTTGGTGGAAGTTGAACTTTCAAAGATTTTATATTCTTAGTTCAATAGCTCGTGATATTTTAGTTATCCCCATCTCTACAGTGGTTTCCAAATCTATATTTAATTTGTGTGGGGTGTTATTGACCTTTTTTGGAATTCATTAACTCCTAAAACAGTTAAAGCCCTTGTTTGTAGTGAAGATTGGTTGAGAAATATTAAAATACTCAACGTGGTAGCAACTATTGAAGAAGGTAATCCTCTCATTTATATTGTTGTTTCATTATTAATATCAATATGATATGATATCAGCGTTTCTTTTAATTCTCATTTAAATATAATTAATTTTCATAAATTGTATATTCATTCTTTTTAGCTTCTACCATTTCTAGTTTATGATTATGTAAAGAAGTGAAGATCATTTCTTTTAAGAAAACTAACCGGTCTGGTAAATTATATTTATTTTTAGTTTTTTTTTTTAAAAAAAATTGAATCACCTTTTTTATTTTATTATTTAGTAGTATAATATAATCTTCTCAAAGTTAATATTAAGGTAAAATAACCTCCTATTAATGTTGTCTTTTTATGCAGGGATGAATGAGTGAATTGTAGAAAATTGCATTTGATGTTATTGACTTTTTTTTTATCGGAATGCAGTTTAATTTGTTCTTTGTTTTGTATTAGGCTTGAGTTGTGGTTATTTTTAATTTTCTTGGCTTATTATGAATTGTTATCATTTTTAAACTCGTGAATTATTCAGATGGCCAAATGTCTCTAGGGACTAGAATACACATAGATATAGTGAAGGAATTGAATGAGTTCAATCTATAAAAAAAAAAAAAAAAAAAAAAAAAAAAAAAATCGGTTTGTTCGGTTTTAAACTGAACTGAACTGAACTAATTCTGTTCATTTCAATTCAATTTTCAAAAACTTTGGTTTAATTTCGATTTCAATTTTTACAAACCAAAAACCAATAAAAATTGAAAGTTTGGTTCTCTTTGAATCGAACCTACCGAATGCTCGCCCCTACCTCTATATAAAGCTGGCAAAACCTGACATGACACAACAATATGACACGATCCCCACATAAAATAATTGAATTTGGATCAAATGTTTCAACCCGATTATGTATACGGTTGACACGAACTCAGTTATGATTGAGATTCTCAACTCGAATTTGTCACGACAATCCAATTATAATATATTAATATTAATTAATACATTTATTATATATGTAAAATAATTATAATTTAATAATTAACCAACATATTAATTTAAACTAAGTTCAACTTTGAATAATTCAACCTAATTTATTGTGCACATAACACTAAACTAGCAAAAAACTAACATAATACGAAAACAAGACAAAAAATAATTGAATTTGAATTAAGAATTTTGATCTAATTATGTATAGGAATCATCACAAACCCGCTATAATAATAAACGAATTGGATTAAAGTTGAATTTTATAACCGATTTAAAGTATTCAACCCTACACGAATCCAACACGAATCGATCAATTGTCAGCTCTACCGTTACGGGGATTTGGCCTTTCATACACGTAGCCTGCCTTCTTAACTTGCCATCAAAGAGTTGGAATAAAAACATTAGGTAATTTCCTCATGGAGGTTTCTTGTCTCTTGAATCGTGTTCATCAATCTATAATGATCTTTTAAAAGAAAAAAAAAATGTTACTCTTTAAGTCGGCTGGTGTTTCATTTAGTCAAATAAGGTCACAAATATCTTATGCAAAGAAAAATAAAAAAAAATTAAGTAAAAACTTGCCAAATAAATATTAAAAAAATGACTTCAGAGGAAAAATGCCACACCACACTAACTCAATCAGCTGAAGAAGTTTAAATACACATAAACAAATAAGAACTTTGGAAAACACACTCAGCGCGAGAACTTATATTTAATGCACAATGGAGCACAGAATGAGAGAAAGAGAGCAACACAAAATACTTACCGGTGTGCAGGAGAAGAAGAAACGGATATCCGAGAATATTAGAGGAATCTGCTATACTGAGAGGTAAGGGAGTCCCGGAGGCTGGCATAAAGGCCGTAGAGAGAATACTGCCGGAGGTTCTGCACCTCATACCATGAATTGAACACCGACTCATGCTTGTCCGTGCCCGAAAATGCCAGCTGGATTCCGAGGCTGCAATCCACAGACCCCCCTCGGTTTTTGCAGTTGTTTGTCCTAATTGCGCAATCTTGCTTGTTAAGACACACAAAGTTTGATTTTCCCGAGCATGAGGCACACCCATCTCTTTTCCAGTACAAGTTTTGAAGCCTTCCTTTCTTGAACTCGTGAACCTGGAAATACATATATATATATATTGATTACTGTGTAAATACAATAATTAAAGGGTCGACTAAACAAACCCTTACCAGAGTAAAACTTGTTACAATGTAAGTACTGTTGGCAACAAAAGCAGGGATCGATCTTGCAGCATATTTTCGCCCAGCAAATGCAACCATATAACCTCCATAGGAGTCCTGCAAACATTACACCAAATATAATATATTATTTACAGGGATCAAAACATCTGGAATGGATTTAACACAACAACAATTTGCTGTGGTGTTAATTTCTTATATATAATGAAGTAGCAAGTTATACAACAGCAATGTTGTTCCGTCAGTGTCTTCATAATATTTATAGTCGATTAGCAGTACACGTTCATCCTAACAACAGTCTTGGAAGTAAATTCAACATTCAATTTATCAGCACCAAGTTTGTTTCGTTAATAAGTTTATTTAACATGTGAACATATATGTAAGCACGGAATCTACAATCGTACTACTAGTGCAGTTCCCTTAAAATCACCAAAGAGCTTCTCATTAATTATCATACAAACAATCAATCTCACAACCCATCAAAATGCAAGTTTAAATTTCCTGTGGTAGCCTGTTTGTGTTGAAGTTAACTCTAAATTAAATGTAAGCTTCTCGAATGAAATGGACCTCGAAGACAGGTCCAACAAGAGCGTTTAGATAATTATGATGAACACAACCCTTATACCCAATGCACAGCTTCTCGTTTAAATCAGTCAAGGGGCAAGCTTGCAAGGATATGAACCCTCAAACAATCTCACATGCACAAAACAAAACAGTCAGGTCAGAAAAATTGGGCCGTCGCATTACCATCTAAGTTGTGTTCTTTTGTGGATTTTACTATAGGTTTTTACTATTAAGATTCATTTTTCCCTCCAAACATATCACATCAAAAAATTACTTTTCTTTTTTTATATCATACTACAAATTTATATTACATTCAAAACATCACATCAACCTCTAATATTTTTAATTGCTAATGTTCAAAAGACATGCTTGAAGGGTTCCACAAGAATTAATAGATAGCTTGTTGCCATATATATCAACTGAGCCAAATTAATCTTGGCCAGTTGAGCTGGTCAAGAAAAATGTGGACTCACCTAGATCTTGGAATTCACTTGATTGATCGACAATATTAACTAGTTCATCCTACAGTGGTCTATTTATAAGTTCCAGATAAAATAAATCCATCAATAATTGCCTGCAACACTAAGATGTTAATAGCGAAAGATCTTACTCTTCTTTACCACGTGTAGATGCAAATAATGAAGTTGAAGACTGCTAATCTTGGTCTATATCAACAGCATAACTTTCCCACCTTATGTAAGTAAATAAGGTTAAAGTTTGATTATATATAAAAAAAATTAAAAGCATTGTACTTTTTTCTTGGAAAAATTCACGCATCATATCAATTGAATTAATATAAAATTTATGTTCTTTATACATCATATTAATGAAAGCTATTGAATAATGTCAGTGTTCCTAATTAATAATTAAGATTATTCATTGTACTTTTACTAAAACTATTCAATGTATGATGGTGATAGACAATTAAACAATGGCGGATCAAATGAGCAAAGAAAAGTTCGAAATGAGCTCCAACTAGATTGAGACATATTGCACTAAATTCTCTTAGTTGTGCTTGTTTACGTTTATTAGTAATTATATTATGGGACTCCATTTTTATGAAAATATATAATCTTATTATCGTAACAAAATTTGTTAATGTTTCAACTAGCTGAAGTCAGAACTGGAGATGAGTATTATCTTAAAGAAGTCATGAATTTACAAGTATCAATTTGAAGAGGTTCTACTATGATTAAAATGGACATAAACGATTATCTTACCCTGGTTGAACATTTTCTTTTCCATTCTACAAGCAATTTAACCTCAGAATCTGATATTTCAGGCTAAAATTAAGCAGGAAAGAAGCATACAAATTATGCATAGGTCAGACTGAACACGAACAAAGTGACAATATAGCCAGCCAGCATACATCACCATGACTGTGTCATGGTGCCAACAACTTATCAAATGCTAAATGCTAGCAGCACCAACCTCCATACCATGACCGAAAGCTTAGAAAGGAAAAACTGGACAGGACCCATAGGGGGAAAATGTTAAGCAGGAATTCAATTTGAAAACATATATAGCCTGGCCGGTCTCATACGAGGGTTTTGATAAAGAACGTAAGAGGATTCCGCAATGAAACTCTAGTTCATAGTTCCTACCACTTGAATTCTATTTTAAACTGGAGAATCAACATTGAATGCGAAAAGATTCCATTATCATCCAAGTTCTATTTGGTAACTAAACTAAATTCAAAAGTATAACCAGTTGTAAGTTCATTCACCAATTTTCTACATATGACAACTCACTTAACAACCTCCTCTCCTAAACGGTAAAGCAACCGAAAGTTGGGAAAAAACAAAAACAACAACAACAACAATAATAATAATAATAAATGAATAAAATCCAATTGATTTACCATTGGCGAAAATCCAAAGGAAATTTCAGATAAGCTCCGAATCATCATTCCACCAATTAACAACCCAACTACATAATATCGTAGATTGAACATTACCGGGAAGAAATTGGAGGTATTGATGGTGAGCAGGGAGATCTCGTCGACCTTAGGGCGGAAAACGGCGACCTGAGCGTTGTTGGAGGAGAGCGAGAGGCGGCGATCGCAAGGAGACAACTGAACTGAGTTGTTGGCGAAGAAGAATCCTCTCCCAGCGAACGCGATCCCGAAAGTGAAACCATCGGATCTCTGCACTGAGGCGTCGCCGCACGGCGAGAACACGTGGTTATTGTCGCTGCTGGATTCCACCAACGCAGTTGCGGTTAAGATCGCAAAGAGCAGAGCTGCGGATGGCCTCGAAATCGCCATTGTTGGGTAGCAGATGGAGAGATCCGTCAGCTGCTGCGAGCGTGGCTATGGTTTTGGGAACTTTGTTTTGGATTGACTGTGGGTGGGGGCGGTAAAAGGTCGTCAATATTACATGACTTCGACTCACTCAAGGTTTTTTTAAAAAAAATGACGTGATAATCCGCTTTGGCTACCAGAAAATACGACTCAAATGTAAAGTCACCCCCAGCAATTTCAAATGTAAAAATTTTGATATTGATTGATGTTATGCAAGTATTTTAATGATTAATTTGAAAATAATTTTATAATGAAGATGTCAAAAAGAAATGATTGGCCGAGTTGTACTGTAGTAATGAATTCTCTGAAACCCAATAATGGATATTAATCTAAGTTTGTATTGTTACTATATCGCTTAAGGGTGTATTTGTTCGGGGGATTGAATTTAACTTTTACTATTCATCTCATTTTTTGATATTTGATTCTTATATATGTCGTACAGAACAAATTTATCAAATTGCCATAATCGTCCCAAAAGGAGGTGGCATGCATTCACGGGACACATGAGACACACATCACAAAGGACATCATCACTGAAACCACAAATCGAAAAGGTAACAATCGTTCATCTATCGGCACGGACAGCTCCTTCATCGCCTATCCAATGCAGGTTATATGGTTTCGGGTGAGGGGTGGTATTCAAACTCAGCTTCTCGACCACATAGGAACTAATAACATTGGTGCAACTACCAAAATCCACTATCATGGATATAGTATGTCCCACTACCTTGCAATGACAATGGAATAGATTTTCTCGTTGTTCCGCATCCTTATTTTCGTGCGGTAAAGAGGTCAAGGCACGCATGACTACTAAACTTAATGGATCCTCATCGCACACTTCTTCAACATCATCATCACTTCCAGCCTCTGCTTCAGCCTCTACTACCTCATCGCTGTCACCATCATCGACATATCCCCATTCGCCATTCTCCAAAATCATAACGGTTCGTTTATTGGGGGATTGACCTGCATAGTGCCCTTGTCCATGACACTTATAGCACGTTACAATCTTTTGTTTTTGATGTCCAAAATCCTTTCCTTTGAACTTCGTAGCCTCATCCTTCTTATTAATTATTTTATACTTGTCTTTATCCAAATTTTAATCGAAAGGCTTAGCGAAAACAATTCCTTTAGATCCGATAGAAGATACAACCAGAGCTACATAAATGGTTGGGAACTTCTTTGAGATGACAATCTGGTTGAGGTTGGTCTCTTGAACTGCTCATCGCGTTTGATAGCCAAATCCACAGCTTCCCGAAGAGAACGAAAACGGTGCAGCTCAACCGTATCAGCTATTTCACGCCTCAACCCTTAATGAACCGAGCTTCTGTCAATGACTCGCTCTCATCAATATCCAATTGCATCATCAAAATCTCTAATTCTTTAAAATATTCCTCCACCGATTTCGAACCTTGCACCAATGACTGCAACTTGATATTCATATCTCGTTCATAACTTTGTGGCACAAAACGCTTCCTCATGATTTCCTTCAACCGGGGCCAAGTATCAATCGGATTTCGTTGATGCCGTTCTCTATACGTCTCTCATTCTCCCACCAAGTCAATGCATAATCCCTGAATTCACAAATCGCCATTCGGAATTTCTTGCCATCCGAGTAATTATGGTAGTCAAATGCCATATCGCACTTCATCGTCCAATCCAAAAATTCCTCTTAATCCTCCTAAGGTGGGAAGGGTAATCCTAATGGTACAAAGATTGTCATCCACTTCACCACGTCGATGATAAGTTCGGTCTCATTCATAGAATGAGTGCTCTGAGTTACGACTATTGTGTGCATCTGACCACATTGAAGGACTCACATCACGATGACGAGAAGCCTCAACTGCATCATATCTACTCCGAATATCAGCTACTCCAGAAGGAACCTCAGTTTGTGCCGTCTCCAAAGATGTCAACCTGTGATTGAGGTCCTCTATTTTCTTATTCACGGCGTACTCTACATGATTCCAAGTTGCCCTTTGTTGCATGGATAAAGTTTTTTCCATTTTGGCCTCCAATTGTTGCATACTCACTTCCAACAGCTCCTTCAATTGTTCGAAAGTGGTCATCCTGCAAACAATGACAAACTATATATATGTATATCGAAAGGTAAGTGCTCTCACTCTCTCTCACAACTCTCATAAAGGAAAATCAGAAACAACCACAATCAAAACAGAAGAAGTGTTTTGCAAATACCTCAAACAGTTTCCTTCAAATGCAATACTCAAGGAGAAGTAATTTTGAACAAAAACAAGACGCATCAACTAGGAAACAAACTAGAGGATTCGACACTAAACTATAATCGCAGAATGTAAAGAAAATTTGACACAAGTTCTTATTCCACAATTAAGCAACAAGCTAAAATCGAAATCCCTAGCACATCATTTGATCATGACAATCTCTCCTAACTCAAAAGAACCCCCACAGAAGGAGAGAACTACTTCATCAAAACTGGTTTAGTGACTCTCAAGTATGATTATCCAAATGATCGACAATTCACTATAACAAGAAGAGATAATGTGCTGCTAATTTTTTTTTTTTTTTTGTTTTCTTTTGTTTTTTTGTTTTCTTTTTTTTTTTTTAATACTCTAGGTTTTTACTTAATATTTAGAGTGCGCCTTTTTTCTAATTTATAATACCATCTTGGCTCTTTTATTGCACTTTTGCCACACTCCTCAAAAACAGTACGCAATGCACTATAACCAAATTCAAACGCTATTTTGGAGAGCTATTCGAAACCAAATCTCACGATTCCAAAAATTAAAATCAACTTCAAGGATTTATCTAACATGAAAGAAAAGAATCACTCAATAATTCCCAGCCAATTGAGAGCAGTAAATCGAACAATTCGACTGCTCAAAACAGAAAATAGAATGTTGGACCCAAGATTTTTTTGAAGATTTTGAGATCACAACACAGCAAGGCGGTGCTCACTGTATAGAGGACTCGATGCCGATTTCGAAACCACCTCACAACAGTAAATCGGAGTTCGTATGCAAAAGTTACGGCCAAAATACGATTTACCGACAAAACTCACAAAAAAACACTTCTAAGCCCTCAATTCACTTAATTCCATGATCATTTGATGTGTTTAAGCTCAAAACCAACCATATTACTCAATCAAGGTCTAAGAACACTTAGAAAACTACGAATAAAGCTTGTTAGTGCCGGCCAAAAATCACTACAACTTGTGTTTCTTAAGAGACAAATTCAACAACACAACTTATGTTTGACAACTAACAATGGATTGGAACTAGTTATCATTTCCACTAGAGAGGAAATTTTTGCAATAACGAAATGGCTATTTCCAGAAACTATGAACTATCTCCAAATAACATTAACTAAACCTATGTTCTAACACAAATTTGATCAAACAGGACATAGAGACATATTATCGAACATGTTGTGAACAAGATAGCTACGAAATCTTATGGTCAAATCAACAACCGCTCTGATACCAATTTATGACATGGATTAGCATCGTCTCCATGAATCAAACTTGAAAGACAAGTATCTAATATATACGGGAACTTACAAATGACGAATCAAAATCGAAATATAAATAGGATAAGTCGAATTCCAAAAAAGTAATCACTCCTCTCGAGCAAGCACTTTCGAGAATCCACGGACTGTCCGAGGCTACCGATGCATCTTCTGTCTCTCATGCAATTGCATTCGAAGCTCAAAGAATCGATTTGCCCTCTCGGCGGATGGAATCACTCCAAAGCTAGGTAAACCCTCTCACAAAAATGTTCTCATCTAAGTTGTGTGTCCATCAAGAAAATAAACAAGGGTATATATAATAAATGACAAAATTAATCTAAGTCACACATCTTAAGTGGCAAGCAAATCTAAACCACACATTTTGATTAAGATCAAACGATTACAACCTCTAAGCAAACAAGTAGCTTTGACCGGGTTCGGGTTACAATCGGTCCGTCTAAGTTCGGATTCGGGTGATCCGGAGCCGTGTCAACAAATTAACTCGTCATGAAGGAAAGAGCAAAAAAATCGGACAAAAGTTTTTTAGATTGCTGTGCAAACAATCAATCCAAAATTTTATTTTTTGATTTGTTTAAAATATCTTTTTAATTATAATTTTTTTTTTAGTTTCTAAGTTTTTGTACAATAAAAAAATTAATATCTAAAATATGATATACATATTGATAGATTTTTTTTATTTGTAATTTATTTTTGGAATAAAATTATATGAAAGTAAATATAAATATAAATATATATATATATATATGAAAATAAATTTTGTGGGGAGGAAGGAGCAAAAATCAAATAATAAAAAAGGGCAAAAATCGGACAATAGAAATATATATGAAAATAAATTTTTTTGTGAAGGAAGCGGCAAAAATTGAATAAATTTTTTTTTTTTTTTGTTGCTGTGCAAGTAACTATTTAAAATTTTTTTATTTTTAGTTTTTTGAAATTATAAAAGAATTTATTCTATACAAAATGATATCTACATATTGATATATTTTTTTATTTGTGATTTATTTTTTAAATTAAATTATATGGATATAAATATAAATATATTTGAAAATAAATTTTTGCAGTTGTGACCGAATTGATTATATCGAGAGAGATAAAGTAAAGCAAAAAAAAAAGAATGAATTTTTGAAACAAATTTTTGAAGTTTTGTCAGAATTGACTATACTGGGATAAAGAAAAAGAAAAAGAGAAAGATTTTTGTTTTGATCGGGCAAGCATCTGCTGAAGTTGAATCACTTAGTGTTGTTGGTCTGACTCTGACAGCAGGGAATTCAGTTGCTTCGGGGTGGGGTCAGGTTCAACACTTGCTGCAACAAGGTCGAATGAGATTCGAGGGAACTTGCATTTGTCATCAATGAACAAGTCTTGTCTTAGATATCAAATCACACAGTAAGCCTACTGTAAACATGATTAAGAGTAAACTATAAACCTTTCACTATATTTATATAAATGCACTGCACTTGTGTAGCCATGTAGAGCCTTGCCAAAAATAAATTAATAAAAATATACCACACATTATTGGCTTTCTGAAATAAAAAACCCTAAAAGTTTCTATATTGCACAAATGAAAAAAGCGACGAAAATACCATCAAACCAACGAGCGCAGTTACTAATTCTTCAAAAAAGAAATTACATCTAATAAAAATCAGAAATTGAGAAAAGAGGTTCATGATCAATGTACCTATACCTCATAAGTTCAACCGGAAAAGAAAAGCCCCAGGATAAAATTTCAACGAATAATAACCTGATCATCGCAAGAAGCCATCATTTTTGGAGGACAACGCAGCACAAATACTTTTGTTCCCAGTTTCTTCCTTCCTCTCCTTCAAATGGAAGAGAAAGCTCAAATCATACACACACTATTGGAACTGCAAATCACGAATTTCTCTTTTGAAGATTTTGCAGAGATTATGTTGGGCAGAGCAATTCAGCCGTAGCGGCGAGCAGGAGAGTAAAGGAGAGAAGGGGTTGTCCGAATAGGTCATTGGAGAGGAAAGAGAAACAAACAGAAATGTTGTAGATGAGATCAAAATCCCACCGATTGCTGTTAACAAGCTACCCCTCTTGGGCCGCACAGGTGATGGGCTTGGCCCAAATTTTTGGATCTCATCCATATATATATATATCTATATCTATATCTTTAATATATACACACACTTTCACTCTCACTTCACATCTTCCTCGTTGTGCCCTAGTACGAATCCATATTCACTTCTCTATCATACACTTTCGTCTCTCACACACAGTGCACTATTCACCATCATCTTCGACTTCATTCATTCACTTGCATCCACACACAGTGCACAGCGAACTACTTTATCTTCATAACTCACTCTTCCATACACTGTTCGTTCACTTGTGCACTTTTACACGCGGTTATTTGAAACGCTTCACTCCGCCTCATCTCATTCGCACTAGAATCGATCTCCGTATCGATTTGCTCTTCATTCGTCTTGCTTGACTACTCTCACATTGTTTTGCTAGTTTTCTATCACTTCTTCTCTCTCTGCAGGTTGTTGGTTCAATTTGGAATGGCTTAAGGCTGTGTGATTCTGGTGAACGAGAATAAAAGAAAAGCACCAAAGAGGCAATCGATACTACTAGATTGCTACATATATTGGTTGTATTGTTAAACCTTCAGTTTTTTCTTCTCTCTTATTCAACTGTTGAGGTTTGTAAGTGTTCCGGTGTGAACATGGTGCTTTCTTCAACTGTTGATTCATGTGTTGATTGTTATGACTTTGATCCTTTGAGATCGTGGCGTACATTTTCTATGGAACGCCTTTTTTGTTCACCAGACTTTTACTCTATAAATGAGATTTGAGATTTGGAGTATAGGTGTTCCTTACTCCTCATAATAGAAGTGTTTGTTTCTCATTTTTTAGTTTGTTATCATGGTATCAGAGAAAGGTTAACTCCTATTATATCTCTCTGTGTTTGCAGGAATTACTGTGTTACTACTTGAAGTTAGAAGAAGAATCAGTAAGTTGCTCTTCTTTGTTTGTTCTCGATGGGTGAACACAACAGAGTTACATCTGGTATGTCTAATAACCTTCCGCTGGTTCTTACTAATCACTATGATCCAATGTATGTTCATCCTTTAGACTATGCAAATGCCTCTTTAATCTCATGTGTGGTTATTGGTTGTGAAAATTTTGTGATTTGGAACAAAGCTATGACAATTGCTCTAAAAAGTAAGAATAAACTTAAGTTTGTTGAAGGCAAGGTTCCTATGCCTTCATATCCCGAATAGCTGAAAAATGGAGTATGTGCAATGCTCTAATCATGTCCTGGTTATTGAATTCTGTTGATAAATCAATCTATAGAACTCTTGTTTTTTACGAGACAACTTCTTAAATGTGGAATGACATCAAGAATACCTATGAAAGTAGTAGTGGAGCTACTATATATGCAGTTTTGAAAGAAATTGCTAATTGCAAACAAGGAAATGACAATGTAAACACATATTACACCAATCTGAAACAGTTGTGGGATCATGCAACATCTATTAAAGCTGTAGATCGTTGTGTGTGTAGTGCTAAAGCTTCTTTTGATAGGTATGAGCAAACTCAACATTTAGTACAGTTTCTCATGGGACTAAGTGATAGATTCTATGTCGTTAGAAGTACAATACTTGCTATGAGTCCACCTCCATCAGTCAAAGAAGCTTTTAATATAGTAAGTCAAGAGGAGTCTCACAAAAAAATCTGTGGTGATACTACTTTGTCTAAAAACACTGGTACATTCATTGCAAAAAGATCTATAAAATCTAATGCAAAGAATCCAAACCTCAAATGCTCACATTGTGGAAGAACTGGTCACTTGATTGAAAGATGCTATCAGCTCATTGGCTATCCAGATAAGAAACAAGGCTTTAAGATTAACAAATCTGCCACTGCATTTGTCAACAGTTCATCTGTTGAAAATGTGGATGGTGATACTTGCTTAACCTCTACAAAATTGTCTCTAACTTCTGATGTTTGTGATGAATTAATCAGGCTTTTGGAAGAAAAAAAGGGGACTGATTCTCCTCGGTTCAACATGGCAGGTATGTCCTCTATTCAACTGTGCAATTAAGTTATGTCTAGTGGTTGGATTGTTGACTCTGGTGCAACAGATCATATGGTAGCAAATAGAGGTCTTCTTTTTTATGTTGAACTTGTTAAAAATGGACCTATACATGTCGTCTTACCTACTGGTAAGACTGCTTTTGTAGCTGAGTCAGGTAAGGTGCACTTGAGTGAAAGGATTACTCTAGAGAATGTGTTG
Organism: Andrographis paniculata; assembly: GCF_009805555.1. NCBI lineage: Eukaryota > Viridiplantae > Streptophyta > Magnoliopsida > Lamiales > Acanthaceae > Andrographis > Andrographis paniculata. Next base: position 2,497,004 of record NW_026137608.1, read on the forward strand.
GTTGTTCCTGAGTTTACTTTAAACCTTCTTTCTGTCAGCAGACTTACCTCCATGAGAGATATGACTGTGAATTTTTTAAAACATGCTTGTGTAATCCAAAATACTGTGGATGGTAGTGTTCTAGGTTATGCTAAGATGTCTGGGGGGTTGTATAGGTTTGACAGTCCTCACTTTCATTCTGAATTGTTCTGCTTTAATGTTGGAGCAAGTGATAATCATGTCTTGTGGCATTCCCGTCTAGGACATCCTTCAGTTGAAGTGTCAAATCTTCTTAGATTTGAACTTGGTCTGTCAAGTGTTCCTGGCTTCATTTGTGATGTTTGTCATAGAGCAAAACAGACCAAAACTCCATTTCCTCTTAGTACTCACAAATCAAAAGCTGTGTTTGAGCTTATCCATGGTGATGTATGGGGACCCTATCATGTTGAAACCAGAAATGGTTTCAAATACTTCCTTACCCTTGTTGATGATTTATCGCGTGCTACTTGGGTTTTCATGTTAAAAAGTAAATCTGAAGTGTTTACTTGCTTGAAGGAATTCTTTGTGTTAATAAAAAATCAGTTTGATAAAACAGTAAAAATCTTTAGATCTGATAATGGAACTGAATTTGTGAATTCCTATGTTACTGACATCTTTAAAAGATCTGGGATAGTTCATCAAACATCTTGTGTTTATAGTCCTCAACAAAATGGAGTTGTTGAGCGTAAACATATGCATATTCTTAACGTTGCTAGGGCCCTCATGTTTCAAAGCAATTGTCCTCCCAACTTCTGGGGGGACAACGTGCTTGCTGCTGTGCATATAATAAATAGGCTTCTCACTCCTCTCCTTGGTAGGAAAGGTCCTTACCAAGTAATCCATGGAAGAAAGCCAGATCTGAACATCATGAAGGTGTTCGGGTGTCTGTGCTATATTACAAATCTGAATCCTTCAGATAAATTCCAACCAAGGGCATCTCGGTGTTGCTTCATTGGTTATGCTGAGAATAAAAAAGGGTATAAAGTTCTTGATCTTGAAACTTATACAATATCAGTCTCATGTGATATTGTCTTTCATGAATCAATGTTTCCCTTTCAAGCTGCTGTTAAGAAAACAAGTAAGTCTCACACTTCTGCTCATAAAGTTGTGCATCCCATTGGTGCCTGTGATGATTTCCTTGAGGTTTGTGAAGGCAATCTTCAGGACACACCTTTGGATGAGATCCAAGATATATTTCTGGATCAACAACCAGTTGTTACTCTTGATGGCAACATAAATCACCCTCCTGAACCAAATGTTGTGACATAAAATTGTGATTTAACTTCTGAGGCCTATCCCAATACACGCCAGTCGAGCAGAAAGCATCATTTACCATCTTATCTTCATGATTATCAACTTTCCATAGGAAGTGCCACTGTCAAGTATCCTTTAAGTGATGTCTGTCATCTCCCAGATGATTTGTCTAGAGAAAGTCTTTGTTTGCTGGCAAATTTAGATAAAGTTGTCGAACCCCAAAATGTCAAGGAAGCAATCCTTGATCCAAAGTGGAAAGAGGCTATGGATCTTGAAATGAAAGCGCTTATTGATAATAAAACATGGGTTTTGTCTGAGTTACCCAAGGATAGAAAACCAGTGGGATGTAAGTGGGTATTTAAAGTTAAGTACAATTCTGATGGTACGATTGAGAGATACAAAGCTAGGTTGGTTGCAAAAGGGTTCAGTCAAAAAGAGGGACTAGATTTTCATGAAACCTTTTCTCCGGAAGTCAAGATGCCCACTGTTCGTTGTGTTTTATCTATTGCTGTCAATCGAGGTTGGGAAATATTTCAACTGGATGTGAATAATGCTTTCTTGCCTGGGGATCTCTTAGAAACAGTTTACATGACACCCCCAGAGGGGTATCCAGAACTGTTTGAAGATAAACACTGTCTTTTAACGTGGATTCTTGGTATACTTCGTGATTTACATGTTTCTCATAAAACAACTGTTGAGTTATTCTGTGATAACACAGCTGCCTTGCAAATTGCCGCTAACCCGGTGTTCCATGAGAGAACTAAACACATCGAGGTTGACTGTCACATGGTAAGGGACTATATAACCAAGGGGATCATCTCGACTCACTTTGTTCCTGCCAATGAACAGCGTGCTGATTTGCTCACAAAGAGTCTCGACAGTAAGTCACTTTCTTATCTCTGTAATCTTAATAACATGTTTGATCTTTTTCAGGTTGTTAATGACGGCCCTACGAGTGAAGGGGGGTGTTAACAAGCTACTCCTCTTGGGCCGCACAGGTGATGGGCTTGGCCCAAATTTCTGGATCTGATCCATATATATATATGTATATCTATATCTATATCTTTAATACATACACACACTTTCACTCTCACTTCACATCTTCCTCGCTGTGCCCTAGTACGAATCCATATTCACTTCTCTGCCATACACTTTCGCCTCTCACACACAGTGCACTATTCACCATCATCTTCGACTTCATTCATTCACTCGCATCCACACACAGTGCACAAAGAACTACTTCATCTTCATAACTCACTCTTCCATACACTATTCGTTCACTTGTGCACTTTTACACGCGGTTATTTGAATCGCTTCACTCCGCCTCATCTCATTCGCACTAGAATCGATCTCCGTATCGATTTGCTCTTCATTCGTCTTGCTTGACTACTCTCACATTGTTTTGCTAGTTTTCTATCACTTCTTCTCTCTCCGCAGGTTGTTGGTTCAATTTGGAATGGCTTAAGGCTGTGTGATTCTGGTGAACGAGAATAAAAGAAAAGCACCAAAGAGGAAATCGATACTACTGGATTGCTACATATATTGGTTGTATTGTTAAACCTTCAGTTTGTTCTTCTCTCTTATTCAACTGTTAAGGTTTGTAAGTGTTCCGGTGTGAACACGGTGCTTTCTTCAACTGTTGATTCATGTGTTGATTGTTATGACTTTGATCCTTTGAGATCGTGGCGTACATTTTCTATGGAACGCCTTTTTTGTTCACCAGACTTTTACTCTATAAATGAGATTTGAGATTTGGAGTATAGGTGTTCCTTATTCCTCATAATAGAAGTGTTTGTTTCTCATTTTTTAGTTTGTTATCAATTGCGGTCGAGGAGAGGGATAGATACAAAACGATTTTGAGAGAATAGGGCTTTGATCTAATTAGCCACATTGGGAGAAGAAGATAAACAAGAGAAAGAGAACATGGTCTCTCACCGAATTGGCCTAGGGAGAAGAATGAGAGAAAGAACAAAAAAAAAAAGAGACCAGTTTTCTCACAGAATTGGCCACTTGGGAAGGCGAGGGTTTATTGATGTGACGTGGAAGAACGTAACAGAGATGGCATCATAATAGAGATTACGGGTGGAGTTAGTGTGGGAAGATTTGGTTTGGATTTTGTTTTAATTTGAATTTTTTTGTAGTTTTAGAAAATTGTGTTTCTTTGATTTAGTAGGTTTTGTTGGAGTTTGAGTGGTTTTGATGGATAGTAATTTGATAGATAATAATTATAGTATAATAAATAAAATAATTTTTTATTAATAAAAATATTATTTTAGTTTATAATATACTAGCGTGTAAATCCGTGCTATGCACGGTTCATAGAAATTGTTAAAATAATATTAAACAAATAATTAATTATATTGGCAAATATTTTATAAAATGATACAAATATTTTTAAGCCTTCAACAATTCATACTAAATTTACCATGTGACGAATTCAAGATATAATTAGTAGTATACATATATAAACACAATCTATAAATATGTTAATAAACTCTGGTACTAATTATATATCATTTCCTGTTATATATTTTAAAAGTATATTAGTATGCTAAAATAATTAACAATGAAATAATATATATATATTTATACGTGTAAAATATGTCTTATTTTGTAAATTTTTTAATAAAATAGTTGACATCGAAAGATAAATTTGTTTGTGTGATAATTTTTAATTCATACTTACGGTATCGTATTTTATTGTCTAATTAGTCTTATATCTACACTAAAGATTGTATATAAAATATAACTAAAATTACGATGTATTTAGAGTTACATAAACAAACAATCTTTGTAAAATTAGTTTCACTTCGCATATTTTGAACATCAATATGGTCGATTCATCCAATAATACGAAAAAACTTAATATTCATATAAAAATAAAAAATAAATAAAATTATAAGTTGAAAAAATTAATTATAAAGTTAGTATATATTGTACAATAATTATGTAACAATTTTTAGTATAATTATTACATAAAAAATATATGACATAATTAAATTATTTTATACAAATTAGCACAACTACTAAAGTAAAATTGATAATTTGTTTTAAAAACTAATTTTTAATTTTTTTTAAAAAAAAATTAATATATAATCATTCATCTTAATTTTTTATTATCAATTAATAAATAAGAAAAAAATAATGTAATTTAATAATTAGTGTTTATAGTTACTGAAATATCAAACTATAATTATTCAAACTTCTTTTTTAAAATAAAATTAGACATTAACTTATAAATAAAAATATTATATTTGTGATGTTTTGTGCATATTACACTTCGACCCGACCCAACCTATCGAAACCCGGATCCTATGTCCGCGGTTCAACCCGATTGAGTGATGAATTGGATGATGGGTTCATTTGGCTTGAACCGCCCTGGACTGCCCCGAATCGGTTTGGAGTCTTCATATAAATGATTGTTTCCCCGGTTCGGTTGATAGCGTGATTCATTCTCTCATCCGTCACCTCACGATACTCTCTGAAGCCCTAACATCCCGATGCATCGCGATTGATCTGTGCTTGGTCTTTCCGGCGAGAATGGCCATCGAAGCTTGAGATTCGTCCCCCGTGGTTGTGATTCAGCCTGTTCTAAGGCTGTTCTTCGGTTTGATTTCTCGATTCTATCTTTATGAGCTGTTCGTGGTGTTATTTGGTTGTCCGCGATGATTTAGGCTTAGAATCTTGAGTTTTCTTTCGATTGGGGTTAGATTCACGCTGATTGTGCGTTTCCGTGGATGTCGATAGGGTTTGGGTTGAGTTTGTGTGTATATGTTGCTATTCGGTTCGAACTTTGGGTAAACTGAGTCCGAACTCCTTCGATTTTGAAAGTATATAAAAGATTCGATGTTTCTTGTTTCGTATGTGTTCGATTAATTATAAACTACAAGTATTAGGTCCTTTATTACATCTATAAGTGGTATCAGAGCTTTTAGGGCTTGTTAGTTTACTGGAATTGTGATTTTCGAGTTCCTGGAGTGAACAACTAGTTCTCTCTGTAAAATCCAAAGGTTTTGTGTAAATAATCGCAAGTTTTTTCGAAATCTTGGTTGTTTACTTTTATGTCAAAGTGAAAACTGATTTTTAAAGGTGTTTTTCACTTCTGTAAAGTTTAGATCTCCTTGACTAGGACTAAGATAGGTCCTGTAGGAGGTTAGGACTTGAAATCATCCTTATTTGGTTGATTTGAGTAGTTCTTTGTTGATTGATTCATCCAAACTTACTAATATGTGTATTAAGTGCGCAGTTGAAAGGATTTTACAGGTTGGAGGCTTTGAATTACGAAAAGAAAGTGAAAGAATAGTTGCGGAGCTTGGAGTGGGTAACGTTCCTAACCTTGTTGCGTGTTTTTTTTTTGTGAGATTTCAGTTTTGGCGTGGCTAAGTGTTGCAATTTTAGTCTGCTAAGTGGCTGTTTCTGTGCTAAGTGTGGCTGTTTGAGGTTGTTGTGACATTTAAAGTGTTAGTTAGAGCAGTTTGTGCAAATCTGACTGTGTGTTAGGTAATATTAACTGCCCCTAAGTTGGTTTTCTCTAGAAACTAACCCTTGGATTAGTTAATATTCAGATTTCCTCTGTTCTTGGTGCATTCCTATCTGGTGGTTCTTTTTGTTGAGATTTTATAAACCATAAATCTTTTTTTCCAGTGATTTTGTGAAAATTTGGTCTGTTCTTGTGTTTTTTTTACCTAAAACAGATTGTTTTTCCCTCTTTTAAAATCATGGATGGTCAAGCATTCTTTAATATACAGCCTTTTGATGGAAAATTTGATTTTGCAATTCGGAAACAAAAGATGAAAAGTGTTCTTGTAACTCAAAGATTGATAAAAGCCGTTGAACTTGATCAAGCAACCGACCTTTCTCTTGAAGAAAGGTTTGAGCTTGATGAACTTGCGTCTTCGTGCATTATTTTAAACCTAGCTGACCATGTAATTAGTAAAATAGGATCTTATGGTTCAACTGAGAATTTTTAGGACAAATTAAATAACATGTATACTGAAACTTCTTTTCCAAATAGGATATATCTGTTAGAGCAATTCTTTAGTTTCAAATTAGAACTTTCAAAGACAATAGATGAAAATTTAGATGTTTTTTCCAAATTAATTCAAGATATAAAACTTACAGGGGATAAAAACACAGATGATTACAGCTCTATTGTCATGTTAAATGCAATCCCTAGTACATATTCAGATGTAAAATCAGCTATAAAGTATGGTAGGGATGTGATTACTCTAGATATTGTGGTAAATGGTCTAAAAAGTAAAGAAGTGGATTTGAAACTAAGTAAAGCTAATAAACAGTCTCATGATGAGGTGATGCATGTTAGGAGTAGATCTCCCTATAGACTGAATAAAAATGGCTCTTTTTCAAATAACTATAAGCAATGGAATAATTCCTGCAATAGTCAACATAAAAAGAAGTCTAGAAGTAAGTCTAGGAATAGATCAAAAACCCCTTCAAAGTATATCAAACGGTGTTTTTATTGTGGTGACACTTCACATTTCATTAGGAATTGTCCTAAGAAGAATAGAAACTTGAATAACAACAACAATAACTTTAGAAATGGAACAACCCCTATTAATACTTCTTCAAATGAACAAGTAAATTTGATTTCTCATGATGATGGCTTAGGTGAAGTGTTTGTTGTTACTACTGAATGTTCTAATGTGACTGCTTTTAATAAGAATGAATGGTTATTAGATTCAGCTTGCACCTATCACATGACCCTTTTTAAGGAATTTTTCAGTGATTATAAAGCCCTTTTAAACTGTAATGTGACTATGGCTGATAATAGGGTTTGCAGTGTTAAAGGAACAGGGACTGTTACGCTGAAATTTAAATCTAGAAATGTTTTAAAGCTGTGCAATGTGAGACATGTCCCTAATCTGTCGAATAATTTGCTTTCTTGTGCTGGTTTGTCTTCTTTAGGACTAGAAGGAAAATGGGGAATGGATTTTATGAAAATAACTAAGGGTTCTTTAGTAGTTTTCAAGGCTGATTTGAGAAATAATCTCTATATTGTGACTGTTGTGCCTATTTGTGATTTTGATGCTTGTGTGAATGCTGTCCATGACAGCACTGAGTTGTGGCATAGGAGATTAGGTCATTCAAGTAATAGATGATTGGAGATTTTGCATAAAACTGGTTGTTTAGGTGCTGGAAATTTCTCAAATGTGCCATTTTGTGACAATTGCATATATGGAAAGCATCACAGAGTTACTTTTCCTCAAAAACCCACTGAAAGTAGGATTTTTTCAAAATATATCCTTGAATATCTTCACTCAGATGTGTGGGGACCGGCTAGTGAACCCACACATGGTGGTAGAAGATATTTTTTGACTATAATTGATGATTTTTCAAGGAAAGTTTGGGTTTTTTAATGAAACAGAAGTCTGATGTGTTTGAAATTTTTAAAAAATTGGAAAATTTCTATTGAAAATCAAACGGGTAAAAAGATTAAGTGTTTGAGAACTGACAATGGCTTAGAATATTGCAACACTTGGTTTGATAGCTTTTGCATTGAAAATGGAATAAAGCGACATAAAATAGCCCCTTATACACCTCAACAAAATGGGGTGGCTGAGCGGATGAACCAAACTCTATTAGAAAGAGTTCGAAGCTTGCTTGCTTCCTCGGGTTTATCCAAGAGCTTTTGGGGTGAGGCTGTACTTATAACAGCCTATTTGATTAATAGATCACCTTCAGTGCCTTTAAAGGGTGAATGTCCCGAATTTAGGTGGAGTGGAAAGAAAATTGATTTTTCAAACCTGAAAGTATTTGGCTGTTCTGCTTTCATACGTGTTTTTAATGATAAACTTGAACCTAGGGCTGAGAAGTGTGTGTTCCTAGGGTATCCCGAGGGTGTTAAGGGATATAGGCTATGGTTAAACACTAAACCAGGTTTCAAAACTTTTGTTAGGCGAGATGTAGCATTTAATGTGAATGAAATGCCCTGTTTGAAGCAAAATCAGACTTTAAATGAAGAAAACACCGCTGTTAATGGTTCTAATGATACTCAAAATGAGGTGGAGCAAAATCATTATAATTTAGCCAATTTAGATTATGAATTACTTGATAATAATGCCTCAAACGGAACTGATACCAGAACAGCCAGTTCTGATCCAGATTTTAATTCTGGAAATTTAGAGGCTGATCCGGGAATCAGTTCTGATGATGTTAGTGAGGGAATTGAATCTAGAATTGTTGAAAATGTTGATCAAAATCTGGAAAATTATCAACTTGCTAGGGATAGAGTTAAGCGAAATGTAAGGCAACCTCCTAGGTTAGATGATTTTGATGTTGATGTTATCTCATTAGCTTATAATGTGTTTGAATCATTAGATGGTAATGAACCAAGGTCATATAGTGCCGCTATGAAATCAAAACAAATAAATGAGTGGATTAATGCAATGAATGAAGAAATGAAGTCACTAAAGGATAATAAAAACTGGATTTTGGTGCAAGAGTTACTTAACAGCTCTGTTGTTGATTGTAAATGGCTTTACAAAGTAAAACAAGATGAAAATGGAGTTAGATTTAAAGCAAGATTAGTTGCTAAGGGGTTTACACAAAAGGAGGGAATAGATTACAATGAAATTTTTGCTCATGTTGTTAAATATTCTACTATAAGGCTCATGCTTGCTTTAGTTGCCTATTTCAATTGGGAATTGAAACAATTAGATGTAAAAACTGCATTTTTACATGGTGATTTGTATGAAAGAATTTACATGAAACAGCCGGAAGGCTTCTTTGATAAAATTAATCCTAATCATGTGTGCCTTTTAAAGAAATCCCTTTATGGACTAAAACAGTCCCCTAGGCAATGGAATATAAAATTTGATGAAAGCATGAAATCTTTGGAATTTAATAGAAGCAATTTTGATCATTGTTTGTATTTTAAGATAGCATGTGAGCATCCCATATTCTTGCTATTATATGTTGATGATATGTTGATTATGAGTCCTAGTTTGGAAACCATTAATCATGTGAAGGATTGTTTAAGCAAGAAATTTGATATGAAATACCTAGGAGATGCAAAAGGAATTCTTGGTATGAATATACTTAGGAATAGACAAGGTAACATGTTGTTTTTAAATCAGTCTTCATACATTAAGAACAGGGAAGGGTCCTATTTTGATTATAAATTCACCAAAAGGCGTTGTTTGTTTGTTTTCTATTTTGATTTCCAATTTATGCCTTAATTTCAATTTCTTTTCAGTTATATTAATTTGGGTTTATTCGATTCGAATTTGCTTCCGCTATTACTAATTGTTTCATATTTTTGTATACGAGATTTGTTTGATAAATCCAAAGGATCCGGGAATAAATTCACAACAGTGGTATCAGAGCCCGGCAACCGATTCCGAAATTGAAAGAATTACTTGGTTCAAGTTTGGTAGGACTCGAATCGTGGTAAAAGGCTAAACTCTCAACTCTCTAATTTCGGTATATATTAATCTTGGTGAAATTGTTGTTAGATAATATGTTGAATTTCTTTGTGTTGGTTGGCTATGCATTTTTTGGTGTTTGATTGACTATATGTTTCTTGGTGATTAAATTGGTATATAATCTTGGAATTGTTATTTCCTTGTATTTTTCTTTGGTGATATATGTTGGGAATTTTTTGTTCTTTGATTATATTCTTATTGTGTTTCTTGGGTTATGTTGATAGCCTTGTGAATTTTTTGTGCTAGCCAAATTATTGTAGTATATGCATGTTTAATCTTCTTTGTGTGTTAGATATGCATGCTTTAGTTTTTCTTTTTGAGATAAAATATTTCATGTTAGGTGTTAATCGGAAAATGCCTAAAAAGAATGAATAATTGGAGGATAATCAAGAATAGTTAGGTTTGAGGCATTATGTGATTTCTTAGTATTAATGCATGATTCTTGATTTGTTTGCTATGTGATTAGTTGTTTGTTATATAATGTTTTGATTGATTGCTTTGTGATTGTGCTCCCAGGGTTTTCTAAACGGTAGTGTTCGATCGAACTAGGTGCTTAGTGTTTTGCTTTCCCTCTAGTCGCTAAGTATTCTTCTAGGGTTAGCTTTGTTCTTAGGTGTTGCGTGTTCCTCTAGGTTTCGTCCTAGTTGCTTGGTGTTCTTCTAGGTTTCCTCCTAGGTTGCTGAGTGTTCTTCTAGGTAGGATGTCTGAGTTGTTGTGTCTCCGAAAAGCTGAGTGATAGTGGTCGATCGATCCAGGTTCTTAGGTTGTGCTTAGCCCGTAGAGGTGTGTGTTAGAGCCGTAGTGCCTAAGGTTTTCTTTGTGTCTAGAGCTTAGTGTGTTCTCTCTAGTAGATGTCAAATAAGGTGGAGCTGCTATTATGTGTTTCTATATTTTTTGTATTCGGCATGTGTTTGCTTTCCTTTCTGTATATGCATGTATGTTGCTCGATTGTGTAATATTTGTTTTCTATGTGCTAGGTCGTTATGTGATCTATCTAGATACATGTTAGGATCTATGTGTTCTATGTGTGATATCTTTTGTCTGCATTAACGTTTGTTCGTCGATGCAGCGAGGGACAAAAGGCTATGATGAAATCCATTGGTGCTAGGTAAGTCTATATCTAGTAAATACGTATTTGGGATTTGGTTAAATCACGACCAAAATAGGTGGAGATTGTTGAGAATTTTGGCCATTCGAGGCCTAACCCGACAAGTCCCTCGATAAATAATTAGTTGGCCCACTCCGTAGCCCGACCCACTGGATCGGCCCAACTCTTTAATCCTAACCCAATTCAAAGCCAAAACCATTTAGCACAATTAGTTTGTTGAGTTTGTTAATTGGTTAGTTTATTACGAGGGTTTAAATAGAAATTAGTTTGGGGGTTTTGAGTGTAACCGTGTAGTGTGAAAAGTGAGATTGAGAGGATTAGAGATAGGAGGGAGAGACCGAGATAGGAGAAGGAAATGAACTGAGAGAAGGATTCCGGTGAGTTTCCGGCGAGTTTCGGGACCTTTTTGATGGCCGATTCCGGTGGGCGTCGAGGTTTAGAGTGACGTGCTGACCTCCACCTTGAGGCGTGGTTACCTCAAGCCACTTCGCACCATTTTTCTAGCTTGTTCCCATTGTTGCTTCTCCTCCCCTCAGCAACTCTACATCGATTAAAGCTCTTATCGACTTCGCCAATATTCAACCCGCTACAAATGCAGAGCTAAATCCGGGACCTTTATCAGTTCATGAAGGTTTGTTTCCTCAATGAATAGTATGAACAACTTCAACTTTCATCCTCATTTCTTGTTCTTGTGTTTGGGCTAAGTCTTCCCTGATATATAGGCCAAGATTCTGTTCTTATCATTTCATCTAAGTGGTGTTGTTTTGAGAGACAAGAGTCCTTCCAAATATGAAGTCTTGGAATCAGCTTGGGATGCTGGACCAAACACTTCCCAGAAACGTATTGTCTCATCTTCTCCGGCCGAGACTGCAGTTAGGCCATCAGGGCTCTGTGTTAGATGGAGGATTCTTGAAATATGAGTGACCGATTCGCCTATTGCGGACATAGAAGGGTACTTCCACAGGCACAATTGATTCTTATGCTCCGCGCCGTAGCCATGGCCACTTAGTATCTCTTTATGATGTATGTTCCAGAGCAGCCCGCAAACCTGCGCCCTGGTATCGATGTTGTTGATGCAAGCTCCATTCTGCGTGTTCCATGTCCTGATGGATCCGTCATGCAAGCCTCCCCCGGTGGCCAGCACGTTGTAGTCCTCCGACGAACAGACAGAGAAGGCGACGATCGGCATCAGTTCCGACCAGCGACTCCTACAGATCACCTTCTCCGGAAGCAACGGACAGCTCCGGCGATTCCTCCGGCCATCCTCCTTAGTTGTCCAGCCAGCATCTCCGGCAAGGCTTCTTCACCGGCGACGCACGGTGACAACGGCGACCGACTTCAGCGACTTGCTTTCACTTCAGCGTCCGATCCGGCAGTCTGCTCCGGCGCCTGGCAGCACGCCTCCGTCGAACAACGGAGAACTCCAGTCGTCTTCTCCGATATCCTTCCGACAGCTTCGAAACCTCCGATCGAGTTCCTCCTTCCATCGATCTTTCACCGGAGGTTAAGTAAGCAATTTGATATGAAATACCTAGAAGATGCAAAAGTAATTCTTGGTATGAATATACTTAGGAATAGACAATATAACATGCTGTTTTTAAATCAGTCTTCATACATTAAAAAATTTTTGAATAAATTTGGCATGACTGATGCTAAACCCTCCGTTGTCCAGCTCGCTTCTAATTTTATTTTATCTAAAGATCAATGCCCAAAATTAAAAATGATGTGAAATACATGCTGAATGTTCCTTCTAATTTCTATTATGTACTTGATGGTGTGCATTAAGCCTGATTTAGCGTATTCTATTAGTTGTTTGAGTAGATACATGGCTAATCTGGTTGTGGAACATTGGAATGCTTTTAAAGTGTGTGTTTAAATACTTAGTTGATACTATTGATGTTGGTTTAGTATTTGGTAAACACATTAGTGAGTTAAAACTAAATGGCTATGTGGATTTCAATTATGCGAATGATAGAGATTCTAGGATGTCAACTACGTCGTATATCTTTACTTTGTATGGTTCTTGTGTTAGTTGGAAATCCCAACTACAACATATAGTTGCTCTTTCTACGACAGAATCGGAATATGTGGCCATAACTGAAGCATTAAAGGAAGGTATGTGGTTAAAAGGTTTATTAAATGAAATAGGCTACTTGAAAAATGAAGTAACAGTTTTTTCAGATAGTCAATCCGGAATTCAGCTTTGTAAAAACCCAGTCTTTCATGATCGAACGAAACATATAGATGTTAGGTTTCATTTCATTCGTAATATAGTGTCTAAGGGTTTTTTAAAACTAGAAAAAATACCTTCTAAATATAATCCTGCGGACATGGGAACTAAAGTTTTATCAATAACAAAATTCAATTTGTGTCAGAAAACAGTTTATATAGATATTTTTTATTAGGAGAATCTTTGAAACTTGAAGGCTTGTATTTTTTGATTTTAAATATATTGTTTTCAGCATGATATATTTAATCATGTAGCTGTTTGTGTGACTGTTTTTGTTTAGTTTTGCAGCTGATTTGTTTTTTATGGCTGTTTTGTTAAATCTTGAGAACATTAACCGTAATAATAAGTCCGCAGGTTAAAAGATTGAAATCGTTGGAGCTCGGACAGGGATGACACCCTTAAAGCACTTTCTCCAATGCCCAAAAAGGTGGAAATTTGTGATGTTTTGTGCATATTACACTTCGACCCGACCCAGCCTATCGAAACCCGGATCCTGTGCCCGCGGTTCGACCCGATTGAGTGATGAATTGGATGATGGGTTCGTTTGGCCTGAACCGCCCTGGACCGCCCCGAACCGGTTTGGAGTCTTCATATAAATGATTGTTTCCCCGGTTCGGTTGATAGCGTGATTCATTCTCTCATCCTTCACCTCCCGATACTCTCTGAAGCCCTAATTTCCCGATGCATCGCGATCGATCTGTGCTTGGTCTTTCCGGCGAGATTGGCCATCGAAGCTTGAGATTCGTCCCCCGTGGTTGTGATTCAGCCTGTTTTAAGGCTGTTCTTCGGTTTGATTTCTCGATTCTGTCTTTATGAGTTGTTCGCGGTGTTATTTGGTTGTCCGCGATGATTTAGGCTTAGGATCTTGAGTTTTCTTTCGATTGGGGTTAGATTCGCGCTGATTGTGCGTTTCCGTGGATGTCGATAGGGTTTGGGTTGAGGTTGTGTGTATATGTTGCTATTCGGTTGGAACTTTGGGTAAATTGAGTCCGAACTCCTTCGATTTTGAAAGTATATAAAAGATTCGATGTTTCTTGTTTCGTATGTGTTCGATTAATTGTAAACTACAAGTATTAGGTCATTTATTACATCTACAATATTAAAAAAAAAAAATCAAATCATTTAAAATTTTGAAAATTAACTAAATTTTTTGAAAAACTATTCAAATATATATTAATTGAATATGATATACGTGATAGATAAAAGTTAACAATAAATTTACATATTAAATACAAATCAATCATTCGTCCCCCATATATGATTCATGTTCTTTTTTTGTGACATTTTCTATTTTTAGTAAATTTATCAATCTTAAATACACTTGACAAATATATAATTAAAATATGTTTAAAATAATATTGTAATGTAATTATATACTCCCTCCGTCCCACCACAATTGACACTATTTTCATTTTTGTTTGTCCCGTAACAATTGACACCTTTCTATTTTTGGTAAAAACTATTATATCAAAACATATTTAACAAATATAAATCAACTTAATTAACGACATAACATACAACATCAACATCATAAATGACGTAGATCCACTTAAAACCCCTTTATTTCTACCTCTCTCTCCTAAAAAAAAATAAATATTTTTATCTATATTTAAAGCTACACATCTTTTATCAAATTGATTTATGTTAATTATAAATAAAATTTTTTTTTTTTATTTACTTATATTAAATAAAATTTTATTCTCTACAAAATAATATCCATATTGCATATATTTTTTAATTGCTATATAATTTTTAAATATTTAAACATATATTTTAATTTTTTTAATCATATATATTAACTTTATTTTTAAAATATAAATATTATTAATTATACAAAAAAATAATATAAATAATATCATAACTAATTATTATTAAGTAATTAAACATTTTTACTTTAAATACGGTGTCCTTAATCAAAAGGTTCAATTCATATGGGACGGAGGGAGTATTTGATAAATTTTGCATATATGATTTATTTATAATTTATAAAATAAATATATAATAAAATTATTTTTATACTATATAAATAAAAGTAAATAAAATATTGTAGATGGAATCGTATATAATATAAATCGTAACATTTAAGTAAAAGTTATTTTATAAACTATGGAAAAAAAAATATATAAGTCCAAAAAAAAAAGAAAAAAATAGTTATAATTGTGAAAGTGTTTTCAAAATATGTGAATATTTTTCACACCAATCTACGGTCATAACTTGAAACATCGGAGATGGAGCATCTGATCTTACAAACGTTGGAGGCACATGAATGATGAATGTGAACGCTCGGTCAAATAATTTTTTGGCATTATTTTCCATTTATATAAATATAAATAGATAAGAAATATATATATATATATTTACTTATTAGAAAAAAAAAAGTAATTCAAAATTTTTAATTAATACATATGCATTATTTTCCTAAAAAATACTAAAATTATCTAAAAAAATATATATATAAATATATCTAAATTTTCTCCAAACTATCTAAAAAAGATATAAAGATACTAACAACCTTATACTTCATATCATATATATATATTTATATACAGACACAATTATGTGCAAGATAAATTATTAAAAAAAAATTATAATTATTTATTTATAAAAAAATACTCACCTTATTTGATGATTGACACTATAATTAATACAGATCAAATGAAATAATTATAAAATATAATCTATAAAATTAATGATTTTTTTTTTAACTTAGAAAAAAAAAATCAAAACTGTGAATTTTCAATCATTCTCTATTTTGATCTTTTTCTTAAATAAAAATAAATATAAAAATAAAATATATTGAGAAATATGCAAAAAGAAATAAAAATATAAATTTCAACAAAATAATAAAAAAAAAAACTTAGGACGGATCTCAAATACATAATATATATAGGCTGTGTTCGATTTGTGGAGTTTTAGTTATTTACACTGTACATTTACTGTTCCGAAAATTGAATTGAAATTCTACCCAAACCCTACCCTAGTCTCGTACCCCACCCCTAATCCCTAGCTGCAAAGTTGTCAGTATCAAAAGTCATGAATAATGATTACACAGTTGGATGTTCTTCAAATAAAGAAGCATTTCATTTGGAAAATAAAATGTATATATTAAAGAAAAACAAAATATAAAAAAAAATCAAAAATAGAAATTTTACAAAGCGGGAGGCTAAAAAATTTAAATAAAAATATTCAACATGAGAAATCCCCGCCAATGTGATAAAGAAATGGTCTTTTTCCACATAATAATATTTATTTTAATTCATATTATATCAAATCAAATATTACTTTTAATTATTACTCATATTTTTTAATAATATTTAAATATTATTTAATTCAAACTATCACATTAATATATTCTTTTAATAAAATAATAACTTCTTACAACATAATTATTACAAAATTCAAATCCTCAAACAACCACAACTTAAAAATTCTTACTTTAAAATCCTAAAAAATTCAAATCCAAAATCAAAACCTTCGAATAAACACACCCATAGATTATTTAAAAAACAAAACCTAATTCAATCTACAGCTGTTGTCGTCTCCATCGTTCCGTTTCCTTAGTCATTCACACAACACCTTCATCCTCTCTTTTCTCTTTTCTTTTTCTTCTTTATTTTTTCTTTTATCTACAATATCCCCTTCCATCATCTTTCTTCTTCCTCTTCTTTCTCCCTTCTTGTTCTTCTTCCCTTATTTTATTTTACTGCACCCCCTACAATATTCTTTGGTCGCCAGAAAAATATCTACATTCCTCCCAGCCGTGTCGCCTGCACTCCTTTGCTTCAGTCCCAACGCGCAGTGATTTTGGGATGGAGGGGGCGACTGTGGTGAAGTAGATGGAAGGTGAAGAAGAGAACGAGAAAGGAAGCAAATAATGGGTGAGAGAAAGGTGTAAAGTCAACACCTACAAGCTAATGTGGCAGTTCTGTCTCCCTAAGGGTGACCTCGCCCCAAAACCATCATCTACAGTAGAAGCACAATATGTTTGGGAAGAATCACGCCAAAGAATTAAAAATTGGTATCGATCAGCTTTCCCTCTCTTATTCTTATCTAGTAACGTAGCATTACTGTGGGAAAAAATAAATTATGTTGTTTCTCTCAAAATATTTTTTCTTCTTTTATAGAAAATAATTTTTTAAATCATATATTTTTTTTAATATTTTATTTTTTGTAATATAAAGGAAATTCTCTACAAATACAAAATGATATATATATTAATATAATTTTTTCTTTCTAATCTAATTTTTAATTTTAACTATATAGATATAAATAACTTAAAATAGATTAAAAAATAAAAATAAAAATTGAATGAGTAGTAGCCCAATTCAGTCACTAGACAAATATAAATTCTCAACTCACTTCGACCAAAAAGTATATTGGGCCCAAAGAGCAGGGTTTGGTGTAACCTCACACCAAACATTAAAATAACAATTCTGCAGAAGTAGTTGAATAAGAATAAACAAAGACAGTACAACAGATATGTAGCTAGCCGTACAACTCTTTCATATATATAGGTATTTTTATATCTCAAAAACTAATATATGACCGTGAGTGAAGGGGGTTTTGTGTATGTGTGGGTGTTTTATATGTAAATTTGTCATTTTCTTTGCCAACAAGTTTTTTTTACTTTTTCTTATTTTCTTGGTGCAAACCAATAATTTTTTTATTTATTTACTGGAAGAAAATATATCAATATATATTATTTTGTAAATTATAAAATTTTTTAAATAATCAAATACTATAAATTTTAAAAAAAAATTAAAAAAAAAAAAAAGATAGCAAAGCATCTAAGGGCATCCACAACGGGAGACGCTTGTTGAGAAGCGCCTCCCACGTCATCATTTATTAAATAAAAAAAAAATTAAAATACCAATTAACATAAGGAACGGTACATTGCTGAGTGTACCGTTTCTTTGTGGGCCATGGTCCACTTTTTTATTCAATAAATATTAAAAATAATATTTATAATATATACTTTTTTATTTATATTTATAATAATTTGTTTTATTAAAATATTAGATTTAGATTTTATTATATGAGTTTTATTTAATATTTATTTTTTTATTAAAATAATATTGTTAATAACTATAATTTTTAATATAATATTTTTATATTTTATGTAACTTTTTAATGCATATTTTTGTAAAATATTTAATTAAATATCTATTAATTCAATTATAACATTTGTTTAATTAAAATTACATGCAATACAAATAATAAATAAAAATACATAAAAATATTCATAAATTTAAAATTAAATTTACATGACTTAATTAAATTATACACACTACAAATATTAATTGAAAATACATAAAAATATTCATAAATTTAAATGCAAACCTACACGACTTAATTAAAATTACAGACAATACATATAATAATTAAAAATACATGAAATAAATACCAATAAATTTAAATGCAAACTTACGGAAAAAATATTATTATAAGAATAAAATATAATGAAAAAATATAAGTTTATTTTATAAATAGATAAAATATTTAATGAGGTGGAAAAAGTAAAGATTTTAAAGGGTTCTTTGATGTGAATGTAAAATATAGTTGGAGTTCTTCGTGACGTGGCGGAGAGAGAAACTGACGTGGCACAGGAGAGAGAATGGGAAGAAACCCTGGATGGGTTTCTGTGTTGTGGATGGCCTAAGATCGTCAGTATCAGGGGTTTATCTGCAGCAGCATAGAAACCCCACGTCAGCATTAAGAAAAACAAAAAAATAGTGAAATGGCACGATAAGCGGGGCTCGGCACAACCGCGGTGTTGTTCTATATTTTTGCCATGTGTCTAAATTTAATTGGGACACATGGCAAAGAAATTATCTTTTTTTTTATTATTTTTATATTTTATATTTTAATTATATATATATTAATGATTTTATATTTTATAAAATTTTATTTTTTATAAAATAATATTGATATTGATATATTTTTTCAATAAAATTTTAATTAAATATAATTAATAATAATAATTGTTGGATTTTTTGTTCTTTGGATCCACCCCAATTATATATACTACACACCAAAATATCTAAGCAGCTCATTCGAATATGGGCCTAACTTGTGATCCACGATCTACACCCGATACCCTGACCTGTGAACCTCTTACTTACTCTTACCTGTGACCCGCGCCCGTGACTCCGTCGGGATCCGCGTCCTTTGGCGAAGCGTGATCTGGGCCGTTGATTGTGAATCTTAATCATGGCCGTCTATTGCTTTTGCCTTGAGTATATATACAGAGAGAGAACTTGTTTCTCATTATCACTCTCTCACTCTTTCGTTCTATTACTCCCACTCTCTAGCCTCTCTTTCTCAACCTCACTGTTCGTCTTCTCCGGTGATTTTCACAGCAGTTCACGGCGGTGCCGTTCCTCCTGTAATATTGTGGAGTTCCTGTGGCACATTTTTCCGTATGTGTAGTTGTTCGTAGCCGAAAGGGGCTCGTTCGACACTGTAGGCCTTCAGGTGCCTTTTTGTTCATGTGTGGGGTTATTTTTCGTGTGTATCACGGTCGTGGTTAGTTCGTTTGTGTAGTCGCTAAATTAGGTGTATATTGTGTCGATTTTGATTTTTCCGAGTTGGTTGGGGCTGAGCCTAACCGAATCTAGTTCAATATTTGTGTTTTTACTTGATTTCGTTAATAAAATACTTAGATCCGTGTATATTTTTATAACAATAATAATAATAAATATATGTTATAATTTATAAATTAAATTATTAAATAAATAAATATTAATAAATATGTATATTAGATAAAATTATTATGATATAAAATATTTTAAAAATAGATAATTTAATAATACGAAGGAATGAGAAATTAAAATTTGTGTAAATAAGTGTCTTTGATGTGGGTATAAAATAAAATGAGTTTTCCGATGATGTGGCAAAGAGAATAAGGTGCAAAAGAGGAAAGAGAGGGGAGAAACCATATTGAATTTCATTAATACGGATACTGTAAAGGTTATTGTGAACGTAAAACAAAAAATAAAAAATAAAATTGAGATTTGAAATGAGTGGGAAGAATTTTGTCATGTCTTCTAAATTGCCTTAGAAAAAATTGAGATAAATGAATGAATTTTTTATTAAACCCAATGGCCTAGAATGACCGACAAGAGGATATGCCAATTAAATTGAAAGGTAAACAAATAAAATAGATGTTAATGCTATCCGTGATTAAAAAAAAAAAAAAAATTGATAATACAAAAAAAATAAAAAAAATTAGAGGTGTATTCAATCCAGACTCCATAGAATTTTGTTGAATTTTAAAAGATTTTTAAAATATGGAGGTATACAATATAGATATTCAAAAGTTTTTTAAAATCACGAGTATTCAACCATTCATAAACTTTTAAAGTATATGAATTTTAATGGAAAATTGTGAAAATTTTGTATAGTATAAAATCTCTCATGATTAATAGAAATTTTGATGGATTGTTAAAATTATTATTGTTATTGTTGTTGTTGTAGTATAAGTTTGATAATATTTATTTATATTATTATAATTTCTAATAAAAATAATAATTTAAAACTAAACTATATTAGTGAACTATTATCAATTTTTTTTAATTATATATTTTTATATTATAAATGTAAGTCTAAAAATATTATTATCATAATAAATATGTATTACTCTCGTTCTTTCTTTTTAATTATTGAATATAATTGTTATGTACAAATAATAATAATAATAAAAATAAGGATAGTAGGATTTTAAAGGAAGTTAGACACGAAGTCGGGTGGAAAAGGAGAAAAAATTTGCGCTCAGGTCGGTTGGTCAGGTCGGTTGGTCCGCTCGGTTGGTTCGCAGATCGGAAGGTCCGCAGGTCGGAGAGTCTGCGAGTCGGACGGTCTACAGGTCGGACGGTCCGCAGGTCGGAAGGTCCGCAGGTCGGAGAGTCTGCGAGTCGGACGGTCCGCAGGTCGGAAGGTCCGCAGGTCGGATAGTCAGCGAGTCGGACGGTCTACAGGTCGGACGGTCCACAGGTTGGAAGGTCCGCAGGTCGGATAGTCAGCAGGTCGGATCAATAAGTCGGATGGTTTGCAGTCGGTTGGTTCGCAATCGGTTGGTCCGCCATCGGTTGAGTCGGTCACTACGGAATTTGGACCAAGCGAAGTTCTGTTAATTAGTCGCTTAATTGAGTGAACAGTAGTTCAGTCGCTTGATGGGGCGACCAAGGAGTCGTTTGGTCTAGCGACGAATTGGTCTAGCGACCAATTGGTCTCTGGAATGGTTGGTCGGACCAGTTGAGTTTTGGAACTGGTGGAAGCGTTTGGTGAGACGGTTAAAGACACGTGTCAATAAAGGAGGATTTAGTGGGCGGTTGCTGTAACCGACCAGGCGACGATTCTGAAACGTCTTTTCAGGGAATATTTAAGGATTTAGATTTTTTTTCTTCAATTATCTTCAATCGACATCAAATTCAAGAGAATTGCTTTTGGGGATCATCACTTTACTTTTCCAGTCTGTATACACCATATAATTGCCGCATTTTTTTTACATTAACATGATGCAGAGTAAACCCCAATATGAGGATGTAGCTGAAAATGCTAAATAGGGAAAGAGGCCAATCAACATTTGTCATCGGTGTGGCTTTGAAGGCCATTGGGCCAATATTTGCAGAATAACCAAACATCTATCTGATCTTTATCAAGCCTCACTGTAGAAAAAAGGGAAGAAGGTCGAGACTAATCACGTTGATAACGGTGACGACCCCGATGAGGATCTTCTAGATTACGTCACAATGCATCTTGATATAGCGGATTTTGTCGTAGATCCAAAAAACCCCTAATGACAGACATATTATGTCATTTTATATTTTGTTACTTTATATTTTGTAATCTTCAAATTATCGTTTATACCTTTTTGTATTGCATTTTGTAATATTTATGTTTGCTTTTATTAATACTACATTTATTTATATTTGAAGGTTAAATAGATGTCAATCAAAATGATGCAAATATGTGTTTCATTGATAGTATAATGACACATACTATATTGAAACATAAAAAATATTTCTCCGATTTGAAAAGTGAAAAGATGAATGTCAATACAATAAGTGGCAGTGCGAAATTAATTGAAGGCTTTAGAGAAGCCATTATATTTATCCCCGCGGAGATGAAAATTGTGATACAATATGCACTATTGGCCACTAAAGCTCGAAGAAATTTACTGAGCTTTCATGACATTCAGAAAAAATGGTTATCACATTAAAATTATGAGTGATACCGATGGTGAATTTTATTGATCACCAATATCATTGATAAAAAAAAATGCATCATTGAGAGATTACCCTCACTTTCTACTGGTTTATATCATGCCAGATTAGGTGTTGTTGAAACACATCTCACGGTAGATCAAAAGACTACCGATTTTCAAATATGGCACGATCCCCTTGGGCATCCTGGTAGTATAATAATGAGGCGATAATTGAAAATTCGCATTGGTCATTCACTAAAAGGTCAAAAAGTTTGAAACTCAAATGAGTTAACACGTGTTGCCTGCAGTCATGGAAAATTGATAATCAGGCTATCGCCAACTCAAGTAGGTATTGAGTCACCTACATTTTTGGAAAGAATACGTGGAGATATATGTGGACTAATAGACCCACCTTGTGGGCCATTCAAATATTTTATGGGTGCTTATTGATGCATCTACCAGATGGTCACATGTCTGTTTATTATCTACTCGTAATATGACATTTGCGAGAGTGTTTGCCCAAATTATTAAATTACGGGCACAATTCTCCGATAATCCAATTAAGACTACGTCTGGATAATGATGGTGAATATTCATCGAATGCATTTGACGATTATTGCATGTCAATTGAAATTAATGTAGAGCACCCAGTTGCTCATGTTCATACACAAAATGACATGACTAATCATTTATTAAAAGATTGCAATTGATTTATAGATCATTACTGATGAGGTCTATGTTGCCTATTTCAGCTTGGGGGCATGCAATCTTACATGCAGGAACAATTATAAGAATGAGGCCGACAAGCTATCATAGCTATTCCCCTATGCAATTAATATTTGGTCACGAACAAAATACATCTCATTTACGTATTTTTGGGTGTGCTGTTTATGTTCCTATTCCACCCCCAAACATACAAAAATGGATCATGAACGTAGATTGGACATTTATGTCAGATGAATTGCCATCAATTATAAAATATCTTGAACCTATGATGGGTGATTTATTCACTGTAAAATTTGCAAATTATCATTTTGACGAATCATTTTTTCTGACATTAGGGGGAGACAAAGATGAACCGAAAAGGGATATTAATTGAAAAATTCCATTGAATATTTGTGATCATCGCACAAAGTAGTGTGAACTAGAAGTTCAACGCATTATACATTTTCAAAATATTGCAAATAAGTTACCAGATGCTTTCAATGACTCGAGCAAAGTCACTCAATCATATATTCAAGCTGCTAATGCTCAGGCTAAAATAATTGTCCCTGATAAACAACTTGCAAGTACTAATGAATCAGCGACACGCTTAAAATGTGGTAGACCACTCAGTTCCAAAGACAAACATCCTCGAAAAAAAAGGAGAATGAATGATTATAATCATGAAAATATCAGAAATGACATTGATAAATCTCAATCTAATGAAGAAGTCAACCCTGAAATGATTGCTCAAGAAGAGCACGATCTTGATAAATATGATGAGATTATCGAAAACTCAATCAACTATGTTACTTCAATAAAATATTGGAACCGTAAAAAGACAATTATTAATAATGCCTTCACATACAACTTAGCACTTGATATAATGGAAGAAAATGAGGATCCAGAGCCAAAATCGGTTCATGAATGTTGGTAAAGAAATGACTAGCCAAAATAAAAATATGCGATTCAATAAGAGCTTAACTCATTAAACAAAAGAGAGGTCTTCGGACCAATTGTTCAAATACAAGATGATATAAAACCAGTTAGATACAAATGAGTGTTTGTACGAAAAAAAATAAGCTTAATGAAATTGTGAGATATAAAACCCGTCTTGTAGCTCAGAGATTCTCACAAAGACCCGAAGTAGATTTTGATGAAATATACCTGCAGTTGTTGATGGAATAATACCTTGTGAGCTAAGCAGTGGGAGAAAAGCTCGACATGCGTCTTTTAGACGTAGGTAATGTATATATTATGACTCATTGGATACTGATATTTATATGAAAGTTCCTGAGGTATTCAATATGTTTGAAGAATACAAATTAAACCTAAGGAAATCATATTCCATCAAATTAAAAAAGTCATTGTATGAACTTAAACAATCAGGGCGAATGTGGTATAACCGTCTCACTGAATGTTTAATAAAATATTATACTAATGATCTAATATGCCCATGCGTCTTTATAAAGAAAAATTGATTAAATTTTGTCATTGTTGCAATATATGTTGATGATCTTAATTTAATTAGAATTTCATAAGAGATCCAAATTGCAGTTGAATATCTAAATAAAGAATTTGAGATCAAGGATTTTGGATAGATAAAAATATTGTATAGGATTACAAGTGGATCATGTTAATAATGAGATATTTATTCATCAATCCATATATACCCAAAAGATATTAAAACAATTTTATATGCATTTTGTATATATTAAAGACAGATCAGACAAATCACATATCTCCGAAATTCTTTTACATTCACGATCTTCAGAAGAGTAATAAAATTAATGTACAAAAAATCCGATCGTCTTAAAATTTTGCATATTTATTTACGAAGGCGCTACCGATTGCAACATTCAACAAATTGGTATAAGAAATTGGAATTCATCGACTGAAATATATCTAATAAAGTTCAAAATATGGGGAGCGCATTAATACAGAAATGTTGTACTTTTTTTCATTCATTAGAATTTTTTTCCACTGAATCTTTTTTTTTAAATAAAATTTTAACGAATCACATTCCTTATATAAAAGCATCCAACTAAAAATATTGTACACTACATAATATATATTTATATATATATATGGTGTAACTAATATATGAATGCTGCGTGGTCTTTATTGTATCTTTTATGTGCTTATAAATAGGCATATCTTCATTCAATTAATGCAAGAAACAATCAATTTACTCAGATCTCTCATCCTCCCATCGGCTCTCTCTCTCTCTTATACTTTCTCACACAATTATATATATATATATCTATACTTACCTATATATATTATATTTATTATATAACTCCTTTTTTTAATTAAAAATAATTTTAAAATTTATATGTACATTAAAAAATTATAAAAATTGAAAATTTTTAAAATATAATAATAATAATTATACTGTTCAAGATCAATGATGGGAAGTGCTGTTAAGCTAACATATTCATTGCTGATTGCTGATTGCTGATTGCTGAGGAGTAAGAATTAGAGAAAGTGTGAATTCCAATCCACGTCAGTAGTCGGAAAACCGCCTTGCCTTGCACCTACCTACCTACCTACCTACCGACCTACCTAATTATGGTAAATCAAAGGAGGGGCCGACGTGGTGTGGTGCGGTGCGGTGCGGTGGTGTTGACGCTTAATTCCACATTCATGCCAATCCAGCAACAATCTAATAGCAATAGCAAATTAGCAATACCAATTCCCAAATGTATCCTTACAATTTTTATTACTTATTCCTTTCAGAACATACAACAAGATACATATACATACATACTTACTTACGCCGAGAGAGAGAGAGAGAGAGAGAGAGAGAGAGAGAGAGAGAGAGGCATTCGTCCGTAGTTCCATGGGTTGTGTTGGGTCAGGTACACGTTCCCACGATGATTCCATTCCTTCTCGTCTCGTCGCGTCGCGTCGTCATCCGCCCTATGATTCGGAGTTAGGAACCGAATATTAATGCGGACTGCAGGATCGGGATTACCCCATGCACACAGCACATACATACATACGCCAGCCGTCAAATATACGAGGACGATTCTTCTGAGTAAGGTTTCCATCTTTGTTTGCCGTCTGCTGTATCGGGGCGGGGCGGGGCTGGTCTGGTCTGGCCCTAATTTGGAGGTGCGATTTTCGAATTTAATTTTGTTTCCTTGATCGAGTAACCAACCTAATTAGGGATCAATATCTTGAATTACCACTGCAACTGCAAGTATTGGGGCTTCTAATCGACGTTTGATTCTGATTTAGTTAGTGCGAATTAATGGAGACTGAGTATCGTCCTCCTCCGTTGTTGAACATTGGGAAATGCTGCCGCTGCAAAAACTGCCTCTCCTCCACGATGAAGAAATCATTTTCGGCAATGTGCCTTAGCAGCTCGGCCGTCCGTGTCGCAGTAGTCGAGGAAGAGAAGCAGTGCAGCATCCCTGCAGCAGCAACAGGGTTAGCTGCGCAACAAAAGGCTCATATCGACATATTAAACGAATGTGCAGAACTGCGCGAAACCATCAGCAGGCAGCAGCATATCATTGAGAATCTGATTTCTGAGTTGGAGAAGGAGAGGAACGCCGCGTCTTCAGCTGCCAACGAAGCAATGTCTATGATTCTGCGACTGCAGAGGGATAAGGCAGAGATTCAAATGGAGGCTCGGCAGTTCAGGACGTATACAGAAGAGAAGTTGGCGCATGATCAGCAAGAGATTATTGAATTGCTGGATTTGTTGAATCAGAAGGAGGAAGAGATTGAACTACTTTCCAGTACTACTGGTGGAGGAGGAGGAGGAGGACGGCCATATTATAATAATAATAATGCTAATAAACACAGGATGATCATCAGCCATGGGATTATGGAGGATGAGGAAGAAGATGGGCAATTTCGTGAGATTTTCCCTTCTAAAGAATATGATGATCAGGAAGGTTATAATAATTGTTATTATTCTCCTGAAAATCATCATATCGACAAATATGATTATAATTATTCACGGCAGTCATCTGGGAATGAATTAATCAGTGATTTGGAGTTTCGGATTAGTCTGCTGGAGAAGAGCCCACCCTGCAGCAGGAGCAGGAGCAGGATTATCCAGCCAAATTCACCAGCTCGACGGTCAACGGGTAAAGAAATGTGGCCAGATTTTACCATGGACTCTCCAAAACTCAGTTTGAGGAAGATGAGAAGGGGGAAGGTGGATGATGCTACTACTATTACTACTGCTATATCAACAGATGAAGCTGATGACTTGATGATAGATCGGGTGTGCACGGTTGATTCTGCTGTTTATACAGTTAATGGTCTCATGGATCCAACAGCAGCAGCAGCAGCAGCTGTTATGGGCAATGATGATTATTGTATAGGAGCTGGAGCTGGAGCTGCAGCAACAGCTCCTAGAGATATTGAGATCCAGAAGCTGTATGCGAGGGTTCATGCTCTGGAGGCCGATAGAGAAATAATGAGGCAATCCATTGCTTCTATGGGGAGCAATAAAGCTCAAATGGTGTTGTTGAAGGAGATAGCTCAGAACTGGTGCAGAGAAATGTCTCCGGCACCGCCAAGACAGCAGCAGATGACCAATGTGCATGTGCCCAAGCAGCCATACCCACTCCACCCCAACAATAAGTTCTCCTTCATATCATCAATCTTAGCGGTAAATTCAATTCTATTTTTCTGTTGCACCTCTGTTTTTTCTAAACTAAATTATTTTCGTTTATCACCATCATCATGTCAGGCAGCATTGCTAAATTATTAGTTGGAAGATGATGATTTAGGTTAACTGATATATAGCTATTTGGGCAAGCCGCCCTCCCTCTTGCACTGGATATATATATATATATATATTTGTGTGACGAAACCAATAATCTTTTGAAATTACTGAGCGAAAGAAATTAGTTTCATCGAATTAAACCTAGTCCAGTCCTAGTGATGAAGATAGATTCCATACCATATGATATTGATATGATCATGTTTGTAAATTCTCCTACATATTCATGCTATGCTATGTGTATATATCTATATATATACACATAGTTGTTATTGTTTAATTACATACATACATAGCAATTGTGTGATTCTTCATTATATTCCTGCATGCAGTGGATCGTTTCCATCGTTTTTTTCTGGAAAAGGAAACCGGGCAGATGCAAGTAAGTGTCCATTCCGATATGGTATCAAATATTTGTGATTGAAATTGAAATGGAGTGGTAATAATAGTAACATAGTTATATTGAGTTGTTTTAGGTACCAGCCATTTGGGACATGGGGAAGCAGCGTGGGGTTGCTACTGCTTCTGGAGCGGTGTCCTCCTGCCACGAGTAGGCCACAGACGACATGTATATTCAGGACAAACATGTGATGTGACAGAATCAATGTTTTTTGTTAACTGACTAGCTAGCTAGTTTTCAGATCGTTTCCCTCTTTTTTGTTTTTTCTTTATTCTTTTTTTTTTTCATTTTCATTTTCCTCAATCAAGAATCAATTCGTCTGTGTTTTTTTTTTTTTTTTTTTTTTTTCTAAGATTTGGGGTGGGTTGTTGACATTCTTGGGCAGTGATTAGCTAAGCTAGCATTTGTTTTGTGGTAAGAGTCTCATGTGAGAGTTGGCAGGCACTACACTTCATTACAGTGATCATTTCAATGATTGATAGAGTTGTTTTTTATTTTTTATTTTGGAATTCAGGATGCCGTCTGCTTTGTTTTACTTCCCAAGAGGTAGGAGAGGAGAGCAGTAAAGGAATACCTAATACAAGCAAGACGGACTAGGTGGCATCGAGGTTTTGAACCCGGTCATAAGCCCACCCTCATGCCACTATCCGCTTCACTTTCTTCGGGGACCTAATGGGTGAATTGATGAATCTGAGTAAGAGATTGAGGACGGTTATCAGAATTTTCACCAGAGGATTAGAGGTAGGTGTTGTCTCCAGTCCAGGTGCAGTGGGGGCGGCTGTTTTGGCGGCCGGTGAGGGCCGGTGTTAGCTTTTGGAGCTTCCAATGAAAATTCTCTAACATCACAGTCGTCATATAGCAAGTGGTTCTCAAGTCGAATCCAAAAGAGCTGTGTAATTTAATTCTTATATTGCCACAAATTCAAGTATTAGACAGGAGAAAAGATTAGTATATTTAACTAAGTCAATAAGCAATGGAAAATAAAACTTAATTTCAATTAAATTAAATTTCTAATCCAATAAGTGAATAAGAAATCATATTAAAAGATTCAATTGTCGATTTTAAATAATCTTGTTATTCAATTGATAAATTGATTATAAACATTAGATATGATCATAATGTACAATTTTTCCTTACCTATTTGGCAGCAATGGTACGGCCGATTGATCACATCCATAATAAAAAAAAGTAATTTAAGTACCATCATAAATTAATATCTCCAATAAAAAATACTACGAGAATAACCTAATTCAAATATTTAATCAAATTACAAAAATATTAAAAATTATTTGATTATGCAATTCTAGATTAAGCTTGTCAACCTATTATGATTTCATCAAACAAGTGCACAATTACAGATGCAAATGTTCGATTGATACACAATTGCTAAATAAATTTGAGATCCGACTACGATGAAAAATTTAATAAAACAATAGTAGTCATGAATAAAAAATATTGCACAAATATCAACTTAATAAGAAATATGCAATTCAAATTGAAACATAATCTCACAAATCTAAATACGAAATCTACATCAAACCTCGAACTAGAATAAAAAAAAGTTAGTTACTTATTCTTAGAAATAAATAAAAGAAATAATGATGACCCTTTGGTGGCTCTTCCTCTCAAATCACCTCTCTCACTACTTTAACTCAAGATGTGGATTCTAAGTGATAGACGCATTTTAGTAGAATATATTTGTATATATTGTTGGGTTTTAATATTTGTTTCGGCAATAAATTCTACTTAAAATTCTATTTTTGGTACAAAGTGTGGGATATCATAAAAGAGGGCAAAACAATCAAAGAAAGGAAAGATTGCAATCTAATCCTTGGGGCAAAAGTGAAATTATGACAAAATTGGAAAAAGTTGTTATGAGATATACATAAAGATTGCAAAATAAAAAGATACACCGTTTTTCAAGAGAATAAGAGAGAACAAGAAAATACACGGCAGAACAGTCCCGGAGAAAGATCGCAAGGTACATGAGCCAAGGAGGAGAACACAGTGCAGAATAGTCCCAAGGAGAAATCGCGCAAGGGCAAGAGGAGAAAGATTCTTTGAAAAAGATTTCGAGTTCTTCTCATCAATCCGATCTATCTAAGGCGATGTTTATCTTTGCTTTCTTTGTTCTTCCTCCTATAATTAGCGAGTAGTTTACTTTTCTAATTAGGAGTGAAAGAAACAACTTAGTATGGATTTGTGAGAATAGACTATGTTTTGATTTTATATTATTTCTTGGTTCGTAAGTATTTCTGTGATTTCTAATTTTCATGTTTAGTAATATTTGATTTGGTTGGATATTGTGACCAGGTATTTCAATTAGATTAAAAATTAATTGCTAAACTAAATTGAGCATCCGTAATTGTGTTTTAGTTTGGTTCAAGTAGCAACTAGGGGCGGGCACCAGTAGAAAATCATAGAATCAATTTTAAATAGTTCTGCATAGGTAATTGGTAAATTCAATGAGGCTCTTCTACTTCGCAAAGTGGTTATGCTAGTAAATTCTTTGTGGCGACACTAGGGTTCTAGTCTAATTAGGGAAGCAGTTGACGGGCTCATCTAGGCTGTCGATAAATTAAGGAAGAGTTGGTTATTAGGAGCGTGTCGTTAACTATAACTAATTTATTTAGAAGCCAATGAAATTAAATATTTATCGATGATCAAGTTCAAAATCCAAGTTGTCAATTTCATTCCTAGGATAGAAGTTCGTCTTTATTAAAGTTCAATCATTGAATTTTTTGTATATTTTTACTTTGCTAGTTTCATTTTCGTTTAGTTTAGTTTAATTTCACTTCCTTTAAGAATTACCCCCCTTTTATTATTGAACAATTGAAGATAAATACCTTTTGAGTTCCTTGAGGAGACAACACTACTTCAACTATATTTCTCTATTTTTATTGTGAAACTAGGCATATTTTATTTAATGGAAAATCAGTATTTGCTTTCCCAACCCGGCAAGATTCCCCACATGTGAAAAACGCTGCCAAATTTTGGCGCCGTTGCCGGAGAGCTCTAATTGGTTTATTTTTTATTGGTTGTTATATATATATATATAATATTATGATTTTCTCAGGTTTATGTCGCGATCTGAACGCACAAAAAACTTGACCTTCGATCCCAAGATTGAGAAGACTGTGCGTTGATTAAGAAAAGAGACTAGAGAGCGCCGCCAAAAAAGAAATTGGAAAAGAATCGTCAAGCGAGGATTCTGATTGTGAATTGGCCTACGAATCACCTAGCAATTTTAGTTTTGAGGAGATCGAACTAGAAAAAGAGATGGACCGAAGGACACTGAGGGATCTAGCAGCTCCTAATTTGACTCAACAGCCCCTCTGCATCACCTTCTAATTGTGGATGGTGACACTAATTTTGAATTAAAATTAGGACTGATCCATCTGTTACCTTCTTTCCATGCTTTGTTAGGTGAAGAACCACACAAGCACCTTCAGAAATTTGACGTTGTATGCATCAGTATGAAGCCGCACGGAGTAACAGAAGATCAAATTAAATTACGTGTCTTCCCATTTTCACTAAAAAGTGCTGCGAAACATTGGCTCTTCAATCTACCTATTGGAAGCATCAACACATGGATTTACATGAAGAGAAAGTTTCTTGAGAAGTACTTTCTTGCCTCACGAGCTGCGAACATAAGGAAAGAAATTTGTGGGATCAAACAACAAACATACGATTCTTTATTTTAGTATTGGGACAAATATAATGTTTTAGTTTTGCGATGTCCGCAACATCCAATCTCTAAGCAGTTACTAATTCAATATTTCTATGAAGGTTTGACTTCTATCAATAGGAGGATGCAACAAGTAAAGGAGCTTTGATAACAAAACCCCTAGAGATTTGTGGGATCTACTGAATGACATGGCTATGAACTCAGCAACTCGGCCTAAGAGATGTAGTGGCAGTGAAAGAGGCAAGTGAGGCAAGTACCCTACATCAACAATTAAGCGAGCTAACTTCAATTGTTTGACAAATGGCTATAGGGAATGCATACGTTAAGGCGTGTGGAGTATGCACTAGCACGGAAAGCCCTTCTGATACCTGTCCCACGATGACTCAAGGAGTAGATGCCAATGCTGCGGGATTCACCCCTAGAGCTTACAATCCCTTCTCAAAGACCTACAATCTAGGATGAAGGGATCACCCAATTTTGAAGCATGGAAATCAACAAGGACACGTCGGAGGCCCTTCACAAGGATTCCGTCCACTAAATCACCATCAACAACCTCCTCAAGAGGTTCCAGATAATTCTTTACAGGATATGATGAAAAATATGGCGTCTAACATGCTGTTATTTCAACAGGAGACTAGGAACAACATAAAGAGCTTGGAAGAGCAAGTAAGTCAAATAGCGAATGAGATGCGTGAGATGAAGTCAAGGGAGAAAGGTAAATTGCCTACACAACCTGATACTAATCCAAAGAACGTGATCTCGATGGTCTTACAAAGTGGAAAGGAATTAGAAGGACCTAAAGTTGAAATTTCAAAGGACAATGATGAAGATGAGATCAAAAGAGAGATAGAGGAAGTTTCTCATGAAAAACCAAACAAGGTAACTTCTGAAACGCCTATTTATCCTAAAACTAACACCGCACTATTTCTTTGCAGGTTAGAGAACCGAAAAAGAGCGATAAAAATAAGGAGATGATGGAGATGTTTAGAAAAATGGAGTTGAGCATACCTTTGTTGAATGCTATCAAACAAGTGCCGAAGTATGCCAAATTCTTGAAGGAACTTTGCACGAACAAAATGAGATTGCAAGGAGACAAGTGCATTATTGTTGGCGAGAGCGTATCCGCTGTTATACAACGTAAACTCCCTTCTAAATGTAGTTATCCAGGTATGTTCTCGGTTCTCTGTAAGATAGGTAAGTTGGAGATTAAGCGAGCAATGCTAGATTTGGGAGCCGCAATTAATGTGATGCCTAAATCTATTTATAAATCTTTAAATGTTGGGCCATTATAAAAAACTAGGATTATTATACAACTAGCCGATAGGACTAATGCTTTCCCTGAAGGAATGATTGAAGATGTCATAGTGCAGGTTAATGAATTAATTTTTTCAGTGGATTGATATGTGTTTGACATGCATGATGATAACTTTCCAAATCCTTTACCGATATTGCTTGATAGACCATTATGTGCACTGCGCAAGCTAAAATAGATGTTAGGCAGGGTATACTTTCTATGGAGTTTGATGGTGAGAAAGTACAATTTAATATTTCCGATGCTGTAAAATACCTTGGGGAATCTAACGTTTCGCATAGAGTGGATGTCATTGATGAGAATGTGCAGGAAATTTTTGATTTGAGTGGAAGAGACTCTTTGGAGATTGTTTTGGCATACCATTTTGATATGCAACTCAGTGCAAAAAAATTAGTGAATTTACGGCTAAGAGAAGTAGTGCACGCACTGCAATCTTCAAAATTCAAGACGACCAGGTTAGAACAAACAACGTTGCCTTTAACTGAATCTAAACAAAAATTGTTGCCCTCTGTATAGCAGGCTCCAAATCTAGAGATGATGCCACTCCCTGATAAGCTGAATTATGCTTTCTTAGAAAAGAAGGAAACCTTGTTTGTTATCATATCAGCTTCCCTTTCTCAAATCCAGGAGGAGCAATTGATTCGAGTGTTGAGAGAGCACAAAGAAGCTATTAGTTGGACCATAGCTGACATAAAAGGCATAAGCCTCTTCATTTGCACACATCGCATTGTGTTGGTGACATGGTATCGGATGACCCGAACCCGAATATCGGTGGACCAATCGCAACCCGTACTCGATCAAAGACATTACTTTGTTTAGAGGTTGTGAGCCGTTGATTTTTAGATTAGATGTATGGCCCAGATTAGATTAGGCCTTCTTAGCATATATTCCTTATATTATACTTGTAAAACATTCATTCCATATATTTTTCAGAGAAAGTAACTACCACTTTGAAGAAGTTTTCTTCTTTTCGGAGAGATTCCAACCATCCATTAGAGTGATTCCAATTAACCGAGAGGGTTAATTTTGAGCCTTCGGAATGCAGCTTACGTGAGAGATGGAATAAGCATTCACAAGCATCAAACAGTTCGTGTGGATTTATGAAGGTGTTTGCTCGAGAAGAGTATTCGTCGATTGATTCCAAATTATCCACCGGTTCGTTTATTCGATTTCGTAGTTGATTCTTCTCTTGATTTGAGATTAGATGTCATGGATTTGATCCTATCCATGTCAGTTGGAGGAGAATGCAAAAACAGTAAGGCAACCTCAAAGGCGAATGAATACTCTGATGATATAAGTGGTGAAGAAAGAGATTCTGAAATTATTGGATGTTGAGATTATTATGCTATCGCAGATAGCCCATGGGTAATTCTGATTCATATGGTTCTAAGAAAGCAAGAGTTATGGTTGAGGCTGACAATGATGGTAAGTTAATTCCTGTTCGAAAGCAAACTGGATGGCGTTACTCTATTGACTACCATAGGTTGAATTCCATCACGAAAAGGATCACTTTCCTTTACCTTTTGTTGATTATTATGCTATCGCAGATAGCCCATGGGTAATTCTGATTCATATGGTTCTAAGAAAGCAAGAGTTATGGTTGAGGTTGACAATGATGGTAAGTTAATTCCTGTTCGAAAGCAAACTGGATGGCGTTAGTCTATTGACTACCATAGGTTGAATTCCATCACGAAAAAGAACCACTTTCCTTTACCTTTTATTGATCAAATGATTGAGCGATTAACAAGAAAATCTCATTATTGTTTACATGCCCCTATGACACTTTCGCATATAGGCGGATGCCATTTGAACTATGTAACGCTCCAACTACTTTTTAATGGTGCATGGTAAGTATTTTTTAAGAATATGTTGGTTAAATCATTAAGGTATTTGTGGATGATTTTAGTATGTAATGGTAATAATTTTGATGCATGTTTAGATAATCTGGCCTTAATCTTACAAAGATGCATTGAAACGAGATTGGTTCTTAATTGGGAAAAGTGTCAGTTCATGGTTGAAGATTGGATTGTTCCAAGTCACTTGGTTTCTTCAAGAGGAGTAGAGGTTGACAAGGCTAAGATAGACACTATTACTACCTTACCTTACCTCACTTTGGTGAGGGGATTGCGATCTTTTCTTAGTCATGCAGATTTTTATCGACAATTCATCAAGGATTTCTCCAAGATAGCGAGCCCATTTTTCTTGCTTTTACAAAATGATGTCTTATTTGAGTTTGATGAGAGCTGCAAGCAAGTTTTTGATCAAATCAAGAAGCTCCTTACCACACCACATATCATTCAACCTCTGACTTGGACACTTCCATTCGAGTTGATGTGCGACGCTAGTGACACAACCGTAGGGGCAGTTCTTGGACAACGAGATGGCAAGATGCCTTATGCAATCTACTATGCGTCGAAGGAGCTTAATGGAGTCCATTTGAACTATTCGACGATAACTAAATATCTCCTTGCTGTGGTTTTTGCATTGGAAAAATTCAGATGTTATTTATTGGGCACTAAAGTAATTGTTTTCTCTGATAATTCAACACTAAAGTTTTTAATGGAGAAGAAATAGAGCAAACCAAGACTCATTCGATGGGTTATCATGTTACAAGAGTTTCACTTGGAAATATGCGATAAAAAAGGGCTCTAGAAAGTGCATAGCCGATCACCTAAGCCGATTGTCGAATATTCAAGGAGAATTGCGTTTGAAAGAGTACTTTCCCGATGAACAATTACTTGCAGCAATCTCTTCGAGTCCCTGGTATGCTGATTTGCTTAATTATTTGGTTACTAATCAATTTCATGCAGGATAGTTAAAGGCGAAAAGAGATAACTCAAAAGCGATGCTAAGTACTACTTTTGGAATGACTCTTACCTATGGAGAGATGTGCCAACCAAATCATACGAAGGTGTGTCAAAGAAGGTGAGTATAATTTTATTTTAAAGCATTGTCATTCCTTGGAATGTGGAGGTCATTTTGGGCCGCAACGAACTCCACGTAAGGTACTTGATAGTGGATTTTATTGGCCAAATTTGTTTAAGGATGCATATAACATCTGAAAATCTTGTGATAGATGTCAACGAGTAGGAAATATATCTTCTAAAAGTCAAATATCTCAAGCACCTATGTTGTTTTTTGAAATCTTTGATGTGTGGGGCACTGATTTCATGGGTCTGTTTCCACTTTCGTATGGATTTTTATATATTATATTAACGGTCGATTATGTCTCAAAATGGGTAGAAGCAAAGCTACCCGAATTAACGATTCTAAAGTGGTTGCAAAGTTTCTCAAATCATTCATCTTTACTCAATTTGGAATGCCAAAAGCCGTCGTCCGTGATTGAGGTGCGCACTTTTGCAACAAAACTATTTCCTCTTTATTTTGCAGATATGGGGTTTTGCATAAAGTGCAACGTCGTATCATCCTCAAACGAATGGCGAAGTTGAGATCTCGAATAGGAAAATCAAAGGAATTTTGGAAAAGATGGTGAAACCAGACTGAAAGGATTGGAGTTTGCGTTTAGAAGATGTTCTGTGGGCATATCGCATGGCATACAAGAAACCGATTGGTATGTCTCTATTTCGATTGGTGTTTGGTAAGCCATGCCACCTCCCGGTAATCGAGCGCGATTATATTGGGAAATTAAGATGTGCAACATGAATCTCAATAATACGGGAGCCTACAGAAAGTTGCAATTGCAAGAGTCGAAGGAAATTTGCAATAAGGCGTATGAGAATGTTGCGATATACAAAGCGAAAACTAAAGCTTTACACGATCAACACATCACGTGAAATTTTTTTTCGATTGGACAGAAAGTTCTACTATATCACTCGTGCCTGAAGCTCTTTCCAAGTAAGTTTTGTTCTCAATGGATGGGTTCGTTTCTTGTGACTAATATTTTTCCTTATGGCACGGTGAAGATACAAATTTTAACCATGGATAAAAAGTTCGTAGTGAATTGGCATCGGCTCAAACTTTATAATGACGAATTTTCAAAAGCGGAGGTGGAATGCGTCACCCTCCTCAACTTGGATAATTGAGTAGTTTCACTCAACCACGTAGCCTAAGATGTTAAAGAATTAAGCTTATTGGGAAACAACTCAAGTTTTCTAGTTTATTTATATTTTTCTTTAATTTTTGTTTTATCTTTAATTATAGCTTAAGTTTGATTTGAGTGTTTTTTTTTTTTTTTTTTTGTTTTGCAAGAAAATTCAAGGGTGATATAAAAAAAAAAAAAAAAAAAAAAAAGACCAAGTCATGACATATGACTAAAGCACACATATCACACCGTTTTTATCCCAAGAAGGAGTAGGATGCAAGATTTAGTCATGGCCATCGTTAACCTTACCATGTCACACTGCCTTTCCATGCCTCAAACTCAATTTCAATCTTAAATTCCAACTTTACCCATAGATAAATCCTTAATTAAAATATTTATATTCTATATATTACCTCATCTTTCCTTCCCTTTCCTTTCCTCTCTCCCAAGCCGCAACCTTCCCCGAACCACCGCCGCCCTCGAACCACCGGACATCACCCGCGCCACCGCCTCTTCTCTCTACTTCTTCTTC
The DNA here is from genome assembly GCF_009805555.1 of Andrographis paniculata. Classification (NCBI taxonomy): domain Eukaryota; kingdom Viridiplantae; phylum Streptophyta; class Magnoliopsida; order Lamiales; family Acanthaceae; genus Andrographis; species Andrographis paniculata. The sequence continues at coordinate 2,534,686 of NW_026137608.1, forward strand.
CTTCTTCTTTTCTTCCTCTCCTTCCTTTTTCTTTCCCGTTGCTGCCAGCGAATCGCTAAACCGTAGGGCCGGTTCAACCTTTGAACCGGTATGATCCTCACTGCCAACGCCGGTTCTCCACTTCACTGCCGCCCAGACAGACGCCGCCGTCAGCCCACGCAAACCGGCCATTCGTCGGACCGCCCAGAGTCATGGAAGATTAGATATTGAATTTGTTCGTTATACGTATATTGTGGCACTTTTTTCTTGGAGATACCTTGTTGCGTTTCACTGTTTTGTTTTGCAGCGATTATGGGTAAAGTTTGAGCTTCTTCTATAAGTGGCGTCAAGGTAACTCCATCAAAAGGTATAGCCAAAAAGATGCAAAGGCGATCCTGTTGGTGATAGTTTTTCCACGGGACATCGTGTGCAATGCAATGCTACTCAACTCGCATCCACTTCAGCTATTAGGGGTAAATTGGACTTCAATGATCCCCTAGATTGCCAGCGCTATACGCAATGTTTGGAACCAGGTTGGAAGATTACTACTGCTAAATTCTTTCGCACACCGACCTTGTGAGGCTATATACTCTTCTAGTGATTGGACTTCTTCGGTCGTTGGGGTTGTTGGTCTAAAAAAACCCACCCTTCTTGGACACTCTTTTCCCTTTTAGGGCACTAGGGCCTGCTCTTTCGGCTAATAATTCTCTTCTGGCTTGAAGGGGCAAACTCCCCAAGAGGTGCCACGTGTTCTGGTTGAGAAATGGGCCCTGGAAAGGCGAAGAGCCCAGTCTGTTCCTTCGATTCAATGGGTGTTAGACTATAAAAAGTTAGAAAACAATCCCCAACCGACCATCCGACAAGGGCCAAGATGTTGTCCATCACTCCTGGAAGCCTCAGATTGATTCAGCATATTGATTGAGGGGAATGTGGAAATTGGAACCGAGGTAGGCGAGCCAAATTTTGGTGTAGTATTTGAAGCCCATCCAAAGTTATTTGGATCAATTGGGCTCGGTGAATAAGACCAGGGAGACGTTCATAGCATCCTAAGTGGTGTGCTAAATATTGTGGCTAGTATAAAACGACATTAAACACATTTTTGCCATTCTTTTGTTTTTACTAACAAAGAGAGAGCCGGGTTTCAGAGTAGAATATCATAAAATGGATTAAGTAGGATGAGGTAAAGAAGAAGAGCGAGGGAAAGAAAATTCAAAATGAGGTGGAAAATAACCAATTAGATTTTGGTAAGGATAGTATTGAGAGTCGGACCTATAAAATTCCAAGATTACCCGAATAGCAACATAAAGGCCACGATAATTTTTTCGGTTAGGGCGAAGGCAGAGAAGAGACAGACCGAGCATACAACTGAAATAAAAAATAATGGGAGGAGGACTGAGGAAGATACGGGAAAATACAATCGGAACCAAAGTTCCAAAACCCAAAAAGTGCCCGATCAAACTGTGTCAAGCTTCTAGCAGTAATGAAGTCGGTTAATAGTTTTGGAAATACCTTAGAAAAGGTTGGCTAGGAATAAGGTATTGAGGGACATATATCAGCCCATGGCTAAGTGAATGGCAATATCAAGTGGGCATGAGTGACACCCTTAAGAGTAGAGGCAGACGACATACCTGTAGAGCCAGAAGAGAAGAAAGGCCACGTGCTCCACTTCGGGCACGTCTGATGTAATACTTTTATTTCGAAGTATATAAAATAATACTATTATATCAAATAAATATTTTGATAATATTAATGGAATCAAAAAATTAATATTTTAAAATAAATTTTATTCCTAATTTATATGTCAGTTATGATAGAATAAATCGTTAAAGGAATAAATATAAATTATAATACTAATAATAAGAATAATAATTATTGATGGCAATAATACTAATAATAATATAATATAATTATATATAGATAAACATAAGCAAACAAATGAAATAAAATAAACAAACTTTACCTTCAAGTAGAGGAAAGTAATTAGAAGCAGAAGGAAAAAAAAAAAAAAAACAAAGGAACAAAAGGAGAACAAGATTTAACCGTTCGATTTTAATTTGAACTTTGATATTGTATTTTTTGTTGTAAGTAGAATTTATTAATATGAATTTGGGTATTGGGATATTAAATTAGAATTCCTTCATAAATTCATAATTGACTATATAGCTATTTAATCGACAAATTTCTTTAGTTAATAGACTATTCATAGCCCTAGTATTATATTTTGAGAATCTTGTATCGATTTAAATGTAATTGAAAATGGCAGTGTATTGTACCTATTTGTTTGTTCATATTAATAAAGATTTTTATTTAATAACCGGGAGATATAAAGGTTATGATGCATAAGGATTTTATAACTAGGATATCATATTCTACTAAATGAAACCTCTCAAGCTAGTTAGAGAAATTATCTTTTGAATAAGCAGATAACTCCTATGAATAAACATATAGCTTATATGATTTGAGTAAATAATAAGACATGTGTATGTTGAAGGAACAGGTCCTAGTTACTCTTCGGGATAGAGTGGAAAAAGGGAGGGAATTCTCGAGCGCAGAAAACGATGGAGAGCAACAAATGCTGACGGTGCGACAGTTCCCGATTTGGATAAAATTTCAAAAGCAAAAAAGAGTTGATAAAGAGGTAAGTAGTAGGGAATTAAATTTAATTTTAAAAAATTAGGTATGCTTGTGTATGTGATTCTGATTATAAAGTTAATGTGATATTATGTGGATAATTTTGTCACTGCATGTATATATTTATATATGTGTGTACATATGCATGTGTGAGACTTACATTTTATGATATTTGATATATATATTTGATCGCGTTAGTGATTTTTTTTTTGATGACGTGGGAACCCGCAGCCGCTACCCGAAAGTGCGAACTGGGTAAACCCCCGGCCGAATCTAATACCCTGCAAACTAGGCCCGACGGGAAAGTCACACTAGGTGAACCATGTGTGGCAGGTGACCTGCGGCGTCGGGGGTTTGAACCCATGACCTCACGGTCACAAGTCCAATCCCTACACCACCAGGCCATCCCTTACGGGACACATTAGTGAATTTTTGAAAAGAAGGATAGACGAGCTGTCTTATCATTCATTTTCAATAAATTCACTTATTTGACATACTATACACATATTGCACGGTTTATCGGATATGTTTTATGGATCTATAATTTATTCAACCTCAATGTACCATAACACTTTGGCGATAGTGGACGATAGTAGTCAGACAACTAGATGGCTTAGTCGCAAGGTCATTCAAGGATTAGATCCATTGTAGTTGAGATTCATTTAGTCTAATAATTCATGTTAGTTTCCACTCATTGGGCTAGTCACTAGTGAGATCTACCAGTAGTTTAGGATCATATGCCATACTCAAAGCGTGATCCCATTAGGGCTCGCGATGAGGAGTGGAGTTTTCGGATTTTTCTTGGGTAATTTCAGGTTGCATGAATTCTATTACATTACATGGGATAGGGCTAGAGATGAGAGTCATATATTCGCTATCGCAGACTATGGGGTATCTTGTGGTTAATGACGACAACATCGACTATCTATGTATTGATTGCGGGGGCGTATGGTGGGTATATACGAGTGACCGGATGACTGTTATATTATGGATTATTAGGTCCTTTTTCTTATCCAAGGGTTTTCCGGCTATTTATTAATGATGGTCTAGTGAGCCTATTATCATGGGGCTGAGGTTATTGCGGTAAAAAACTTAGACAGAGACAGTGAGACTATTGTTATGGAGCTGAGGTTATTCTAGTTGCTCACTTAGATAGATACATTGAGCCTATTATTATGGAGCCGAGGTTATTCTGGCTGCTCACTTCGAAAAATATGTATATGTATGTGCATGCTTAATTGAGTTCGATACCATTGTTGTATTATTTCATTGTTATCATAGCGTGAGACTTATTTTGTAAATAACGAAGATTAGACTTTATTTAAAATAATGACATGACATATTTTATGTTAGTTCTTACAATTAATTTACTTCTAAACTTCTTTTTAAGAAAAATATTTTGTTCAGGTATGCATGACACCTCCGGGACAAGGGAGATCTTGGGATATAAAAAGAATGACTAAGTGAGTGAACTTGTTATTATGTATCATATGTAAATTTGTAACTAGAAAAATCTCATCCTTAGGAGCGTAATTTTGCAAATATTTATAAACTGATTTTTGTGAAATAATATGATGATTTTATAGCTAATTTTAGCCTTAACATTGTATTATGGGGCTCGAAGTAGGAGGTGACGACCTCATGATGCAATGTGGATGTAGCATTTTCAATATGAACCAACTGGAGTTGTTACAAGTTGGTATCAAAGCATAGGTTTGTTATATCTTAGCTCTTTGGATTAAAAGGTTTTGAAAATAATAGTGATAATGATAATATGGTTATTGAATTGGTTTGGTGAGATTTGATGTTTTTTAGGTGCATTCATGTCCATGTGTTTCATATTTTGATAGTATACTTGTTTTATTTAATCAGGGAAGTCGGGAGCAATATGCCGAATTCTCGAGGTGATAGTTTACATAGGACTATTCGAGGCCCAGAGCTAGATTCTCCGTCTGATAAGTCACATTATCGTATGCCAGAGCATTACCGATAGAGGCACCTATTCAGGATTTTGTAGCAATTTATGGTTGTGATGATGTCTCAACAGAGAAGTTCCATTGATGCTGTGATGCAACATAAATCACTAACATATTTTGGTTTAGTAGAGCCTAGAGTTCTTGAGTTTTTGATTGAGCAGATGAAAAAGGTTTTTGTGTTGTTCAGGTTCAACTAAATTGACGAATTGATATTAGGGCTTTTTTCTTAGAGGCCGATCAAATCGGTGGTGGTTAAGTGAGGAAGCTACCGGTGTACACCAAGTGGATATGACTTGGGATGATTTCAAATAAAAATTAAAGGCTAAATTTATACCATCGCATGTTCAAAAAGCAAAGAAGCAAGAACTACTAGATTTGAAGTAGGACTTGATGTTAGTTGAGGACTATTTTGTGAAGTTCAATGAGTTGGAGATGTATGTTCCTGAATACTTTTCTTGTGAGATAGACAAACTTGAAAATTTTGTAGATAGATTTCAGCAGAGGATTTAAGAAGCTTTAGTTGTGTTGGATACCAGTTCACGGTATGATGCTTATAAGCGTGTTGCTCGATTTTATCAAAAACAGAAAATTAGGCAGAAAGTTAGTGGGAAGTAGATGTATTATCAACACAAGTTTCAATATAAAGAAAAAGCTAAGGTAGAGGATGAACCATAATGTAAAAAGAAATTGTGGCAAATGTGGAGGTCTGTACCATCGTCTAAGGGGATTGTGATTAATGAACCGAGTCAAGAGAGGTCTCAACAATCAGGGGTTGTTTGTCGGTATTGTGGAACAATTCATTCAGGTACCCATTGTGATAAAATTACATTGACTATTTGAAGTGTGGTGGTAGTGGTCATATTGCTAGATTATGCCCAAGTGTGGTGACTACAAGGAAGTTTCCAGAACCGCAATATAGGCCATGGCAAGAACCGTCTCTCTAGTCACACGAGAGAGGATTAGGGTCACCATGGTGAAGTGGTTGAAGTCATTCACGTTCGTCATTTAGGTAGCTAAGCAGTGGGCCTGACTAGTGTGGCAGAATAAACATTGTTACCCAAACAGAGGCTGATTATCATCAAGGTGAGGTTTTAATGGGTAGACTTCTTGTTTGTGGTTTTCCTGCTCTTATGTTATTTGATTTGAGTGCAACGTTCTCATTCATATCTAAGTGTTTGGTTAGAAGATTGGGTCTAAATTCTTCAGTAGAAGTGGTAGTGGGGAGTTGATTTTGCCACTAACGTATTGGGTATCAAGATATCCGAGTTTGATGTAATATTTGGGATAGATTGGTTAGTTGCATATGAAGCTCAATTTAATTTTCGACAAAAATAAATTTCGTTGGTTGGAGCGATGGGTGAGCAGGTGAATTGTGCAGGATCTGCAAGAAAACCTGCTATAAAGGTAATTTCATCCTTATCATTTCAATCATTTATTCATAAGGGGTATCTAGTGTATCTTTGTGAGGTAAGAGATTTAATGAAAGGGGGCAGTGATTGCAAAACATTATTGTGGTTCGCAATTTTCTTGATGTATTTCATAATGACATTCCGGGTATGCCACCAGCTTGTGAGATGGATTTTACTATTTATATTGCGTACAGGTGCTGAGCCAGTATCAAGGGCTCTGTATCAGATGGCACCATTAGAACTCCCTGAACTTAAGTTACAACTATAGCAATTACTAGATAAATGTTACATTTGTCCTAGTACATCGCCTTAAGGAGCTCTAGTTTTATTTGTGAAAAAAAAAAAAAGAAAGATGGGAGTTTGAGGATGTGTGTTGACTACCGTCGGCTAAATAGAGTCACACTGAAGAACAAATATCATCTTCTGAGGATTGATGATCTATTTGATCGATTGAGAGGTGCAAATATATTCTTCAAGATTGACTTGAGATCTAGATATAATCAGATAAGGATTGTAGAGCATGATATTCTTAGGACAACTTTTCCTACTAGATATGTACATTATAAATTTATAGTTATGTCCTTGGATTGACTAATGCCCCGGATGCATTTATGGGGTTGATAAATAGATTTTTCCAATCATATCTCGATCATTTTGTGGTGGTAATTATCGATGATGTCTTGGTGTACTCTCCAAATAAAAAAACACATGTGGAACATTTATGTGTAATATTGAATACATTACGTGCGAGATAGTTATATGCCAAGTTATCCAAATGTGAGTTTTCACTGAAATAGGTTGTTTTTTTTGGCATGTCGTTTCTGGAAAGGGTATCTCAATGGATCCTTCTAATGTAGCGGCAAACTTGAATTGGTCCAGAACTACCAATCAGTCAGAAGTAAGAAGATTTTTGGGTTTGACAAGGTATTATCAAAGATTCATTCTTGATTTTTCAAAAGTTGCAAAGATATTAAATAATTTGCCGAAGAATGATACAAGGATTAATTGGGTGTGAGTCACCCTTTGTAGAATTGAAATATCAATTAAATTTAGCACCAATCTTGGCTTTACCAGTGGAACGTGAGAATTTTAAAGTTTATAGTGATGCATAGAAGTGGAGATTAAGATGTGTACTAATGAAAAATCGAAGAGTTATTACTTATGCATCACGAACACTAAAACCTTATGAAAAGAATTATCTTCACATGACTTGGATATGGCAGCAATTGTGGTTTCTTTGAAGATTTGAAGACACTACCTTTATGGCAATTGCAGAATGTTAAATGACTATCAAAGTCTGAAATATATCTTCACTCAAAGAAAATTAAATTTAAGACAAATAAGATGATTGGAATTGGTGAAGGATTATGATCTCAAAATTTTCTATCACAAAAGAAAATAAAACGTTGTAGGTGATGCCTTAAGTCAAAAACCAAGGCATTAACTGGGTACCATGTCGGTTGTTGATGAACTATGTCAAGATTTGGCACAGATGGACATTGAGGTACTTGGACGAGGTATGTCTCAAGGATATTTGCAAATGATTGAGCCTAAAATTTATTATCATATTAGAATATCGCAAATGGGAGATACTAAGATGGTCGAACTAGCTATAAAAGTTTAGTTACAGTCATACTCAAATATTTAATATTGCTCCAGATGTGAGTCTTCGATTCTATGAAAGGTGGTGTATCCCGATTGACCGAAGTGATTTGAAAGAGTAAATTATAAGTGAGGCTTACAATACATTATATTCATTGCATCTAAAGAGGATTAAAATGTATAAAGGCTTACGTCAGCATTTTGGTAGAAGGGCATAAAGAATGATGTAGCCAAATTTATTGCACAGTGTTTAAATTTTCAAAAGGTGAAAGTAGAATATTGTAGACTAATGGGATTGCTACAACCTTTGGAAGTACCACTCTGGAAATATGATTCTATTGCAATGAATTTTGTGACCGAACATCCAAGGGCGAAGTCGGGAACAAAAGTAATTTGGGTGATTGTAGAGAAATTGACCAAGTCAGTAGTGTTCATTCCAGTACCTATGAATTGGAGTATGCATAAATTGACCAAATTATATGTTTATCATGCGGTTAAATGACACGGTGTTTCTGAGGTGATCGTATCAGATCGTGACCCGCGTTTTAAATCTCGATTTTGGCAAATATTGCAAGAAGCCTTAAGTACTTAGTTGTATATGAATACTAATTTCCATCCAATGGTTGATGGCCAATCAAAACAAACTATCTATATTTTGGAAGATATGTTAAGAGCTTGTGCAATATAATTTTAAGGAAATTGGGATGACCACTTAGAAATTATTAGGTCTTGACATTTTAAGCTCTTTATGGCTTAAAATGTATAACTCCTTTGAGTTGGGATGACATGAGTAATTGACTAATATTAGGTCCAGAAATGATTGAAGAATTGAAAAATTAAATTTGAGTTATTAGAGAGAAGATGAAAGCAACTCAAGATCATCAAACGAGTTATGTCGATAAAGCCCGACGTGAGGGTCAACTTTAAAATAGAGATTTCGTCATATTGAAAGTATCTTCAATGAAATGTATTAGAATTATTAAGATTAAAGGAAAATCGAGTCCGTGCTATGTTGGACCCTATGAAATTATCGATCGAGTTGGTTATTGGGCTTATCGATCGAATTGGTGATTGGGCTTATCGAGTTGGTGATTGGGCTTAATCAACAAATAAAAGATAGAGAGACAACAAATTGGAAATATATGCCAACAACATGTCTCGTATTCCGATCAAATTTAGTATTTATTGTATAGACTATTGTAATATATTATTAATTTATTTACTATATTTGTATTATATTAATATAAATTATTTTTTTTAAAGTTATAATGAATATTTTATGTATCTATATAATATGTAGTTAACACAATCTACAGTAACAACAAACAATTTTTTTTATATTAAATGTTAGTATTTTTTTTAATTTTTTTCAATGTATATCAAATTATATTTGTGTTTAATATTATTGGAATTTTAACTAATGTTTAATAAATATACATTTTATATGAGTAAGACTTAACAATTTATTAATATTATTGGAACACAAAAGTGCAAATGGACGAAAGATGGAGTCCAATTCAATTTGGAGAACATTCAGTCCAAAAAAATGATAATCAACCCAAAGGAGGTACGAATGGATTGTACAACAGGAAGACCTAGAGCTAATGATTTTAGGAGTATATGAATGAAGGAGAATCATAACATGAGGCAACTAAAAGGAATGGAAACTGACATTTATAGGTGTTATTTGAGTACACATTGACTGAACTTGAAGAAACATTGATAAAAGAAAGACAATCAAGAAAAACGAGAAGTGGATGGAAATAATAATGAGAATCAAAGAAAAGCTAATGAAGAAAAGAGTTACTCAAGCAATTAATGAAAGAGATTGAAAACTAGTTTTGGGAACAAATAAAAGTCAGGAGGAATGATGATAAAAGGGACATGACACGACACAATCAAAACAACACCAATGACTTATATTTTCATTATCTTTTAATTTTGTTTATGTTTTCCTTTTTTTACTTCTTAGGCAATGCATTTCTTTCTCTTCTTTTCATTTCATGCAAATTTATCTTCCTCTCTCTCTTCTATTTGTGTTGAATTCCTCAAACTTCAATTCATTTTATGGGAGAAGAGACCAAAAGTTTTTTTGAGTCGGCCGGAGAATCCACTTTTTTAATCATTTTCCCTAAAACACACTGATTGTCCATAACAAATATATTTTCTTTGGTATTTAATCATGTGAAGAGGAAAAATATGCCTACTTCTGCACGTTGCATTCAATTGCAACAAATTATTTTATCTTATTATTATTATTTTTTTCAAGTCAAAATAAATTAATCAGATAAAATGTGGGACAAAACCATTTATTCCTCTTTCACCTTTTTAATTAAATACCAGAAATCTCCCATATGAAAGAGGAAAACAATCACTCGATAAAATAAAGATGAATTCTGCATAGGATAAGTAGATTTTTCTATGAACATTCCTTTGAGCAGTACATAGTCTTTACCAATTTTCCAGTTGACATGTCCTTGAATTGTTCAATTTTTTTAGTAAGTGGGCTATATACTGACACAAAATTCATGTGCCTAGTTTGGTTCTCATTGTTTGATTCATTTTGGCTATGGAACCCATCCTGGTTCTCCGAGATTTTCTACAGAAATGAGCTTGAACAATTCCTTTTTTAAGCAGCCCCACTCAGTGATCATTAAAACAGTTATTTGCTATCCTCTCTACTCTGTCACTATTTGTTGATGGGAACGAGTTGAGGCTATTAGCCCCCACAATCACTTACATAAGTCTTATAGGTAGGTTGTCCAATTGAACGTAGTTCTTGGGATCTCCAATCTTTCTAGGTTGGATTTTCCTTTATAAAACCTTTTCCTCAGCAGGGTTAAGCCCCATTTCTCTAGTCAGTTTTTAGATTGCATCACGATTTAACCCTTTGGTTAGCGGATCCGCTAGGTTATCTTTTGACGCAAGATGGTCTATCGCAATAACCTTAGTTGTTCAGTTGTCTAATGAAATTGTGTCGCCGAAAAATGTGTCAAGTCTTTCCATTGTATATTGTACTTTCAGCTCTGCAGATAGCAAATTTACTATTGCAGTAAAAGGGTTATGGCATAGACTGGTTTGTCTCATTCAGAAATATCCTCAAGAGTGTGACGTATCCATTCCGCCTCTTTTCCAACGTCTCCCACAACTGCTTAGCTGTTAATCCATGCCGGTAGATACCGTATAGGGAGTCGCTTAAGCCATACAATACATAATTTTTGCACATAAAATCTGAGCATTTCCAGGCTTTCAAAATTTGTGTTTTTTGTTCTTTTGAGGGTCCTTCTGGCACAACAGGTGCAGTCTCCGTTAGCCAATCTGCCAGATTCAGCAGTGGTAAGATAATACAACATCTTTTACTACCATGTTTTAAAATTCTGCCTGTTGAATTTTATTTTTTTGACTTTTCGGCTACTGCAGCAACAGGCTGGCTGAAAGTTGCAACAAGAGGTTGTATTACATGGTATGCAACAACAACAAACTGTATACCCTCTAAGTTATTTAATTGTTGGCTGGAAGATGCAACGACATCCTGTGCAGGTTCCGTAGCCATATGTTGCGGATGAGGCATAACAGAAGCAGACTGTCTCACGAGGGTATCAACATAATCCTTTTTTTTTATTTTTTTGCTCAGCAACAGGCTGGTTGGAGGTTGCAACAATAGGCTGTGCCGCTTCCATCGCAGCCTTGAAGGCCTGTTTATACGCTGCCTTTACAACCTTTTTGGCAACAGTCCTCTTGCCTGCCTCACCGGTTAGGCGGTGTGGCTGAGATCATTAAACATAGAGAATGGGAGTCTGAAACTCGTTGGAGTAACCTCGTTCTCCCCCCCCCCCCCACATCTGCATCAATCTGAATATCATCATTCAAATTTTTGTCGCCTCAATCGCGCATAACATCGATCATTCCTTCGTCATCAAGTAGGTTTTGGGGATCACGTGAGAAGAGGGAGGTTTTTTTTTTCTCTATCTCGGATTTCAAGAATTCACTTCAAGATTGTTGAAAAAATTGTTAGCAAAATCTGAGATACGGAAAAATCCGCAAACACAAAGCAATTGGTTTTAAAAAATTATTTGAAACTTATTAGCAGAATTTGAGATATGGCGAAATCCGAAAGCACAAATCAGATATGATGCAAAATCGAATCCGAGCCGCACGTATGACGCAATTTCCTTGTAGCAAATTCGGGCCTCCACCTATCGCCTCCTAGGATAGAAAGAATAACTTACAGAATAATGGATTATGCGAACCGAATTAGGAAGCTTTTGGAAGGAGAGATTTTGGAGGAAAAAAATTGAGAGAATTTTTGGAAGAGAGATTTTTCGTGTATCTAAAAGAGGGAGGAAAATTATAATATATATTATATTTTTTCAGATTATTTTGTATTTAATCACGTGAAAAGGAAAAATATGTTCATTTCTGCACGTTGGCATTAAGTTGCAACAAATTATTTTATCTGATTTTTAATTTTTTTCCAAATAAAAATAAATTAATCAGATAAAATATGAGATAAAACCATTTATTCCTCTTTCTAATTTTTAATTAAATACCTAATAGTAACAAGTCCGTATTTTCTGTTTGAGTGCGACAATGATCTGTGGAACACGGTCGTGTTTGATTCAAATCAGATGCCATGTCAATTTCCATTACAGTCATGTCAATAATCCATTGAAATTAAATGATGGGAAAAGACTGATTAATTTATTTAATTTTCTAACGTGAATAGTTTTGATGAGTTTTTAATGGGACTAAAAGAAGCTCAAATAAATATTAAAAATGATATCTTAAATTACAAAAATGTATTTTGAGTGTGATTTTTTTTAAAAGTAAAAAAAGGTATTTAATTGTTGATTATGTTGTGCAAAAGTAAATGGAGTGAACAATCACTTCAATAATCAATATACAGAGAGATCTAACACATAATAATATTACATCAAACTTATAATCCATCCACAAACCACACTATTTTTTGATGTCGAACATAAATATTGCTACTAAACATGTATGTTTAATTTATGGGAAGCAAATGTACAGAAATTAAAGCACAACATCACTCACTCTGTCTCCCAAGGAGCTGTCATCTTCTAGGCTTTCTTGTCATAGCTCAGCTCAAAGCCCTCATTCGCGCTCTCCAGTACACGTTCTCCTTGCCCTTATCTCGGGATGGACTGTACGCTGCAAACTCTGCAAATTTGAGGCCATAGTCAGCCATCGCTTTAACCTCACGCTTCTTAATTTCATGAACTACGCTAATCGTAGTTTCTTGGCCTGGATTCAATGTAACTGGCAGAGCGAATTTTCCATCTCCTCGGATGGTAAAGTTGATTTGAGGAGATTTTGCTGGAAGAGCACTGCTGATGTGAATTACTTTGGCAGTAGCTGATAGTCCGTAGAAACAAATGATTAGGGTTAGGGTTAGGGTTAGCGTGTGGAAGAAATTAGAAAGAGAGAGCTTTGAACGCATTTTTAGTTTTTGTGTTTTATTTTCTTAAACTTTTCATTTGTGGTTGCTTCATTGTGTTCTTTGAGTTATTTATAGTGCGAAGATTGTTGTTATAAATTACATGATATTAAGTTATTGAGGTAATATGATTTTACCAATATGATTGCTACAATTTCATATGAATTTGATGTAATTCTATATTAGGAGAGAATTTCATTACATAGATACAATTAATCTTTAATTTAAAAAACAAAAATCAGTTATACAATTAATCTTTAATTTAAAAAATAAAAATCAGTTATTCCTTTTTTTTTTTTATCATATTTAATTTCTAGTGTAGTTATTACATTAAATATGAGTCTTTATTAGGCTAAATAGTAAATTTATAATGTGGATTAATTTTTATGTAATAGAATTATAATGATCGGCAGGGTATGTACATGTCAGCATTTAAAAAAAAAAAGAAAAGAAAAATAAAAAAATGAAAGATTGTTGTAATATTATTATAGAATTAGCCATATTAATTATCTCTATCGCTAACCACTATTTTATATGTTGTATATAATATATTATATTTATACGGTATATATATGTGTGTGTATATACACTACCAAAAAAATGGTCTTTCGCCACGGCTTGACGGTTCGTTACAATAACATCGTAACAAATAATGGTTTTTGTTACGACAACTTCCGTTACCAAAAAATATTATCTTGGTCAACGTTTCTGGTTCTTTAATTACGCAAAATAATCCGTAACAAAAACGAAGTTGGTAGACTTTGTTCAAAATAACATTAGTTACGATTGTGCTTCGTAACAAATGGTGTATAAATTTATTTTTGAAATTATTCTTTTTAATTATATTAAAATAAATTTAAAGAAAAGGAAAAAAAATGATTTTTATTAATAAAAAAATTATTTATTTTAATTATATTAAAATAAATTAAAAAAAACAAATAACATATGCTTTTTATATCCTCAGTTATACAATATTCACACTTTCAAAAATTATTCCACTCATCTTCATAGACATTGCGACTTCGAAGCCCTACATCCTTCCGGTGAAATCGAAGGTGTTCGTCAGCCGTCACAGCTCACCACTGTTGAGTTGAGGAGCCACCACCAACTTATTTTGGTACTCGATATGTCCTTCGATTTTGTTGACCATCTGTTATGGTTGATTCGCTTATAGTTTTGAGAATCAAAAAGGTTCCCTATCCTTCGCCCTATGAGTCGAGCGCCGACAATGGTGTCATGACTTTTAATCGCCATCTCCAATGCCTCTTCAGGGACAATTGGTCACCTATCCCCTTGACGGCGAAGGTGTCCTCACCCTCCTAGCCCTATAAGTGTCATTTGTCCTCTCATTTGTTTCCCCATTTTTATGTACATTATTGTTCATTTTCATCGGTGTTGATGGTGTTGACTAGTTAGTTGAGTATGAAGTTCGGGTTGATTTGGTAGGTATTCTCTCCATCCCCAAACTTACCCTTCCGTAACTGCCTCTTCAGCTTGCACTCCACCTGCTCGATCAATTGCTCATTCGGCTAATTTCTTCCCCCTTGATCCAAAACCAACTCTATATATCTTCCGAGTTGATAAGATTGTAGGCTTCTTATTGGATAACAAAATAAATCAGCTCGCTGCGGGCCTTTTTCTTACTTGTGATATGGCATCAAATTAAAGTCTTTTATTGAATTATATTTGTTACTCTCTTTATACATGTATTGTCTTCTAGCATTTTTCCTCTTTTCTTCAGTTCTTACAGGGTAGCTTCCATAGGTTTGAAATATAATATATATATATTTATTTTCTTGGATAGGAGTTTGCTAAATTAAAAAGAAGAAGGTTTAGACCAGCAAAGCAAATTTGGAAAAGTTAAGATAAGAGAACGAGCATAAACATTTTTCTCTAAGTATTTTTACTTCAGCCTTGTGAGTCAATTTTCAGCTTTAAATTGATTGTGGTTGATGATTCAATTAATCTATGTTCTGGTTTATTTATGTCTCATTCACCTGGCTTGTTTTATTTTGGTGTCTGCATTTTGTTTTGGTTGTTGGCCTTTGTTGCTCTTCTTGTTGTTTGTGTGTGGCAGTTGAGTCACTCTAGATTGTGAGAATTTTGGTGAGATGGTTGTGATTTGTGTTCGATTTGGTTGTGATCATTCTTGGAAAGTGTTGGTTTCATGCATATATCTTGGGTGGTAGTAACCTCAGTTTTGAGTTGCCAATGACTTCTGTTTATTTTATTTTGGTGCTTCTTGAAGTCATGGAGTTGGAGGCTGATATTGGTGTATGGTAGTTTGTCTTTGATCGAATAGGTTGGTGCATGGGCAAGTTATTCAAATCAGATTTTGATTGACAGTCATCCAGGTAACTGAGTAGTGCGAGGGGTGTGCAGAGTTGGTGTTGGCAGCATGGTTTTTCGGGTGTGCAACATTGAAGGAAGAATCTTGGATTCTTATGCATCCATTTGATATTCCACTTCATTATTTTTTTATCTAGACTGGTATTCTCCTCAACTCTGAGTTGCTGGTGACTTTTGTTTTATTTGATTTTGATGCTTCTTTAAGTCATGGAATTGGAGGCTGGATTGATCCAAGCAGTCCATTATTTGATTTGTTGTTTCCTTTGGCAGGTGCAGTGGAAGTTCATCTCTGGTTTTGATATTGTGAGTTTAGTTCTCATCATGGGATTTCACATATAGTTTTGATTCTTGGAGGTAGATTTTTTTATTGTTGGCTTTGCATTGAGGATTGAACATATCAGGTGTGATCTTTGGTTGATTCTTCCTTTTGGTTGGTGGCTTGTTATATCCTTGCGCTTGAGTTTGCGGTTTGGAGATCATGGATTGGATGATTGGTGCAATATTGGTTATAGGAGATATTTATTCTCAAGGAGTGGGTTTGTTGTTAATCTAGTCTAGTTGTGGGAGGTTGGTATGGCTTGAGTTGCCGAATTGCTTGGGATTTTATGGTTTTTGTAATCATGTTTAGGCTTTGGATGGTTGGATTTGGTAGGTTTCTTTTAGTTTGGGTCTGTGCGTTCCTATGTATATATAAGATATATAGATAATTTTGTGATATATATATATTTAGTATATATTAGTTTAATTAAAGAGGTTCTTTAAAAAAAAATTATCTTTTATATTCATTCCATCCAATTTCTTTCATTTTTAAATTTTATTTTCTCCAATAGAATGTTTGATATAGTTGTACGGTAGGGTAATATGTTTAAGTGGGCCGAGGAGTTTTTCTTGTTTTTCTACTTGTCACCTATTGTTGTGTTTTCAATTATATATCTTTTTAATGAAATGTAGTAGCTTGATTGTTTAACCTTCATTCTGTCCTAGTTTTTTTGTTCATATTTTTTATGATTTAGAAGGTAGGAATCTTTCGGATGTATGTTTAGTGTTGGATGAGCTACCATCATGCTTGAATTTATGTTGATTAATATCAGAATATGACAAACGTGTTTTGATTTTCTCCTAATATACGTTTTCATACTGCCAACTAACACTGGTGTCTTGCAGGTTATGGGCAAATCTCAACGTGGTGCCGTTGGAGGGTCACAGGATCCGGCAGTCTCTCCCGCAAGACGTTTTACCCGGGCATCCGCACGTAACAGCCCCCTAGAGGCAACTCATCCCGCAAGCAGGAATCCATCGCCCATCCGCAATCCCACAAAGAAAGTGACAAAACGGAAAGGATCTCGGGTCTCGCCATTGCTCCAGCGACTCCGGTCCATCACATCAGAGTGGGAGAAAGAGCGCGATGCTCGTGGTCAAAGCATGAAGCCAACATCTTCCACTCGAAGGGCAGTGCTTCAGGATTCAGAGGGCCCTTTGGAGGTAATGTGGTTCCTTTGCCGAAAGCATGTCCTTATTTGAACTCTCAGTATAACACTACAATAGGCTGACACTGTTAACCCCAACAGGAACATGATGATAGGGATGTTCCATCACTTTTTGATCCGACGGCACTGACACAGGATGACGATGATACAATCCCCCCCACACAAGCAGATGACGAGACACTTCCGCCGACGCAGGACATGGAGACTGCAGAGAGTGATATGCCACTCTTGGATGAAGGGCCAGGCTCCGACCCCACTCTGATGACAGGAACAGAGGCGGGCAATATGGCACCATTGGACGAGATGACATCGCACGACGGTTTGGAAATTAGCCTTCAAAGATTACCGATTACATTTAGTGACTTCATATTTTGCATGTAATATCCTTATTAGAACATGTAATCTCCTGTTTGTGTCAGCTGGTTCGTCAAAGAAAAAGCAGGGGAGAGGGGCGGCACGAATGCCGCGTGGATGGGGAAAAGATCACAGGATGCTTGTATTCACATCGCCGGATGATAAAAGCATCGTCGGACCCGACGTAAACGAGTACAAGACAGCCATTGGGGTCATTGCACGCAACGGAGCTCGACTTCCTCTACATTACCCCACGTTCGCTGAGATACCGGAGACGAAGAGACAGGGTGCATGGATGGAGGTTCAGGTGATGCAAACTTCATTAAATTGAAAGTTCTTTTATTTCATATAGATTCTTATATATGGCCCTACCATCTTCTCCGGACCTGGTGGAAACCGTGTGAAACGGCATTCCAGAGTAACAGCGGATTACCAGACTCAGCGGAGAAAGTGGTCTTGGCTGACCTAAGGGAAGTTTGGAGGCACTGGAAATACAGCATCAAATCAACTTACTTCAATCCGATCGAGGACGATGAAGAAGCACTGAAGAAGGTTCCCTCAAGCAGGATTGTGCCCGATCAGTGGCCGAAGTTGGTTGAGTATTGGCGCGACGAGAAGGTGAAGGTACGCATAGGGACATGCCAAATTAATATACGTTAAATCTGCACGGGCATGGACTGAGAACTAAATAACTTTGATTGACGTAGCTTCAATCCAAGAAAAATGCGTCGAACGTAGCGAAAAGAAGCTTTCCACATCGTACTGGGCGGAAGTCATTCACGACTCTGGCAGAGGAGGTACCTTTTATTACAATTAAGTAATTAGTCATGTCATGCTCCATCCCCATATTTTCCTCTCCTGTATTTCATTATGTTTTCGATGACAGAAGGCCTTGTATTGCTGCAGATCAAGGCAAAGGGGAAGGACCCCGACAATCTGGAGATTTGGATTTCCAGTCGCACACAAGGCAAGGGAAAGGATGACCAAGAAACCGAGGAGATATTGGTAGAATAAATTCGTTCCCAACTTAGTTACAATTCAGTCAGTATTTACATCTCTAACAACAAGAGCAAGTTCGGCCTCACTTAAATCTTTCCTGCAGACTTATTTACAGAATGAGCTAAACAAGGTTCCCCCTGAAGGGCGGACTCCCTCTGTTCGGGAGACTCTGTACCGACGGGCCCTTGGGGGAAAGATTAAGAAGCGGTCAAAGGTCGACAGTGCGGCAAGTTCAGCTCATCCCCGCAGCGAGTCAACTGGTTTAACAGACAGTGTAGCATTCCAGCATGGGTGGGAACAACTACAGAATGGAATGGACGAGCTGAAGGCAATGATGGATGAGTTCAAAACCATCAAGGCTGATGTGTATGCATTTATGCACAGAAACTCCGGAGCGGTTACTGGCCAGGCAGTAAGTATTCATAATCCCTGACCTGTTTGGTATGAGTATCCCAGGAGATTTGGATGGCGAAGGAATTTACCATGATCGGCATGTTATATGATAGGGCACATCTCGTATTGATTCAGTCCCTGAGATTCCCAGCCCTGTGTCCGAGCCAAGCATGACGGTATGATTCCGTGACGCCCTGGAGTTTCTTAGAAATCAGTGCAGTGTCTAATTTAGGCTACTCTTGACTGCGTACTACCTTATCCAACTCATATGCCCTGTCTGTTGTAGGTCGGCACACATGTGCTTCTATTTTCCCGCACCGGTGAGAAAAAAGTTGTTGCAGAGGGACTTCTGCTCTGCCCCCCTGGGCCAGGTTGGTCCGGTATCTTTGAGGATGTTTAATTAAACTTTTAATATGCCTCAGCGAGATATCGTAGGTTTTCGTGACTGTTCAGGCCTCATATTGCGTATTAGCATGGATTCACTAAGTGTAGAAGTATACAATGATACGATCCGTGGATTTCCAAAGCGATGTAGACTGTTAATGTAGGGGTGGTAAAATAACTGCTATTATGACGACCCATGTTTATTGAAGGATGTTTGGTTTAAAGATCAAGCTGCAATTACATAGGAAATTAGGGTATAATGTGCTTCGCTACCTAACTCGTGAATGTAATACCATGTACTGTACGACATGTCTGAATGTACGTACTCCTCTTGTTCTAGTTCCAAAGTATTACACTTATAATGTCTGTGTTATGACATGTTATATATACAGTTCGAACGTCTGTTGATATATATGCTTGAATGTAATCAAAAATTGCTCTTGTGAATGCTGTAGGTGACACACTTTCCTTGGTCAAGGTCTTCGTGACATCCGCGTCAGTCCCGGACACACCCCTTATTTTGCCGACCATTTCTGGGGCGACTACCCTTCACGATGTCGTCGGCGAAGATCCTATTGAGTGGAGCTACAAGGACGTAAGGATCTACTTTAATACCTTTCTTGTATTGCCTTCCGAAATTTATAAGAAGTATGACTTAAAGTAATCTCTGTGTTGGCAATTGCAGCTCATGCGCCGGGCTTGAAATGTTGGTACCGATACACCCATGTTAGTTGCCCCGTTTGTCATATGGATTGAATGTCGAACCTGTCTTTGGATGGATTGTGTTGAGTTTTTGTTGAACTATGTCTGGAATTGATGCGTAGACCTTTGTGGTTTGAATTCGTATGGTGAAAAATGTGCCTAATGGGATTGATGGATAACCGTATTTGCTTATTGCGTTGTTTACTTGTGTTTGAACTGTTAAGCACGTTTTGCGGAACAGGTTGTTGATGTGTAGATACTAGTAGGCTTGTTCTATGGGTTGCTTTACTTTGTTGGTAGGTATGGAATTCAGATTTTAATATGAATTAATGTTTGCGCGGGGCGTAATGATGATGATGTTTATAGCAATCTTTGTATTCGTAATTTATTTTCGTATCATACGCATCACAGCAGGTCCATTTGTTACGAACAATTTCAATTGCAGCGTACCCCCTGTTTTTCACAATACGCTATTTTTCCGTAACAAAAGGCCAGAAAATCGTAACAAAAAGTGGTCTTTGGATATTTGTTGTTACAGACGGTTTCGTGACTATAAGTAGGTAATATTTTTTTTACGGGGTTCAATGCCGTTACAAATAGTCGTAACAAAAACCAAGTTCTGACAACCGGTCAATGGAAAACACTTGTAACGCGAGGAACTTCCGTAACAAATACCGTAACTAAAAGTCCTGCCACACGCGCGGAAGGATCTACCTTTCGTTACGAGAGAAAATTCGTAACAAACATCGTAACAAATACCATACTTCAGGGAGCGTTGACCGATCGTAATAGTTACGAAAAGTGGCGTGGCAAAAAACATTCGTTACGCGAGTACACATTACGGAAAAAAGTCGTAACAAAGGCGTAGCAAATACGCAAATTGCACGAAATATGGCTTTTTGTTACGATTTTCCGGCCGTAATAGAAAACAGTTTTTTTGGTAGTGATATGTATAACGTGTCTTATGAGTGATGATGATTATATATGCATGTATCTTAGTACAAATATATATATATAAGTATTCTGTGTAGTGGGTTAATACTTAAATATATATTATATGTATGAGATGATGTGATGTGCAGAGAGTAATAAATGAGGGGAGATTTGGAGAGAAATTGGTGTGTTCTATTTCATTCATTTGTGCATATATTTATAGGAGTACAAGATTACAATATATGGCATGCAATTAGCCATCAACGCATAGATGCAACAAGTATTGATAAAGGAAGCATCCACAAATGACTACGTTTTGTATACGTAGTTATATAACACTCCCTTGGATGCTATTATACAAATAATGTGTCTCGTTAAAACGTTACTAGGGAAAAATTCTGTGGAAAAAAATCATAGTGAAGGAAAAAGAGTACAACATTCTTGTATTTATTTGCTCTCCCTTATCTGAACATTATTTGAGATTCCTGAACCGACACATTCTAATTTTCTTTACTAAATTTTCTAATGTTGCAGTCGGTAAAGCATTGGTTGATATATCATCCAAATTATTATCTTATCGAATTTATTGCACATTGATTTCACCATTTTTTTAAAGATCATGAGTAAAAAAGAATTTTTGTGAAATATGTTTCGTTCTATCTCATTTAATGTAACATCCTTTCAATTGGGTCATACAAGCCGTATTATCTCCATACAATGTAGTCAGGGGAATGTGCACATTGTTGACATGAGTAGTATATTCAATCTATTTAACCTCTTATTCAACCTCGGGGATATTTCATCATCCCCGACTCATATCACTATTTAACTCCGGGGGTATTACATACTTAAAGGATGTGATTTATCCATCAGAAATTGTTTCAGTACTCTTTTTGTATAATTTGATTGGTGGATAGAGATTCCACTTTCCAAGTGTTCAATTTTCAAACCAAGGCAAAATTTGGTTTTTCCAAAAATTATTGATCTCAAACTCTTTTTTCAAATATTTAACAACTTTCTAAATTTCATCAGGAGTTCCAATTAAATTGAGATCGTCGATATATACATCGATGATTACAAATTTTGACCAATTTTTCTTTATGAAAACACATGGACGTATAGGGTCATTAATGTAACCTTCTTTTGTTAGAATTTCGCTGAGACAATTCTACCATATTCGGCCTAATTGTTTGAGCTCATACAAATATTTTTGCAATTTGATGGAATATGATTCTTTTGGCTTTGATTTGAATGATTCAGGTATGTTAAACCCTTATAGGATTTTCATGTAGACATCATTGTCTTAGGAACCGTAAAGATAGGCAGTAACCACATCCATTAATCGCATATCAAGATTTTCGCGTACTGCGAGACTCACCAAATACCTGAATGTTATTTCATCCATGACTGGGGAATATGTTTCTTCAAAATTAATGTCTGGTCTCTGGAAAACCCTGGGCTACAAGCCTTAGTTTATATCTTGTGATATCATTATTTTCATTTTTGTTTCTCACAAACACTCATATGTAACCAACATGTTTTACATTTACAGGTGTTTGGACTATGGAGCCGAATACTTGCCATTATTTCAATGAGTCCAATTCAGATTGGATTGCGTCTTTCCATTTTTCCCAATCATCTCTTTGCCGACATTCATCAACTGATTTTGGTTCAGAATCCTCGTCATCTTTCAACTTGTCGGCCTTATTTTCACGAGGGTTGTTGCATGTAATATAATGTGTCCCCAAGCTAATACGGGAAGTTTAGACCTCATTAACAATGGTCTAGCAATTAATTGGAATATTTTGACAAGGGACTCAGCCAGACCATTTTGCGTATGTACATGGAGAACAGGATGTTCCACAGTAATCTCAATTGACATGCAGTAATCATCAAATGTATGTAACGAATACTCTCTAGTATTATCTAACCATATTTTCTTTATCGGGTGACTTGGAAATTGTGCTCGCAATTTAATTATTTTTGCAAGTAGTATAGCGAAAGCTAGATTGCAAGAAGATAACAGACATACGTATGACCATCACGTTGACACGTCAATTAGTACCATAAAGTACTTGAAGGGTCCACACGGTGGATATATAGGTCCACAAATATCACCCTGAATTTTTTTCAAAAAGTTGGGGATTCAAATTCAACCTTTGTAGGAGATGACCTGATTATTAACTTCCCTTGGGAACAGGCAGCACAAAGCAAATTCATCCGGACTCAAAATATTCTTCTTTTTCAATGAGTGGTCATTTGAATTTTCAACAATTCGCCTCAGCATTACATTGTCAGGATGCCCAAGTCGATCGTGCTAAGTTTGAAAGTCAATTTGAGTAATACAAGCCGAAAGAAAACGATGGCAATTTTTCTTTCAATATTCTTTTGCCATTCACAATCTGAGTAATTAGGAGATACTTATTTTCTGCCTCATTCAATGTTTCAATGTGATACCCATTTTTCCGAATATCACTGAAGCTAAGTAAATTCCTTCGAGCTTTGCTCGAGAACAAGGTATTTTTAATTGCTATTTTTGTCTCTTTATGGAGAAATACAGTAGCTTTTCCGAGCCTTTAATCATTTTCGATAAACCAATGATAGTAACAATAGTGGTCTTTCCTATATTCATGTGGGAGAAATAACTTTTGTTTTTCAGAATAATGTGAGTCGTAGCACTGTCGATAAGGCAGATATTGTAATCGGCTCCAAAATATTTGGCATTCATATATTTGCAAGAAGGTAAAAATAATAAGAGATATGTATTAGTAACATAATCAAAATAGATTTATATTATAGGGGGTAATACAAAAAGGGGGATAGAAAGCATCAAAATAACAAAAGAAATACAACATTTTGTCATTTAACATCATCAGCTATCTCAAGCAGATCATCGGCATCCAGGTACGTGATATTTTTATTCATCATATCATCAAATGTGTCATCGTGGGCAGCGTGATTTGTTTCGAAGGCAATTCCCTGTCTTTTTTTTAATGCTCGATACAGTTCAACCAAGTGACTGGTTGTGCGACAAACATGGGCCCAATGGCATTTAATTCCACAGCGGGTGCACTCTTCGTCATTGTTTCTGTTTCTCCTGGTGTTAAACCTCTGTTGAGGTTTGTATGGCATTCTATCATTATAACGTCGATTTGGCACATATCGGGGCATGTTTTAAAAAATATAATATTTTAATATATATTATTATCATATATTTAATTTTTAATAGAAATAAAAACTTAAAAATTATTAATTATATTTTAATATACTATTATTTATTATAGATATATTTAATATTATAAAACAATTATAAAAATATAAAATAAAATTTTAAATTTTAAAAATAACAAAAAAATTTAAAATTTAGTATTATTTCGAATATTTCGGTTTGGTTCGAATTTTCTATTTCTGATTTTGAATTTTCGGTTTGGTTTGGATTGATTTTTCTTTTTATATATAAAATTTGAATTCTCGGATCAGTTTAGATTTGGTGAAATCCGAACCGAAAATCTGAATGCTCACTCATACGTTCTGTCTTTAATTGAATTTTTACTTCGAAAATCTACTAGGGCAAATATGAAAACTACCTTTTTAATTGCGATTTCTCTCATCTCCAGACCCAATGAGCCGTTTTATCCGACGCGCCCACTCACACCGCCTGCCGCCCGACGCCACCACTCATGTCGATGCCGTCGCCATCGACTTCGTACGCTAATCAACGCCGGTTGCGGTTTGACGGACAACAACCAAATCTAGGGCTCAAAACATCAAGCCCTTCCTACTTCCGTAAAATTCATCAAATGTCTCTTGAATCGTGAATAGGAACACATCTTTGTGTGAAAAGCAATTAGTTTTAATTTGATTTTGATTTCATGAGGGATTGTAATGCCCCGATTTCGGAATGTATAAAATAATATTATTATAGCAAATAAATATTTGACAATAGTAATGGAATCAAGAAACTAATATTTTGGGATAAATTATATTCCAATTTTGTATATTAGTTATAATTAAATAGACTGTTAAATGGATAAATATCGATAAAATTAAAAATAAATATAAATATAAAATATAATATATATAATAATATAATAATAATAATAAAGGTAATGATGATGAAGATAATATTTATAGTAATATATATAATAATAATATAATATAATATAATATATATAATAATAATATAATTATATATATATAGAAAACCTTAACTGAGAAGCGAAGGAAGCGAAACGCGAAGGAGAAGAAGAAAGGAGAAGAAAGAGAAGAAGAAAGGAGAAGAAAAGAAGGAAGAAAAAGATTTAGCTGTCCGATTTCAATTTCGACTTCGGTATTGTATTCCTTGTTATACGTAGAATTTAATTATGGATTTTAATATGAACTTCGATATTGGGAATATTAAATTAGAAATTCTTCAAAAATTCAAAATTGGCTATTTAGCTATTTAATCGATGAATTTCTTTAGCTAATAGCCTATTCGTAGCGCCGACGTTATATTTTGAGAATTTCGTACCAATCCAAGTCGAATAAAAAACGGCAGTATATTGCACCTGCCTGCTTGTTCATACCTTTGCGTATTTTTATTTAATAATCGGGCGATATAAATATTATGAGGTAGAAGGATTTTATAGCTAGAATATCATATTCTACTAAATATAAAAGTTTGGAGCCCGACGAGTTAATTATAGAAATTAGCTTTTGAATAAGCAGGTAGCTCCTGAGAATAAGCATAAAGCTCATCTGATTTGAGTAAATAATGGGACAGGTGTACGTTGGAGGAGATTTGGGTGAAGTTATAAAATTCAGAAAGTATCGGTAGGAGGTAAGCAGTAGGGAATTAAATCTAATTTTAAGAAATTAGGTATTTATGTTGCATGTGATTCTGATTCTGATATTGATATGATATTATGTGGAATCATTTGGTCAGTGCATCTATATATGTATATATGTGTGTGTATATGCATGTGTGAAACTTCGTTTTACGATATTTGACATACGTATTTGATCGTGTTGGTGAATTTATGAAAAGGAGGATAGGTGGGCCGTCTCACCAGCCCTTTTCATTAAATTCACTTATTGACATGCTGCACACATCGCACGATTTATCGGATATGTTTTATGGATCTATCGTTTAGTCGCCGTGTGCGGTAGTGCTAGGCGAGGGCATCATCTGGGGTTAGGATATTCGACCCCGATGTACCGTAACACTTTGGCGATAGTGGACGATAGTAGTCGGACAACTGGGTGACTTAGTCGCACGGTCATTCAGGGATTAGACCCATTGCAGTTGAGACGTATTTGGTCTAATCATTCGTGTTCGGTGTTGTTCCACTCATTGGAGTAGCTACTAGTGAGGTCTACCGGTAGTTTAGGATCATATGCCAAACTCCAAACGCGATCCCGTTAGGGCGTGCGAGGAGGAGTAGAGTTCCCGGGTTTCCTTCGGGTGATTCCAGGTTGCACGGATTCTACTACGTTACACGGGGTAGGGCTAGACAGGAGGGTCCTATCTTCGCTATCACAGACTATGGGGTGTCTTGTGGTTAATGGCGACAACACTCGACTATCCATGTATTGATTGCGGGAGTCGTATGGTGGGTATATGGAAGTGACCGGGTGACCGTTATATTATTATGGGTTTACCAGGTCCTTCCTTGAGCTGAGGATTTTCCGGCTATTTATTGATGATAGTCTAGTGAGCTGTTATTATGGAGCCGAGGTTATTCCGGCTGCTCACTTTGACATATGTATATGGGTATATGTGCATGAGTTGTCGATTTTGACATTATTGTTACATTATTTCAGTATGGGCATGGCATGGCATTTATTTTGCAAATGACGGAAATTAAACTCTATTTTCGAGCATGACATGGCATATTTTATGTTAGTTCTTAAAATGGATTTAATTCTAGACTGCTTTTAAGAAAAATATTTGATTCAGGTACGCATGGCACCTCCGGGACAGGGGACGTCTCGGGAGATAGAAAGACGGGCTGAATGAGTGAACTGCATCTGATGTATTATATGTAAATTCTAACTAGAAAAACCTCCCGTTTTGGGAGTATGTTTTTGTAAATATTTATAAACTATTTTTTTTTTGGGAATAATAAATTGCTTATATAATTAATTTTAGCCTTAACACTGTGTTGTGGGGCCCGAAGTAGGAGGTGACGACCTCATGATGCAGTGTGGCGGTAGCATTTCCAGTATGAGCCAACTGGGGGTGTTACAAGTTGGTATCAGAGCCTAGGTTTGATAGATTTTGGCTCTTTGAATTAAAAAGGTTTTGAAAATAATAATGATATTGAATTGGTTTGGTGAGGTTTGGGTTTTGCGGGTGCATTCATGTTAATGTGATCTATCTTTTATTGTTATGCTTGGTTTAGCTGTGTGCTGAATTGATATTGGATCAGGAAAAATTGGGGGCAGTATGTCGAATTCTCGAGGTGGTGGTGTACGTAGGGCTATTCAAGGCCCAGAGTTTGATCCTTCGTCTGATGAGTCACAGTATCCTGTGCCAGCGCATGTACCAACAGAGGCACCTAGTCAGGATTTCTTTCGGCAGTTTATGGCCGCGATGATGCCTCAACAGAGGAGTTTCATTGATGCTGTGATGCGGCATAACCCACCAACATATTCTGGTTCAGTGGAGCCAGGAGTCCTTGAGTTTTGGGTTGAAAAGATGGAAAAGATATTTCGTGTTGTTCAGGTTCCGCCAGATCAACGAGTTAATATTGGAGCCTATTTCTTGGAAGGCCGAGCAAATCGGTGGTGGTTAGGTGAAGAAGCTGCAGGTGTAGACCAAGTGGATATGACTTGGGATGAATTTAAAGCAAAGTTAAAGGCTAGGTTTATACCGTCGCATATTCGAAAAGCGAAGAAGCAAGAATTGCTGGACTTAAAGCAGGGCTCGATGTCAGTTGAGGATTATTTTGTGAAGTTTAATGAGTTGGAGATGTATGTTCCTGACTACTTTTCCTGTGAGCGAGACAGAATTGACCATTTTGTAGACGGGTTGCAACACAGAATTCAAGAAGCTTTAGCGGTGTTGGATATCAGTTCATTGTATGAGGCTTACGAGCGTGCTGCCCGATTTTATCAGAAGCAGGAAGTCAGACAAAAGGAGAGTGAGAAGGAAATAGGTTATCAACATCAGGTTCGAGATAAGGGAAAAGCTAAAGTGGAGGATGAGCCCAAGGGTAAAAAGAAATGGTGGCAAATGTTCAGGTCTGGGCCATCGTATAAGGGGATTTCGATTAATGAACCGAGTCAGGAGAGGTTTCAGCAATCGGGGGCTGTTTGTCGGCGTTGTGGAACAAGCCACCCAGGTACTCGTTGTGATAAAGTTCCATTGACATGTTTTAAATGTGGTGGTAGTGGTCACATTGCCAGGTTATGTCCAAGTGTGGTAACTGCAAGGGAGTTTCCAGAACCGAGGTTTAGGCCATGGCAGCCGCCGTCTTCGCAGTCACAAGGGAGAGGATTAGGATCATCTTGGCGAGGGGGACGAAGTCAGTCACGTTCGTCATCTAGGCAGCCAGGCAGAGGACCTGACCAGCGTGGTCGAATAAATGTTCTTACCCAAGCAGAAGCTGATTATCATCCAGGTGAGGTTTTAACGGGTAGATTTCTGGTTTGCGGTTTTCCTGCTCTTGTGTTATTCGATTCGGGTGCAACGTTCTCGTTCATATCTAAGCGTCTAGTTAGACGATTGGGTCTGAATTCATCAGTAGAAGTGGTAGTGGAAGTTTTACTTCCATCAGGAGAAGTGCTGGAATGCCGAGAGCTTTATATGCAGATTCCGGTTAGTATTGAAGGGGTTGATTTTGTTACTAACTTGTTGGGCATCAAGCTATCCGAGTTCGATGTAATATTGGGGATGGATTGGTTAGTGGCATATCAAGCTCAATTTGATTGTCGAAAAAGATCAATTTCGCTGGTTGGAGCGATGGGCGAACTGGTGAATTATGCAGGATCTGCCAGACAACCTTTTATGAAGGTAATTTCATCCCTATCATTTCAATCATTTATTCGTAAGGGGTTTCCAGTATATCTGTGTGAGGTAAGAGATTTGACGCAAGGGGAGCAGCGATTGCAAGATATTCCTGTAGTCCGAAATTTTCCTGATGTATTTCCTGATGACATTCCGGGTATGCCACCAGCTCGTGAGGTGGATTTTGCTATTGATATTGTGCCGGGTGCTGAGCCAGTATCAAGGGCTCCATACCGGATGGCACCTTTAGAACTAGCTGAACTTAAATTGCAACTACAGGAATTGCTAGATAAGGGTTACATTCGGCCTAGTACATCGCCTTGGGGAGCTCCAGTTTTATTTGTGAAAAAGAAGGATGGAAGTTTGAGGTTATGTATTGACTACCGTGGACTGAACAAAGTCACGGTGAAGAACAAATATCCTCTTCCGAGGATTGATGATCTATTTGATCAACTGAGAGGTGCAACTATATTCTCAAAGATTGACTTGAGATCTGGATATCATCAGCTAAGGATTGCAGAGCATGACATTCCGAAGACAGCTTTTCGGACTAGATACGGGCATTATGAATTCACGGTTATGTCCTTTGGGTTGACTAACGCCCCGGCTGCGTTTATGGAGTTGATGAATAGAATTTTTCAACCATACCTCGATCAGTTTGTGGTGGTATTTATTGACGATATCTTGGTCTATTCCCCATATAAAAAGACGCATGCAAAACATTTGCATGTAATATTAAACATATTGCGTGCAAGAAAGTTATATGCCAAGTTATCCAAATGCGAGTTTTGGTTGAAGGAGGTTGCTTTCTTGGGGCATGTTGTTTCTGGAAAGGGTATCTCAGTAGATCCTTCTAAAGTGGCGGCAATCATGGATTGGCCAAGACCTACCAATCAATCAGAAGTAAGAAGCTTTTTGGGTTTGGCAGGATATTATCGGCGATTCGTTCTTGATTTTTCGAAGGTTGCAAAACCATTAACTAATTTGCTGAAAAAGGATGCAAAGATTAACTGGGATCACGAGTGTGAGTCATCCTTTTTAGAATTGAAACATCGATTAACTTCAGCGCCAATTTTGGCTTTACCAGTGGAAGGTGAGGATTTTGAAGTGTATAGTGATGCTTCGAAGCAGGGATTGGGATGTGTCTTAATGCAGAATCAAAGAGTTATTGCTTATGCATCACGACAACTAAAACCTCACGAAGAGAATTATCCGACACACGACTTGGAAATGGCAGCAGTGGTGTTTGCTTTGAAGATTTGGAGACACTATCTTTATGGAGCCCATTGCAGAATATTTACTGACCATCAAAGTTTGAAATATATCTTCACCCAAAAAGAATTGAATTTAAGACAAAGAAGATGGTTAGAATTGGTGAAGGATTATGATCTTGAAATTGTGTATCATGAAGGCAAAGCAAATGTTGTAGCCGATGCCTTAAGTCGAAAACCAAGGCATAACTTGGGCTTCATGTCGGTTGCTGATGAACTGTGCCAAGATTTAGCGCGGATGGAAATTGAGGTACTTGGACGGGGTATGACTCGGGGATATTTGCAAATGATACAAGTTGAGCCTGAAATTTATGATCGCATTAGAGCGGCTCAAATGGAAGATAATAAAATGGTTGAGCTTGCAGTGAAAGTTCAGTACGGTCAGACTCAAAATTTTAATATTGCTCAAGATGGGAGTCTTCGATTTCACGGGAGGTGGTGTATCCCAAAGGATCGAAATGATTTGAAAGAGCAGATTATGAGTGAGGCTCATAATACACCATACTCAGTGCATCCGGGGGGAAATAAAATGTATCATGACCTACGTCAACATTTTTGGTGGAAGGGCATGAAGAAGGAGCCAAATTTGTTGCACGATGTTTAAATTGTCAAAAGGTAAAAGCAGAACATCATAGACCAATGGGGTTGCTACAACCTTTAGAAGTTCCACTCTGGAAATGGGATTCTATCGCAATGGATTTTGTAACAGGACTTCCAAGGTCAAAGTCGGGAACAGATGCAATTTGGGTAATTATAGACAGATTGACCAAGTCAGCAGTGTTCATTCCAGTACGTATGACTTGGAGTATGCAGAAATTAGCCAAATTATATGTTCATTATGTGGTTAAACGACACGGTATTCCTGAGGTGATCATATCAGATCGTGATCCACGTTTTCAATCTCGATTTTGGCAAAAATTGCAGGAAGCCTTTGGTACTCAGTTGCATATGAGTACTGCATTACATCCTATGACTGATGGTCAGTCAGAAAGAACTATCCGTATTCTGGAAGATATGCTAAGAGCTTGTGCTATGGAATTTCAAGGGAGTTGGGAAGACCACTTGGATTTAGTGGAATTTTCATATAATAATAGCCATCAAGCAAGTATCGGAATGGCTCCTTTTGAAGCTCTTTATGGTCGAAAATGCAGAACTCCTTTGAGTTGGGACGATATGAGTGATCGACTGATACTGGGTCCGGAAATGATTGAGGAATCGAAAAATAAGATTCGAATTATCAGAGAAAAGATGAAGGCAGCTCAAGATCGTCAAAAGAGTTATGCCGATAGAGCCCGACGTGAGGGTCAATTTCAAAGTGGAGATTTTGTCTTATTGAAAGTATCCCCAATGAAAGGTATTAGAAGGTTTGGGATTAAAGGAAAATTGAGTCCGCGTTATGTTGGACCTTATGAAATTGTCGATCGAGTTGGTGATTGGGCTTATCGGTTGGCACTTCCAAATTCTATGGAGCGTATCCATAATGTGTTTCATATATCTCAGCTTCGTAGGTATGTTGCAGATCCTTCTCATATTTTATCTCCAGATGAGATAGAGCTGAATGAAGATCTTTCGTATGAAGAAAAGCCTCTGTGGATCATGGACACAAAGGTCCGAACCATGAGGAATCGAGATATTCGTATGGTGAAAGTAATGTGGTCCAGACATGGAGCGGAAGAGGCCACGTGGGAAGTAGAACAAGAAATGTTCAAGGCATACCCACAACTGTTTAATTAAGTTGCCTTGTTATGTGTTTGAGTTTAGATTTCGGGGACGAAATCTTTTTAAGGGGGAGTGGATTGTAATGCCCCGATTTCGGAATGTATAAAATAATATTATTATAGCAAATAAATATTTGACAATAGTAATGGAATCAAGAAACTAATATTTTGGGATAAATTATATTCCAATTTTGTATATTAGTTATAATTAAATAGACTGTTAAATGGATAAATATCGATAAAATTAAAAATAAATATAAATATAAAATATAATATATATAATAATATAATAATAATAATAAAGGTAATGATGATGAAGATAATATTTATAATAATATATATAATAATAATATAATTATATATATATAGAAAACCTTAACTGAGAAGCGAAGGAAGCGAAACGCGAAGGAGAAGAAGAAAGGAGAAGAAAGAGAAGAAGAAAGGAGAAGAAAAGAAGGAAGAAAAAGATTTAGCTGTCTGATTTCAATTTCGACTTCGGTATTGTATTCCTTGTTATACGTAGAATTTAATTATGGATTTTAATATGAACTTCGATATTGGGAATATTAAATTAGAAATTCTTCAAAAATTCAAAATTGGCTATTTAGCTATTTAATCGATGAATTTCTTTAGCTAATAGCCTATTCGTAGCGCCGACGTTATATTTTGAGAATTTCGTACCAATCCAAGTCGAATAAAAAACGGCAGTATATTGCACCTGCCTACTTGTTCATACCTTTGCGTATTTTTATTTAATAATCGGGCGATATAAATATTATGAGGTAGAAGGATTTTATAGCTAGAATATCATATTCTACTAAATATAAAAGTTTGGAGCCCGACGAGTTAATTATAGAAATTAGCTTTTGAATAAGCAGGTAGCTCCTGAGAATAAGCATAAAGCTCATCTGATTTGAGTAAATAATGGGACAGGTGTACGTTGGAGGAGATTTGGGTGAAGTTATAAAATTCAGAAAGTATCGGTAGGAGGTAAGCAGTAGGAAATTAAATCTAATTTTAAGAAATTAGGTATTTATGTTGCATGTGATTCTGATTCTGATATTGATATGATATTATGTGGAATCATTTGGTCAGTGCATCTATATATGTATATATGTGTGTGTATATGCATGTGTGAAACTTCGTTTTACGATATTTGACATACGTATTTGATCGTGTTGGTGAATTTATGAAAAGGAGGATAGGTGGGCCGTCTCACCAGCCCTTTTCATTAAATTCACTTATTGACATGCTGCACACATCGCACGATTTATCGGATATGTTTTATGGATCTATCGTTTAGTCGCCGTGTGCGGTAGTACTAGGCGAGGGCATCATCTGGGGTTAGGATATTCGACCCCGATGTACCGTAACACTTTGGCGATAGTGGACGATAGTAGTCGGACAACTGGGTGACTTAGTCGCACGGTCATTCAGGGATTAGACCCATTGCAGTTGAGACGTATTTGGTCTAATCATTCGTGTTCGGTGTTGTTCCACTCATTGGAGTAGCTACTAGTGAGGTCTACCGGTAGTTTAGGATCATATGCCAAACTCCAAACGCGATCCCGTTAGGGCGTGCGAGGAGGAGTAGAGTTCCCGGGTTTCCTTCGGGTGATTCCAGGTTGCACGGATTCTACTACGTTACACGGGGTAGGGCTAGACAGGAGGGTCCTATCTTCGCTATCACAGACTATGGGGTGTCTTGTGGTTAATGGCGACAACGCTCGGCTATCCATGTATTGATTGCGGGAGTCGTATGGTGGGTATATGGAAGTGACCGGGTGACCGTTATATTATTATGGGTTTACCAGGTCCTTCCTTGAGCCGAGGATTTTCCGGCTATTTATTGATGATAGTCTAGTGAGCTGTTATTATGGAGCCGAGGTTATTCCGGCTGCTCACTTTGACATATGTATATGGGTATATGTGCATGAGTTGTCGATTTTGACATTATTGTTACATTATTTCAGTATGGGCATGGCATGGCATTTATTTTGCAAATGACGGAAATTAAACTCTATTTTCGAGCATGACATGGCATATTTTATGTTAGTTCTTAAAATGGATTTAATTCTAGACTGCTTTTAAGAAAAATATTTGATTCAGGTACGCATGGCACCTCCGGGACAGGGGACGTCTCGGGAGATAGAAAGACGGGCTGAATGAGTGAACTGCATCTGATGTATTATATGTAAACTCTAACTAGAAAAACCTCCCGTTTTGGGAGTATGTTTTTGTAAATATTTATAAACTATTTTTTTTTGGGAATAATAAATTGCTTATATAATTAATTTTAGCCTTAACACTGTGTTGTGGGGCCCGAAGTAGGAGGTGACGACCTCATGATGCAGTGTGGCGGTAGCATTTCCAGTATGAGCCAACTGGGGGTGTTACAGGGATGACATGTGGTCGCCCATATTTTAAGCACATATCCATTTATTTCTTAAAAATGTTGTAATTTTGTGTCTTTGTGGATTGGGTTAGTTTATTCCTTCATTTATTTTGCATTTTTTTGTCGTATTCTTTGAAATAAATGTACTAATTTTGATGACATTTTATTCGATCCGTTCTAAACTTCAATTTTATTGTCGACACAAATTTTTTGCACTCAGTTGGTTGTGGACCCCACAATAATGAACAATTTAGTGACATTTATACATGGTTTTATGGGTATACTGAGTGGAAGGGGCCATGTTGTTACAGGGATGGCAAGACTGTTTGGTATTCGAGTATCGATAAGGATCGGATTTAATGTGGTGCTCTCTTGAATATGTATTACTCGCACCGGAGGAATGGAAGGGGTTGTAGAGCTCACACACTGAAACCCCATTAGCAGTCATGGTGCTAATATTTGGGGTCCAGTTTATAAGATTTGATGCAACGACGATGTTCTGTATATGTTCAAGATCCACTATGGAATAGATGTAATTTCCATATATCCGATGATAAAGCAACGCCAATGAGGGTATACAATGAGTACGGACACTCATAAGGAAACCTGAACCGGATGTATATTTTCTTGAATGGCATAGCAAAGTAGGGCAAAATAGCGGTCCAGCTTACGCAGCTGTCAAGCAAGACAAAGACGGTGAGGATAGTGGTGATTATGTGGATGATGAGAATGACGAGGAGGATAAGGATGGTAATGATGTCGATGATGAGGATGACGAGGACGAGGACGAGGACAGTGAGGGTGGTGGTGCTGATGATGTTGATGTTAACGATGAGGAACGATGTAGTGGTCATGGATGATGTGCGGGATTAGGAATGACGATTTTTGAACCGAAGTAGTTGAGGACTTAACTGGTGGATTTGATCCACATGAGAAACAAGTAGATCAAAATGAGAAATGAATTGCACGGTAAAAAACGGACATAGAGAGCAGTGGTAATGATGATGAGAGTTAGGGGATGATAATACAAATAAGAGTTTCAAGTACATGGATGTTGGGAAACTGGCGTGGATTGATTACAATGAAGAATTGGAACTCATAGTTGGCGTGAGGTGGAGCATGCCAACCCTGTTGGTAAGATCTACTACCATTTATGAATTTTCTTCTTGTTTTCTTGTTGTTACATACGTTGATGCTCATACTTTTATATAAGAATTCAATCAAGATTTGAGAAATCAAAAAATATTTCTTTTATTTTCCTAACTATGTTGCTGATAATATCCTTTACTGTGTAGACGAGGGTCATATAGATGACACACACAATACCAATGCCGAATAATATTTGGAGGATATACGAATTTATTGAGAGGGCAACCGAGAGACTGCATGTGAAATGGATAGTAACAATTCAGAGCGAGGCTCAGATAACATAGAGTGGGGAGTGAGGATGTGAAAGGGAATATTAGCTAAAATACTTCGATTATGGATAAAGACGGAGCGGATCCGTTTGACGATAATTCTCCGATGGATAAAACCCTTCAGGAGGATGAAAATGAGAGGGTTAAAGAGTATGAACATGGAAGTGGGGAATGCGGAAGCAGAGGGTTGGTTTAGTGACGGCTCGAGTGAAGAGAATGGGCTACTTTGTAGCCCAGTTGGATCAGACAACGCACGGGGTCCAACATTTAAGGAATGAGATGTGAACATAGACCTAGTTGCATGAGATTTGAAGGTCGGTATGAAATTTTTCAATCGAGAGAATCCACACTTTGAGAGGTTGCCCCACTGGTCGTGAAAGTTAGAAGTGGTTGTCCAAACAAAGTCCGTCGATGTGATGGGAACGACGAGCGACTTGATGGTAAGGCTTCTTGAAATGGGATGACGACTACTTGTTTAAAGTGCCTCTGGACTTAATTTTGACCCAATGAATGACATCTTTGTTGATAAATAAAAATTACAATGTGATACTCAAAGCCACAAGTTGTTAGACCGCTGAACACAAATAGATAAAAACTCATTCGTGTGGACACAATAATGCATTCGCAAAGAGATTATCAACTTTTCAAGAACAAAGATACATACACATTTCACTACCATAGACATTGCTTTCAAACCCAAAAATATTTTCACAAGAACCCTACATGTTACAAGAAGCAAATTAGGCAAAATGGCATCGGTCAAAAACAATAACAATTCAAAATTTCCCAAATTCATTTCAACCGAGATAAACATACACCAGAATTATCAAAACCCACTTCCCTCACTATAGAAAAGCAAATAATTTCATAAATCGAAAGGCTCGCCCCAACCCACCATCCGAAGGAGATGGAGAATATGTTTCACTCGGATCCTTTACAAAATACATTGAAATAGATCCTAACAAAATTTCAGGCACAACTCACCGAAATTCATTTTTTCACACTGAACTACTACTAAACTACTGGTGACGGAGAAAATGAGAAGAATAATGAAGAATCCATCCCTCGATCTGATAGACAGAAGTTCTCAAAACATAAAAGCAAATTAAGGGAAAAGCCCAAACGAAGAAGTGAAGTAGTTTGAAAACCAACTTACCTGAACGAGTAAAACACCTAACGACCACGGCAACGGGGGAGAGCGACAATTTCTGGTGCGTCGGAGCAGTAACGTGGAATGGAGATTACAATTTGGGGAGGCAAGAATAGATTATATTTAATAAAAGCATCCAAGGTCTTTTAGTAAGTTCATCTCACAATTATATCAGATTTTGTACTGAAAGTTGTACTTTCAGCGCATGAGATACAACTGCCGTTATGCCTAATGGAAAAAGGTTTTTTTTTGTAATATTTTGAAAATCATTTGTAGGTAATATGGAATTATAAGACCCGGTGAATTTTCAATAAATTACGAATATTAATAAAGAATTTTATGCTATTTTTTCTTTTTAATATAATATAAAATATAAATAATAAGTGTTCGATTTGAAGTTTTTGAATAAAAAAATGATAGAAAGTATAATAGGGGGCAAATCCCCGATCAAATGCACTCTATATTTTCTCAACATTTTTCAAACGTAAAATTACTTTATATTTTCTTATTTTGTTTTACATGTTTCAAAATTTATTATTTTTAAATAATAAAAATTTACATATATTTCGAAAACGAGAGTTTGGAATGAACAATTTTAAATAAAAAATGTAGATTAGAATAATTGAAGTGTCACTTTTATTGAGTTGTCAAAATACATTATGTACTTGAATTCTTGGCTACTAAAACTCTTGCGGCCCAGATCGTGCTGTGTCAAAAGTGGCACGGATAGCGTTGGTTGGATGTAACTACTGCATTTATTGAATTATTATTATTATTTCAAATAATAATAATATATATGTATATGCATATATGTGTATATATATATTATATAAAATTTAAAATTAAGTGTATGGAAATGCAGTTGTAAGAAAGAGGATAGTAAGTAGTCTCACATGAACATGCAACCAACAAAACCGTTGACAATTTAAAGCCTTTCTTTGTTGTTGGCCTTCCTCAGTAAAGTAGCCCAGTTTTAAAATCCGGCGTTGATGCTCCCGGGACCATGAACACCCGATGATCCTCGTCGTTCGATGCACGGGCCCCAGTCAAGATGAAGAACGCACCAATGCGAACAGTACACGTGTCCAGCCTCCCTCGTTATGTATGCAATCCTTGACGTAGAAATTAAAAAATGCATTCCGAGTTAATTCTTATTTGAATAATTAATTTTGTTTGTTGCATTATAATAATGCCATAAATAAAGAAATCGTCGTATCATAGAGAGTTGACTAACCTAATTAATTGCTTTCCATTTTATTTATTTATGTATTTTTAAGTGAAGAGAATTAACCGAAGCTCGTATTCGTGGATGGCCGCTGACCGGCACCGATCTCCCTCGTCGATCAATCAACCAGTCAGTCCATTTCCGTAGCCCATAATGAACAGTACCTCCGGCACCGGAGGAATCCTCAGCTCGGAGAACATCGGCGGCTTCGGGTACGGCATCGGAGTGTCCGTCGGGATCCTGCTTCTAATCACCACCATCACTCTCGCTTCCTACTACTGCACTCGGAACAGCACCGCCACCACCTTCGTCCTGCCGGAGAGGAATCCGGCGCCGGCGCCGGCGGATGAGCAGTCGCTGTCTCCGGCGGGCCTGGACGAAGCCACACTGACGAATTACCCGAAGCTGCTGTACTCAGAAGCCAAGGCGGCGGCGCAGAAGAACAGCACCAATTCCTCCACCGCCGC
This sequence comes from Andrographis paniculata, assembly GCF_009805555.1. NCBI lineage: Eukaryota > Viridiplantae > Streptophyta > Magnoliopsida > Lamiales > Acanthaceae > Andrographis > Andrographis paniculata. The sequence goes on from NW_026137608.1 coordinate 2,572,982, forward strand.
GTGCTGCTCAATCTGCCTGGCGGATTACAAGGGCGCCGACGTCCTCCGCCTCCTGCCGGACTGCGGCCATCTCTTCCATCTCAAGTGCGTCGATCCTTGGCTCCGCCTGCACCCGACCTGCCCCGTCTGCCGGACGTCGCCAATGCCCACGCCGCTGTCGACGCCGCTGGCCGAGGTGGTCCCGCTCGCCACCAGGCCGATCAGGTAATTAGATTTTTATTTTTTTTGAAAAAAAAAAAAAAAAAAACTTACGGAAGCCACTGAGAAATTTTATTCATCTTTTTTTTTTTTTAATATTTTGTACAATTGTAGATCTCTTAGATTTGGCTGGGTCCCCACCTTTAATTCCCGTAATTGGAATTTGGAATTGAAGTCTTTCTTCTTAGTCGCCTACATTACCAGATTTTTTTGTACACTAGAGACGAAATTAAAAATAAAATTACATGAACTATTTGAAATTTAGAGACAAAATTCTGTTATAAATATATATATATATTTTTTTTTTGTACTGATTCATTTATTACAAAAGCTTAGGTTTCAATTTGTAACACACAGAGGGCATCTGGTTTATATATGATACTGAAATATTGATGAATAACTGGGCACAACAACAATAGCTGATTATACAACATAGTTTGTATGAACTATTCATCGTCTAAATTTGGATATTTATTCATGATCGGGAAGAAGGTTACAAAAATGGCGATTATAAACTTAGTAGATAGAGCCAAACTCGGCTGCACGTTAGAGTTCTTTTTTTTTTTTTTTTTCTTCATTCTTTTTTCGCTCGCATTATAAGTTCAATTTGATTTAAAACCATATTGGGTGTAATCAAATTAATTTGAGCTCTTACCTTGCTATTGCTAAGGGGAAGAAAATATATATTATGCATATGTAACAAATAGTTTATTCATATAAGACCAATACTGATCAAGTTTTGGTATTGATTAGAGCTCTAAAATTAATTCCATTTCTACTTCTCTTCTATGTTTTTTATTATGTTTTTGGCTGTGTTGGCACTTGAAATGTTTTGATGGCTTATCGAATTTAGCTGATCGGAAAACATGAGGTAGCTAGGTTCTCTAGATTCCACAAAAAAAGCATGTTGAACCTTGTCGATCTATCGATATGTGGAAAATAAATTGGAATGCAATTGAAAACAAACAAAACTGAAATGAAAAAAAAAAAAAAAAAAAACTCTGAAAATGGGGGAAGAATTTGGATTCAAAATGCAATTAAAAATATACGAGAGAATGAACTAATACATAGATAATTCCAAAATAGCCCAACAATACATTAATGTCTTGGTTACACATAAAGCGTCCATTATTTTCATTTTGATCCGTCCTAAATAACTTTTCTTTTATTTTTTGAAAAATAATTATACACTTTAATTATCTTTTAAATTTTACTCCCTCCGTCCCAAATCAATTGGTTCATTTGATTTGAGGCACCGTATTTAAGGTAAAGAATTTAATTTAGATAATAATATTGAATTTTTGATATTATTTTATTATATTTTAGTATGAGTAATTTTATTGCTAGTTTTAATATATATGATTAAAACAAATTTAAAATGTGTTAAAATATTTTAAATATTATGGAGTGAGTCAATAAAATATATGCAATATAAATATAATTTCGTAGAGAATAAAATTTTAAATAATACAAATAAACAAAAATATATATTTATTTATTTATAATTAAGATAAAAACTAATTTTATAAAAGAATAGAAGTTTTAAATGTAATAAAAATATTTGTTTATTGAAAAGATAAAAATAAAGAAGTTTTAAGTGGGTCTACGTGATGTATTATGTTACTCCCTCATTCTCATATATTTTGGGCCTATTAGATAAAGTATAATTGGTAGGTAATTAAAAATTGTATTAGTAGAAATAATTATTATTTAGTAAAAGTAATTATAAATTAAGATTAAGATAAGTAACTAGTTTAATTAAGATAAAAAAAACATTATTAAATTTAAAATTTAAAATATGATTAAAGGGGATAATCATATTTCCAAAAAAAGAAATGACAAATTACGTGAGACGAACGAAAATAGAAAATAAGTACAAATTATGCGGGACGGAGGGAGTATATGTTATTAAGTTAATTAAATTGATTTATAATTGTAAATTATTAATAGATTTAGTAAATTTTACTAAAAATAAAAATGTGTCAATTGAAGTGAGACGGACAAAAAAGAAAAAAATGAGACAATTGAAATGAGACGGAAGAATTATAATATATAATTTTTTTAATTTTAATTAAATTATTTAATTATTTTAATCTTAATATATAATTATTGATATTATATAATAATTATTGTTATTAATAAACTTCTTAATCATTTACAAAATATAATCCTTCTAAATTACCATACACTAAATTGGACACTTTATGAGTAAGAATTAAAAAAAAATGGGAGCAAAAACAAGAAAGATTATGCTGTTGAATGAGATTGACTTCTTTCTTTTTATTTGTCAATGTTAAAGCATGGATATCCAATTTTCTTCCAATTTCCTTATAGCTTCACTCCTATACCCATTTCAACATTGATTGAGAGCAACCACAGTGGTTGTTTTATCCAAGAATTTTGTGTTTGAATGAAAGTTTTTTTCGACAATTTCTAAAATAAAAGGGTACAATTGTCTTTGTATTTATGGAAAAATATGTTGATTGTATAAGAAATTTGATTTCAGAAAAATCCAAAATTATTGATCTGAAGTTCCAAAATCGAATATCAAATTAAAATCGAATTTGAGCCTCACGTGGATGCGATTTTCTTGAAGCGAATCCGGTCTGCCACCGATCGTCTTCCAGATAGAACGAATTAATCGGGATAACGAATTCCCTAAACCGAAACAGGAAATAGGAATTTCATAGAGATTTCGCAAAGTTTTTGAGAGAAATTTTTTGGAACAAAAAATTACGTATGGAAAAATTTCAGAGAGAGTTATCAAATTAGTCGAGGAAGTTCTCTTTTCGTAGGAGTTTTTGGATATATATTATATAATCGAAGAGTCTTTCACCCGCCACTATAATATTAGCATCACATTGTAACATCAGTTGCAACAAATTAATTTAACTGTTTCAAGTCAAATTATTCAAAATCAAAATTAATTTAAAATTGGATTTAATTCTATTGGGCTCGGCCTACATGGCCCACGAGCCCCACGGCCCCAATGCCCATCTTTGATATATATATCCCAAACCAAAGCCCAAGCTTAAGCCCAAACATTGGCCCAATTCAATCGATGCTCCAAATTTCTTTTTATTAATTATGCAGTCTATTACAATATATGGTAGGTGAACTTTGTTTCATCTTCCCATGTGGGACAATGTCCTTCCATTTTCTTTTCTTCTTTCACCAATACATCCTACAATCCCCCGCATGAAAGATGAAACGATGAATAATGAATTTTGAATAGGATAAATATGTTTTCCTTTGAACTTTCCTTAACCAGTACATAGCTTTGCCACATATTCAGTAAACATGTTGTCCTTGAACTATTCAGTTTTTCCAGTAATTAAACTACATACCGACTCAGAATTCATGTTCCTAGTTCGGTTCTCATTGTTTGGTCCGTTTTGGCCATGGAACCCATCCTGGTTCTGTGAGAGTTTTTAAAGACCTGAGCCTGAATAATTCTTCTTTGAAACAACCCCACTTATCTCTGAGTTATGAGAGTTAGAAATTATTTGGTTGAACGACCCTAGGTGACATTTCTAAGTTTTTCGAGTGAGACGACACTCACTTAGTGATCATTAAAGTAACCATTTCCTATCCTCTTTGCTCAGTCACCATTTGTTGACAGGAATTGGTTGAGGCTTGACTTTTCCACAGTGACACTATTGAGCCTTATACGTAGGTTGTCCCATTGAACCTAGTTCTTGGGATCTTCAATCTTTTTAGGGTGGATTTTCCTTTATAAAACTCATATTTTAGCAGACGTAAGCCCCATTCCTTTATTTTGTGACGCAACATGGTCTATGATAATAACCTAGTCGTGATCAGTTGTCTTATAGAATTGTGTCAACGACAAATATATCGACTCTTGTTATTATACATTGTATTCTCTGCTCTACCAATAGCAGAATTACTATCACAGTAAAGTGTAATGGAAGATACGGGTTTATCCCAATCTGGAATATCCTCGAGGAAGTGGCGAATCCATTCCGCCTCTTATCAAGTTTTATCAAATGCAATGAACTCAAATTTCATTGTGGATTTAGCAATAATTGTTTGTTTCGAGGATTTCTAGGAGATTGCTGCACCAGCTAGTGTAAACACATGTCCACTAGTTGATCTTGAATTAAGAGTATCAGATATCTAGTTTGCGTCTGAGTAGCCTTCTACTACAGCTGGATGTCTGCTATAGTGCAGGCCGTAATCTTGAGTGTATTGTAAGTACCTAAGTACGCGAACGATGGATTTCCAGTGCTCGCAACTAGGATTACTTGTATACGTACTCAACTTGCTTATTGCGTAAGCTATGTCGGATCTTGTACAGCTTATCAGGTACATCAAACTACCAATTATCCAAGCATATTTGATTTGGGATACACCAAAAAATTGCTTTTTCTTGTGATTGGATTATCTTAATTCTCCTCCTCCCCCCACCAGCCAACAATACATTAATGTCTTGGTTACACATAAAGGGTCCATTATTTTCATTTTGATCTGTCCTAAATAATTTTTCTTTTATTTTTTAAAAAAATAATTATAAATTTTAATTATCTTTTAAATTTTACTCCCTCCGTCCCAAATCAATTGGTTCATTTGATTTGGGGCATGGTATTTAAGGTAAAGAGTTTAATATGATATTATTGGTAGTTTTAATATATATGATTAAAATAAATTTAAAATATGTGTTAAAATGTTTTAAATATTATAGAGTGTGTCAAATATATGCAATATAAATATAATTTTGTAGAGAATAAAATTTTAAATAATACAAATAAACAAAAATATATATTTATTTATTTATAATTAAGATAAAACTAATTTTATAAAAGAATAGAAGTTTTAAATGTAATAAAAATATTTGTTTATTGAAAACATAAAAATAAAGAAGTTTTAAGTGCGTCCTAGCGTGATGTATTATGTTATATGTTATTAAGTTAATTAAATTGATTTATAATTATAAATTATTAATAGATTTATTAAATTTTACTAAAAATAAAAATGTGTCAATTGAAGTGAGACGGACAAAAAAGAAAAGATGAGACAATTGAAATGAGACGGAAGAACGATAATATATAATATTCTTAATTTTAATTAAATTATTTAATTATCTTAATCTGAATATATAATTATTGATATTATATAATAATTATTGTTATTAATAAACTTCTTAATTATTTACAAAATATAATTTTTCTAAATTACCATACACTAATTTGGACACTTTATGTGTAAGAATTAAAAAATAAATAAATAAATAAAATAGGAGCAAAAAGGAAGAAAGATTATGCTCTTGAATGAAATTGACGTCTTTCTTTTTATTTGCCAACATTAAAGCATGGATATCCAATTTTCTTCCAATTTCCTTATTGCTTCACTCCTATACCCATTTCAACATTGATTGAGAGCAACCACAGTGGTTGTTTTATCCAAGAATTTTGTGTCAGAATCAAAGTTTTTTTTCGATAATTTCTAAAATAAAAGGGTACAATTGTCTTTGTATTGATGGAAATTAATCGAGGAAGTTCTCTTTTTGTAGGAGTTTTTGGATATATATTGTATAATTGAAGAGGAAATTTATTTATTTAAATCCTACGTCTTTCACCCACTACTACAATATTAGCATCACATTGTAAGTTCAGTTGCAACAAATTAATTTGACTGCTTCAAGTCAAATTATCTAAAATTAAAATTAATTTAAAATCGGATTTAATTCTATTGGGCTCGGCCTATATGGCCCACGAGCCCCAGGCCCCAAGGCCCATCTTTGATATATATTATATATATCCCAAACCAAAGCCCAAGCTTAAGCCCAAACATTGGCCCAATTCAATCGATGCTCCAAATTTCTTTTTATTAATTATGTGGTCTATTACAATATATGGTAGGTGAACTTTATTTCATCTTCCCATGTGGGACAATGTTCTTCTATTTCCTTTCTCTTCCTCTTTCACTAAAACATCCTACAATCCCCCACATGAAAGATGAAACGATGAATAATGAATTTTGTGTAGGATAAATAGGTTTTCCGACCCTTTAAACTTTCCTTGACCAATATATAGCTTTACCACATATCCAGTAAATATGCTACAATCCCCCACATGAAAGATGAAACGATGAATAATGAATTTTGTTTAGGATAAATAGGTTTTCCGATCCTTTGAACTTTCCTTGACCAGTATATAGCTTTACCACCTATCCAGTAAATATGTTGTCCTTGAACTATTCAGTTTTTCCAGTAATTAAACTACATACCGACTCAGAATTCATGTTCCTAGTTCGGTTCTAGTTGTTTGGTCCATTTTGGCCATGAAATCCATCCTGGTTCTGTGAGAGTTTTTAAAGACTTGAGCCTGAATAGTTCTTTTTTGAAACAACCCCACTTCTCTCTCACATAGGTGACCTTTCTAAGTTTTTTGAGTGAGACGACACTCACTTAGTGATCATTAAAGCAACCATTTGATATCCTCTTTGCTCAGTCACCGTTTGTTGACAGGAATTGGTCGAGGCTTGACTTCCCCATAGTGACACTATTGAGTCTTATACGTAGGTTTTCCCGTTGAACCTAGTTCCTGGGATCTCCAATCTTTCTAGGGTGAGTTTTCCTTTATAAAACTCATATTTTAGCAGACGTAAGCCCCATTCCTTTAGTCAGTTTGTAAACTGCATCACGGTTTAACCATTTGGTTAGAGGATCCGCTAGGTTATTCTTTGACGCAGTATGGTCTATGATAATAACCTAGTCGTGATCAGTTGTCTTATAGAATTGTGTCGACGACAAATTTGTCGACTCTTGTTATTATATATTGTACTTTCTGCTCTACCAATAGCAGAATTACTATCACAGTAGTGTGTAATGGAAGATACGGGTTTATCCTAATCTGGAATATCCTCGAGGAAGTGGCGAATCCATTCCGCCTCTTATCAAGTTTTATCAAATGCAATGAACTTAAATTTCATTGTGGATTTAGCAATAATTGTTTGTTTCGAGGATTTCCAGGAGATTGCTGCACTAGCTAGTGTAAATACATATCCACTAGTTGATCTTGAATTAAGAGTATCAGATATCCGGTTTGCGTCTAAGTAGCCTTCTACTACAGCTGGATGTCTGCTATAGTGCAAGCCGTAATCTCGAGTGTATCATAAGTACCTAAGTACGCGAAAGATGGATTTCCAGTGCTCGCGACTAGGATTACTTGTATACGTACTCAACTTGCTTATTGCGTAAGCTATGTCGGATCTGGTACAACTCATCAGGTACATCAAGCTACCAATTATCCAAGCATATTCGATTTGGGATACACCATCTCCACGATTCTTGGATAAATGAATACTTGTGTCCAATGAAGTTTTCGCTATTCCTATATGACCCATACTGAGTTTTTTGAGGATTTTGTCTACATAATGAGTTTGACTCAAAATTAGACCATTTCCGGTTCCGTTGATCTTAATTCCTAAGATCACATCAGCGAGACCCATGTCCTTCGTGTCAAATTTAGAATTTAACATGTCTTTGGTAGACTTAACGATATCATCATTGCTACCAATGGTAAGTATATCGTCAACGTAAAAGCATATTATCACAGAACCTAATTCAGTGGTCTTTACATATATACATTTATCACATTCATTGATTCTGAAACCACTGTCCATCAAGGTATGATCAAATTTCTCATGCGATTTCTTTGGAGCTTGTTTAAGTCCATACAATGATTTCACAAGTCTACAGACTTTCTTTTCCTTTCCTGAAATTGTAAAGCCTTCCGGCTATTCTATATAGATCTCTTCATCAAGATCTCCATTTAAAAATGTTGTTTTCACATCCATTTGATGTACCTCAAGATTTCACAGAGCGGCTATCACAAAGATCATCCTAATGGATGTTATTCTCGTGACATGAGAATCTGTGTCAAAGTAATCTAGGCCTTCTTGTTGCCTGTAGCCTTTGATTACAAGTCTAGTCTTGTATTTGTCTATTGTACCGTCTGGTTTTAATTCTCTTGAATATCCAATTTGATCCAAGAGGTTTCGAACCATGTGGGAGAACTACATGTTTCCATGTGTGATTATGAAAAATAGAATCAATTTCACTTTTTACGGCTTCTTTCCAGAGAGGAGCTTCAGCAGACCTCATCGCCTCAGCATATGTTTGAGGCTCGTTTTCAAGGAGATAAGTAAATATTAATTTCCAAACAATTTTCAACTCGTGTTCGCTTGCTTCTTCTGAGCTCAGGTTCATACATTTCCATTCGATCTTGGTCCATAGTTTTGTGATCTTGGTTGGCCAAACTAAATTCAGCATCCGCCTTTGCAAGGAACACATATTCAAATAATGATGCATTCTTTAATTCCATTATCGTATTCTTTGGGATATCCGAGATTTTCAAATCGAATATCAAGAATCAATAAGCAGTATTGTTATGTGCATATCCTATGAAAATGTAGTCCATTATCTTGGGACCGATTCTCACACGTTTGAGGGGTGGCACCACTATCGCTAGACACTCTCATACTCGAAGGTGTTTGTAAGATGGTTTTCGACTTTTCTAAAGCTCATAAAGTGTCTTCTCCATCTTTTTTCGAGGTATTAAGTTAAGCAAATAATTACTACTTAAAATTGCATCTCTCCATATATTTTGGGGTAGTCCACAACTTAACAACATCCCATTCATCATTTATTTTAATGTGCTATTTTTGCGTTCAACAACACTGTTTGATTGAGGTGAATAAAGTGGAGTTACTTCGTGAATTATTCCATTTTGTGCACAAAATTCACTGATTGGAGTTTCATTTTCTTCACCTCTATAACCTCGAATTCATTTAATTCGTTTTTTAAGTTGGTTTTGAACTTCATCTTTGTACAAAATAAATTTACTTAATGCCTCTTCTTTACCTTTAAGTAAATACACATAACAGTATTTCGTACAATTATCAATAAATATAATAAAATATTTATTACTGCCACATGTTTGTACAAATTTTAAATCACATATGTCTGTAAATTGATTCGAGTGGTTTAGTTCACGGTGAATCGTTTGGAAAGACGATCGTGATTGTTTTGTTTCAACACAAATTTCACATTTATATTTGTTTAATTCAAACTTTGGAATATGGTTCAGGTTAATTAATCGACAAATTGAATCATAATTAACATGATCCAATCAACTATGCCATAAAGTAGAGGACTCAACAATATAAGCAACAAACTTATAATTATTATTATTTTCAATAACTGTCATAATACAGAATTTCAAAAGTCAATCCTCTACATATCCCTCATCCACATACACTCCTGATTTACGCAAAACAAAATTATCACCATTCATATTAATATTAAAAGCGTATTTCATCGGAAATGTCTCCGAGACCAGGTTCTTCGTCATCGCTGGCACGTACAGGACATTGGTCAGTGTCACAACACTTCCAGACGTCATCTTCAGAAACACCTTTCTTCTTCCCTTGCTTCAATAGGGGCAACATTTCCCATGTACATCGTTTCTCCTCCGACACGCTCGAATGAGGAGAATTGATTCATGTCCATGCAGATATGGTGTGTTGCTCCCGTGTCGAGCCACCACTGTTGTCGCAGTCTGCCTGGTCCTAGCTATGAACCTTCCTCAAATCCCTCCTTCAGTTGATGAATCAGTCCCAAGAAATCTTGTTTGGTCCCACCAGATTTGCCTCAGAGACAACACATGTCAGGTCGAGTGGCCTTCATCTTTAGTAACGATGTGTGCCTAATTCGTCTCTTTCTTTCTTTTCGGCGCCTTGCAGTCTATCGAACGGTGTCCGACCTTTCCGAAATTGAAACAATTACCTTTGAAGGTACTTTTTGTCTTTTCGACGCCGCCCGATGGCTTCAAATTCTCTTTTCCCTTGTCCGATGGCTTCCAGTTCTTTCCAGGCTGCACATTGTTCCTTAGAGCTGTCTTGAAATGAGAGCCGTGGCCTTTGTGCTCAACTACATTGGCCTTGCTGCCGAGCATTAGATGTCCCCTGCTTGCCAGGTTCAATCTATGCTCATCTTCAATTTGGAGATGATTAATCAGTCTGGTCATGTCCATTTCCTTTCCTTTGTGTTTCAAGTAAATTTTGAAATCTCCTTAACTAGGTGGCAATTTTTCAATTATCGTCGCCACTTGGAAAACTTCACTCAGCTCCATCCCTTCGGCCTAGATCTCGTGCAGAATTAGGTGAAACGTATCAAGCTATTTCATAACGCTTTTTTCGTTGACTATTTTGAAATCCAGAAACCGTCAAATGATAAATTTCTTTGCACCAGCATCCTCGGTTATGTACTTTTATCCAGCGTCTTCCACAACGGCTTAGCTGTTAGCGCATGCCGGTAGACACCGTACAGGGAGTCACTCAAGCCGTTTGGTACATAATTTTTGCACATAAAATCTGAGCGATTCTAGGCTTTTAGAATTTGTGCTTTATCTTCTTTCGATGATCCTTCAGGCACAACAGGTGCATCCTCAGTCAGCCAATTTTTTAGATTCGGCGTGGTCAAATTAAACAACATCTTCTGCTCCTATGTTTTAAAATTCTATCCGTTGAATTTTTCTGGCTTATCGGCTGCCGCAACAACAGACTACATTACATGGTCTGCAGTAGCAATAGGTTATATACCCTCCAAGTCATCTAGTTGTTTTCCAGAAAATGCAACGCGACCCTACACAAGTCCTGCAGCCATACGTTGCGGAAGAGGCAGAACAATAACAGGCTGTCTCACACGGTTATCAACAAGATCCCGTTTTTTCCCTCCAGCAACAAGCTGGTTGGAGGTCGCAGCAATAGACTGTGTCCCCTCCATCGCGGCCTTGAAGGCCTATTCGTACATTGCCTTTGCAGCCTTTTCGGCAGTAGCCCTCATAGCTGCCTCACGTCTGGCAGCAGCGATTTTCGCAACCTCACTAGTTGTACGGGGTGGCTGAGATCGTGGCATAGAAAAAACATGAGTGTGAGACTCGATGAAGTTAACCTCCTCGTCTGCATCAATTTGAACGTCGTTGTTCAGATTTCTGTCGACTCCATCGTGCATAGCATCGATCATTCCTTCATCATCAGGTACGTTTTGGGCAACCGCAATATGATCGTGGATTTGGGGAATTTCGTTAGCCATCTCAGATTTCACCACGAATTCGCCTCAAGATTGTTGATTGTATAAGAAATCTGAGATCAGACAAATCCGAAATTATTGATCCGAAGTTTCAAAATCGAATATCAAATTAAAATCGAATCCAAGCATCGCGTGACCGCATATTAATCCAAACTATCGATTTTAATATATTTTATATCATGTATCTATCTAATTTTTTATATATTGATATTGAGTTTGTTCACTCAACGTAATTTCTAAACGATTCCTCTAAATATTATTATATTATATAATATATATACATATTAACATAATATATAATATATATTGTATTCACTAACAAAAATTAATAATAAAACAAAAAATATTCTTTATATTATAACCGACAAATTTCTCATATATATCATAAAAAATACAATTCATAGAAAAAGACAAAGCAAACGAACCTTTTTTTTCTTTTATGTTACATTATTTGAATAGTTGCATTTGTTACATTCTGCCAAGTTGTTTCAGGTAGCGGTTGCTAGTTTCCATGTATGTATATGTGTAAGACTATTTTTTATTGATTTAGTACTGTTTATTTTTCTTTTAGACTAATTATTCTATTATTGTTTAATTTTTGGAATTTTAATTTTAAAAAAAATTAAATGGATAAATATTTTGTGTTAGTCGTGTCGGGTTTGAGCTTGTCGAGTTCGTGCCAGGTTATCTAACCTGTTTAAAAAATTATTAAACGGGTTAACAAGTTATTTCGCATTGATTGTGTATGAGCTAGTCAGATTCGTAAGACCCGTTTAAATAAATGAGTTGATTTCCTGTTAAAAAGTAAAACTCATTTAAAAACTCAATCCGACTTGAATCTCATCCAAGACGACTCATTTCCAGCTCTAGACAGGGCCGGCCCTGGACCGGGCGAAAGGGTCCGTCAGAGCCCAATTTAAATAGGGGTCCATTATTTATTTATAATATATATAATTTATATTTACAAATTATTAGACAAAATTAATAATACTATTATTAATATTTTATCTAAAAATGCTAGGAAAAGTTATGTTATTTAATTATTTCTATTTTATTATAGGTAAAAAAAGTAAAGTTTGTCATTTATATATTTAGTGGTATTTTATTTTTGTTTTAATATTTTTCTTGTATTAAAAATAAAATAAGTATTCGACAAAATTATTATTATTATGAGGTAAAATTGTCAATAATTTCCTTTTTGGTTTAGAAACTCAACGAAATCCTCTGTGTGCTTTAAAAATTCCATGACGCCCCTTTATATTTTAAAAAATGTTGCATAAAATCCTTTTTTATATTTTTTTGGATGATAAGAAGATGATTTTTCATGTATATTTTTTTGCATGGCGGGGGTTTCATATAACGTTTGTTAAAATATAAAGGACGCCAAAATTTTTTTAAAGTATATGAAGAATTTATATTAAATTTCAAAACTACTTTTGAGTTATGGATAATTTTGCCTTATTATTATTATTATTATTATTATTATTATTATTATTTGCATACAAAATACTAGTAAAAATATTTTTTTATTATATATATTTTATCATAGGTAAAAAAAAGATTATATATATATTTAAGGTCTCTTACTTTTATTTCGCCCTAAATCCTTCGAAAGTTAGGACCGACCTAGCAGGAGATGAAACATATATATTTACAATAATAGTCCATATTTATCAACATATGCAACACCTTGAATGGTCAGCAAGTGTTACCTATAGATTACAAATATCAATTTTTGTTAATTAATGATAACATTTTCTATTAACAAGGTAATTTGACAATTTTACCGGTTCAATGAATTTGGTTGCAAGTAGTGAAATTTATCAGTTTGTTTCAACAATAAATATTATAGTTTAATCACATAGCAACATATTAAATCTATATAAATAAATGCTAGATACCTAGTTGAATAAAAAACAAACGAGTCAAACATAAATAATATGATTAATTAATTCATATGAAGGTGTCAACATGATAAATTATGTTAATAATTAGTTGAATAATATGTATAATTTAGCGGTAGCCTTATGGCACTGTTATTAAAATACGACAATAAAAAATTATTGACAGACAACTGAATTGAAAAGTATTTTCCTCTGCAAATTACTTTTGGATTGGTTGTGCTTCCAGTTGTCAGCATATACTAATTCTAGAGATAAAAAAGGCTTTTCATCTTTGGAAGATTATGGAGAAGAGAGCAGGAGGAGTTGTTGGTGACGGTGTGTTGGAGGGAGGGAGAGAAGTGCCCTTTTTTATAGGCACTTTACTAGGGTAAGAAGGTGTGATATTATCGGAGTTTGGTCGGTACTAGATCAACTTACATGTATAGATTAGTCGGGATTGAACTATCTAAAATTGAATAGAGATTAAATAAATTTATCAGAGTATTTATATCAATAATGTGTTTATTCTTTTTTGAAAGCATCTTGAGAGAATTCTAGAGTTAAACGTGTTTATTTTAAAGTAATTTCAGGAGGGGTGATCCCCTAGGAAGTCTGCCAAGTTGCGCGTGAGTGACGACAAAGCGCGTTGGAAGGACATGTGTTTACCTTGGTGTACAACGTGGATATTGCGTTTTTAATTGCGGAGGATGTATACCTATATTCCTTTGGTATGCGTGAATTAGGATAATACACACCAAAAGGACTTGCGTTGACATGTGGGGTCAGTCTAACTCCAATACACTCGGCCAAAAGTCGGTTGTTATCAGAGCCGACCTGGAAAAGTCCATAGTCGTTGGCCGGACTGTTCAGGAGCCTAGTAGTTGATGGATCCTTGGGGGTCTACGTGGACATTGTATTCTTAAGTGTGTTAGAATGCGATACCCCTGGAGTTTGGCAAGTGGTAGGCCAACTCCCGTGTATAGATGAATCGAGACTGAACCATCTGAGATTGAATATAGATTAAGTAGATTGATTAAACTATTAATATTAATAATGTGTATATTTTTTTCAAGAGCTCATTTTAGAGAACTTTATATTTAAGCATACTTGTTCTAGGATAATTTTAGAAGTGACGAAATAGGAAGTCTCCCAGGGGATGCGTGAGCCGGGGTATTACATTAGGAAAGTTAGAATTACCTATGTAATTGCCGGTCATCAATGCTAGTTGTGAATTACTTATCGTGAATTACATGTGTAACCTTTATAATCAAGTTAGATGGCATCTAAATGGACATAGATCATCGGATTAACTTTCCAATGATTTGGGCCAATTATACACAGGTTTTCACGTGTATGTATGACAACGTTCTAGCCGTGCAATAAAATATCATACTTTTTAATCGACAAGTCGTAGTATAGTAAGTAAGGTCATCTCCACATGGACCAGTTTATTAATTTCCTTTATTTAGTAAGATAAATTAAATAAGGGAGATTTTCCAATTTTAAATAAATCTTAAGCTAAAATCAATTCAAAAGCAAAAGGAATAAAAAAAATTAAAGAAATTAAGAAAATAAAATAAATATCAATAATTTCAAATATAAATAATAAAAATCCCTAGCCCAATGATTGATTTTCGAAGTGAACTTCGGGTTTTGATCATCAATCGCATACTTTATTCTATTAAATATGTTGATAAATTGGTTATAGAAGCTAACACGCGCCTAACTTCCAAATTTTGCTTACTTAATCGTTAATTAAAGTACGATCATTAATTAATTTCCTCATTGAAGAAAAAAATCCATATTACAACCACAAATTTGAATTTTTCTAATAACCCTAAAAAAGTCTAATTATAATTTGCTAACTCCTACGCAGGCATTTGGCGGAACTAGGGTGCTAGGGGGAGGTTAACCCTGCCCCAAAAATATAAATATTTTTTTAGTATAAAAAATGATAATTATATATTTTGTATTAATTTATTTTTTACATATTTTTTACTTTTTTAGGTGTATAAAGATAATAATTATGTTTTATAGTTTGGTTGATTTATATTTTTATTCTTTTTAATTTTTTAAGTAAAAAAATAGTATTAAATTTTATGTGACTATTGTGAATTTCTTTTTAAATATTTATTTTTTATTCAATTTTTTTTTTTCTTTACTCGGCTGGGTTGGAAAAAATTTAAAAAGACAATATTGAATCAGTAAAAATAAACTGATATTTTGCGCCCATCGACCCTTGGAATTTTACGCCTCGTTTCGTCATTGTACACAGGATTATCGAAATCAAATCTTAAATTTCTAATATGGTTTGTAAGAATCTTATTGTTATTAGATCAAATTATCATACAATTACAAATTCAATTATGTAAGAAAATAAACATATAATCAAATATGTTAGCGGAAACGAAATTTAAACAAACCTCCTGCCATTGCTAAAAATTAGATTTATTCTCGATATTCTCTTCTCCAAGCAAAACGTGGATTGGAAGCGTGGAAGACGGTGTTGTCAGACTTTGGAACCCTTAGGAGGATGTTGCCAAACTTTGGAAACCTCCGAAGATAGTGCCAGATCGTGGAACCCTAGGATGATGTTGCCAAACCCTAGCTCTCAAATAGCGATGGTGTATTCTAATTTTCTGAGAGTAGGTTTAGTAACCCGTATGTGAAAGTATTTATAATTAAAAGAAAAACCGTCCATCACGATTTTTCTGCCACTTCTCACGTATATTTTGAATGTGATAGACTTAATGGTAGAAAAGTGGGCCACAATTTTAGGTTAGTTTAATTATATAAGATAATTCAAAAATAATCAAAATTCAAATATGATTAATTAATTAATTAAACTAACATTCTCCCACTTGGCCCACTCAAACTATCACAACATAACGAGAAACCTTACATATGAATCATGGCGGTAGGTCTTCTATAAACGAATGTTACCTTCCATGTATCACGATATGTCAAGCATCTCAAACTAAATTCACAACTTAATGAATAAATCTTATATTTATTCCGGGTTAAACATAAGCGAGTTTTCTCAATAATAAACAAATATGTTCACAATAAAGCGAGAAAACATCAAACTGAATAAGAGTCTCAAATAACAATGTGTGCAAATAAACTACATTGTAGAATCAAGTCCCATACTTGCTACGTGATCCCTGAAACTCTTTAGTGGCATGCCCTTAGTCAGGGGATCAGCAAGCATCAACTCTGTACTAACGTGTTCAATGACCACTTTATTTTCCTTGACACGTTCTCTTAAGGCTAAATATTTGATGTCGATGTGTTTACTTCGACTCCCACTCTTATTGTTTTTAGCCATAAATACCGCAGCAGAGTTGTCACAGTACAACTTAATCGGCCTGGAAATAGAGTCAACGACTCTGAGCTCGGATATGAAACTCTTCAACCATACACCATGCGAGCTAGCCTCGAAACATGAAACAAACTCAGCCTCCATAGTGGAAGTAGCAGTGATAGACTGCTTCGCACTTCTCCAAGAGATGGCTCCACCAGCCAACATGAACACATAACCCGATGTGGATTTCCGAGTGTCAATGCAGCCAGCGTAGTCCGAATCGGAGTAGCCAATCACTTCCAGCACATCAGTTTGTCTATATGTGAGCATAAAATCCTTCGTACCTTGAAGGTACCTCATCACTTTCTTTGCAGCTTTCCAGTGGTCAACACCTGGATTACTCTGATATCTCCCTAATACTCCAACAGCATATGCTATGTCGGGCCTGGTGCAAACCTGGGCATACATAAGACTTCCTACTGCTGAAGCATAAGGGATATTGCTCATGTGTTCCCTTTCAAAGTCATTTTTCGGACATTGACTCAAATCGAGCCTGTAACCCTTCACAATGGGAGCTACACTTGGTGAACAATCTTTCATATTAAATCTTTCTAGAACTTTCTTGATATAGGCTTCTTGAGACAAACCCAAAATGCCTCGATTTCTATCTCTATGGATCCTAATGCCAATGACATAAGATGCCTCTCCCATATCATTCATATCAAAGTTCCTTGAGAGAAATTGTTTCACCTCATGTAACATCCATTTATCATTAGTTGCAAGCAAAATGTCATCCACGTACAACACGAGGAAGCAAATATGACTCCCACTAACCTTCTGGTATATACAGTGATCCATGACGTTTTCTTCAAAGCCGAATGAAGAGATAACATCATGAAATTTCAAATACCACTGACGGGAGGCTTGCTTCAATCCATATATGGATTTATTAACCTTACAAACTAAATTTTCTCCACCACTAGAGGTAAATCCTTCAGGTTGTTTCATATAAACCTTTTCCTCTAGATCACCATTCAGGAATGCTGTTTTCATATCCATCTGATGTAACTCAAAATCAAACTGAGCTACTAATGCCATGATCACACGGAGGGAATCTTTCTTAGATACCGGAGAAAATGTCTCGGTGTAATCGATTCCTTCCCTTTGAGTGAATCCCTTAGCAACAAGTCTTGCTTTATGTCTTTCGATGTTGCCATCAGAGTCTATTTTGGTTTTGAAGACCCATCTGCATCCAATGGCTTTTACACCATCAGGCAACTCGACAAGATCCCATACCTTGTTTGATGCCATAGAGTCCATCTCGTCTTTCATAGCATTATGCCATAAATCGGATTCTTTAGAATTCATGGCTTGTGAAAACGTTTCAGGATCATTTGCGGCTTTTATATCGTAATCTGATTCTTGAAGATACACCATAAAGTCACTAGAAATAGCTGACTTTCTGACTCGTGTAGATCTTCTTAATGTTGTTTCATCATTATCACGAAGAACTTGCTGACCAACTGATTCAACAGCATGTTGTTCAACATTTTCTTGATGTTCTTCATTAACAACTTGATCTACGTGATCATTTTCATCAGTTTGTGGAACTTCATTAGTTAATCGTCTAACACGCGTTGGAACTTGAGGAGCGTGAAAGACAATCAATCTATCACTCAGCTTAGTAGGTTGATCTTTATAGTGATCTGTTTCAGAATGAGTATCTGGAATATGATCACTCCCACTAACCAAGTCATTCTCGAGAAATTTCGCATTTCTCGATTCCACAATTCTAGTGCTATGAGATGGACAATAGAATCTATATCCTTTAGACTTTTCGGCATATCCAATGAAATACCCACTAATAGTCCTCGGATCTAGCTTCTTTTCTTGTGGATTATAAATTCTCACCTCAGACGGGCATCCCCAAACACGTATATGTCGCAAACTCGGCTTCCAACCCTTGAATAATTCAAAAGGTGTCTTTGAGACAGCCTTGGTTGGTACCCGATTCAATACATACGCAGCCGTCTTTAGCGCTTCTGTCCACAAGAAGTGAGGAAGTTTTACATTACTCCTCATACTCCTCACCATGTCCATTAATGTTCGATTTCTTCGTTCTGAAACACCATTTTGGTCCGGAGAACCAGGCATAGTGTATTGGGCAACAATCCCATTCTCTTGAAGAAATCTAGCAAATGGACCGGCAGCTTGTCCATTTTCTGTGTATCTGCCATAGTACTCACCACCTCTATCAGATTTGACAATTTTGATCTATTTTTCACATTGTTTCTCTACTTCAGCCTTGAAAACTTTAAAGGCTTCTAAAGCTTCATCCTTAGAATGAAGTAAGTAAAGATACATATACCGTGAACAATCGTCAATAAAGATGATGAAGTATCTCGGACTACTTGCATTCACGTATGGACAACAAATGTCTGTATGAATAATTTCCAAAAGATTCGAACTCCTTTGTGCACCCTTTATGGACTTGTCAGTTTGCTTGCCTTTAATGCAACTAACACAAGTCTCAAAATCAGTGTAATCCAGGGTACCAAGTATCCCTTCATTCACTAATCTCTTAATTTTGTCAATTGAGATATGTCCCAATCGACGATGCCACAACATATACGAGTTCTCATTCATAACACATCGCTTTAAACCAGCTGTGACATGCAGTGAATCAAAAGTAGTGTCGTTTTTCAATTTGATCGAATAAAGACCATCATTAATTTCACCACAACCAATGGTTCTAGATTCAAAATCCAAAACAAAACTAGAATCCATAAAGTGAAACGAAAAACCCAAAGATGATAGTCTCGATACAGAAATTAAATTTTTGGAAAAACTAGGAACATAAAAGGTCTTTTCCAACTTCAAAACAAAACCACTACTCAGCACTAAACTGCACGTCCCAATGGCTTCCACAGGCGAACGCATCCGACTACCGGAATAGATGAACTGTTCACTTCCCATTGGTTTCCTTAGGCTTTCCATACCCTGCAAGGTATTGGAAACATGGATTGTAGAACCATAATCAATCCACCATGTGTTATAATTAATATTAACCATATTGGATTCATAACAGACAAATGCAGAAGGGATACCTTTCTTTTCGAGCCAGGTTTTGAACTTAATGCAGTCCTTCTTCATGTGTCCTTTCTTTTTACAGAAAAAACACGTAGACTCCTTCTTTATAACCCGCTCAGCTGGCACAGGTCCCTTCCCCTTTGTATCATGCTTTCTCTTTTTGCCATGGACCGTTAAGTTTACTTTCTCACCTTCCTCCATCAGTAGTCTCTCCTCCTCTTGAACACACATGGTCATCAATTCATTAATGGACCATTTATCTTTATGTGTGTTATAGGATATCTTAAATGGACCGTACTGATGAGGTAAAGTGCACAATATGTAATGGACAAGAAAGGTCTCAGACATGGTCACCTCTAAGCTTTTCAGCTGCACCGCAATGTCCCGCATGCGCATTATGTGCTCGCGCACACCCCTCACACCCGTGAACCTCATGGTGGAGAACTGAATGATCAATGTGCTGGCAAGAGCCTTATCAGACTTGACGAATTGTTCATCAATAGCCTTCAAAAGCTCTCTAACATTATCATGTTGATCGACAGACGCACGGATACCAGCAGAGATCTTAGTCTTTATGAGCATCATGGAAAGACGGTTAGATCTCTCACATCGCTCATAAAGATCCACATCATCTGGCTCGCTGGTTTCAGTAATAACCGGCGGCTCGTCTTTCCGTATAGCATAATCAATGTCCATCCAGCCTAAATGAAGGAGAATCCTCTCCTTCCAGATCTTATAATTATCACCAGTCAATTCAGGAATATCACATTTAATGTCAGAGAAATTCATAGGATGAAATGCTGCAAAATTAAACATACATGCTCATCAATAATCGAGACAAATAAGTTACATGTTCTACCAATGTAAACACGTTAAAACATGAATCTAGAGACATAAAACTTGCGTGTGGGCTAAAGTTTTACTCAATTAGATTTCATCAAAAACTTTACAATAAAACTATCAAATTGTGTTCCTTTTCTCAATTCCTGTGGGTAGATTAAGAAATACAACTCGATATTTTATCCTAATTACTCGTACAAATATAACGAGACTCCTGTGGGTAGATCTCATCACATCGTACATGATAATCACAATTGATGTCCATTAATGTGATTTCAAATAAATCATGAATAAAATTTTAATTAATCGAGGATGCTGTGGCTATTCCGCAATTAAATAAAATTTAAAATAAATCACAAACATCATGAATATATAAACTGAAGTTCACATAAATAAATCAGATTTATACCATCAGCATGCTCCAATTAAGAATGTAGTGCAGATATATGCAAAATAATAATAATAATAATAATTCAGCATGCCTTATCATCAAAGTAATATTAAGTATAATAATAATAATAATAGTACTGCATGCCTTTAGTTGAAATAAGATACTGATCAGGAACAAGTCTAATATTTCATGACTGCACATATATTTACTCATATATAAACATGTTTGTAAGCACGCAGATCGAGAGACATGCAAGTGTTGCTTTCATTAAATATTGATTAACTTATTTCATGTTGATGAATCCAAATACATACATGGACCCTATTTGATTGACGGCGACAGACTATCGGGATCAAATAATTTCGTTGATCAAATTCATGCAGCGACAAGATTAATCTATCCAATCATATATATATGTATCTTAATTATTAAATACGGAATGAAATTTTCTCATATCGCAGGATCGGATTTTGATCAAGAAAATATCGCAAAGTAATTTGAAAATAAAAAAAAATATTTCCAAATAAAAATTAAAGTGAATCTTGATCAAGAATTTGACGAGAAGAAAATTCAAAGCAAAGCAGAGGCAAAAAACGCTCTGATACCAAATGTAAGAAAATAAACATATAATCAAATATGTTAGCGGAAGCACAATTTAAACAAACCTCCTGCCATTGCTAAAAATTAGATTTATTCTCGATATTCTCTTCTCCAAGCAAAACGTGGATTGGAAGCGTGGAAGACGGTGTTGTCAGACTTTGGAACCTTTGGGAGGATGTTGCCAAACTTTGAAAACCTCCGAAGATAGTGCCAGATCGTGGAAGCCTAGGATGATGTTGCCAAACCCTGGCTCTCAAATAGCGATGGTGTATTCTAATTTTCTGAGAGTAGGTTTAGTAACCCGTATGTGAGAGTATTTATAATTAAAAGAAAAACCGTTCATCACGATTTTTCTGCCACTTCTCACGTATATTTTGAATGTGATAGACTTAATGGGAGAAAAGTGGGCCACAATTTTAGGTTAGTTTAATTATATAAGATAATTAAAAAATAATCAAAATTCAAATATGATTAATTAATTAATTAAACTAACAAATTATTCAATTGATTATGGATTATTAACTCAACTTAAATACCTGGACACAATACTAGATCAAGAAAATAAACCTAAGCATGCTACAGAGAAATTTTACAAATACCAAAGAAGTCAATAGAAATTATGAATTGAAGAATCAATCTTATGAAACTATGGAGTTCAAATCGTCAATCGATCATTGGACTAGATAAGCAACATAGCTACACATTAAAAAAAAAAAAGGAAAAAAAAAGGAAGATAAATATGTATCTTGGTGAAGTTCTTTTGTGTCGGGATCTTGTCAGTTCATCGTCTTCTCTAGGAATGCAATGCCGTGATGCTGCCCTCCAAAATCTGTTCTTCGTGCCTCTCTCTCCATGTCCAAATCTATCTAGGGTTGTCTCTGCACCTCCTTGTTTTGTTTAAGATGTTTGGATCTCTTCTTAAATCGGTCCGCCCATATATTTCTTGGTTTGCTTTTTCGGTAGACAAAGTTAGCTTGGGTAAATAACTTCTCCACATGTTTTGGGCCTCCAAAATATGGTGGTCTTGATTTAAGATGTTGTGAGAGTGATTTCGTCATGTCCAAGCTAAGATGAATGATCCAATTCATATTTTCACAATTTAAATCAAGATTTCAGACAGTTTTGGCTACTCTTAGTCATATGTATGACTAAACAGCACGTTTTACTCTATGTTCGTATTTTGACTTATGTTGCATGTTCTCTTTGAATATCACCAAAAATAGCATAAAATCAGTAGAAATCTATCGAAAGCATCAATATATACATATCAAAACCGCATGCAAAATATAATCTATCAATGTACGTACTAGATATTGCAGATGCTACCATATTGTTGGTGGTATGGGCCAAACCTGAATTTGATGTAAATTTTTTTGGCATAGTTTGTAGTTGTATATGTGGTCATATTATTAATTCGTAGTACTTGTTAAGTAAAGGAAAGCTATTCTTTTTTTTTTCCAGCCTTTTTGAAATATATTCGACTAATCTTGTTATGTATAAACCACTATAGATGTTTTCCCTTAATACTATTTTTCATTCATAAACTGTTCTCCAAAATGGTATATTATTTCTATGATAACGATATGTTTTGATATATATTTATATAGGTGATATATTAGTAATAGTTAAAGTGTTTGTCACGGTTGTCACGATTTCGGAGACCCCACTTATTTTTTTTTTGATCAGAAAGATCAATGATTTATAGATATATATATATATATATATAATAAATAATAGGTATAGAAGTAAATACTAGAGCATAGACCGTCAGTGAGATAGTCCATGTCGATTCCATCGAGTGGATGTATAAAGATATACGTAATTCTTATATAAATTTTTAGATATACTAATTTATTTATTTTGCAAATAAATTCTTATACAAATTTTTAGATGGCATTCAATACTTGACTAAACCAGTAGCTCAAGTGATGATTCATTGTAACAACCGAGTTGTGATAGGGCTAATAACGGAATTTATAATGTAAATTCTGACATATCCGACGTAGACACAACACTATAAAATATTTGATCACGAGTAGGATTATGAATGTTTACTATATAAAGTAAATAGAAAACTTAGCAAAGTTACTGACCAAGGGGTTATGGAAAGGTCAAATATACAAATTGTTAAAAGGAATGAGTCAAAAATCAACATAATAGAAACGATTACAGTATGCACCGAACTAGATCACTTGGGGATCCTATTATACTTTGTAATATTTACTATAGAACGTTCAAAGTCACAAGGTATCTGTCATAATTGTGTCAAAGTCCCTATGGAAATAATTTGTGCTTTCGTCCTGATTATGGGTATTTTTACTCGCGACTCAAATAAGGGTCAACTATTTTTTAATCTCATATTTGACCTTCTTTATTATTTTAGAATTTTAAATGGATAATGTTCAAAAATAATCCAGCAAATAAAAAATCGATTGATAAAAGTCAGATATGAGATTAAAAAAATATTTAATCCTTTAACTAATTGAAGAAATTTAGTTTATAGAAAATTAAATTTGAAATATTTTAAAATTGATTTTTAAACTCATTGGGCTGAACATGTGAATTAATTCAAAATTTCTCAATTATTTTGGACTTGAAATTATTTACTTTTGGGCTGATTAAGGTGACAAAAAGTGTGCATATATAAAGGACCCCTTTCTTCATTTTCATACACACCAACTGGAACACTTGAGCTAGCTCTTCCTCCTCTTTTGTCTCAAATCCTTCTGGCCATTTTCAATTGTCTGGCAAAGCTTCATTCCTTCCTCATTCTTATACGTCAGAGCTATGACAACTTAATGTGTCATTTTCATTGAAGATGAAAATTATTTTATCTTTTGTACACACTGCCGGAACATATCTAATTTGGAGTGATTTCTCGACTAAATTTCAAGATTAAATTTCATTTTATTTATTCTCGAAATATTATTATTTTAACATATACTATGTAAAACCTTGTGTTGAGTTAGCCGAGAGCCAACCTGTTCTTCTCTGTAAGGAGTTCAAAGGCCAGAAATAAATTTTCCAGGCCAACAAATTCTATTACAGATCATTTGGCATCTAATTAATTAATGTAAATCAAAGAGACCTAGCTAGCTCGTTCAAGGAGATGAAAGCTACAGCATGAATTAAACTCCCGATTATAAGTACAATGACTTAACTGACTGACTGTCCGACAACAAATTAAGGCATGCATGTGCAATAAGTTGACAGCACGCACAAGGACGACATACATACATAGATACAACATTAATTACAATAATTAATAATCATGTGATAGAGAATGGGCAAATGAAGTATTAGGTAGCGTTGAGGAAGCGACGAAGATGGCGGAGAAGGTGTTGGGTGGCGGGGGAGAATGGGGAAGTGAGGTAGAAGCCGTGCTGCTGCCCTGGGAACTCCACGTACTCTTTGTCGTTGTCTTTGTCTTTGTCTTTGTCTTTGAGTAGTTCTAGGGTCTTGTAATAGTTATGGATTCTGTCCCGCATCACTTCGCGCTCCCCGACCACAACCAGCATCCGGCTGCTCGACAGCAATAAGCTTCCGCTGCCGCCGCTCGATGGGTTCGCCAGCGGATGATCCGCCGTCTCTCCTTCTGGCAGCGACAGTCTCCAGAACCTACGTACCTCATCATCGACTTAAATTATTACTTGCATCATGTATCTATATATGTAATGTAAGAACTCATTAGTAACTGCCTGCCACCTACTATTTCATGCATCTTACATATAATTTCTTAATATTATATACTCCTTGTCCAAATTTATTTATACTTTCTTGTCATCCAAACTTATTGCAGTTTTCCTTTTTTTAAGTAAAAGAATATAGCTTCTTTTACTTTCTTTTTCGGGTTTGGATCAAATGTTAGAATTCATTCATTCAGCACAGGTGCTGCTGATAACATAAAATTCTAATTACTCTAAGTAATATATATTAAATAAATAATTAATATAATTATAAATAATATGTGTTTAAGTGTCAGCATGGGTTCTGAATTTTTTAAGTTCAGCCTTTGATCTATACTGTTTTTTTTTTTTATTATTATAAAGAAAAAAAACTTTATTTTTATCTACTTTTTATTTTAAACTCGTGCATGCGTCCAGTCAAATGGACATAAATTTACACAACGGGATAATCTTTATATATATATATATATGTATGTATATATGATTTTTTGTGACCAATTAAACATCAATACACCAAAAGTAAGTTCAGAATTAGACATGCAAAAAGTTCTAGAATATGCTGGGAATCTCTCTCTCTCTCTCTCTCTCTATCTATATTTGTATATTTATGTAAGTGGCCCGCAAGAGAAGATAGAAATACCCGGAGAGAGTGTGTGCGTTGAGAGCTTTAGAAGAAAAAGCAGTAATCCGCGTCGTTATCAATAGAAAGAAGTGCGGCATGAATTTGCAATATATAATATTAACATATGGTTTTAGAAATTCTTTTGTCGAACTTAATAGATTTACGAACTATCGCTACAAAAATATAATATATTTGTAACGGAATTCCGTCTCTAAAGTTCACGTAGCTAACGTAATTCCATTCTTATTTCCGTCTCTAATGTCATTAGTAACGGAAAAAATAGATTTAGAGACAAAAAAAAATTTTGTTACAAAAATAATTTTTTCTTTGTAGTGTATATGTGACAGATAAAATTTAAAAATATTAAAATTTTAATCTATGACCTCACGATTATAAGTTCATCTCCACACCACCGTATTATCCGGGACGGGACCTATATATCTCTTCAATCACAAATTATTAATTAAAATTTTATGTAGGTGCATAGCAATAGTCGATTAGATATGGAGAGAATCGGAGCTACCTACCATTAGTAAAATAAATATAAAAATATTTTTAATAATAAGTATAATAAAGCAAAAAATAAATGTAACCCTTATAAGCCGATAAAAAAATATTAAGGTTTTTCTTTTTTCCTAACATATTTTTAATTCAAACCAAAGACCGAGCTACGACTAACCCAGTCCAGTTGAATCCACTCTCTCATCTTTTTACATTAATATAATATTGTCCATTTTGATTCTAGTATGCACAATTTTATTTTTAAATTTTTTTTAAAAAAATTGTACTATGTGGAATTAGATATAAGTTATAACCAATAATTATTTATTTTTATGTAGGAATTAATTTTGTCCTTACAATTTTGAAGATCCTCAATGGATTGATTGAAGACTAATTCCACAATCTCCTACAGCCACAAATGAATTAAGAAAAGATCGAAGCTTGTAACAATGATATGTATAATTGTGTGTGTAGCTGAGCTTTCTTGATAGGGATAAATGATGATATGTATAATCGTTAGTGTGTGTGCGCGCAGCTATCTAAGCCTTTATTTTTTTATTTTTTTATTTTTGTAACGAGGGTCTTGATTGACTTTTTATTCGAATCTAATACTTTTTTTGTCTCATAACAAAATATTTATTTACTTTTTGTACGTAATTTTAAAAATATTAGTATTATATTTGAATGTATTGGGAATAAAGTAGAAATGATTAAAATGATATAAAGGTAATGATACTTGTGTAATATATTGTAAGTTATAAGGATATTTGTAATGTTAGGTAGATAGTACAGTTACTAAAAAAATTTTGATACTTTGTTACGGGACGGACTAAAATGAAAAAATAGATACTTTGTTATGGGACGGAGGGAGTACTAGTTTGTAAATTAGATTCAATGAAATAATTCAGACGAATCATGTATAACAGACGATAGGGTTGGGTATGGTATGGGTATTTGCAAATATGCAAGTATTTGATATCCGAATCGAATCGAACAAATATCCGAAACTGCGAATCGTATCCGAATCAAATTTTTGGTTAATCGAAAATATTTTGCAATATTTGAAAATAATTCAAACCGAACCGAAATTAAAATGTATATATTAAAAAATAATTAAATTTCTAATTGAATAAAAATATTTGCAAATATTTCAAATGTCCGAACTGAAACCGAACCGAATATAATTATTAATATAAATTTTGAAAAATAATAATATAAACATATAAAAATATTCGATTCGATTAACTGAAACAAATAAATATCAAATATGCAGTATTTATAGTCGAACCGAATTTGCTCGGTTAACTGAAACTTCAATTCAGTTCTGCGGTTCGACGGTTCAATTCGATTTTTTTGCCAACCCCTAAAAAACAAAATCAATAAATACCAAAAAAATTTAAATCTATAATCTCCCGGCTACGAGTACTATTCCTTTGCGGACAGCTGAGCTTTCTTGATAGAGATAAGTTTGGAGTGAATAAGGTGCACACTAATTAATCTGAATTCCCACTCAGCTAGCTTTTTTATGTGTCACTATCCCCATAAAGTCATTATCACCAACGATTCCGAATCCATCACTTCCTTCTCTTTTCATCTACCACTAATATTTATTTTTATTGTTCATTCTTTCGCAATTTCTCTCTTTTTTTTTTTCTTTTTTTTTTTTTTTAACGTGGGAAATTGCCGTTGCTACCCGAAAGTGTGTAAGTAAACTCTCGGTCGAACCTAATACCCTGCAAATTAGGTCTGACAGGCAAGTCACACTAGGCGAACCATGTGTAACAGGTGACTTAAAGCGTCGGGAGTTTGAACCCATGACCTCACGGTCACACGTCCAATCCCCAAACCATCAGGTCATCCCTTGCGGAACCATTTTTTAGTTATATATCTCTCAGCCCTATAACATTTGATATGTTTGGATTGGATAATAGAATTTAAAGAGAGATAATAATATTGACTTAGAGCATAGGTTAATTACAAGTAATTTTTTTTTTTCATTAATTTTTCAGTTTTTATTATAATCAGATTTGTTACCTCTATTATATTGATAAATATAGTTAACACTCATATATTATCTTTACGAAAAAAAATCATTACTTCTACGAAAATAATAATAAAATAATTATCTAATTAATTATAATCTCAAATTTGAAATTTAAAATTTTAAATATAGTTAACACTCATATATTATCTTTACGAAAAATTCATTATTTCTACGAAAATAATAATAAAATAACTATCTAATTAATTATAATCTCAATTTTGAAATTTAAAATTTTAAAATTTTTAATTTATCAATAATTTATCAATACAAATACAAATTTAAATTTATTTCAAAAAACCACAACTCACCTGTATATTTTTCAAATCATTTGATGAAGATAATAGATTAATGTGATGATGCTAAAACGGGTATTAAAATATGTAATTTTGAGTTTTGATGTGACTATGACATGAATGTAAAAGATAAAAAAGATAATGCAATACACACACCGACTACAACAGATGCTCTTATGACATTTTTATTTTTTATATGAATTGCATTATTGATAATTTAAAAATAAATATTAATATATAATTAATAAAATAGAATATGTAGTTAAATCTATATTATAATAAATATATATATTATATAAATATCATATTGTAAAAAATAAAATTTTATATAATATAAATAAATAAAAATATATTTATATATTTATAAGTAATATAAACTAATTTTATAAAAAAATAAGAAGTTTCTAATATAGATAAAAAAATATATATATATACTTATTTATTGAGAAATGAGATACAAATAGAAGAATTTTGAGTTGTCTAGATAATGTATATTGTTATATGTTATAAAATTAATTAAATTAATCTATATTTATTAAATATATTTTTAATTAGTTTAATTTATTGAAAAAATATCTCAACAGTCTGTTATGAACAAAAAAAAAAAAAAAAATCTTCAAATCAACACTATAAACAAACAAACCCAACCATATCAAGAGTAAAGTTATCAAGGGTTGTAAAAATACAAAAGCTACCCACAAAATCAAAGCCAGATATAGGAATTTGTCATAAGATCAAGAATGACCTATACATTGTGTTACACATAATATTATACTTTCCAATTTTTTAATTTCTAAATTCAACTTAAAATATACCTCTATCCCAAACAAATTATCTGAAAAAAAAAAAATACTATATTTGTATTTCTTTTATTATGAAAGATGAAAAGTAAAAATTCATATTAAAATGTATGTCAAAAATACAATAATACAATCAAATATTAGAAGAAGTAATTTTTATTTTTATTTTTACTTTATTTTATTTTATTTTATATATATAATATCAAAAGTAAAGATTCTGCCTAGTTTGGCATCTCAATCCCAATTGGCAATAGACTTGTATTTTTTTATTATTATTTTTTAAAGTATTACATTGTAGGGAATCCATTTAAAATTTATTCTAAATATTTTTTTTCTATCTCTCGGTTGAATTACTAAATACTTCATCCGTCCCAAAATAACAGTCTCATTTCCACTTTTATAACAACCTTCATACATTTTTACAAAACTATCCCTTGTCACAAAAATTATATAAAGTAGAGACATTTTAGTTTTTAAAAATATTTTTACACCCGCTATGAACATAGTATTATTATTTGTTAATTCTCATATCTGTCCATATTGTCTTGAACGGAGGAAGTATATTTATATATTCAAAACTTTTCATTTATTTGTAAAATATTTTATGCTAATTATAAATAAATATTTTTATTTTTATTTATTCATATTATACAAAATTTTATTTTTTAAAAAATAACATTCATATTTATATATTTTATTAAAATAATTAAACATATATTTTAAAGTTTTTAATATTATATATTACATTATAGATAAAATATTAATTAAATAAATTATTCTCAATGCAACATCTTTAATTCAAAAATTTAAAACCACAACTCAAAAACTTAACGAGTAACCAAACGCACCTTAACTTATTGTTTAAACTTAAACCTAAAACAAATTAGAGAATCAAACAAAACAAAACAAATCCTAAAGTTGTTTGGTTGTCCTTTGAAAATCATTTGAATTAAAGTGTTATATTTGAATTTATGTTTAAATAGTACTCCCTCCGTCTCAAACAAGGTGCAATATTTATTTTAGACACAGGTTTTTAGGTGGGTAGTATTAAGTAAGATAATCTAGAAATTAAGTGACGTGGGATAAAGTGTGATGTAGAAATTAAGTATAATTAATTATTTCTTAATTTGGAGAACATACAAAAAAGAAATATTGCAGGGTGTTTGAGACGGAGGGAGTATTATTTATTTGATATTTTTTAAAAAAATATATCAAATAAATAATATTAATTTCAATTTAAAATCACATCTAAACACGCCGCTAAATCATCAACATTAATTTAATGGGATTACTATCACCAAACAATTCCCATGCATGCGAATGCGCGCACAGACACATGCATATTATATATTATAATAGTATTAAATTTGGACGTAAAATCAAAATAAAAAATAATTAAAGTTTACCTGTCAAGAATATCCAAATTGAGGAAGTCTTCTGGCGGTCCTGCTTCAGACTTTGTTCTCACAGTCCCGCCGAAAAAGGGGGCCATCAGAACGTACCCACGGATCCGGACCGGGTGCAGAACCGGAGACCCGGACCCGAACTCCAGAGCCAGTTGGTGGGCCAGGTTCCCGCCAGAGGAATCGCCGATTACAATGACACGGTCAAAATCCACCAATCCGTCCCGCAGCCACTCATCGGCGCCGCTGCCGAGGAGGGCCTGAATTTGAAGCCACTTAACGGCGGTCAACGCGTCCTCCACGGCGGCCGGGAGCCTGTGCTCCGGGGCTAGGCGATAGTCCGGCGCCACCACCATCACTTGCAGCACGGAGGCGAGGCGGAGGCAGAAGTTGTGGCAGTTGGGCCAGGTCCGGGAGCCGACGCAGAAACCCCCGCCGTGGAAGAAGTAGAGAACCGGGAGCTTCGGCGGCGCCGGAGGTCCGGCAGCAGTTGCTGGCCTGTAGAGGCGGAGGTGGAGGCTGTTCTTCTTGTCGTACGGACAGTCCTTCCACACGGCGGAGCCGTCGTCCTGGACCTTCATCGGGAAGTTGATATCGTTGTCGTGGCACCGGGAAATGGAGCCGTCGCTGAACACCTGGACAATTCCAAGGCAGTCTTCCACTATACGAGGAGGGACAGACCCCATTAATTATTAATCGATCTATCTTTCTGAAATTGAATTTGTGGAAACAAATGAAGACAGCCGGGCCATTAAATAGGCTACCCTATGGGCAGGCTAGGCACGGTTCGGATATTTATAAATATACAGGTATTTGATATCCGAACTGAATTAAACAAATATTTGAAACCATGAACCATATTTGAATTGAAAATTTCGGTTAACCGAAAATATTTGCAATATTTGCAAATAATTCGAACCGAACCGAAATTAAAAAATAATATATTAAAAAATAATTAAAATTCTAATTAAATCAAAATATTTGCAAATATTTCAAATATTCGAACCGAAACCGAACCGTAACCGAACCGAAACCGAATCGAATATAATTATTAATATAAATTTTAAAATATAATAACAAATATATAAATATATTCGGTTCGGTTAACCAAACCGAAAAAAAATATCAAAAATCGAAACCGAACCGAACCGAGCAAATATCAAATATGCAGTATTTGTATTCGAACCGAATTTACTCAATTAACCGAAAATTCGGTTCGATTCAGTTCGGTTCAACGGTTCGACGGTTCGGTTCGATTTTTTTTCCCACCCCTAAGCTACTCCATGAACCTCTCTACAATATCATTTCGTTTCGAATTGTTTTTGTGTCGCCTTAAGTATTAGGTATAAAAAAAAAACGTCAATTCCAAACCCTAAATATGAATGTCATACCGTCAATTCAACACTAAAATGATATTGTCTGTTTTGAGTACTACACATGATTGTTCCTGACTTTCGAAGAGATGGGCGAAATAAAAGTTAGGGCTATTAAATATATATATATATAATATTTTTTATCTATAATAAAATATAAATAAAAAAATATATATTTTTTCTAGCATAATTTAGTTTCGAAACTTAGTATAAATTTTTCATATACTTTAAAAATTGCATAACGCTTCGTTATATTCTAACAAACGCTATATGAAACCTTCGTCATGCAAAAAAGTATAAATGAAAAGTCATCTTCTCATGACAAAAAAAATATAAAAATGAGTTTCATGGAACATTTTTAAAGTATAATGGAGTTTATGTCATTTTTAAAGTATATAAAGGATTTACAGTGACTTTCGAAATTATAAAAGAGTTATTGTTAATTTTGTCTAATAATAATAATAATAATAATTTTATCTAATATTTATTATCCTTTTTGTGCAAAAAAAAATAATTAAAATAAAAATAAAAGACCCCTAAATATATATAAATGATCTACTTTTTTTTTTACCAATAATAGAATATAAATTATTAAATAAAATAATTTTTTTTTAGAGTTTTTATATAACATATCAATAATAGTATTAATATTAACAATCTTAAAATAAAAATTAGGGGCCTAAATATGAATAAATAATATATCTTTTATCTATAAAAAAAATATAAATAATTAAATAAAATAAATTTCCAAATATTTTTATATGCAAATTATCAATAATACTATTAATATTAACTTAGTCTAATTTTTTCAGCTACTTGGATTTGAACCCAAAACCTAAAAATTAATATAAATAGAAATTAACTACCAAGCCATACTCTTTTATTAATATATTAATGTCAAATAGTGTTTATATATATATTTATATATATGTGTGTTTTATATAATATAAATAAATAAAGGGCCCTGGGCGGGCTCCCTTCGCCCGGGCCCAGGGACGGCTTTGTTACTGCAAAAAATCCCGTACTAGTAGAGTTCATTTGAAACTTAGGTGTTGAATTTTTTTCATAATTTCCAATATGAAACTTGGGTTTGCACCTCAAAATTCCTTCATTCAAACCAATGGTCAACCTATGGACCCTTCCTACCCGTGTACCGCTTATTACAAAGGGACCCGCTGCTTGACGAATAACAACTGCCGGGATCGACCCAACGGCAGAAGACTTTCGACACAAGGCACATCCGCCGGTCACAAGGGTGAACCCACCACGACAACCAATTTCCAATGCTACCCAGTCCACTTTGCTAAGGAACCGGGCTCTGATACCACCGTTGGGAGTGACTCAACTCAAACACTAGTATGATATTATCCGCTTTGGGCTGAGCCACACAAATTTATTTTTGGACTTCCTCCAAAAAACCTATAGTAGCGGAGTGCGTACACAATTTGAATAAACCTCAAGGACATGACATAAAACATATCTGAAATTTTAAAATATTAAAACTTATCTAAAAAATAAGGGTAAATTATATAACACTCCCTTGTGTTTTAGTAAAAATGTACAAAAACACCATGTGTTTTATTTATTGCGTGAAATCCCCTTGTGTTAATGTAAAGTTTGCACGAAACACCCTTCTTGTCCAAAACTGATATTTAGTTCTAAATAAATACCTAAATTACGCAACTTTTATACAAATAAAAAATGCAAAATATCTTAAATAATTTTTTTGCATTAAATAAATAAATAAATAATTTATTAATCATTCATTTTATAGTTTTTGGAGACATATTGTTGTCTGGTTTTTATAAAAATTATAAAAATAAATGATTGATCAATTATTTATTTATTTTATTCCAAAAAAATATTTAAAATATTTTACGTTTTTTATTTATATAAAACTTACGTAATTTAGGTCTTTATTTCGAACTAAACATCAGTTTTGGACAAGGACGGTGTTTCATGCAAACTTTCAATTAGCACAAGAGAATTTCACGCAATAAATAAAACAAACGGTATTTTGTGCATTTTTAGTAAAATATAAGGATGTGTTATATAATTCACCTAAAAAAATAACGATGCCAAACATATCCGAAAATCTAATTTTATTTTTTTATAATTAGTATAGTGTTTATTTATTATAATTTTAATCCTTTTTATACTATTTTATTTTGTAATATATTATAATTTAAAAATAACTAAAATTAGAGTGGTTTTAGATTTCGTGCTATTTCGGATTACTAAGTCAATTCGAAATTTCATCTAATCCAACCTTTGAATCAATCCGATTTTATTTAAAAATAAAATAAAATTCGAAACACCCAAATCTGAACTACAAAATTCTCAAGTCGAATCGTTTGGATTTTTCAGTCTTTGTTCAATTTTGATATCACTACTACTTCACTCACATCACACCGGTACATATAAATCCACGCCGTGTGGGCCCCATCCTCACGCCACTGTACCAACAGTGCGGATCAATCCGGTCAGAGCCGCCACGTCAACGTTTGTGGTAAGGCAAATACCAATATAGTATTAAAGTTCATAATGACGTAATCAGATTCATATCTTGAATCCACCAATAGCAGCAATTGCTGTGATTAATTAAGAAATGACTTAGGGTTTGTTTGTTTGGTGTTTTTTTTTAGATGCTCAATTCGTCTGCATCTAAGTGTCACATTTACCTTTTGAGTCATTATACTTGACATTAAAAATATTTTTATATTTATATAATTTTTTTGTACAAATATCTTTCTATTAGTATTATAAGACACTAATTAAAGTATTTTTACAATTTTTTTTTAAAAATTTGTATTACGTTTTGATGTACTAATTAATATTCAAATATTAACACGCAAAAAGTAAATAGGATCCTTAGAGCTAGACGGATATAATATATTTTTTTATAAAAAGTATAAAAAATTATGTAAATAATACAAAAATAATATTTTTTTAATTTTTTTTAAAAATATAAAATATATATTGAAGATTGCATAAAATATATATATATATATATATATATACTAGAAGAACAAACCTTTATTTTCATGAATAGTCCAATAAGAATATGATAAAATGATAGAGGAATTGTTATGTATGAAATACCGGGTTTGGTTTAACTTTTCTATGTTGATATCATTTAGAAAAATATGAAATATTGAAGGGGTATTCTTTTTATTTTTTTTTTCACTTATTTTCCAAAAAAAAATAATAAATATGTATAATTTATTAGTTTTATATTACTTACATAATTTGTATATCTCATATAAAATATATTTTTTTTCAAACTATTTCACAAAATATACACACTACGAGTTTGGTTTGTTATTATTATTATTATTATTTTTTCTTTCTTTATCTTCATAATTATATACATATGCATGAACTTGCTAATTATGCAAATACCAAAATTTACATATGTTATATATTGAATTGATTAATTTTTTTCTGATCAGAAAGATCAAGAGTTTTAATATATTAATAAATAAATAGAATATTGAGACTAAATAAACCAAAAAAGTCATTCAAGCAGCTCAAGTGCTGTTTTGATTTAATGAATACAAAATACGTCAGCAATATATTTTAATTTTATCAATGGAAATATAGGGATCCAACTAGAAGTTTTTAAATGCTACTTTGCTCCGGGCTGTCCATATGCAATAAACTAATTGAAAGGAATTAATTAATCAAATTATAAAAAAAGAAACTGAAATGAAATCAGAGTTAAGTTAGTATTATCACAAATATGACCCGATACCATTCTATCATTCAATTATCATCTACAAAGGCACCATTTTCACTAATATTTTGGAGAATTCATTCATTTTCTTCAAATAGCACAAATTTAAAGTTTTATACTTTTCGGATGCATATACGAATGACCGTCTCACCTGAAAGCTCGAACTATTAGAAAAACACAATTATTAATCATATATTCGAAAACGGGAGTCCCAATAATACTCAAACTGAATTTTTGAAACTAAATACCATAAAACATGGAAAGAAATTGCACTCCACAAAAATTAAACTAGAAGAAGATTAATAAATTAAACTAGAAGAAGAATATTGCTATCAAATATTCATAAATTGAATTTTCAAGATGTGCTATATTATTATTATTATTATTATTATTATTATAATTTCTATTTATAGTAGTAGAATAATAAGATAGTAGAATAGATTTTCTGTGTGAGGTGAATATATGAATTATCTTCAAACGTGGAATAACAAGTTCAATAACATATGAGATTTTTTATTACTCCCTCCGTCATCAAAATCTGTGTTCATTCCCTTTGTATTTTACAAAGGAAGTGAGCACAAATTTCAATGATGGAGGTAGTATATGTAAGTGGTCCCCAATGAGTGTTATTCTTCGTAAGTGATGTAATAAGCAAATAAAATTTTACTTTAGTATAATCTTAGGTCTGTACGTACAACTTCTTCTTTAGATGTCCGATTGACATGAAACTTTAATGTCTCATTCAGATCAAAATCATTTGATTGATATTTTTTTTTTAAAGCGTTCGAACATTGCAATATGGTCCTTCAAATGTTCTCCAACCTTTTAATTTCTTCATCAAGTCTTTCAATTTATGAATGCATATTTTTACTCCAGCTCTCGAAAATGGTCCGACTTAAATATGTGAGATCGTAAATTTCAATATTTTGGGCATCCATGTCATCTCCTCTCCATTCAAAAGGTTGAACCATTAACCGTTGTGCTTCCTCATCTACTCGATCACATTATGATAAATTTGCAATATCAAAGGAGAGTTAATACTATATTCACCAGGAAGATGAACTATTTCTTTAAAAACATCTTAAGGATGTGATAGACATTGTTGGTCTTCGTGCAAGGAATAAAATGCGGAATATTGAAAAATATTTTGAAAAATCTATATATCCCAAAAAATCTCCTAATAACTCTCACATTCGTTGGAGGTGTCCGTTCTTTAGATCTATTAAAAACCTTTCCTCACTAACTAAAGAAAAAACTTCATTACTGTAAAATATACAATTTTTAAATTAATACTGAGTTGTTCTTTCCTTAATCAGTGAAAGATGAACCGTACATGATCTACATATTTTTCTTCACTTTTATTGTAGATAAGAATATAGTCAAAGTAGACTATAAAAAATTTACCAAAAAGCACTTAGAAATGATTCATTAAGTGCATGAAAGTACTAGGAGCATTACTCAAATGACATTACTAACCATTTGTATAAACCTAGCTTCGTTTGAAAATGCACTTTTTTTTTGGCCGGGTTGCCTACATATTTTGTGGTATCCATTTTGGGGTTAATCTTGGAGAAGATCTTCACTGCATTATCCTCTAGATTGCACTGAAATACGGGATGATTTAAAATCGAAACATCGGGTACAAAATCAATTTGATGCTTTATCCCACAAACGGGCGGTAATCCTTTTGGAAATTCCTCCAAATATACATCATTAATCTCTTCAAGCATTTCAGAAAAGAGAGTGGAAAAGATAGGCAATAATATATATATATATATTTTATCATGGTAAAGTAAATATTTGAAAAAGAATAGATTGTAGCTCCCCGTTTGATCAAAGTCATTTGCTTATTGCTGAAAATCGATAAGTGAAAGAAGAATTTTAGAACCCTCATAGGGACCAATTGAGATTGGAACCTTGGCTTGTCTAATAATCTTTATATCGTCACTATAATTCATCCATTGAAGATGGTAGGGAGTCAGATTCTTATTAGTGCAATTTTCATTATCAATTATCATCGACGCTCAGTTTCCACCAATGTTGCATTGAAAATTTTAACAAATTCTCTCCCTACTCCTTATCCTGCTCAAAACGTTTTTCTAACTCATTTGAGACAATATCGATCATTCGCATAACTACAAGTGACTCCCTGGATGAATCTTCAATTAGCTATTTAGTCTCTTGGATAACATCATCCTCACTAGCTTGATCTCATGTTTCCAATCTTCATTCACACCATTAGACAAAAGTACACAATCTCTATCATTTCCTATGTTATCTCAAACATCGTCTATTCGAATATGGAATTCATGTATCTTTTGTTGTTGGTTCAATCAAGTTTTTTCATTGCCCATTTTTCCACTTAACCATGTTTTCATCTCTCTTGGAAGTGTATATTTCTCATTTAACGCGTCTAAGATACCATCTAGTTAAACAATACTTGCACCACAATATTAAAATATATGTATATAAAAAGTTAGTCCTCTAAACTTTCTTTCTCACTCTCATGTATACCTGTCAACAAATGAGCAAAGTTTTGAAGCTCTCTAAGTCTAATTTGATAGTCTTAGAGGTGAAACTTGAGTAATGCACGTTTAAAATAGACAATAATCTTTATACATAACTTGATGAAATAACACAGATAATAATGTCAATCGTACAATGCAAAGAACCAAACATGTGCATTTACGGGTACATTTTTTCCCCTACTCTTGATTTTATAATGTCTTATGTTGTTGTAGAAGAAATGAATGAATAGGAAAAATAAACGCGAGTGGAGAAGCACAAAGATGAGATTCATGATTCATGGCCACCATCTCAAATGATATCACAAATTCTGTATCTCCGGACACTAAAGAGTAAGGATACAGATAAGAAATTTTTTAAATTTGCATCTTTATTATAGCAGGTTAATGTCACCATACCTTTTGTTGATGCCTCATTGTAGATGCCATATTATGCTAAGTTTCTAAAGGATCTAACTGCTAAAAGACAAATATTTGTAGACGTGGATGTGCAATTC
Source organism: Andrographis paniculata (assembly GCF_009805555.1). Classification (NCBI taxonomy): domain Eukaryota; kingdom Viridiplantae; phylum Streptophyta; class Magnoliopsida; order Lamiales; family Acanthaceae; genus Andrographis; species Andrographis paniculata. The sequence continues at coordinate 2,611,881 of NW_026137608.1, forward strand.
CAATTAACTTAGAATTGTAGTGAGTTTTTTCAAGGTGAACTACCTAAGAAATTAGAAGATCCAATATGCTTTATCATATATTGTATTATAAGAAATTTGAAAGTTAAGAAGACATTTTGTGACTTAGGCGCTACCATTAATCTCATGTCATATTCTCTGTACAAGAAATTAAGACTCTATTCCCTTAATACTTATAGAACAACCATTGAATTAGTTGATAATTTTTTTGAATTCTAAAATGAATCATATTTGATGTTCTAGTGCAAGTCCATGAATTTATATTTCCTATTTATTTTGTTGTGATATAAATAAATGAGGATAAGGATAATTTGCTCATCTTAGGGAAACCTTTACTCGCCACTGTACAAACAAATATCAATGTCTCTAAAGGCGAAATGACGTTGAAACTTGGTGAAGACTAGGTATGGGAATAGGCCAGGCCGTCTGTCAAGGGCCTATGGCCTGGTCTATATAAGGCCTACTTCGGCCTGCTCTATTTATTAAAAGGGTCATGTCAAAATTTTTTTAGAAACTTTTTTATTTAAATAAAACAAACTTAGACTAAAAAAAAAAAAAAATCTTTTTAATAAATAGGCCAGCCTATTTATTATTATTATTTTTTTATAAAAATATTTTTTCATTATTATATATCAAGAATAACTTTATATCTAATAATAATACTATTTATTAAATAATTTTAATTATAAATCTATTAAAAATAGAATATTTTAACTTTTATATATATTAAATAAGTGTATGTACTTTTTTCTTATTTCTAATACTAATTTGTAAATAAATAAATAAAAATATTATGTAGTATTTTAAATAGGCTTGTAGATCATGCTCAGACTTTTAAAAAAGGAATTTCATGTTTACAGGTCAGTTAGGCCAGATATTTTTAAAACAGACTAACCTATTTAGCCAAAGTTGCATCATCAAGATGACATAAATGATTTTGATTCATCTTCGTCTGAGCTAAACTGTATAACCACTCTAGACTGTTATTAAATGAATAATCTATTTCGAAAGAAATTGTGTTACACATCTTTTAAAATTTACGAATTATCTAGAATTAGAGAAGAGACCAACAATTTTTCATACAACGCGATACCTGCAAACCTGCAGTTACAAAAGAATAACCCAAATATGAATTGAAAAAGCTACATGATCATCCTAAATATGCATTTTTAGACGAATGAGATTCTTTTCAAGTTGTTATTTGTAGAAACCTTCACAATGATCAGGAAGAACAACTCCTCTCTTTGTTATTCAAATTAAACAAATGGTTAGAATATAGTATTGAGATTGTTTAAGTCTCTTCTCGAATTTAATAATATAATATAAAAAATTATTTTATTTTGTAGTTTTTTTTTTCGAATTTCATAATATACTACCAATTTTTTTATATTTGTAGATGGATTCTTTTTATTTATTTGTTTGTTTGTTTCAATTGAAGATGTTCAATAATTCAACTATGTAAAAAATACAGATAATTTATATATATATATATAAAGTACCGACGAGATGTAACCCGTCAAAGGGTACTAGTGTGTATATATATATATGTTAAAGGGTATATATATATATATATGTTAACTGATAAGTTTGGACTTGATTGGATTGTGGAGATCTTGATATTCAAATATTTAATAAAATGTGAATAATGGTTGGAACATGTCAACTTTATCACGAAGACGATAGTTAATTGCGGTTTATCCATTGATCAACCAAATAGATAACTACTGCAGTGTGATTGACCCGTAATTCGTCCATACATTGCAGATATACTATATCTTATTAATATTATAATTAATCGCATATAACATATGGGATCGGTACATGTAACTGAGACATGATTTGTAATACAAGCACGTGCCATCCTTTCTTTTGTCAATATTCAGAGTACTCATAAGTATGTATTAAGTCAAGTCATGCAAACTTAGGTTTTGAACCTACAACTTTTAAAGATTTAACTCAACGTTGAATATGAATCTGAACTCGAATTACATCACATATTTTTTTAGAAAATTTTATTATAATAAATAAATGAAACCCACCAAAAATATTTGAAATTTAATTATATTATTAGAAAATTACTTTTTCTTAAATAATATTGATCTATTGTTATATTATTCGGATCAAATTTGAGTCTTGGTTAGGTCGGATCGACCCTTAGACTGCAAATTCGATTAAAGTATACGATACTCCATCATACCTGATATCATATCCAATAATGTAATCCGACTCCAAATATATGGGTCGGCTCCGGGTCAAATATGAGTTTGTCAGGACCCATTGTCATCCTTATTCGTTTATGGAGTTAGGATGAATGAAGAGTTCAAATGAGAAATTTCAAATATTTACAAGAAAACACTCTAAGTATGAGATTTTTCAGTTAATAATTTATATATAATATAATATAGAATAAATAGTTTACTCAGCCCATCCTCTAATACATCCTCCAATGAAAATATTAATTATAGAAATCAAATATTTTCTTTCACACGTCTATAATTAAATATAATTGAAGAATTAAATACTAAATATGCCATAAAATAAAACAAAGTGTAATATATCATCATTTACAAAATAAACATCATTTTGCTATGCCAACAATAGAAGCACTATTACATGGATGTCGGCCTCAACCAACATTGCAAACACACACACATACATATATATATATATATATTTGTCTACGAGCGTAATCAAAATAATCTTGGCCCTACAACAGTAGACTCACACAACCATTATCAACAAATTAATAACAAACCCTCGGCTAAAAAAGAAAAGACACGATAAACCCATAGGTATATAACGGTCATCCAACCACTTACAAATACTCATCATACAACTACAATACAATTCATGGATAGTCAACGCTTAACCAAAAGACACCCCATGTAATGTGATTGAGAATATATGACCTTCATGTCTATCTCTATCCAATTTCATGAAGTTAAATTCGTGCAATCTTGAGCGATCACCCAAGAAAAATTTGAAAACTCTACTCCTCTATGTTCGCTCCAACAAAATCATCTTTGAAGTTGACATGTGATCCTAAACTACTGGTAGACCTCACTTACCTAATATCTTTTTATTATAACTGGATGATAAGTGTTGTTCATTCTAGATGATTTCCTCGCGTAACTACCGCACACAATGACCAAATGATATATCCAAGAACGATATCCAACAAAATTGTTGGAAACAAGGATTGGTTGAGATCGGGATCTGGCTCACGGAGGAAACAAGGCTAGCGGAAGCCAAGGAGGAGCTACTACAACATGACAATGAAGAGGCCGAGGCAAAAGCTTACATATCATCTCCGATCACCATCTCTCCAATCGATGAAATGAACAAAACAACAAAAGCCACTACATCCATGCAAGATACTGATATAATTATCATCGATTCATCTTAGCGAGATATCACGACAGTTGTTGCTACTATCACTGTTTTTTGCAGGTGCAATTCGACGGACTCTGACATGAGGTTGGCAGAATTCATCATGATATTCAGGAGCTGAGAGGAGAAATGAACACGATACTGGGGCAAATCAAAGCAAACTTTGCGACTTTAGTAAAATATTTCAGAACATAGGCAAGTGAAGGCCAGTAACATTTGTTAAAAACTTAAGTATTTTTTTTAGTGCCTAGTTATGTGAGTATTTTTTTTACTGCATAAGTAAATTGCTTAATTCTACTATGTCTTAAAATGCGATTGATCCTCATATTTATTTTTACGCGAGCATGTTAGTAATTGGTTTTGCGACTTCTAAACACGAATTAAGTATGTTGAAATTGAACTTAGTCAATAATTAAAATGACTCACAACACAAGTAATGGACTTTCTTAAGCCTTTTTTTTTTTTCTTTTTTTTTTTTTTGCCTTTCTTAAGCTAACATGAGATAGTAACAAACCAATGTTTTTTAAGAATGAGTCTGACGAATTAGGAACACAAAAATGGACTTGCAAGTGTAACGGCATAATAAGAAATAAAGGCAACAAAAAATGCAAGATCATGAGAAAGACAATGTTTATACTCTGATTATAGAAAATAAAAAAAATCGCAAAATTGATGAGCGATCCAAAAAATAGACAAAATAAAATGATATCAATTTTAAAAGAATATCATATGAAAAGAGGTATAAAAAAAAAAAAGATCGGCAAAAGATACTGTAAACCACTAAATGAAATGTAGTCCCTCTAGTGAACCGACTTGAGGGTTTTTGCACAGTTTGATCAGTTTAGGGAAGTTAGAAGTTCTAAGGATGGTGTTGCTTTCTTCGAGATTCTTCCTAAACATCATCGTGACACTTTCCAAGGAGGTAATTTACTAGCATGAACATTTTGGTGGTTATACTTTTTTTGAATTCGTTACAAGACAAACAAAGACTAGTATGAGGAGATTTGATAACACTGATCTTTGGCATGTTCTCTTAATAATTTCTATAAGCATATACGGTGATTTCTTACTAATTTTGTGCTTAATTAATTTGAAATGGCTTGAAAAATATGATTTTTTATTTTTATTTTTATCATTTGATATACCTTGGCACATTGAGAATTTCAGTAACATTTAGAGGCAAATAATGCAAGAAAATTTGTTTGCATGGCAAAAATTTGGACAGTTGCATTTTTAGACCGCAATTTCACCTCGCGTTTGAAAGACAAAAAGAATTTAAAATATTGGAAAAGTAAAATATAATTGGATATTTATTCAATCTAAAGAAGTTCCCATGTTCTGTGCAGAATGAATCTCGACCATTTCAATTAGCACCTACTAGATTGGACGGATGGATATCATTGCACCAATTGGAATTTGTAACCATCAATCTTCTAGAAGCTCTTCCTATGTCTATAAATAGGGATCAATTTGAATCACTTTTAAGATTTCCACTCACTAAAAAACACGATCATCTTAGGAAGAGCTCAAGCTGTAAAGAGCTTCAGAAGTCTAGAGCGGGTGGTTGACAACACTTATGATAGGATTCACGTGCTCGAAACCTATCCCATTTACTTTCCGCACTTAGCTAAATTTGCTACTTTCATAGTGTAAATGCGAAGTTCAATTCCTTAGATAAATGGAGCATCATTCTTCTTCATATCACCATCACACATGGATGACACTAGAGTATAAGATATTTGTTTCTCAACACAACTAGCATTAAATATAAGTCATTTAATCAAAATTTGTTAGGAGGTTTTAAAAGGATTCCAACACTATTAGGTAGATCCATTATGAAAATGACTCTTTGATCATTCAATTAATCTTTTAATTTACTAGTTTTGAGTGTCAAGGAGAACGAATCTCAGGACAACTAATAATGAATTCATAAATAGATCATTACCAAAATAATTAAGGAATTAGTTTATTTTTCCCGCGATTACCTATAGGTCTAACAAATCATTGTGATCGCAAAGCACTTTAGCAAATAAAAGTCTTATATGATCACTTCCATGCAACATTTCATCCTACGAAGTATATATATCATAAACATATTATCACTTCACCCTAAACATTATTTACTTATTGCCTTCTAATATTATACCTATATCACTAACACACACCATTAGTTCATCTCACCCATCGGCATCGTCGAGATTCCACGAACCTTCACTTGGCCACACGACCATCTTCCACTTCAATCATCTATCATCTATCATCTTTTTTCTATACTTTCTGAATTTACATTTCTTATCTTGATTATATGATTAATGCAACTAGATCTGAATTTCAATTTCATAAACTCGCATGCGCATTTGTCATAATTTTTCCCTCAATATTAATGCATTGGGTTTAATCCAAAACTCACCAGTTATCATGAAAATTTTTAATTATTTTATGAAAGTTTTTTAACTACAATATTACACTCTTTAAATTGCCATCAGATCCCTTCCACGCTTGAAATCAACTCAAAAATAAATTCACAATTTATTTTTGGCACCATTGTCGTGGCGTTTTTCCTTAAGGACTTAAATAAAATAGTGAGCTTCATGATAATTATTGAAATATCAAGATTTTGTATCATGAGCTAATGCTAATTCATTGTGGTGCATATAGGGACTCTGCCAAGTGAGGTTCTACCAAAAAAAAAAATGAATGTGCTCAACACAATTCAAATCATAATTCCAAGAAAGAAACTATGGCCGCTAACAAGAAACTAAAGTCCCTCAAATGCCACAAGTTCTTCATTTGGAAGCAAGACCAGTACCACTGCCAGTTGATGTTATCCTCCTACAAACTCTTCAAACCATGTAGCAAGGGATGGCCGAATTATGAGAACGTGTCCAAAGGTTGGAGCAAACTTATACTACAAAAACGTTGAAATTTAGTTACAAAAGATTATGTAGTAAAAGGTAATACTGAGCAAAATTAAATTATAGGTCCTATAAACACATGATTAAAATATATTTTTAAAATAATATCACTAATTGACATCAATTGGACAAGAAATTTTAACGTGACAGTCTGTGCGTGGTAGATTTGAGAAAAAAAAAATGAAAGATGAACTGTCCGGATGTTCGAAAAGCAAGAATGATTGAGTGAGGGCGAAAGAGAGAGAAGAGAGAAGGTGAGGCGAATTGAGATGAGACCAGTTAGAAAGAAGGGAGAAAAAAAATATATAATTAGAATTTTAAAATTTATTTGAATAATTATAAAGAAAAAGATATATAAACTACAAGTTAAATTTTAATAATAATAATAGGTAATATTTTAAATTTGGACCTTCTATTAATGAGGGGTCTCGCTCACCCTGTTCCGGCTAAGAACCGCCCCTGTTCGTACCAAAAAGGTTTTTACGACGAAATACATTTCATCGTCTATACCGCATTGGTAAAGGTCTTAGGTGACAAATTTGACTTTCGTAACAAAAGATAAATCTTTTTTTTTTATAATAAAAATTAATAAAAAAAAAAGATGTAGCCCCAAAAACATAATTTCATAGCTAAAGCTCTTTTACTATAAAAATAAAGTTTGATACAAAAGAATTTTAGCAACAAAATATGCATAATTTTTTTTAATGAAATGATATTAGCTATGAAAAATAATTTTGTAGCTAAAATCTTTTTTCTATGAAAATATGATTTTCTAGAAAAAAAAATTTAGTGATAAATTAATTTTGTAGTACATAATTTTTTTTTAGCAAAAAAATTGCTTTTTATTGTTGAATAACATATTGTAAC